>NC_069781.1:35410498-36035498 GCF_027406575.1 Nycticebus coucang
CTAAAATGTGATCAATTTTGGAGTAAGTTCCGTGGGCTGATGAGAAGTATGTGTATTCAGTTTTGTTGGGATGAAATGTTCTGTAGATGTCTGCTAAATCTAAATATTGGATGGTTAGGTTTAAATCTAAGATTTCTTTGCTCAGCTTCTTTCTGGAGGATCGATCCAACACTGCCAAGGGAGTGTTGAAATCTCCAACGATTATGGAGCTGGAGGAAATCAAGTGACTCATGTCTGTTAGAGTTTCTCTTATAAATTGAGGTGCATTCTGGTTGGGTGCACAGATATTAATAATTGAGATCTCGTCATATTGAGTATTACCCTTCACAAATATGAAGTGACCATTCTTGTCCTTCCTTACTTTTGATGGTTTAAAGCCTACTGTATCTGCAAATAAAATTGCAACACCTGCTTTTTTCTGATTACCATTTGCCTGAAATATGGATGACCATCCTTTCACCCTGAGTCTGTATTTGTCTTTTAAGTTGAGATGTGACTCTTGTATGCAACAAATATCTGGCTTGAGTTTTTGTATCCAGTCAGCTAACCTATGCCTCTTTAGAGGACAGTTTAAGCCATTCACATTGATGGAGAGTATTGATAAGTCTGGTGGAATTTTGGGTATCGAGTTTTTCAAAGGTCCAGTGGACATTTTTAATCCTTTCGTCAGTGTGGAAGTTGGAGTTTGATCTGAAGATTCTGAGTGAGTTTACTTTTGTGGTATAGGATTGGGTTGGTCATTGTGGAGGATAGGTCTGAGAACATCCTGAAGAGCTGGTTTACTTATGGCAAATTTTTTCAACATATGAATGTCATTGAAGTATTTAATTTCTCCATCATAGATGAAACTCAGTTTAGCTGGATACAAGATCCTGGGTTGAAAGTTTTTTTGCTTTAGGAGATTAAAAGTTGATGACCAGCCTCTTCTTGCTTGAAAAGTTTCAGCAGAGAGATCTGCAGTTATTCTAATATTCTTACCTTTGAACGTTATAGTTTTCTTTCGCCGGGCTGCTTTGAGAATCTTCTCTTTCATGTTAACTTTAGTGAAGCTAATTATGATATGTCTGGGAGATGGCTTATTGGGGTTGAATCGTGCTGGGGTTCTGAAGCTGTCTGCTATCTGAATTTCAGATTCTCTAGGCATGTCTGGAAAATTTTCTTTCATAATTTCATGTAGAAGGGCCTCTGTGTCCTTGGCAGCTACTTCATCAGTCTCCGAAATTCCTATAACCCTTATGTTGTTTTTTTTTGAATTATCTGAGAGTTCTCTGAGTGAGTGATCCGTTTTTGCTCTCCATCCCTCTTCCTCTTTGAGAGATTGGGAGCGTTCGAAGACTTTATCTTCAATGTCAGAAATCCTTTCTTCTGCTTGCTCCATTCTGTTACTGAGGGATTCTACTGTATTTTTCATATCTTTGAGGGCTGTAAGTTCTTGCTTCAGTGTGTCTAAGTCTTTGGTGGTTTTGTCTTTAAATTCGTTAAATTCTTGAGACAATTTTTGAATTTCTCCTCGAATTCCTAATTCCATTTTATTAATCTTGTCTGCAAACCAAATTCTGAATTCGACTTCTGACATCTCAGCCAGTTGTTTATGAATGGGATCTTCAATCACATCTGCCGTATCTTTTCTTGGGGGGGTTGATCTATTCTGGTTATTCATGTTACCAGAGTTTTTCCTCTGATTCCGCCCCATGGTTTACTCCCTTTGGTTTTTCCCCTGGGGTTTTATCGAGGGCCCGTACAGTGTTGTGGCCTGAGAAACTGGGGCCCTGTCTGGTGTGGTGGAGCAAAGTGGTTCTGTCTTGTTTTCAGCTGGTTTCTGTTCGATCCTATTGCAACTTCTACTCTGGCTTGAAGTCTCAGCTGTGTGGAAAAATCAGCAATTAAGTCACCCCGCCTGCCCACCTCTGGCCCCAGTTGGAAAAGGAGAATCAAACCTTCCTACAATCGCACACCCAGGGCACCGCCTGAAGAGTCCTCAGTCTATTAGCCCAGTTCAAAAGGTCCGAATCAACTGTCTCAATCGGCACTTGTCTCGGGTGGAAGGGTTCAAGAGGTCTCTGGGAACTGGATCACAGGGGCCTGGTGACTCCTCTGACACAGCTCACCCCAGTGCAGCGTGGAGTCAGGAGGAGCCACCCAGCAAACAGAGCAGTCTGGGAAGGTCGACGTCTCCTTCCCCACTTTGTCCCTCCGTCGGTCCCAGTCACTGGTATCTCTGCAGATGGCTAACCCAGTTGCCTGCAGTGAACAGACACTCCAGGGGTTTGCACCTGCCTGAATCGCAAGGAAGTCTGCCAGGCCCCCGCAGACTGCCGCTATCTAGCAGGAGGAGATGGGGCCTGACATCTTTGAGTGTTTGATGCAGGTGATGGGAAGGAGGTGTTCACTCAGGCTTAGCCCCGTCCCTGATGCATGCTGCTAACAGAACAGAACAGAACAGACAACTTTGTGAGGTTCTGTCTCTGTTCCTGTCGTCGCCTACAGGAGACGGGCTGTTTTGAGTTCAAACGTCTTTGCTGCTGGAGAATTGCGTCTGAACACCTCTCTGGATCGGCCCCGCCCTGGAGGCTTCCGGGTTTGTGAGCCGTGTCACCGGTGGCCTCCTCTGGTTGCCCAGGGAGACAGGGGGTGTGGCCTCAGAATATCCAGAAGTGAGCGTTCTGCCGTTAAAGAAAAAACGGCTGTTGATCTACCTCCAGGGAACTGCTGCTCTGGTGTGGGCACTCAGGCGACCCTTTTCTCCTCTGTCCCACGCCCCAGAGTCAGCACTGAGCGGCCGCAGTTTGTGCTGGGTCCACACCCCTTAAGAGATCCCCCAAGAATCAGAACTCTTGGGGGATGGGCCCCCAGACCCCGATTGGGAGTGGGGTGGGGGGAAGCTAGAGTTTCATTCAGTTTCATGCAGTACTACGGTCCGGGGAGGGCTCCTGCACTGCACCGCAGGGAAGTGCCGCCAAGGCTTGATTTCCCCTCAGCAGAGTGCCCTCTCCTCGCTCACGTGTCCCAGAGTCAGCGCTGACCTGACGCAGCTCAGGCACTGTGCACTCCCCTCGAGAAATCACCCAAGGAGCCGAACTCCTGGGGGATAGGCCCTCAGACCCTGAGTGAGAGTAGGGGTTCTCAGCTCTCAGCGGGGAGGCCAGAGTCTGATTCAGTCTTGGGCCCCGTATGCCCGGGGAGGGTTGCTGCACTGCACCGCAGGGAAGTGCCGCGAGGCGTGACTCCCCCTCAGCCCGGTGCCCTCTCCTCACTCGGCGAGCCTCAGAGTCAATGCTGACCAGTCGCACTCAAGGGGACTGTCCACTCCCCTTGAGAAATCACCCAAGGATCCGAAGTCCTGGGGGACACGCCTCCAGACCTCAGTGGACGGGAGGGGAGCGCCAGGGATTCAGGGTTGCCGGCAAAGGATTCCCAAAGTTTTATTCAGCCCTATGTCCGGCAGGAGAACGCCACGGCACCCCAGTAGGGGAGGTAGGTCCAGTTTTTAGAAGGTCTCTCCCGTGGAGTGTAGTGGGAGGGCCTTTAATTTCTGCCCGCTTGTTCAATTATGGGGCTCTAGAGCCGGTCTCATGGGGGAGGGGGACTCCCGTCCGCTTGGTGGTGGATTTTGTACCTTTTGTTTGCGTCCTTGTGATCACAACTTGCCTCAGCGGTGTTGATGTGCGTTCTTCAGCCTTCTCTCTTGGTGAGGCTCAAGTCCACCAGGATACTTACTAAATTCCTGTCCCTTAACTCTCCTTCTGGACGGGAGCCTTTGTTGAAAGCTGGCTTCAGTCCGCCATCTTGTTTCCCCCCCTCGCTCCCAGATTCTTGAAACAGACCTTACTCAGTCTGAGCAATATGATATCTGACAATACCATAATAACAGGGGACCTTAACACTCCTCTTACAGAGCTGGACAGATCCTCTAAACAGAAATTAAACAAGGATATAAGAGGTTTAAATGAGACCCTAGAACAACTGTGCTTCATAGACGCATATAGAACACTCCATCCCAAAGATAAAGAGTATACATTCTTCTCATCACCCCATGGAACATTCTCCAAAATTGATCACATCCTGGGACACAAAACAAATATCAACAGAATCAAAAGAATTCAAATTTTACCTTGTATCTTCTCAGACCATAAGGCACTAAAGGTGGAACTCAACTCTAACAAAAATGCTCAACCCCACCCAAAGGCATGGAAATTAAACAATCTTCTGTTGAATAACAGAAGGGTGCAGGAAGAAATAAAACAGGAAATCATTAACTTCCTTGAGCATAACAACAATGAAGACAGAAGCTACCAAAACCTGTGGGATACTGCAAAAGCAGGTTTGAGAGGAAAATTCATCGCTTTAGATGCCTACATTCGAAAAACAGAAAGAGACCACATCAACAATCTCACAAGAGATCTTATGGAATTGGAAAAAGAAGAACAATCTAAGCCTAAACTCAGTAGAAGAAAAGAAATATCCAAAATCAAATCAGAGATCAATGAAATTGAAAACAAAAGAATCATTCAGAAAATTAATGAAATAAGGAGTTGGTTTTTTGAAAAAATAAATAAAATAGATAAACCATTGGCCAGACTAACGAGTAATAGAAAAGTAAAATCTCTAGTAACCTCAATCAGAAATGATAAAGGGGAAAGAACAACTGATCCCACAGAGATATAAGAGATCATCTCTGAATACTACCAGAAACTCTATGCCCAGAAATTTGACAATGTGAAGGAAATGGATCAATTTTTGGAATCACACCCTCTCCCTAGACTCAGCCAGGAAGAAATAGAGCTCCTGAACAGAACAATTTCAAGCACTGAGATCAAAGAAACAATAAAAAAGCTTCCAACCAAAAAATGCCCTGGTCCAGATGGCTTCACTCCAGAATTCTATCAAACCTTCAAGGAAGAGCTTATTCCTGTACTGCAGAAATTATTCCAAAAAATTGAGGAAGAAGGAATCTTCCCCAACACATTCTATGAAGCAAACATCACCCTGATACCAAAACCAGGAAAAGACCCAAACAAAAAGGAGAATTTCAGACCAATCTCACTCATGAATATAGATGGAAAAATTCTCAACAAAATCCTAGCCAATAGATTACAGCTTATCATCAAAAAAGTCATTCATCATGATCAAGTAGGCTTCATCCCAGGGATGCAAGGCTGGTGTAACATACGCAAGTCAATAAACGTTATCCACCGTATTAACAGAGGCAAAAATAAAGATCACATGATCCTCTCAATAGATGCAGAAAAAGCATTTGATAAAATCCAGCATCCTTTTCTAATTAGAACACTGAAGAGTATAGGCATAGGTGGCACATTTCTAAAACTGATTGAAGCTATCTATGACAAACCCACAGCCAATATTTTACTGAATGGAGTAAAACTGAAAGCTTTTCCTCTTAGAACTAGAACCAGACAAGTTTGTCCTCTGTCACCTTTACTATTCAACATAGTGCTGGAAGTTGTAGCCAATACAATTAGGCAAGACAAGGAAATAAAGGGAATCCAAATGGGAGCAGAGGAGGTCAAACTCTCCCTCTTTGCTGACGACATGATCTTATACTTAGAGAACCCCAAAGACTCAACCACAAGACTCCTAGAAGTCATCAAAAAATACAGTAATGTTTCAGGATATAAAATCAATGTCCACAAGTCAGTAGCCTTTGTGTACACCAATAACAGTCAAGATGAGAAGCTAATTAAGGACACAACTCCCTTCACCATAGTCTCAAAGAAAATGAAATACCTAGGAATATACCTAACGAAGGAGGTGAAGGACCTCTATAAAGAAATCTATGAAATCCTCAGAAAGGAAATAGCAGAGGATATTAACAAATGGAAGAACATACCATGCTCATGGATGGGAAGAATCAACACTGTTAAAATGTCTATACTTCCCAAAGCAATCTACCTATTCAATCCCATTCCTATCAAAATACCAACATCGTACTTTCAAGATTTGGAACAAATGATTCTGCGTTTTGTATGGAACCAGAAAAAAACCCGTATAGCTAAGGCAGTTCTCTGTAACAAAAATAAAGCTGGGGGCATCAGCATACCAGATTTTAGTCTGTACTACAAAGCCATAGTGCTCAAGACAGCATGGTACTGGCACAAAAACAGAGACATAGACACTTGGAATCGAATTGAAAACCAAGAAATGAAACTAACATTTTACAACCACCTAATCTTTGATAAACCAAACAAGAACATACCTTGGGGGAAAGACTCCCTATTCAATAAATAGTGTTGGGAGAACTGGATGTCTACATGTAAAAGACTGAAACTGGACCCACATCTTTCCCCACTCACAAAAATTGATTCAAGATGGATAAAGGACTTACATTTAAGGCATGAAACAATGAAAATCCTCCAAGAAAGCATAGGAAAAACACTGGAAGATATTGTCCTGGGGAAAGACTTCATGAAGAAGACTGCCATGGCAATTGCAACAACAACAAAAATAAACAAATGGGACTTCATTAAACTGAAAACCTTCTGTACAGCTAAGGAGACAATAACCAAAGCAAAGAGACAACCTACACAATGGGAAAGGATATTTGCATATTTTCAATCAGACAAAAGCTTGATAACTAGGATCTATAGAGAACTCAAATTAATCCACATGAAAAAAGCCAACAATCCCATATATCGATGGGCAAGAGACAGGAATAAAACTTTCTCTAAAGACAACAGACGTATGGCTAACAAACACATGAAAAAATGTTCATCATCTCTATATATTAGAGAAATGCAAATCAAAACAACCCTGAGATATCATCTAACCCCAGTGAGAATGGCCCACATCACAAAATCTCAAAACTGCAGATGCTGGCGTGGTTGTGGAGAGAAGGGAACACTTTTACACTGCTGGTGGGACTGCAAACTAGTACAACCTTTCTGGAAGGAAGTATGGAGAAACCTCAAAGCACTCAACCTAGACCTCCCATTCGATCCTGCAATCCCATTACTGGGCATCTACCTAGAAGGAAAAAAATGCTTTTATCATAAGGACACTTGTACTAGACTGTTTATTGCAGCTCAATTTACAATCACCAAAATGTGGAAACAGCCTAAATGCCCACCAACCCAGGAATGGATTAACAAGCTGTGGTATATGTATACCATGGAATACTATTCAGCCATTAAAAAAAATGGAGACTTTACATCCTTCGTATTAACCTGGATGGAAATGGAAGACATTATTCTTAGTAAAGCATCACAAGAATGGTGAAGCATGAATCCTATGTACTCAATTTTGATATGAGGACAATTAATGACAATTATGGTTATGGAGGGGGAAGCAGAAAGAGGGAAGGAGGGAGGGGGGTGGGGCCTTGGTGTGTGTCACACTTTATGGGGGCAAGACATGATTGCAAGAGGGACTTTACCTAACAATTGCAATCTGTGTAACCTGGCTTATTGTACCCTCAATGAATCCCCAACAATAAAAAAAAAAAAAAAATCATTTGACTGTGCATGGGATTTATCTTTAGATTTTGTTTCATTTCATTGATTAATTACATCAATGTTACCCTGTGTTGATTATGACAGTGGTGCTATCATTTTTGGAATCTGGAAGTATGACTCTTGCACCTATGTGCTTTTCGCTTGGCCATTCTGATCCCTTGTTTTTCCCTTGTTGCTCTTTTAGTATTGTTTAAAATTCTTTGCCTATTTTTAAATGTAGATCCTTTTCCACCAACTTATTGAGTTTGTTAGAAGAAAAATATGAGAGATTTAAAGTGGACCAAAATATTCATAGGTGTTTTTTTCAAAGTATAATTCTCAGTAATATCTTATCAACCATTCTCTCATTATCTGAGACGGTAATGTCCTAAACTTTCCTTCATTGTGTTTGAAACAGATATTTTATAACTGTCAGTTGTAGAAAACTCTTAGAAATGCAGAGATTCTTACTTGAAAAATTATAAATGATTTTTTTTTCTGTGAAGTTGTTATTAATTTCTACCAATACCAATTCCAACACCCTATGGATCAAAGCAGCTTTCATTCAGTAAGAAAACTCCTTTTGGCTTTCCTGATTGTCTGTACAATTGTTTGTAATTGTTTTTGAATTCTTGTAGCTAGTGTTTGTTTCTTACTGATTTCCTCTTCAATTAATAAAGTGATATCTTCAACAAATGTTCATTTTACATTTGCATAAACTCATTATTTTTTCTGATTTTATTTTATTTTATTTTTTTAAGTTAGCATAAATTGTATGCATTTATTATGTACAGCATGAAGTTTTGAAGTATATAAACATTGTCAAATAACTAAATCTAGCCAGTTAACATACGCATTACATCACAAAATTATCATTTCTGTGGTGAGAACACTTAGCATCTACTTTTAGCATTCTTCAAGAATATGATATACTCATATATTAACTATAATTGCCATATTGTGCAATAGATTTTATAAACTCATTCTTCCTATTTAACTGAAATTTTGAATCCTAGACCAGTATCTCCCCAATTACCCCAATTACGGTAGCTACCATTCTACTGTCTACTTATATGAGGGTAACACTTTTACATTTCATATGAGGGAATGTGGCCTTTATATTTCTTTGCCAGAGTTATTTTACTTAACATAATGTCCTCCAAGTTAGTCCATGTGATAAGATTTTATTTTTATATAGCTTCAGAGGATTCTATTTTGCATATATGTGATATTTTCTTTATGCATTCATCTAAGGATAGATATTTGCTTTCATATTTTACCTGTTGTGAATAACCTTGCAGCAAACACAGAAGTTCAGACATCTCTTTGGTATCCTGATTTCATTTCCTTTGTATATATAACCAGCAATGGGATTGCTGGATCAAATGGTAGCTCCATTTATTATTTTTTTAGAAACCCCCCATACTATATTTCATAAAGGCTATACTAATTTACATTTATACCAACAGTGTGTAAGGGTTCCGTTTTTACACATCTTCACCAACACTGGTTATCCTTCCTGTTTTTAATAATATTCTAAGAGATGTGAGGTGATAGCTCATTGAGGATTAATTTACATTTCCCTGGTGATTAGTGGTATTGGGCATTAGAATGGGAGAAAATATTTGAAAATAATATCTCTGATAGAAGATCTATATTCAAAATATGTTAAGATGTCAAACACTTCAATCAAAAATAAGCCAATCGGGTGGCGCCTGTAGCTCAAAGGGGTAGGGTACCAGCCCCATTTTTTGGAGGTGGTGGGTTCAAACTCAGCCCCGGCCAAAAACTGCAAAAAAAAAAAAAAAAAAAAGGAAAAGAAAATAAAACAATGAAAAAATAGACAAGTATCAGCATAAACATTACCCAAAACTGGACTTATATTTTGCTAAGACTTTAAAACATGTTTGATGCACGTCATGATTTTGATTTTCAGTATTTATAGAATGTTACATCTGTTAACATTATATTTTGCAAATATAGCTCTTGTATTTAATTCAAAAATTAATATAAATGCTAATAACTTTTTCCTAAATTGAATTGTTTTCATTTCAAAATTTATTTTAATTTGCAAGTAAAATTGCATATACAGTTGGCTATTTTAAATTGCATACAAACTTTATGGATGCCCTCTATTTATAGGTTATGAATATAATATTTTGGTGTATGAATACATTGTGGAATGGCCAATTCAAGCTATTTAACATATGTATTACCTCACATATTTACCATTTTCTGTTGTAAAAATATTTAAAATTCTCTTGGCAGAAATTAAATATGCAATATAGCATTATTAAATGCAATCACCATCATATACAAACATTCATACCCACAATTGACCAATTGACACAGTTATGTTTCCTCTCAGAATTTAACACAAGAAAACAATTTAACTTATTCAACATTTTTCTTCATGTTAACATTTCAGGGGAAAGATGAGTAGGTTAGTAGGCATAAATATTTTTGTATACTTCCTAACATTTCAACATAGCTTTCTGAAAATGTTTTTTGTAATTACAATGCCACCAATAGTTTATAATTATTTATTTGAAAAATTCCTCTTATTTGCTACTAAATTTTTAAAGTTTTTTGCTTGAGTAAAAATCTCATTGCTTTAACCTATTTAAAATTTTACTGAAAACATATTGAAATACATTTATGATTTTTTTTAAATGATCGAGGTGTGGGATTATTATTTTCTTTGTACTATTTTTATTTTTGTATATAGTGTACATGTATTATGATTTTTCATGAAAATAAAATAATCATGTAAAAATTGTTTTTATGCTTTCTAATAGCAAATGCACCACTGTCCCTATTAACTGTATAAAATTAAACACTATTGATTAGATCTAACAACACTTCTAACAATATAAATTTCTGTTAATTTATAGAAATTTTATAGAAAGCCTCTGTCAGTAGATGTGTTTGTATATTGTCAAGCTTATAATGCAAAGCAGCTTATCTTCCTGTAAAAATAAGCATATTTGGTTTACCACACCTTATAAACAGTGCCATTTTCTAATGTTCATCCCTAGAGGAACAGGTTGGAACACATACTATTTTTAATTCAAGAAAAAAAAGTCATAGCAAGCATATTTTTTAAGAACAACACACAGAGCTTACAATTAAACAAAGTTTTAATATATGATTTGAAAGTTCTGATCTTCCCTATATGTAATTTAGGTCTATTTTCCCTTTTAGTGAAAATACAGTCATGTAATTACTACTATTTTAATGTACCTATATATTTTTCAGAATTACTGCAAGAAATAACTGAAGGTAGAATCTGGAAATCTCTGATCTATTAGGTAACTTCTGCAAATTGGCTTTATGTGCAATTTAAATGTGAAAGAGAACAGTATAATAGCAATCACCAAGCTATACTGCACTTAGCTTGCATGGTCTACTCAACTGTGAGATCTTTGAGGGCAAGAACCATAGCTTTTTAATTATCTATTCCCAACACTTAGCACCAGGCTGTCACAGCAGGCGCCTGTGAATGATTATTGAATCACTGAAAGAATGATGACGAGAGGGCAAACCCCACTGTGCTGTGTATTTCACTAGAATCTCTTCCTTGAGAAATTAAAAGCCAGGCCTCTCTTGGAAGCTGCTGGAATGGTTTGCATTTTTAGACTAATTCAGTCGTTAGACTCCATTCATTACTGTATTACCTGTTGCTAAAGATTTTTTCAAAGATTATGAAGCCAGAGCTGTTTCTGTACAATGGAAGTTTTCTTAATGATGTCAATAATAATCATGTTAACTTTTAAAAATCAGCATCACCCCTGTATGACAGAGACATGAGCCATACCACACACCAAGGGTAAGGACAAACAAATTCAGCATGTTGCCAAATACCATGGACCAGCGACAGAAGGCATTTAAAGGGCAGTTGTTGTTATTAATACTTTCTTCTTCCACAAATACCAAATGTCAGGCATGCATCCACTAGCTCACTTTAGTTTTTTCTTATTATTGTGAAAATACACTGGAATATTCAACATATCTCAATCCACTAAAAGACCTAAGTATTGATAAGTGTTATTTTCATTCTACCAAAGATGCTGTCCTGTTTTGCCATTGCTTTTGAGTATCTGAGGAGTCAATTTTTTTGGCTGAGACCTCATGCTCTGTCTACTATTGGGAATATTAATTTTTGGAGAGACTTTCCTCTTTTCCAGCAGGCAACATAGAGTTAAAGAATAAGTTACCCAAGTCTGAGTTCAAATCCCAAACCCACCACTTAGTAGATGCGCCGTTAGATCAAGTGGCTTATATTTACAGGTTTTATTCTTATCTTAAAAATTTGAATATGAAATGAAAAAAAAGCCTGAGTCATGTGACTGTGAGGAGCCTTAAATAGGACACGTCTGAAGTCTGACAATTAAGTTCACAAACTCATCCTAGAAAAGGTGCTACGTCCTTCATGTGTGAATATTCTGTGGTCACCTTTGAAGCGCTTTCCTTGGCCGTCTATGACCACACATAAACACCAAAGGATTGATCTGTTATTCAGTCAGTATACCTTATTTTTGGTCTGCCACCCAGTGTTAAACAAAAATTTGTGAGTTAATTTTATGTGTTAATTTAACTGAATCATGAGAGGTTCAGATATCTGCTTAAACATTATTCCTGGGTGTGATCTGGGATATTTTTCCTAAATAGATTAACATTTGAATCAGTAAATTGAGTAAATTGCAACATCCTTCCCAATGAGGGCAGGCAGCGTCCAATACTTTGCACATATGAATAGAGCAAAGATGTAGAAGAGGAGAGAATCCTCTCTCTGCTTGATTTGTTGAGCTACAGGATCCTCTCCCTCTGCTTGATTTGTTGCCCGTCTCTTCCACTTGGTGTTCCTGGTTCTATGAACTTCAGAGGCTGATTTGAATTTGCATCACTGACTTTCTAGCTCTCGGGCCTTTGAACTACACTATGAGCTTGGAGAGGGCAGATAGTGGGACTTTTCAACCTTCCATGACTATGTAAGCCAATACCTTAGAATAAATAAATGTCTACTTATATACCTTCCTGCCTATCTATCTGTCTATATATCTATATTATTGGTTCTGATTGCCCAGAGGAGCCAAATAACCTCAGTAATACAGAACAAGGTGCTCTTCCACTCTAAATAAACCCACACATAACAACAACAACAAAATATACTCATGACTGAAACAAAAAAACAAACTCTTTTCTTCAAATAAACATTTTCATCTGCCCAAACTGTACTCTAACATTCTGTAGCTTGTCTAGAGAATACTTTCTATTCACTCCAGATGTTTTATTTCCACAAAGGGGGTTTAAAAGTATTAAATGTGAGGCTCTTACTCATCCTTTCTACTGTTGCCCTTGAGAAAGTAGAGTGAGAACACACGTATTAACCATTAGGATCATGGAGTTCCCTGTAGGTCTCTTTCTCTTATATATGCGTACATATATAACACAGAGGACACCAAAAAACATCCACACATTTAAGAAGGGAAAAAACTGTATTAAATTTGTAATACTTAAGTCATTTTTTGACTTCTACAATTATAAGAAGTGTTCAATGTGACTTTCATTTATCTTTTTTATCGGTATATATTGAGTATTACAATTTTAATACAGATTTTTTCTTTCTTAAAATTTGTATTCCTTTTTAGCACCTTCTGTATATTTCTTTTTAGCAGAAGCCTTGAAAGGTATGGTGTCTCTCTCTCCAGAATACAGGCAGATTTGTTTGCTATCTAAGGTAATTAAAGATAATGTCCCCCTCTCTGACAAGGTCTGGAACCACCTTGAAAAGATAGGTGTTTCCTAAGCTTAGGGTTGCTTAGCTGCCATTCAAAACCACCACGTGCACCTAGGAAGTTCAAGGCCACTCCATGGGCAATAAGAGCTGATATAACCATGAAGCTCATGTTGCCAGTTGTACTGTAATTAAGCTTTTTATCTCTGAACCAGATGTCTTGCATCTTTGTGGTATATAACCTAACTTGTTATCTTAAAAATAGTGTAAAATTTCAGACCCTTTACAGTTCTTTGCAGTATTTTTTTCTTTTACCATCTCATCCTGGGCGTGGTGCGCTCAGCATACAATCTTATCAAGAGGATCATGAATATTTCTCTGTGAGATAGGAAATGTAACAATGGACTAGTAAACACGGCACCATTCACTCAAGAAAACTGTTCCCACTCTCCCTTGCAAAGCGTAGTAATGGTACACGAGGTGAGGTATAGAAAGATAAAAGGAAGAACTAGAAGACAGGAGGGAGAATTAGACAATACAGTTCTTAGTTGCTAAAGGGCAATGATTAGCTGTAAGTGCTCACTTAGGCTAAGAGATGGCTTTAAATTGGATTGCATCTGATTTAACCTAAAAACAACCTAGATCCAAATGAAATAAAGTGACTTAAACTTCTTCCTATAGATAGATTGTGGATCAAGCACAAACCTGCTAACACCACTGAGAAATATAAAGTGACCTTCATTTTATATACATTGTCCTATACTATCTATAGTTTTTACCATTGACAGCAGCTTAAACTAAAGATATGCCAGTTTACATTGAGTGGACCATAGCCTAAGGGGATCGAATGAAGGGAAGACAGATAAGAAGGAATAAGTATGGAAAACAGTATTAAAAAAAAAGGAAAAAAGAGAAGTGTTGTATTACACAAAATGAATGTGATCTCTCTTCCTCAGTGTTGTGACAAAAAAAAAAAATACTTTGTGTAATGTTGAAACTGGAAAGGAACTTTGGAAACATCTAATTCAGAATGTGCTTTCCGCAGATGAGAGAACTGTCCAGAGTCACACACGTAATTCCTAAGCAATAGCCTTTATGTTTGGACCAAGATCATGACAAAACTAATGCCTCATTCAACCCTCAAACTTCTACTTACCTATGTTGTTGTCTTTTATTCAAATTTTGGAATTGTTAAGTGAACTTATACAATTTCTTTCATGTTATTTTTGATGACAGATGATGAGAGAAGACAGGTTGAAGATATAACAGGGGGTAATTGAGTAACAAGTATATATAACTTAGTAAAAAACAATCTATATGATTTCCATGTCACTTATTCAAAGACAATAAAAATGTCTTTAGATGAGGATATTATAATTTTAAGGTTTGCATGTTACTTTTAGTTAAGAAAAACTGAGAATATATATAAACATCACTTGGCAAAATATTCTCAACAGTTCAAATTTGGGTCAATTCTATGGCTTGCTAAGAAAAATTCTTGAATTTATTTGCAAGTATTGATTTTTTTTAACTCTTCATTCTACTTGTTTTTTCCTAAAAATGTGCAATGGCAACATAATTCTATTTTTTTCTTTTTTATTAAGTCACATACACATAGATCATGAATACATTTATGCATATGTGGGGTACAATGTGTTGATTTTATACACTCTGACATGCTTACATCAAACCAATCAACATAGCTTTCGCCTCATTTACTTGATTATTGTGTTAAGACATTTATGTTCTACACTTCACAGATTTGACTTGTACCCTTGTAATATGCTCCCTAGGTGTGGCCCTGCCTTTTACCCTCCCTCTATCATATTTTAATGTCAAAATCAGTGTCATGTCTTTAATTCATCTTAGTCCCCTCATTGTGCACTTGTTGTGTTTCTCTACTGTCTCTCTCAGTAAGAGTAACAGAGTCACCTTGTTCACTAGGAAATGATGGATGAGTAGGAGTTTGCTTTCTTACCCATTATTGAGCAATCGTAAGTTTTCCTTTTGGGAGCACATTAGGATAAAGATCGATAGAGTGCTTAAATAGGCTGCCCCATCAGCACCATCAGTTGAGTTTATGAAGGAGCTACCTATGCCTTTTAGGACAAACATGAACCCACACTAGTCTGAGTCCAATTATAGTTCATGGAATAAAGGTTTCTCACTGATTTCTAGGTTAAGAGCCTGATTAGTTCCAATCCATGATGCAATATTGAAACAGATGGGTACTTCCAACTGCTTTCACCCAGCCTTAGAAGCAAGCCACTTAGCATAAACAAATTCAGCACTTCCTGGGTGCATTTAAGGAGAAGGACTACTCTTGACACAAAAGAATTATGGACTCTCAAGTTTAAAGGGGACTTGGGAAGCTGTTATGGCTAAACACACACAGTGCTGGAGTTTGGTGCATATGTCCTGTGTTCTCACTTACTCTGCTAAATAGCATTCCTTGCCTCCTTTCTTTTTAATTTTTATCATTTCCCTTGCTAGTTTACTTATGTAGCCCCCTCTACCATTTAGCAGAGTTGAAACTAACGAATTCTTACAGTGTTTACTAATGAATAATGTAAATGTCATTAAATTAACTTAATAATGAAACTTAATGAATGCAACATGAACTTCACCTTTTCGTTGCCCTGTTCTGTGTTTATAGAAAACACACAAGCACACATATAAGAAAGAAATGTAAAAAATCTACCTTCATCTCACAGCATTTGATTTACAGAAATTAAGGACAAAAGGCCTTTACTCAGACCCTTCAATTCAATCCTATACCATTGTAACTGGCATGGAGAATATATAAAACTAGCTTGACAATTTCATTTTCTTACTACTGAAGGCAACCTCATGCCAAAAAAATCTTAAATGTCTTATAACGAGTCACAGGTCTCTCAAAGATAATACCAATGTCAACAATTAATTGACCTAGAAGTAGATTTTAACCTTTAGCTGGCTACTAATGTACACCTTCTATTTTGGGGTAATCAGACAAAGTAACCAAAGCAGGCTTTCCCTCTGGATAAAAGACGCCTTTTGGCTCTGCTAAAAAGATTAGAATGTTTGAAGGGCTTCCAGTATTGATAAAGTGGTCTGCTATAATGCAACATATTTTAAGAAATTCCTGCCAATTATATTTGATCATTTCCTTACTGCTTTTAGTTAGTTTTTTTTCTGTTACAATTCAGATCCATGACTCAGATTTTCATCCTTCCATTGCCAGTTAATTAATTGCAGTCTTTTCTATCACAACAATCTCTAATTTATTCTCCTCCCACCCCTTTTCCGCAGAGCTGCTGCTCTCATTTTATTATGCTCTTCAAAATCATCTGTGATTTTTCTTGAAGAATTCTGTGAGCACGTTTCAGTCTCTCAGTGGGACTTCAGCAGGAAGATCTCACATTGCCCTTTCGGTCAACTTTTAAAACCCCTCTTAGAATGAACTCTTCACTAATCCTCAAAAACTTTCTAGTGACGTGTCCTCTTTTTCTTCTAAAACTCTAATATCTTATGTAACCCAGTTTCCACTACAACCACACTTAGTCAGATTATATTATCTAATGATTCGTGTGGTAATAGTTCATCACTTTACACCTGCTTTTACTTCTGCCTGTGCGATCTATTCTTCATCTCACATTCTAAAATCATTCATAAGTAAAATGACACTTTTGTAACACTCGCGACACCAATATTCTTCCCTACTCGGGACTTCTATAATTATTTGAGCTGAAAATATGTGTCTATGTTTCTTTTTCTCTAAAATGGAAATACTTTGAGAACAGGAGCACATCCATCATTTTCCAGGGTCCAGACCTTGAAGTTTCAGTTATTGGACTTCTTGAGAAGTCCTTGTTCAGAATGATTTATTATGCGTCCTGTCTCATGTACATGCTTGGGGGCCACGTGTCTGAGTAAAGGATGTTTATTTTATTTTATTTATTTATTTTTATTTTTGCCACTTATAGAAGTAGAACTTCATGGATAAGGGCCAAGAGACATCCATGTTGGATTCATATCCCAGGGCAACTGGAGGGGAAGGCTGAGTGCCTGTGGATTATAGTTGCCTCTGGGGCCTTGGTGTGTGTCACACTTTATGGGGGCAAGACATGATTGCAAGAGGGACTTTGCCTAACAATTGCAATCAATGTAACCTGGCTTATCGTACCCTCAATGAATCCCCAACAATAAAAAAAAAAAAAGAAGTTGTAAAGTAGTTCAGGACAGTCTTCCTGAGGATCCCAATAGAAATAAAAAGTTATCTAAAGAGTGGCCACTGACTTACAAGGTTTGGGCTAATAAAATCTAACACTGAACTGGAATATGTGGCAAAAGAAATGTTATTATAACCTTCACTAACAATTCTGTTAATTATAAATCTGCAGTGAAACACGCAGTCCTCAAATACAACAGATACCTTTTGCTGTAAATACATTTTTCTTGAGGAGCTCAATGGTAACCTTCAGCAAAGCTGCTGAATGACCTTCAGTTCACAAAAGGTCATTCATTTCATTATGAATAGAATGGAAGATGTTTGTCAGATGTAAATTGAAAGCAAATTTTTATTTATAACATGAAATACTAGTGCAACTGACTACTAATTGTTCTTTTTAAAAAATAATTTTTTTGATCTTTTGTTTTGTTTAAATTATGTTACAAGTGTTTTCTGGGTGTATAACAGCATTGAATCTGTAAGAAGAATGGACAGAGGAATTCAATGGAAGCTCTTCAGTCTACATTCCATTACTAAAGCATGTACCATCAAGACTGTAGCTTTATAACTCTGTGTTCCTATAATGTTGATGTGTATTCTGAATGAAAATCTTGTTATTCAAATGCATTTTTAAAAATTTGACAAATTAGGACTTAAATAGTGGAGCTTATATTAGTAGAAAATAATTGAAGGCAATACCTACACTATATGATATGGACTGTGTTGTCAGTCCGAAAACATAAATTTGCATTTTTTAAACACATTTTTAAAACACAGTTTTGGACCCCAGGAGACTCATTGCAGGCCTAAAAGTCTAGTTACACAAATTGCCCCACTCAGAAGACATTAAATCAGTCAGAAAGTAAGGATTAAATTCCTGAATATTTTAAATTATATATTAAACTTTTAATTTTCAGATAACAAATCTTTGTATTAATCAACAACTTATAACCTTCTTTACATTGTGATTTCTATATTAATAAAGGAAATATAAAATTTAAGGAAGTATTATTCAGTTTAAAATTTCCAGAGTAGGTTTTATCACAGGACAACTCGCAGAATTGACAGAATGTCAGCAAGATTGTTAGGTATACTTTTGTTATTAGGGACTGAGAGATTGCAGGTCAATAGAACTTTTGTTATTATTTTCCTATACTCTCACAGATGTGTTCAGCACATGTAGCCCTGTTTTTATATGCCCTGAGCTTTTCAGAAAAGCAACTACCAAATAACAAGTCTATTGTACTATGTTAGACAATATTCGGGGATTTTTTTGAGAGTTGTCCACTATTCTAGAAAATAATATCACGAATGGCAATTGTACTTGCCTATTAGTGTCGTCGTGTGCTATTTACCCGTGTATTAGAGCTGTCAATGTAATACAATACACCAATAGCAGTGTGTGTTTTGGGCGGATTCCAACTGAGTCTGCTTATATTAGAGCATCAGACTACTTCACTGTGTTTTCTACAATGGTAATGCTGAGCATTTATGTATTAAAACACAAATTATTTGCTTATAACTTTATTTTCTTCTATTTCTCTTCTGCATTAACATTAAGACCCTGTATTGGCTTTTTATGAGGTAAGTAAGCCACAGTGTCTATGGATTTCACTTCAAGTAGCAAAATTTTGAAAACAAGGTGTTGTGTCTGATATTGCTGAAAATCCCAGGCCTAGAAGAGTCAAAGAAAGTCATTTTAGTCAGTTTTATTTTACAAATGATTGTACATTCCCCCAAAGATCTCATTCACCAAAGCTATTGAATTTGCTGCAAAAACTCAAACATGGGCACCTGGGCCAAAAACTACAACCAAAAAAAAAAAAAAAAAAAAAAAAGGTGATGAGGGCTCTGCCCTTACAAATAGATTAATGTCATTGGGCGGTGCCTGTGGCTCAAAGGGGTAGAGCGCCGGTCCCGTATGCCGAAGGTGGCGGGTTCAAACCCAGCCCCAGCCAAAAAAAAAAACAAAACTCAAACTTGAATGAGATTACAACAGATACAGAAAACACTGAGAATAACAAATGTGAACAGCACTCAAGGTTGCAGAAAAATGAATCTTGACCATGAAAATAAGGATTGGTGAGTATGAGACAGTTATTAAGTGCATTAAAGTTTTAAAGCTCAAAAAAACCAAAATGATGAGAGAGAAATATGTGTGAAGTCAAGGGGCAAGTGATGTTAGAAGTTGTGAAAGAGTGGTGAGTAGGAATACCCAAAGAGAACTTGTTCACGTGTTTTGTGGGGGGAGGTTTTTTGCCCAAGGTTAGGAAAATTAAGATAAGTCATTTTTTACATCTATAAGCCTGGAAGAAACAAATGATCTTAAAAAGAAATAAAGAATTAAAATTATGCATTTCAGTCTATTGTATTTTTCATATAATGGCTATGAATTCATAACTTGTGTAATATCATGATTTTTTTTTCATTTACAATTTCAGGAAACAGAACTTGCTTTCAGCTTCTGATAAGAACAGCCAATTTATTTATTTTTTATCAAGTTTTTGTTTAATAGAAGAGAATAATAGTGATTTTTTTATACGTTGGTGTCACCTAAATAAAGCTTTTTTAAAAAAGAAATAATGATTTTCTAGAGTATGGCTGTTTGGGACTGGAGGAAAAAAATAGTAAAAACTTAAAAACTATATATTAATGGTGCAGAAAAAGGTGCCAAGACAAAGCTTTGATATAGATATTATGACGACTCCAGATAAAGGAAAGGGTTCAGATTTCAACTAAGGGTTGATTCTCGGATAGCGCACTTCATGACTAATGGCCTTTCATTTATCAAACAGCTTGAACATAAGATATCAGTGGGGCACACAGCAGAAGCCTTGGGAGGGTGACACAGTTAAAATTCTTTCAGTGTATCAATGGATGTGATTGATGAAAGTGGATATTTCAAAAGTTAAATTGTAAGTTTTATTTCCTTATAAATCCACCGATAAATGACATGATATGTGAAATTTAGTTTACTTGTGTTAATAAACTCCTATTGTGTACTTTTATGAGGGAGTGTGGGAGGGGCAGAAATTCAATTGTGTACATGTGCGTGTACATATGTATACACTGATTTAATCTGTTGAGGTGTGAGGCAGCAGCAAATTATATGGGGAAATGTCAACCACAAGGAGCTGCAATAAACCTCTCACCTGTTAATATCTACAGTGTACAATGGAGTTCACACGCCACGCCGCCTGATTCTGACAAGTTGGAACTAAAACACTCACCTATTTGACTCTAACATCTATGCTCTATTTTTTGTCATGAACCAGATTTTTACGATAAGAGCATACCTGAGCAAGAATTTCAGTTTTCAAATCTTACATCACAAGGAATTGAAAGTATTTAAGGAAAGAATAAAACTGCAAAATGAACAAACACATTGACAACGTTGTGTCATAATCACAGAGAAGGCACTGTTTGTAGACAATTGTCCCTTGGTATTTGTAGGGGATTTGTTCCAGAACCACTGTGGATACCAAAATCTGAGGCACACCATCCTTCACGCATGTTTGTATGTGTCGATGCACATCCTGCCATAGACTTTGTCTTCTCCAGATTACTTCTACACCCAATGCGGTGTCAATGTAAATAAATAGCTTACACTGTATTCTTTTTGGTTTTATTATTTTTATCGTTATGTTGTTATTTTGCTGTTTTTTAATTTGAATATTTCAAATATGCAGTTGGTTGGATCCATGGATGTGGAGCTCATATATTCCTAATGCATTATTTAGTTGTGTATATATGTTGTTAAAAAGTGAATTTAGCTGGTCTCCTCACCTTTTCACCTGCAGAGAGGAACCCACTTCCAGCTCTCTTTGGAAGTGCTCTAAACTTTCTCTTTGTTCTTCCTAAATAAAATCTTTGTTACTCTGGAAAATATAAGTGCATTTGGCTATTCTCAGCTAATAATCTCCTAGCTTAATCTCCCAATGAAGGTATAAAGTTTATTGAATTGAATTGAATTATCCACATACCCTATACATTTTTGGAATTTCATTGTCATTACAAAGCCTTCTCCATTTACAAAGCCCCTCATCACCACCACCATTGACCCTCCACAATTTCTGGGTTTTGAGAATGAGTTTTTCTTCCCTGCAAAGAAATTGAGCAATAAATGTGTTCTAGTTACATTACTGGAGCTTAAACTCTGCAAGGTGATGATCCCTTCCATTTGTCCATATCATTCCTGGTAAGATGAATTATCAAGAAAAATAAAATGTCTAGCAAAGGTTCTGGCATCTGATTACCTCATGTTGCATGTGATTTTTCCTCTTGCTCTTTAGAAAATGTCTCAAGAATTTGATAATTTATTTCTGATACATGAAACATTTATTCCTAAATCTGAGCCTCTCAATTTGTTTTCCCTAGCTCTTGAACCATCCTAAGTACATAAAGCTATGGTACTATGACATTAAAATGGCAGTCAGGGAATAGGAGTTAGGCTAAAACAATAAGGAAAAAGAAGTTAAATTAATCTAATTTCAAGAACTAGAGAGGAAAGGAAAAAGATCTGGAGTGTAAAATTTTCTAGTTTGAAGTTCCATAGGTCTTCATCTTAGATTAGAGTACCACAGGGGCACTGATTTCTTCTGCAATACAAAGCCATATGACAAAAATAAGTATATATTAAATGAACCTTGTAAGGCTGGCTCAGTTTCTTATCAATTACCAGGAGAGATTGTACTTGGAGGTATGCCAGGTTGCAAAAGCTCCATACACATATCTCTTCACAACAACATGGCTATAAATGAAAGCAGAAAAGGTAACTTCCCCATTTCGATTTCTCTGTGGTCCCTCTGTGAAACCCTTGCTATCTCCATATTTAAACCTACTCAGAAATTGTGAAAATTCCCATTTCAGAAAGGAAAAACGAGTAAATCGGGTAATTGTAGTTTCGTCTTTACTGCTGTGTTGGAAATCTTTCCAATCCAGAAGCCAGAAATTTTATCATATTTTTGAGCTTAGAAACTGAAGTGGAAAAGACAATAGAGGGCACCCTAGACCAGCTTTCTATCCAGTTAGGAGTCACGGTTGCTTTGGACAGGAAAAAGCAACTTCTTAGCTTCTTGCTTCTCTTTGATACTCAAGTCATGCTTAACTCTTCTAAAGCACCAAAGAATAGAAAAATAGTGAGAAACTCTTCTCCTTCCAAGAATATAGTCAATAGTTCCTACCTAAGAGTCAACAGTGTGAAGACTTTTCCATGCACCCCAGCACATTGCTCTAACTTCCCTTTTAACCCTTCCATGTGTATCTTTATTAACAGATCCTTAAACAAGTCATAAGCACAGTTACATGACCTTGAAAAGTATCATTCAATTTTGACTTTCATCTCTGGACTTTGCATTTCCTTTACATAGTAGGTGAGGAGTGGTTGGGGGTTAATTTAGTAATGAGGTATTTTGGCCTATAAACGTGTCATCTCTTTGTATTAAAAAATATTATTTAATCATTCCCCTCAATTGAGTAGTGTGCAAATGTTAATCTTGGGTTAAATGATGCCATTAGCAAATGGCACTGACAGACGTGTTTTACAACCCCTGATGTAGCTCTGAAGCCCATGAGTGATCTACAGTGAAGCAGTAAATAACGTTCACACGGTGTCTCTGAATAGGTCACAACGTAGTCGGAGAATGACAAATGAAGATGAGGCACAACCTAGTTAGCACCCAGAAATGATCCTTCGTGAGGCTAATTCATCTGGTCACACACAAATAACGAAATTTTCTTCTCCCCACTTCTCAAATGCTGACACTTTTATCGTAAATGTGTAAGGTTATTAGGCTGCAATTTAGAAGGTGGAGACATTCAGTCAAAGGAAATGATAGCCTAAAATATGTTGCATGGTGAATACATTATTACTACTCTGGCAGCCTTCTGCCAGTCAATATATCATGAATTCCACTTGTTATATATGATAATGACACTTGATGGATTAAATCTAAAAAGACGATCCCAAATAACCAGCCTGACAAGAGGACATTGCTTTTTACAGATAATGTACATACGGTTTTCATTGTCAACAGCATTTCTTAAGAGTATCATTTTATTATTTTAGAAATTCAAGCTCTAATTTAAAAAATTAATCATCAAAATGAAAAAAAAGCTCACAAATATTTGCATAATTGGATTTATCACTAAGGAGTTCATAAAGGTATGAATAATTATGCATATAATGACCCTTTTAAATTGTATATTCAATAGAACCTCCACAGTTGATCAGCCCCTTTAGTTGACCTAATTTTCATAGACTGGAAATATACCTCATGTACATCTCGGTACAACATCAGTACATATCAGTACAATAGACTTAGTTCCTTAGTTGACCATCTCTCTGTGTTGACCAGTTTGTTACAGCCTCTTGGGTGGTCAACTTACAGAGGCTCTACTGTATTTGCTAGATTTCATAAGAAAACTAGAATGATTAGAGATATCAACTTCATACTGAACCAAAGTTGCTCTTTTCTCGAGACAAATGAAATAAAGAATAGATAGCAAATTGAAATTCACTTTTTTCTGTTTTTCACGGTTGTTTTTAATGTAAAGCTCCACATAAAATCAATGTATTACCTTATAACATATTTCATTTCATGCTAATTTTTATAGAATAGTGTGACACCTACTTAAAATGTGTTATTTATGTACTATATATAAGTTACTTAGAGTGAATTCTTCCAGATTAGTTCAACATTATTAAACCACTTAATCTATTTGAGACCAATTAGAACAAAGAACTCTTGGAGAAACATCTGAGATATAATGCTTCATGTACTAGGAAATATTTCTATAATATCCAAGTGTAAATCATAGACTGGCTAATAAAGAGGGAAATTAGAAACTATCTTTCATTAATTTTTAATATAAAACTATAGATAATCTGGTAGTTTAAATAAAATTATCTTGATTAGCTCCATAGTATGTAATATGGGCAACCCAGTGTAGTAGAAGGAATATAACATCATTGATAAAATAGTTTTGTGTTAGAATTCCAACATCAAAGATTAGCGTTTTGATAAAAAGTTGCTTTAATGCTCAAAATCCCAGTATAATTATTTATAAAACATTAATAAAACCAGAATTACAGTATTAGATATTTTATGTAAGCAACTTTGCAGTGTCTAGATTCAGCTATGTTCAAATAATTCAACTTTTTTCTACATCACTAATAGACTCTTAAAAACATTTTTTTTTTATTTACACAATTCCATTATTGCTTTTTGGCCTTTGGGGTAAGGTCACATATCTAAACAATTCTATTGAAATCATTTCCTAGTATTAATTCTCAAAAGCATTACATTAGCAGTCAAATATTTTTTTTAAATTGTAATTAAATTATTAGGTATGCCTAATTTGAAATGTAAAAGACAAGAAATTGCAATAATTTTATTTATTTGTATTAGTATAGGTAACTCATTTTCAAATCTATTCTAAAATCATTTATTCTTTATCTTGCATAAAGGTAGCAAAAGTAGACATATAAATCTAAAATTCATTACTATTTACATTTAGGTATATATCATTCTAGGTTTATTGTGTGTGTGTGTGTGTGTATATGTACCTGCATACATCTATGTAAATGTACATACATTTGACATTACAACACAGCACATTCTGTTATCTGCTGTTAAACTTACTAAATACATCTTAAAAGCTTTTCCATATGACTGAATTATAATTTTAAAACATCGGTAGGGTGCTGGCCCCATATGCTGGAGGTGGTAGGTTCAAACCCAGCCCCAGCCAAAAAAACTACAAAAAAAAAAAAAAAAACCACAGGGGAAACATGTAGCATTTAAATAAGTTTCCAAAGAGAATTTAACTCAAGGTTGAAAATGCTCATATTCTCCCACTTACCAGAATGAATATTAGATACGATTGGCAATTCAATTCAGTTTAGGGAAATTAAATATTTTCAAAATATTTTTAAAATGTATTTTTATGCATTTTTTCAAGTAAAAGCCCGTCAAAGCCAAGACACCCTTGAAAATTAAGATGTTTCATTAAGGAGGAATATCTCAAAAAATAAAAGGAAGGAAGGAAGGGAACCTGGTTACTTAAAAAGGGTAAACAAGGGAATATGAGAAAGAACGGAGGTGGTACTATCTAGGTCATACGAGAAAGGGCGGAAGTAGATCTTATCAGAGTCATAGGATAAGTCCTCTGAGTTCATTCTTTTTCTGAAGTATAGGACATGCGTAAAATTACATATTGTTAGGTTTTATCAATATAGGCATTCAGAAAAAGTACTTGTAAATTTGTGGTAATGACAAAAGCTAATCTGCTTGTTTAGTGTCAAAAATAGAATTTTTTTTCTAAATTCATTATGTTAGTAACCCACTGCACTAACACAAATGTTGCCCAAACTCGTCAGCTAATAGATAAAAGTGAAATTTCATTATCATTTAAAATTCTAATTTATAGTATCAATCTCCCCAGTAAAGTAGTAGTATTTAGCTCTCATCTCTAAATATCTATTCCTACATAGTATTTGAAAGGAATTTCAGAGATGGGAGAGACCTTGCTATTTCATACAAATTAATACCCAAATCTGTACAGTAGTTTTCAACCCAGTGGCACCTGCCACCCTGCTCTGTTCACACCCTTCTCACTTATTCCCACTTATTCACACTTTCACTTATTCAATAGTGATAAAACTACTATTAGCTTTTTCAGGCTATTGCTAGCATTACAACACTGCTTGTCACAAACACAGAACTATGACTTAAGTTTTCTTTTCTTCCATGGATCATAATATACTGAAGCATTTGACGAGATCATACTGAAGCTCAGGGAAGATGAACTAGCATTACAGTAGAGATTAACTTCAAAGAGCTCAACAGAGGCTATTTTCTTTTTCCTGAAGGCACCTCCATTAAATTACAGGTCCTTTAGGTGTTAAATAACTTGAATACATACCCCAATATGTCTCTCGTTCTCTTTCTTGCTTTCTGATCAAACTCATCAAAGAATTTTGCCTGAAACACAATGTTACATGCCATGCTTCTTTTTTTTAATTTCAAATTAATATCAGGATATAAATTTTTAGGTTATTGTTTTCTCACTTCCAAGGTAAAGTTCAAGTTGTAGTTGGGCCCTTTACCCAAGTGTTGTACTGTACACCCTCCATTGTGCACATTAGGTGAGATCCCGCCAATTGCCCCCCTCCCCCCTCACCTCTTCTCCCCCTTGCTAGACTATCTTTGTGTTTTATCATTCATGTGGGTGTGTAATTGTTATATATTGATTTCATATTAGTATTGAGTACATTGAATTTTTTTTTCATTCCTGAGATACTTTACTAAAAAGAATATGTTTCAACTCTACCCAAGTAAACGTAAAAGATGTAAAGTCTCTATATTTTTCTATGGTTGAATAGTATTCCATGGTATACATATGCCATGGTTTGTTAATCCTTTCATGGGTTCATGGGTATTATGTCTTGAAAATGAAGTGAAAGATCTCTATAAAGAGAACTATGAATCCCTTGGTGTGTGCCACACTTTTGGGGGGCAAGGCACGATTGTAAGAGGGACTTTACTTAACAAATGCAATCAGTGTAACCTGGTTTCTTGTACCCTCTATGAGTCCCCAACAATAAAAAAGAGAGAGAGTGAGCTATGAATCCCTGAGAAAATAAATAGCCTAAGGCTTTAACAAATGGAAAAACATGCCATGCTCGCAACTGGGAAGAATCAACATCGTTAAAATGTCCATAACTACCCAAGGCAATCAATAGATTTAATGCAATCCTCATCAAAGCCCCAATGTCATACTTGGAAGAACTTGAAAAAATAGTACTTCATTTCATATGGAGCCAGAAAAAACCCAAATAGCCAATACAATTTTTAGAAATAAAAATAAATCTGTAGGCATCACATTACCAGAGTTCATGCTATACTACAAGTCTATAGTGATCAAAATAGCATGGTACTGGCACAAAAATGGACATAGATCTACAGAATAGAACAGAGAATCTAGAGATGAATAGAGTCATTTGTTACCAATTGATCTTTCTTTTTTTGGTTGCAGTTTTTGGCCAGGGCCACGTTTGAACCCACCACCTTCGGTATATGGGGCCAGCACCCTACTCCTTGAGCCACAGGCACGGCCCTCACCATTTGATATTTGAAAACCCTAACAAAATTATGCACTGGGGAAAAGAATCCCTATTTAATAAATGTTGCTGGGAGAACTGGTTAGAAGACTGTAGAAGAATCTGGACCCACATCTCTCACCATTGACAAAAATATATCCTTGCTGGATAAAAGATTTAAATTTAATACATGAAATAATAAGAATTCTAGAAGAGAGTGTGGGGAAAATGCTTGATAATATTGGCCTGGGAAAAGATTTTATGAGGAAGACCCCCCTGGTAATTGCAACAATGCCAAAAATAAATTTGATCAAGCTAAAAAGCTTCTGAACAGCTAAGGGTACCACAATAAAGCAAAAAGACAGCCTTCAGAATAAGAGAAGATTTTTGCATGTTACGAATCTAACAAAGACCCGATAACTAGAATCTATAGCAAACTCAAATTAATCAACAAGAAATGTTTCTTTTACAAAACAACTCCCAGCCTTGAATATGTGTTTCTTTCAAATGAGAGCAACACAGGGCAATTACTGGTTACTTACTCTTATAATCCATGTCGTATCCATATGGCTCAACCTTAGATTTTCAGATTTCTCCAGTTCAAAAGTATCTTAGTTTATTTTGCCTGAATTTGAGTAATTTATAATGAAAAGATATTTATTTGGCTCACCGTTCTGCAGACTGCTCAGGACACATGGCACTGGTATCTGCATTTGGTGATGGCCTTGGGCTGCTTCCAATAATGGAAAAAGGCAAAGGCCAGCTGGCATGTACAGATTATGTGGAGAGAGAGAGAGGTGCCAGGCTCTTTTAAACAATAATACAATTATCATAGGAGCTAATAATGAGGGATCCACCCCACCCCACCCCCATACCATAACCCAAACACATACAGTGGGCCCCTCTCCGATATTGTGGATCAAATTTTGACATGAGGTTTGAAGAGGACAAATATCCAAACCAGAGCATACATTTATACAAATCAGTGTATGATATACTAAGGTACATAGCCTGGTATCACAACCCCTAAACTTTAGTGGTTTAACATAAAGTTTCTGACTTACTTAATGCACTGTCTTTGGTGGTGGCCTAAGGTAGTTGATGTACATCATTGTGTGACCCAGGCTGATAGATTTGTCAGTAACTATAATGAAAATCTGAACTTTTCATGCAAAAGAGACCCACATCAATCCTGCTCACATTGCCCTGACCAAGTCACAAGGCTCCATTAATGCAAAAGGGTCTGTCAAAGCAAAAAACTGCACTGGGAAAGTTAGACAGGTAAAAAAAAAAAAAAAGAGAGAGAGAGAGAGAAAAAAACAGGGACGGAAGGAAGGAAGGCAGACTTTAAGGCCATTGCCTAAAGGAAAGAACTCAGAACTCAGCTCCACTGAAACAAAGACAAAGGGATCTTAGGGTGTTTTCTAATTGGCTTAACTCAAAGGAAAATTAAACTTTCTCTGATCTGCTTGGCGGGAGACCAGTTGCACAACTTGCAGCAGTGAGGTACCTGCCTTAGTTAGAAGTTAGGCTCCTATTCTCCCACAGACACTGAGAAGTAGGGGCTTTGCCTTGCATGTTGATTGTTGATTAAATTTCACAGGATGGTTCCTGGTACTTGAGAAGGACATTTCTGGCTAAAACTGCAAAAAGCTTTTAAAAAGATTTCCATCTCAAGGGAAATAATTCACAATTGCAAGTTTTTACATGGAAATGCTTGGGAAAAAAAAAAAAAAGGAATCCAGAGCCAAGAGGCAGGGAAAAGCCTGTCTGAAGTTTATTCAAGCTGAGAATGTCTTGGTCAGGTCACAGAGCTGCATTCTCACTGTGGGTCTGAGAGGGGAATTCAATGTTTTAGGCAGACCGCATCAGCACCTGCCTCCCTGAACTGGACTTACACTGAGCCTCTTTCAAATTCCCACTCCTGCCATTGCTAGTGAAGGCTTCTGTTGGCTTCATTGGTAATAAAACCACTTACAGTGGGATAACTTATTCAGACGGAACTCTAACCGACTTCATCTACTGCTGATGACAAGCCTCTGAGCCCTGTCCTCACCGCTTGCTCTTAGTGTAGAATCCCTGATAATTTTGAACTGAAGTAATCTGACTCTGTGTGTCTGATATTCGATTCCAACCCAGTCACTGAAAAGTTTCTCTTCTTCTAGTACAAATCATTCATAGACTCCAATTTGATGCCTCAAGAGAATAAAGCCCCCAATGCTGGAACAATACATACAAGTATCTTATCCATGACAACAAACAGAACCCCTGAAATCCTCTTTGCCAGGTTCTCAGCTGACATCATCACCTCTTCCTGTAGAGCCAATGTCAGTATAGGGCCTTAATCAATCCCTGCTTAATAAGGAAAAACAAACCCTAATTTTTGTTGTTAATCTCATAAATATCATCCAGGGGAAGGAATTCATAGGCAAACTATGGTGCTAAAGGTTAATTTAGAACTTCTCAGCTCTGTCTATGCTTATGCAAATCCACAAGCATAAGACTAGGAGTTACTTACTATATGATATGCCCTGCTGCAAATGCCTAAGAAACCAGCCAACTGCAGCAGCTTAGGCAGGTGACTGAATTGAAAGGAGATCTGTAATTCAGCCTTGGGGAGTTCTGGTGACCTTGACAAAAGACCTGAGTCCCTCCAACTTAGGATCTTAACTGTCAAGTTACTCATATTACTTATAGTCACATTTAAAGAAACATATTTCTGCAAACAGGATGTGGAAAGGAATTTGTCATGCCATGTGATTCTCCAAGGTCACTATTATTATTTCATATGCTTTCCAAAATTAGAGAATGACCTGTGGCAGCTAGAAGTATTGGTAATTTTGGTGGTGCATACGCTTTGGTATTCTCTAAGATTGTGAACAGGTCTTTAGCCCTGTTTTCTGCCTAAAGGTTATTACTTGTATAAAGGAAATTTTCATGACATATATTCACAAGATATATGGTACAGTATATAACTAAAGTTAAGATTAAAAAAACAAAAGGGAAACTGTTAAAATGTTTTATATCCAACGAAATGATCAGTAATTATTATACCTGTTGCCTGATGGTTTTAAAGAAAACTTGGAGTATCATCAAACTTCTTTAGGTAGGCAATGGGAAATATATTCTTGCCTTTCAAAAATATACTACTGTGGACAGAGGGGTGCACTTGTGCATTATGACTGTCATTGCAAACTAGTACAGTTTTTTTTTTTTTGGAAAAAAAGTATGAAATATTCTCAAATAACTAAAATTGGACTTTCCCTTTGATCCTGCAATCCCATTACTAGGTATTGACTCAGAAGAAAGAAAAAATCATTTTACCATAAGGATAGTGGCACCTGAATGTTTATAGAAGCTCAATTTGCAATTGCAAAGATGTGGAAACAACCCAAGTGCCTATCAACCCATTAACAGGTTAATAAACTGTGGATTATGTATACCATCGGATATTCTTCAGACATAAAAACATGGTGATTTTGCATCTTTTGTACTTACCTGATGGATTTGAAGAACATTCTTCTAGGTAAAGTATCTCAGGAATGGAAAAGCAGGCATCCCATATGCTCAGTATGGATCTGAAACCAGTAGATGAAAAACTACAGACCCAAGGGAAAAAAACACAATAAAATTCAAGAAGGGGGAGAATTGGGGACTTGGTAAATTCTCACTTATCAGGTACAATGTAGGGGTATAGGATACACTTCCTGAGTGAAGGCCCTAAGCAACTCTTGGACTTCCAACTTTACCTTACAAATGCAAATAATGTAACCTAATTATATGTACCCTTAAGGCTCTCATCAAATGCTGCCCCTTGACTTCCTCCAGACCATAAGGAATTATTTTTCTTTATAAATTACCCAGTTCAGTTATTCTTTTATAAGTAACATAAAACTAATATAATCATTGTGTCTGTTTTTATGCCAGTATCATGCTATTTTGATTACTATAGCTTCTTTACATAGTTTGAAATCTGCTAGTGCAATGCTTCCAGCTTTGTTCTTTCTGGTCAAGATCCCTTTGGCTATTCAGGGTCTTTGTTTTTGATATTTGACAAAATTAGTTCTTACATTTCATGAACACACAATATCTTTTCATTTATTTGAGTCATCTGTAATTTCTCCCATCAGTGTTGTATAATTTTCAGTATATAGATCATTTACTTACTTGATTAAATTTGCTCCTAAGTATTTTATCTCTTTTTTTATTTTGATGTTACTGTAAATAAAATTGTTCTTAACCCTATTTGTGAACAAAAACCCTTCTGACTTTTGTAAATTGGTTTTGTATCCTACAACTTTACTGAATTAGTCTATCAATTACAGCAGGTTTTGTGAAGTTTTTGGATCTTATACATTTTCTATGTGTAAGATCTTGTTTCAAATGCACAGGCAACAAAGAAGCAAAAATAGAAAAATATGGTCATATCAAATTAAAAATTTTCTGCACAGTAAAAGAAACTATTAGTAGAGGGAAGAGACACCCCATAGATTCGGAGAAAATATTTGAAAATCATACAGTACATAAGAGGATAATATTTATAATATACAAGAAATTTGAATTACTCAGCAATGAGAAACATAACAGTACTAAAAATGTGCAAAGAGGTGATTCACAGTTGCTCACACCTATGATCCCAACGCTTTGGGAGGCCAAGGCAGAAGGATTGTTGGAGCCAAAGAGTGTGAGACCATCCTAGTCTGCATAGCAAGACCCCATGTCTAAAAAAATAAAATAAAAGTTCCATTAAGTGGAATAGACTTCATTCAAAAGAAAACATACCAAAGATCAAAAGATACACAAAAAATGCTCAACATCTATAATCAATACTTGGACAAATGCAAATTATGAGATATTACCTCACACCTGTTAGATTAGTTGTTACCAAAAAGATGAAAGATAACAAGTATTGGTGAGAATGGGTTAAAACTGAACCCCTTTACATTGTTAGTGGCACTGTGAATTGGTGCATCCATCTTGGAAAACTGTATGGAAATTCCTCAAAAATAAAACTAGAATTGCCATATTCTTCAGCAATCCCTCTACTGAGTATATAGTGCAAGCAGTGCACACTTTCACATGGTGAGGAGCAGAACATGCTAATGTGCTATCCTCAGGTCCTTTTTCCTGCTAAAAGCTACCAAATTCCATCCTCATGATGGTTCATTAAACCATTAACTCATTACCATTAACCCATGAATAGATAAATTTATTCATGAGGACAGAGCCTGCATGATCCACTCACCTCTTAAAGACCCTGGTACTGTCATATTAAGGATTAAACTTCAACATGGGTTTAGAGGGTACAAATATTCAAACCATGTCATTGACTCATGTAATAATGATCCCAGAAATAAATTTATACATTTACAGTTAATACATTTTTGACAACAGTGCCAAGAACAACGAGGGAAGATCAGTCTCTTCAGAAACACTGGTGGAAAAACTGGATATCCACACACAGAAGAATGAAAATGAACCTTTGTCTTACCTTCATATTAGAATAAACTCAAAATGAACTGAAAAGTTAATCATAAGACCTGTACCAATAAACTATTGGAAGAAAATTTAGGAGAAAGCTTCATGAGATTCGTCTGGGCAAAGATTTGTTGGAAGTGAACGAGTCATTGGTTTCTGATGCCCTTTTGGTCTTTATCTTCCACCTGACTGCTAGGGAATAATTTATGATTCAGCCACAGGACAAGAGTCCTTGCACCATGGTTTAATTTCTATAAAATGAATTACTTCTGATGGAAGGATCTGGATGCTGTTATGAGATGTAATTGCATACATAGACGTCATCTTACTGCCCAATCTCTGGGTCACATGTAAGCTTACTTTGAATGGTGGTCCAAAGAGCACAACCCATCAGGACTGTCAAAAAAGAAGCAAAAGTTTTCTACTGTACTCCATTTTATTAATGTCAGTTGATTTTTTTTTTTTAATCATTCTACTCAGAGAGAGAACAGAGTGAGCTATTGTTACTTTTCTTTGATCAGACTTCCAATCGCTAGGCAATAGAATGCTTGCATATTTTATTTGAAAATTTCCCTCTAATGTCTTTTTCTTGAGAAAATAGAATATTATGGGAGTATTTAACAATTTATTCAAATTTGTCCTAAATTTTTATTATTTCCTAAGAGTTAAAAAAAGAAGGAAGTGAAGGGAAGAGAGTGAGATTTCTCTTCCTCCTCAATTCACTCAAGATCTCTACAGAAAGAAGAGAAATGTCTTTCATTTCAAAAAAAAATTGTTAAGGCAAGCTAGCCCTGAGAAATTTTCTAACTACTTCAGATAGCAAGTCTAGGGAGTTTTATAAATCAGTTCATGGCAGAAAGCATTCACATTGTATCAAGCATGACTTCCATTGTCTGTATGTCCATTTTAATCAGACTAGGTATAGGGTGATTAAACTCTGAGGAAATGTGAAAAAATAACTTTACAGAGAAAAACCGGCACTATCTCTTATGTGCCGACCATTACCCTAACTAATGTGCTTACCATTACCCTACCTCATCATCTGTGGGGATTTATTTTATGGGAATTCTATCAAAATAAATGATAGATATGCAAATATAGTCATTGCTGCATTTTTTTATAATAGTTAAAACTGAATATCTTAATATTCATAGGTAACATTGTAATATTGAATATTTACCCTACACTAAACACTGGTCCATTCACATAGAATTTAATGATTCTCTTTTATTAATTCACTAATCTTGTTAGGTTGTAGAATGTGTCTTTAAAAATCTCAAAAACAGCACACTATTATTTGTTACTGGCTGAAAAAAAAACATAAAAAGGAAAATTCAGACTACCTTTGAACTCTCATAATAAAGGTGGTGATAATTCTCCCATTCACTTTTAAAAACTGGGTTAAGAAGAAAACAGTTTGCCCAGAAACCTACGGGAGAAAGTAGCATGATTTATAAATCCGAATCTAAAGTCTCAGGTTGCATGAATAGCTCTCCTTCAACAGTTTGTCTGTGATCCCTTGCAATGGTTAATTTTATGTGTTAGCTTGGCTAGGCTATAAGATGCCCTGATATTTGGCTAAATGTTATTCTCTCTGTGTTGCTAAGGCTGTTTTTAGCATTTACATCTGTAGACTGAGTAAAGCAAATTGCTTTACCTAGTGTGGGTAGGCCTCTTTTAATGCACTGAAGACTTGAATAGAACAAAATGGCTGAGCAGGGAAGAATTTGCTCTCTCTGCCTATCTTCAGACTGAGACATCAGTTTTCTCTTAGCTTCAGACTCAAAAGTGGGCTTGAAATCACATCATTGACTTTCTAGTCCTCAGGGGTTTTTTGTACTTTGACTGAAACTGTACCTTCAGTTTACCTTAGTCTCTACCTTGCTGATTGACATCTTGAGTCTGCTCAGCCTTCATAACTGTGGGAGCCAATTCCTTATGATTAATATCTTTCTCTCTCTCTAACTTTCTCACTGATTCGTAGGTTAATTATTTGTATGCAACTCAGCTTGTGAATGACTGACCAGTCTTAGAGAAGCCATGCACTACTCCTGTGATCTTCCTCCTTCGTTAGTTACATGTGTTATGTACAGTCTTCCCTGGGCCATTGGTCTAAAGTAAGTGGAAACATGCTTCTGAATTTGTATCCCTTTCCAAAGATGGAGAATTCACATCTTTTATGTTTACCTGGATGGAAGTGGAACATATTCTTCTTAGTGAAATGTGTCAAGAATGGAAAAAAAGTATCTAATATACTCAATACTACTATGAAATCAATATATAATCACATTTACACATTCATATGAATGGTAAAACATAACTATAGTCCAGAAAGTAGAAGGGAAGAGGAGAGAGAGGGGAAAGGAGGGGGAAGGTGGGCGGAGGAAGGGTATTTGGGGGGACCTCACCTAATGTGCATGATGCAATGGTACATTTTAAAACTATTAAGAAATGAATATAATTGTGATGGATGTGTTACTTAATTAATGTAAGCATTTCACATTGTATATCAAAACAGTACCCTGAGCTCCATAAATGCATCAATTTACAAAGTTATGATTTAATAAAAAATAATTTAAAAAATAAAATAAAAATGGAAAAAAAATGAAAAGAGTATAATTGTGATGGATGTTTTACTTAATTAACGTAAGCATTTCACATTGTACAAATCAGTACACTGAACCCCATAAATACATCAATGTACACAGTTATGGTTTAATAAAAACAAAAAAATAAAAAAAATTAATAAAGAAAGAATGATTCAAGTAGCCATCTTGACCAGAGGCTACTTCTGATACAATGCCTATAATCATTTGTAGAAAATAATAGAACGCTCCCTTCCCACCTGAAAAAAATAACTAACAAGCTACTGAGAATACCTGAAGAATTTAGAAATTTCAGATAAAATATCAACAAGCACATCTTATCATTAACCAGTAATTGCCAACTAAAAAATATAATTGAAAATAGGAAATTTTAGTCACTTGCTTTGTAGACAAACATAAATTTCTCAAAATTGTAATTCTAAATTTCTTCTTACATTTGAAAGACAAAAAAAAAAAAAAAGCCTGTTGATTTCCCCCCCTTGAAAAATTGAAATAGTCTACAAAATTAAATTGAAGAATCTACTTCCTGTAAAAGCGAGAGTTTCCACCTTTAAGGTGATGGTGCCCTTCAGTGCCTATAATTCTTATGAGGGTTTAAAAACTGAAAGGACAAAATGTTCATGCTGAAATTCAGTGCGATCCCAGGTTTAAGCTACCACCTGTTTCCACATCTTAAAGGCCTTTCAGTACTCTCCAGGTGATGAACAGCGGGTATGGACTTCTTGCTAAGACAGAGAATGCAGAATGCCTTGGGAAGTTGACAGTACTCTGTGGTTCTGCTTGTAGACACATGAGCTTGTACAGTCTTGTCTTGTTGAAGTTAAATGTGACTGACCCTATAACTTACTTTGCCCAATGGAATGTGAATGGAGTTTATGCCAATCAGAATTTCATCAGTACACGGTTCATTGCTCTCCTGCTGTAGCCTCGACTATTGTGGAAATGTAAATCCCGAGGGAGCCCATCAGTCTCAGTCCCTCTGTGCCTGTGACGAGCAGAGACACAGACGTATGGTCACAGATTGTGCAGAAATATTCAACACCCTGTATGCTGAAATTTCATGTAAGAAGATGAATATGTTTTAGTACAGGTATGTCCCATGCAATATTTGGGACAAATTTATGCTAAAAATATATTCATTATTTACTTAAATTCTGACTTAAGTACAGACTCTGTCTTCTGCCTGACAACCATTCTTCCACTCTCACCCTCATCCTCAGACATGTAGATTTTGTAAAAACAAAAAATGTAAATAAATAAATAATGAATACATTGAATTAGGCTATCAGAATTTAGGATTTTTTGCTGTTGTATTTTACCATTTTTTTTTTTTTACTAAATATAATACTGTGACTTATCTTGCTTTTATGCAAATGGTAACTTTGCTTTTCTTACACATTTATATATAATCTTTGCTCAATTTTTTTCAAATACGGTTTTAAATGTTCTATTAAATAGGAGAAAGTGAAAGGTCCTATGCCTTTTACTTCTCAGAAGGTGCCTATGGGCTTCCATTTCAGTATAAATAATGGCTTTGCAGATGGAAGAAATGATATTTCTTATCTGTGGATGACAAATGGATACTAAAAAAGTAAGTTACTGAGAGTCGTACAGGCCTTCTGGGGATGGAAATAGGATTCATAACAAATAGGTATGAACAGTTATAACAGTAACTCCATGTGGAATAAAGAGAATGAGCTCATCAGGTTGGGATCTTGTCCAAGTATAGCTAAATACAGGGTATCCTGAAAATGCCCATACAAAGAAAAAATTAACAAACTCACATAACAGGTATCTGGTAATATGTATTCCATGAGTGGGAGAAAAGACTTTCTGTGTGTGTGTGTGTGTGTGTGTGTGTAGAAAGAGATGGCCAACAAGTAGAGACTATTTTAGAATATTTTGTAAACATTGTAATGGATATTTTATAAATGAAGGCACATGTAGGTACAGTTTGCCATTTTTCCATGTATGGCGGCTTTCAGGGCCCCCTGTATAAGTTAAATAAGTAGGAAAGGCTGGTTCAGCCATGGGAAATAATTAGAACTACCAATATTTGCTCCAATTTAATGCCCTTATTTGTTAATAGCCTGTCCTATGCCTCCTGGTTTCTAGCATCCAAGACAAATAGTAACATCTGACATTCATTTATATTATTTTGCATTCTTGACACTGAAGAGTATTAGAATGTGATTTTATCTAAATACTTTGTGAGTATTTGGAAAGCAAAAATTTTCCTGAGTGTCTGAACCATGTATCAACTTGGCCTTTGCTAATTGTTTCCCACTTAATAGAGACAACATTTTTCATTCCTTCCACCCACAACAAATTATTTTCTCCTACTGAGAAAGTAAACAGCCTATTCCAAGGGAGGGGAAAATTTAAGGCTTTATCAAAATCTTGCAGATCTTTTTTAAAAGTGGGGAATAATAAACTCTCACAATCAGAGGGATTGTTAATATTTGCCAAATTCAATCATCCGGTCTGGTAAACTCCCATGAAATGATAGCGTCTTTTAAATTTGTTGTGTGTGACCGTGGTGGCCTCTCATGCCTCAACACACATTGCATGTTAAAACTTTGGGAGAGTTTTGCATTGAAAATGGTTAAGTATGTGGACCACTGTCTCCCTTATTGCAGCATCCTGACTGGTGCCATCTTATCTCTTCTTACAGATTCAAGTCAAAACCAAAAAATATAGTTTCTCTCTACGAAGGAGAATCGTGTGTTCTATTTCCTCTCACTCGCTGTTTCTTCCTCTGCATACCATTTATATACACTTCAATTCAATATATGGCACTGATTCTTTTTTTGCAGAAAAAGAATAAAAATACTTGTCATTGTCTCATACTTTTCGAAGTCATTTATTGAGAGAAAGGACTAAGGTGTGATTCATGATTGATATACATTTCCCCAAGATGTGAACATATTAATTTCTCCATTTTCTGAGCAAGATAATGCATTTTCATTTTGTTACCAAGGAAACTATCAGGATCACCAAGATTTCTTTGTTGAAGTATTTTTGTTTGTTTCCTTTTTTTCTCTCTTTCAGTATAAAAAGAGATTCTTCAGTGAATTTCTTTAGAATATTTCATTTTGTATTTCTCATTTTTTGGCTGTGTATCTTTGCTCTTTTAGAAAATTTGAAAGAAAGGAAATAAACACATTTCCAACTTCCAGATATAACCAAATCAATATACTTACTTTTAAATTTATTCTGTCTATATTTTTAAAAACAAACAAAAACCAAATGAGATGATTACACATGTCAGGTAATTTTATACCCTACTTTTGCACCTATCAAAAACTTATGAGCATGTTCTATAAATGTAAAATTTTCTGTAATATGTTTCTTTATTTCCACTTTCTACAAGAACTATAATTTAAACATTTGTCATACTCCAGAATATTTACAGAGTTGCCAAACTTATGAAATATGATATATAAAGAAGCCCCTCCATGTGAATAATTACAACCCAAAGGGATTTGATAGCTTATCCATGGACAAGCCTAAGTGAAGGTTTTTGCTTCATATTCAATATTAACTTCTAAAAGGTTTGCACCGAATTAAATTTCTCATTTAAAATGAGGATATTCATTTATCCTCAGTGTCTGAAAATGTTTTTTAACTTTTTATTTTTGGTTAATATGTTAGGATAAAATAGCTTCATTATAATCTCTAAATTTTGATTATTCGTCAGAATGAGTAATTTTATGTTTAGGTATTTTTTATCAGAATTTGCTGAATATACCTTTCCTATTTCCTTATGGATTGGTAAGTTTTTTTCATATTTTGAGACTATAAGGACTTTATTTTATCATATGGTGAACATTATTTTCTATTTTATTGCTTACATGCTGTTATTGCTATTTATGGTGTTTTTGATCAACCATTTTTTATGTTTTAATCTAAGTAATTCATAAAAGTACAAGTCAAATAATTCTATAGAGACTAATAATGAAAAACAATGTTAATATGCTCTTCCAAAGAATCTTGGGTCAACTTTTTATATAGTTTAATTTTGATTCTTACCACCCTAGGGGGATACAAACCAATCATTTACCTGTTTCTTTACTTAGCAACTTTAGATAATAACTGTTTTCTCGAGAGATTAGGATACTTATATTTTCCTTTTTCTTCCATCTTCCTCTTCCTAAAATTGAGAGTTACATTATTATTTTTCCTCCATTGTTGACCTTTGTTGTTTCACATAATAACCTTTCTACCTCTATTTATTTTTCTATCAACTTTATTCAGCATCTCAATTCCTTTCCAGGTCAAATTAAAATATTAGCAATCTCATGCCTTTTACCTCCTCCGCTCTTATCTCCCCCTTCTGACAGCTATATTCTTACTTTTACAAATTTATCAGGGATATTGGACATCTTCTTTTAGCTTATATTTTACAAGCATAATTATCTCTTCCATGCTTCCATGAAAACCAATAAGCAGTGTCTGTACACAGGGCACTATGGAAGGTTTGAGGCAGACTGTGTTATGGTTCATCATTTCACTTGCAAGAAACATAGTCAACAGTGTCCTTTCTGATTCACACGCTCAAGACACATGTTTCTCAGCATGTCGGAGTTTCTAAGAGTGCTTCATTTCTTCCCATCCAGGCAGATTTTATGTTTCTGGATGTTTGTGTACCTCAAGACGTTTATAATAACCCACATATTACTTTACCTTTGTGTAGGTATGATATGCCATACCTACACTGGCTAGTCAAACTTTGTGCTAACAGATTTCCTTCTCTCTGGATACTCCAGAAGCAGAAGTTTTCTAACATAAGGTCATAATTTTGCTTGCTTAAAAGTATGCTACATTTTAGTTTGTCTAAATTCATATTGTCATGTTTTATACAGATTTTTGAGATTCCTGGTATTTCTAATTCTGCTTCCCCCTGCCCCAAGGTAAAGAATTAGATAGTTTTGTAATATCTCACATGTTATTTCTGTCTTCTCATCCATAGCATTTATGACATTGAATCTGTTATTTGTTAATTACCTCTCTGGAATAGCCTTCCATTCTCTGTACGGTCCAAACTGATTGCTCTTTGGGCCTTTTACAGGACTGCCATTAACTTTCCCTCCAGTGCTTTTCTGAACAACCTCCATTCTTTCCTAGGTCACATTTCTTTCTCATTTTGAAAAATTTTCTCATGTATTTTAAATTTATTGTCATTAGTATTACATTAAATGAAGGTGCATGCTCTCAAAGAAGATTATACTGCTTACTAGTTATATGACTCTAAAATTTTAAAAGAAAAGAAATTTTAACCCTTCTTTACTTCTATCCATCCATTCTTCCTTCCACCTTCCTAGACCATTGTTTAAATTTCATTTGTACATTTTTACTTTACATATTCTTCTTATTATTTTTTTTTACATCTGCCACTTCATTTATTTTTTTTTATTTGCAGGAGTTGAAACAAATTTTAAGGGAGATTTTCATTTTTTTCCCCTAAATATGAATCATTCAAGTAAAACCAACTTAACTATAGAAATGTAGCAAAGTAAGGGGAAAGTAGCACAACAACCCAAGAAGCAAAGGTTGGGGGGGGAAGATATATTCTCTAATACCTTTTTTTTTTACACTCAATGTTTAGGAACCCAATAAACCATTTAAATCTGTACACTTGAAGACATTAGCTTAGATTTTCTAGAAACTTTACATTTGTTAATGTTATTAAAATATTTTTACAATTCATTACATAAATTAAGTGCTTGGATTTCTCCCCCAAATCTGTTAGATTGTTGCTTGGAATTTATACCACTTCGTCCTTGTCCTCTTAGGTACTTTTTACAGTTTCAGCAAGGCCTAGTCTACAGCTTCTTGGAAGAAATAACATCCTTCTGTGCTTGAATGGGAAATAGTTAATGTCACAGAATTATAGGCAAATAATGCAAAAAGTGCGAATTTTAAATAGCGGCACATGTAACGCCTCTTTTTATGATCTGTAATCTATACCAATCTTTTATTACAAAATCATAAGCATGCAATTCAACATCAATAACAGTATCACACTCAAGCACAAAAGGGTATTGCTTCTTCTGGACCCTGTATTTATTATACACATGTGTATTTTAATTCCTTTATTGTAGTTTTCTAATTTTGCTTTATATCATTTTCATTTGTCTCACTTCACATAATATTTTGTAATCTATTCAGTTCATCTACTTCATTTTTTTAATTCTCTCCTTTTATTCTAGAAAGACTCTATGTATTTCCATACTTATTCAAAATACTAATTTCTTTTAAAAAAATTCTAAGTCTTACAGAACTTTATTTTTTGAACTATATTTTCTCTTATTTTTGAGTCTTCAATGTGTCTTCCTATTTTTCTGAAATTTCTGTGATGGTCTCAACTTAGGTTTAATGTTCAACTTTGTTTCTTTTGTATTGAATGAATGCATTTCAATCCAGACTACAAAGTTTGCCAAACAAGGTGTATGAAATTCTTTGTTTTTCTTTTTTTCCTTTCTATGTTTTATTAAATCATAAACACATAGATCATATATACATTAATGCATTTACAGAGTATGATGTGCTGATTTCATATAGAATTAGGAATGCTTGCATCACACTGGTTAATATATACCTCATCTCGTTTACTTAGTTATTGTTTTAAGACATTTATACTCTATATTAATAGATCCGATATTTACCTTTGCATTATGCACCATAGGTGTGATCCCACCATTCACCCTCCCTCGGTCTGACATTCTCCCTCACCTCAAACTCACCTCCTCTCTCCTTCATCTTGTGCCATAGTTGTGATCTATTCTTCATATGAAAATGTGAGTGATTGTAAATTGGTTTCATAATAGTACCGAATACATTGGGTATTTTTTCTTCCATTCTTGAGATACTTTACTAAGTAGGGTATGTTCCAGCTCCATCCATGTAAACATAAAAGAGGTAAAGTCTCTTTTTAAAGGTTGCATATTATTACATATTATTCCATTGCATATTATTTCATTATTTGCCTATAATTCCCTATTATATTATACATATACCACAATTTATTAATCCATTCATGGGTCAATGGGCACTTGGGCTTCTTTCATGACTTGGCTATCATGAATTGAGCTGCAATGAACAATCTGGTGCAAATATCTTTGTTATAAAGTGATTTTTGGTCTTTTGGATATACACCTAGCAAAGGAATTTCAGGATCAAACAGCAGGTCTACTTTTAGATCCCTGAGTGTTCTCCATACTTTTTTCCAAAAGGGACGTATTAGCTTGCACTCCCACCAGCAGTGCAGAAGTGTTCCCTTTTCTCCACATCCACGCCAACATCTGTAGTTTTGGGATTTTGTTATGTGAGCCACTCTTATGGGAGTTAGATGATATCTCAAAGTGGTTTTGATTTGCATTTCTCAGATGATTAAAGATAATGAGCATTTTTTCATGTGTCTGTAGACCATGCACCTATCTTCTTCAGAGAAGCTTCTGTTCAAGTCCCTTGTCCACAATGAAATAGGATTACTTGTCCTTTTCTTTTTAATAAATTTGAGTTCTCTGTGGATTCTAGTTATCAAACCTTTGTCAGAAGCATAACCTGCAAATATCCTCTCCCATTCTGAGGGCTGTCTGCTTGCTTTACATACTGTGTTCTTGGCTATGCAGACTATAATCATGGCCAGGAAGAATCAACATTGTTAAAATGTCCATATTACCCAAAGCAATTTATAAATTTAATGCAATCCCTATCAAAGCACCACTGTCATACTTCAAAGATCTGGAAAAAAAAATAGTACTTTATTTTATATGGAACCAGAAAAAACCTCAAATAGCCAAGACATTATTCAGAAATAAAAACCAATCAGGAGGAGTCACACTACCAGACTTCAAACTATACTATAAATCTATAGTGATCAAAACAGCATGGTACTGGAACAAAAATAGAGAGGTAGATGTTTGAAACAGAATTGAGAACCAAGAGATGAACCCAGACACTTATCATCATTTGATCTTAGATAAGCCCATCAAAAATATAATCTGGAGGAAAGATTCCCTATTTAACAAATGGTGCTGGGAGAATTGGCTGGCGACTTTAGAATACTGAAACTGGACCCATACCTTTCACCATTAACAAAAATCGACTCTCACTGGATAAAATATTTAAACTTAAAACATGAAACTATAAAGATTCATGGAGAAAGTGCAGGAGAAATACTTGAAGAAATTTGCCTGGAGGATACTTTATGAGGAGGACCCCTCAGGCAGTTGAAGCAACACCAAAAATAATTACTGGGATCTGATCAAACTAATGAATTTCTTTTGGTTCAATTCATTTTTCGCTGGAGTAACCATTGATTCTTACTTTTAACTTCAAGTTAAGAAGGCAGCAAAAGTGTTCGGCCACACTTAGTTTCTAAAAGTCATTTATTTAGTGCAGCTCTGCTGCAAAAAAGGTAAACATGTTCTTGCCTATTCATAATGTAGCCCTAATTATATCAAAGAAAAACTATAATTCCAGTGACATATTGCTAAAATGGCTCTTCTTTTGTCTATCCCCAGTATCTCATTCTTTCTTTGTTGTCCTATTGCCAGTTTCTGCCAATTTAGTATATGCACACATGTACACACACACACACACACACACACACACTCTTAGATGATTTCTCTCAGTTACCATCCATGAAAACACTCCTCCAGAATAGGTGAAGTGATAAATTAGATTGCTAATATTCATCAACAAAATAAAGGGATGGATGGCTGATTGGCTAGGTGCCCTTGAAATAAATTTTGGGTCTCTGAGACAAGAATACATAGTTAAAGAAATAAATAAAGATAAATTAATGATAGGTAAATATATTGATTAATTTATTTTTGCCATGAAAAAGAAAGTCAATGAATTGAATTCTACATAGTTTGAATTTTCAATAATGGCAGTTGTAATGTTCTTGATTGGGTTTCCCAGATTCAGCTCTATCTATAACTTATGATAGGAGATTTAATCTAGATACCCATCATATGCATTAGTAATTAGTCTCATTTTTAATAGTTTTCTGACAATTTTTTTTTCACTATTTTCCATGTTATACTGCCTAATGGCAGTTGGAAAAAGATACTACTAAGTATTGTTAGCTAGAATCCCTTGATGAACACATAAGGTCTTCCTAAAATTTCTTGAAATCTTATTTAATTTTACAGGCTATTGATTTCAATTTTAGATGTTAAAGCACGATATTCAGGTCTAATAATTTCTTCTCATTAGCTACTTAATCAAATTTTCCAATACCTAGAAAATTTATTAGTTTTGTGATTCTCCTAAAACAATTATCTTTATCTTCAACTTCTTAATCCTTAACTACCACAAATTTTTTTTTCAAATTCTATAATGTTACTATTTCAAGAATTGTATGTAAATAAAATCATGTACATTTTTGGATTTAATTTTTTTTCAACCAGCATAGTTACCTGGAAGTGCTGCATATATCAATAAATCATTAATTTTTATTGGTGAATGGTATTCCAGACATGGGAGGTATTCCACAGGTAGGATATACCACAATGTGTTTAACCATTTGCCTGTTGAAGGACATATGTATTGCTTTTAGTTTGGGGCTGTCATAATTTTTTTTTTTTTGTAGAGACAGAGTCTCACTCCATCACCCTCGATAGAGTGCCATTGTGTCACACAGCTCACAGCAACCTCCAACTCCTGAACTCATTTTGCTCTATATGTAAGTCTTTTTTCCATTTTGAATTATTTTTTGTGAATGTTGAGAGATAGGCCCTGAAATCCATAAATGCATCAATATACAAACTTTTGATTTAATAAAAAATAATTTTTTTAAAATGTAGCAACTGGATAAATAATAAGTAAAAAGAGAGAGAGAGAGAGATATGGAATTCCTGTTTCCTTCTTCTCCAGGTAGCTTTCCTATTTCCCCCAGCACATTTTAGTGATTCAGCTTCTTTTTCCCCATGTGTTTTGCAATCTTCTTTGTCAAAGATCATTTGGGTGTAAGTAGATGGTTTTATATCCGGGTTCACTTTTCTGTTACTTTGTTCTGTGTGTCTGTTTTTGTACCTTTACCATGCTGTTTTTGGTTACAAAAGAGGCAAAGTTATCGTCTCAGTAGATGAAGAATAAGCATTTAACAAAATTTAGCAACATTTCATGATTAAAAACAGTAAACAAATTAGGTATAGAAGGAACATATTTCAATTATACAAGCCTTAGAAGAAGTGCTCAGCCAACATGATGCTGAATGACAAAAAGTGAAAGCTTTCCCCTTAATAACTGGAACAAGACAAAGGTGCCCACTGTCACCATTGCTATTCAACATAGTGCTAGAAGAGATAGCCAGAGGAATCAGGCAAGACAAAGAAATAAAGGTATTCAAATCAGGAAAGAGGATAACAGACTATCACTTTTCACTGATAGTATTGTCTTTTATCTAGAAAACTATCAGATGGTCCATTAGAAGGGCCTTAGAATCAATAAATAAGTTCACCATAGTCTCAGGGTACAAAATCAATGTACATACATGTGTAGTATTTCTATATACCAGCATCAGTCAAGCTGGGAGTCAAAACAAAGACTCAATACAATTCACAACAGTTACAAAGAACATAAATACCTAGACAAGTACTTATTCTAGGAGTTGAGAGATTTCTTTTTTTTTTTTTTTTTTTGTAGAGACAGAATCTCACTTTATGGCCCTCGGTAGAGTGCCGTGGCCCCACACAGCTCACAGCAACCTCCAACTCCTGGGCTTAAGCAATTCTCTTGCCTCAGCCTCCCGAGTAGCTGGGACTACAGGCACCCGCCACAACACCCAGCTATTTTTTGGTTGCAGTTTGGCCGGGGCCGGGTTTGAACCCACCACCCTCAGTATATGGGGCTGGCGCCTTACCGACTGAGCCACAGGCGCCACCCGAGGTGAGAGATTTCTATAAGGAAAAATATGAAACATTGTAGAAAGAAACCAAAGAGCACACAAAAGTTTGGAAAAAATATATCACTGTCATTGATCAGTAAAATCAACATTGTGAAAATGTCCATACTACCCAAAAGTGACTTAAAAATTCAATTAAATACCCATTAAAATACCCACTTTATATTTCACATACCTGGAAGAAAATGATTCTATGTTTCATTTGGAATAAGGAAAGAGCCCATAGCCAGAGCAATATTAAGCAAATAGATTGCTTAATATTAAGCAAAAAGCAAAATAATATTAAGCAAAAAGAATAAATCTGTAAACATCATTACTGGACTTAAAATTATATGAGAAAACTATAGTAACCAAAACAGCATGGTATAGGTACAAAAACAGATACAACAGAGAACCTGGATATGAAGTTCTCTTTGTCCTGACGAGTTACTTTTTTGATGTGCTATTTAATTTTGTTTGCTAATATCTTATTGAGGATTTTTATATCTATATTTATGTGGTATATTGGTCTGTAGTTTGTTTGTTTTTTTCCTGTTGTTGTTGTTATATACTTTTATAGCTCTAGTGTCAAGGTGATCCTGGCTTCATAGATTAAATTGGGGGACAATTTCCTCCTTCTCTATGTTTCAGATAATTTTTGTATTCTGGGTGACTGCTCTTCTTTGTAGGTCTGGTAAAATTTAGCTGAGAATTCATCTGGTCCATTGTTTATGTTTTTGTGAGAAGATTTTTATGGCATACCTATATTTTACAATGATAAGTCACAGCTTTTCATGTGCCAGTCCCCTTAATAGTGTTCATTTTTCTCAATAGGTAAGATTTTATCACTCCCTCCTTTCCCCCAACCCCCTTTCTTGATTTCCAATGACATTTGCCTCTCTGTGTGCCTGTGAGTGCCTTCTGACTAGCTTCCAGTTATTAGAGAAAGCAAGTAGTATTTGTTTTTCATTTCTGAGATACTTAGAATAAGGTAATGGTCTTTAGTTCAATCTAAATTTCTGGTAAGGGCATTATTTCATTCTTTTTGTGGCTGAGTAGTACTCCATGGTGTGTGTGTATAGCACATACATATGTGTATATATATACACACACACGAACACTTTAAATATATATATACACATACATATATATATTTATATGTATATATATATAAACATAGACACACACATCACATTTTCTTAATCCACTCATGAATTGATGGAAGTTGATTGAATCAACTTAGGTTTATTCTACACCATTCAATTGTGAATTCTGCTTAAATTTAAAATACTAGGATATTGACAAATTCATTCAGGCATGAAATTAACCATCTTGTTTTCGACATATATTTATTTCTTTTGAAGCTACTCTGGATTAATTTTTTTCCTTGCCACTAAGAGTGCATTAATAGCTTCAAAAGTGATCAGTCATTATCTCTTAATAAAAGCAATACTAATCTAAAATAATCTATAATTAATGAATTAAATTGGATATATGGTTTAGTCAACAAAAATGTATTTTTTTGAGTTAATTATACTTTCATAATGCATAACATAACATTGGATTATTCTCACTACATTTTATAGAAGGAAGAGACTGGACTTCAAGGAATAAGAGATTTGTCTAATGGCAAGAAGATTTGAGTGGCAGATTGAAATTCAACCCAGGGTTTGTGGTCTGGCAATACTGGTCACTACATGTAAAAATTCCATTCAGTAGCAAATATCATCAGTGCATTTTGTGGATGAGATGTTCTTCTATGCAGGTGTATGTCCTGAGAAATTGGCGTCAATGCAATGTGATCGTGGGAGTCAGCATTCATTTTTATCCATAGATTTTTCTTTAACTTCTCTGTATATGCAGTAAAGAACCTTGGGGGAATGATTAACTATTCTTGGGGGACACACTCACAGATGAACAGATGGAAGACAGTGTGACTCGGCAAACAGAGCAGCAGGCTGGAAAACAAGGGACCAAAACACCAAATCCCATTTCTCATGCTTAAGGAGGAATGACCTTGAACAAATTCCTGTGTCAAGTATGCCTCTTCCCCAGCTGACTTCAACATAAAAATTGGGGACTAGATTTGATGTACATTTAATGTATCTAGTCTATATATCTTAAGGCTGTTTCCATGGAAACCTGCATTCATTCGGAAACTTTAACATGTTTGCCTATGGCAGATGCTTGTGGCATCCTATTCCAGTACAATGATATCTAACCCTCTTTTTTGACAGCAGGAAAAGGTAGTCTCAAAGGCTACTAAAAATGCTTTTAAAATTATTAAAACAAAATTTATTTTAATTAACTTTAAAATATAAAATTAAGAAGTTGAAGATATGATGGAAAATTAGCAAATCTTGATTTAGCTTTTCCCTCAATAAAATGCAAAAATAAAACAAAATCAATGGATTAATGGAAAATAAACCAGAAAGTTTTATAGGAATTGAAATTTTACCTTGTACCTATTTCCTTCTCACAGAATTCCTTGATGTTGAATGTCTAACTGCCAGGATATCCAGGCATTTATGGACATAATAAAATGGCAGTAGACCTGGGTGAGATGCTCTGCACCTGTAGTCCCAGCTACTTGGAATTAAATAAATGGCAATAGAGAGTGGAGCTTAAATTATGAAACTTTTGAGGTAAACTTTACAAATAAAGTAAAATAAATGTCATATATTTGCCTCTTATCTGAGAAACAGAGCTAAAATGTAACTTTTAGATATCTTTTAATATGATAAATTTTAATTAGGAAAATATTGACAACTGTCACAGAAGTGGCTTCTTTTCCTATTCTAAAGTGCTTTCTGGTTCATTCCTCAAGATGACTAGTTATATTTGTTCTTTTCTATCTTTGTTTTATAACTACCTATTGAAGCTCTCACCCTAGCCAGTAGATTGCCATGGCACGTCATTGTACCAAGCTGAGCTATTACCAACAATTCATTTTCAAGTCTAGAAAAACAATTTAAATGCCTAACTTTCTATGAAAGTGGTGATATCACCATCTTTGAACAATAATGATAGCTTACCATGACTGATATCATTGTATATTCTCAATATTAATATTTCCCAGGATTTTATAAAATAATCATAGACAGTGTAGACACCATAATAATAATGAGGCCTTGCATATACAGAACACTTCTCTCTTACGTTGTAAGAGAGACTAACCTCAAGATGTAAACCTGTGAAGTTAGAAACAGTTCAAGTCAGAGCGAGTTATAGACTGAAAGAAAAGTAATTGTTACCACAACAGAAAACAGTGGAGATTAAAAGATAACAAAACTGCCAATGAATATTTATGGAACCCATGTTGTGACTGACACAGCACCATTCAATTTATAAGAGAAAATACAAAGGTAGTAATTTATAATGAGTGTGAATATTTAACAGTATAATTTGTGTGAAAATACCAAAATTTAGTTAAGTATAAAAAATTGTAAAGCATTGTGGCATCATTTAACAAATTTCTAAGAATATAAAATAATGGCTACAATGAACAAATAAAAATGCATCCTCAGTTTATGGTGGAAAAGTTCCCATACATTTTACAATCGGAAAATAAGAACGGAAAGGAAGCAGACCATTAAGATTTAAAGCCCCCATTTTTAAAGTTATTTCAAAATCTTATGTTACTTTTTCTATAATCATCCCAATATAGTTGAGAAGCCATTCTCCATAGGCGTCTCATATTTTTTCACATTCTATAAACAGAGGCACTGACTATTTTTGTTCCAGACTTTTTTCAAAAGCATTTGAACTATGTGGTTCCACTTTTATGCAGATTTTTAAAATTAATATGGGGAAAATTTTTTGAGATTTTCAACAATTTGAAAAATCTCACAGATGAACTGTGTAGCCTACAAATATGGGGAAAAAAACAAGAAAAAGTATGCTACGAATGCATAAAACATATGTAGATTATGTTCTATTTTATCATTTACTACCATTAAATATAAACAAATCTATTATAAAAAATTAAGATTTATTAAAACTATTCACACCAAAACTTACAGACTGTATATAGCACCATTTGCAGTTAAGAGAAATGCAAATAAATGTGAAGATGTAATATTAAATCCTAGCTGCATAAAATAAGCTGGAGTAATACCACACTACTGGAATAATTTCATAGCCACTTCCTGTTGCCACTGACATGAACTCAAGGGTTGTATCTGCTTAAAATGCCATGTGATGCTAATCATCAATGCCCTCTAGGAAATTAAGTATTGCTGTAGAAAGTGCTGTGGTTCTTGTGTATTTCCATTGTGTTTAGTGCAATACTGTAAACCTGGAATAACACCAGGGAAGCACCTGAAGTGCCACTAGTAATGCAAGAAGAGATCTCAAAAAGCAGAGAAATGTCATGACATTATAAGAAAATGTCGAATTGCTTGAAATGGAGACAGCAATCTGCTGCTGTGGTTGCTTGCCATTTCAAGATAAATGAATCCAGTGCAAAGACCACTGGGTTTGGGGGAAAGAAAACCACGAGCCAGTCACTCCAACTGTGCCAGCAGACATGAGAATCTTGGACTTTGGCATTTTTATCTCTTATATAAAATATAGCTTTTATGTGTGTGCAGTATTGCTATAATATAAAAAGAGCATAATTATAGGCTTTAATATGAGTTGAGAAAAAACATAGTCATTATGACAACTTGAGGCAAAGGAAAGGTGGAGGATTTAAAGCTGGAGAATTCAATGGCAGCAAAGGATGGTTTGATAAATTTGGAAAGAGATTTGGCTTTTAACATGTCACAGTAACAAGAGAAGTAGCTTCTGCCAACTAAGGGACAACACACCTTGTCCAAGATCCCATTAAAAATACTGCTGAAGAGGAGGGATATTTGCTTGAATAGATAGTTAAGGGGGACAAAGTGGAGGGGAGGAAAAAATTCTGGGGAAGAAAAAAAATGCCTGAAGACTGACTTCATCAGAACATTGGCCCACTCTGTAACTATTAGAAGGCCTCACCAATGACCAAAGTAAACTTTAAGTAGTGTTCTTACTACATAGTTTGACCTTATTCTTATCCTTAATGAACTCAGATGCTTTAATCACAGAAGCTATTCCCTACCCTTTTCTCAGATCATTTACTTTAAAAACTTGTTATTGTAAGTTCTTTCTCTGCTCCTTTGAAATATACTTTAAAAAAATTTCATGATGGTTCTACAAGGCAGACTGTCTTCACAGACCTGGGACCTGGCCCTTTGAAATATAACCATTAAGAAAATAGCTCCCTGGGCGGCACCTGTGGCTCAAAGGGGTAGGGCTCCAGTCCCATATGCCGGAGGTGGCGGGTTCAAACCCAGCCCTGGCCAATAAAGAAAATAGCTCCCTAACTCTTAGTCTCCCTAGAAAGGTCAGAGCCTAACTTCAGAAGGATACCCTGCTCCACATTGTAAAACAACTTCCTGCATGAATATATTAATATAGGAAAGTTTACTGTTGATTTGGATTTGGATATGGCCAATTTGAAAAGATAAACCTCTTAGAATCTCCTCCCTCCAGCTCTCAAAACCCTCTCGTCTTTTGTCTCAGCATATTTGATTCAGACTATTCTATTTCTCCCCCTATTGCAGTAACCATGAACAAAGTATTCTTTACCTGTTTAAATTTCATCCTTGCAGGTTTTACTTTGATAGCCCTGTTGACACTTCTTATTCTTAAAATGTGGCGTATCCCAGCTTCGATCAGCTGTCTATGTCCCTGCCTTGTGTGCTTGAAACTCATCTGTTCATTTCTTTGGACTTCTAGACTGTGTGGTCCAATAATGGTGAGAAAAAGTGATAGACAAAGGACTAATAGTCAAGCTATTCCATGGGCCTTCACTATTACACATCATCCTCAGACATCTGGTAATATTTAGCATTGGAATTGCAATGTCAAACATTTTCTCAAAAAATGAACAACTCTCCTTGGCTCACATCCTCCTGGTTTATACATTACAGGAAGGCAGTTTGGTCTCTGGATGTAACTGTCCCAAGGAGGTATTATCTCCTTGAGTCCACTTCATGAGTAATGAGCAGGACAAAAGGGGTGGGTTTTCTGTACACCAATTTTAAATATTCATAATTCTACCCTGAATATCCCTGGACATGATACTTTTTTTATATTACAGAATCCTAGGCAAGTATGCTTGGAACACTGTCCAGGTAATATCACAGCCAAAGAAGAGCTCACAAGTTAAAATTTAAGTCTGGTTCAGCCATCTGGTTTATCTTGTTTGATCTACTTGGTTCCAGATCATAATGATAATAATTGCTTGGCCCAATGATTTTCTAAGTACCCCCACAGTGGCTCATGTGAGCCAAGGTAGGAATCTAATGCTTCTCTGTACATATGAGAACACCCCAGGGATTTTTCTAACTGACCCCTCTGGATGAGAAGCAGAGATGATTGGGGAAATGGTGAAGTTATAGCTAATGGAATGAAACATACAAATGCTTTTAGTAGTGGAAGGAGAGCAACAGGTCTGGCACTTGAAAACAGACTCTAGATTCTGGATGATACAGGGGAACAAGGATACTAAATTTTTTAATTTTTAAAATATACCCTGAAGATTTCCTTGTGATGGAAAACTACAAAACTGTTGCAAACCCATTAACTGTGCACCGGGTTTGCCATTTTCCACCAGACAAATCTGACTGTGATTTGATAGCCATTCCCTTCACCATACTAACAATTCTTTTTTGTAACTTCAAGAGATGACCCTGTTCCCACGCCTTCTACTCCATCAACATCTTTAACAAGCCTTTAGTGGGATGAACAGATACTACCCAACTGATTGTTCATAAAAATGGGGCAGATTGGATTGACTGCTGTCCTGCATTCCCTCCAAAGACAAGGACTCAATTATTCAAACTGAACTGGGGGGTTCCCAGTTTAACCCTACCAGTTGTCTGGGAGGCCATATTATAGGAACTACCAATCTGCAATGGCCCAATTTATTTAGGGCCCATCCATGGGCCCCAATAATTGTAAATAACAATTCTTTCTTTCCATTTACACCTTGTGCAACCAGGCCTATGATTTTGTGTAGAACCAATCATTAATTTGCTTTTTCTCCTAAAACTACAGTGGCCTGTACCTTAAGTATGGCCATAGGAGACCTTCAAATGTTGAAAGAAACGTCAATATTAGATCATGTAGCACTCACATAACTGAAGAGGGCTCTGCAAAATGAAGCAGTGCTCAGAGATTTTTGGAAGGAAAACTAACTTGTTATTTATATGCACTATGTGGGCAGTTATCCTTTAATGGAAGTCACCTAATTAGGAAAAGTAGTGTTAAATGTGTCCTATATTTTAGCTGAAATATTTAATTGCATCACCTAGACCCTATAAGGCATTTGGGTTAACCTCAACTCACTGGCCAGATTTATTCTGGAAAATGAAATTTCCATACACTTATTTATTTTATTTTTTTTATTCTTTAGTGAAATCTGAGGCTTTTTAGTTGCTAAGATGTTTGGTTATATTGGTATTAATGCCTCAAAACAAGAAGAAAGTCAAAGCAAAAAACAAACAAACAAAAAAACCAAAAACAATCATTTGGCTTTTTATAGAATATACTAATTGTTTAGGGTTGTGGGGGATTTTTTTCAGTTGACTGAGTATAGGAGTGGGGTGTGGGATTGGAAAGAGTATGGGTGAGGTCATTACTACAAGTTGACCTCATCATGCTGCTTGGATTCCTGTTGACAGTAGATCTAATTAAGAGCTGTACAAGACAATGTGAGTGCATTTGGTCTTGGCCTCTGCCATTCAGTTTAATTAAAGTGACCAAAGAAGTGGTGTACAACCAGGAAAATTTAACTGAAGTTAAGATAGTGTAGAAAACAGGAGTAGATAAGTATTGCAAGTTTGTTCTTCATGGGTCTCTTGCATTTCTGCCTGTTTTGTAAACAGAGGAACAGACTGGCCTCTGCCCCCAAACAATATTTTCAAGGTATTTATATACAAGCAGCCAGAGATAGTGTCTTCTGGAACAAATATCAGGAAATCTTTCTATTAAGTATCATAAATAACAAGTTTCTATGGAGCAAAGGCAGTAATACTCACCGTCTACTATATAAGATTTGGATTTTCTTCCGCAATGTATCTCACTGAATGTGTTGGCATCATCTGGCTGTGGTTTGAGGACACTGTAGGAACAGGGAGTTTGAGGAACTGGCTATTGTTGATACTGTGGATACTAAAGGCGTCCTTCATCTCAGTCCTGGGAATCTTAAGTCTTCTGCCAGCATTCTTAAGATGGTGCCAGCTTTTCTGTTAGCTTGCTAACAGAACTGTTAGCTTTTCTGCCAGCATGCTTAAGATGGTGCCAGGGTAAACTGTTAGCTTGCATACATAGAATAAAAATATATACCCTTCACAGTTTTTGGTAATTATGATATAGTAAATAATGAACAAACAAGTTAAAGCTGAGTAAATTTACTTAATCATTATTTAATATAAACATTGAGTAATTAATGAATAATTTATACAAACATTTTAAAAGAAAATTTACAATATTTAATATTTGTTACTTGAAGTTTTTTGTTAAATAGTTTGAAAAGTATCATATCTTATTGTGCATACATAAAGTCATAAAAAATGTTTTCAGGACTTGTGTCAACTCAGATTTATAATGTGAAATTATATTTGGACCTAGCCAGAAAATCTGCCAAGATTAAAAGAATGGAAGGTCACATGACAAGTATTTTAAATCTCTAGAAAAATATTTTTTTCATCTTTCTCCACAAGTTCTAAAAAAAATTATTGTTTTGATAAATCTATTCAAAATAAGATTGCTATGATCTATTAAAGGATTTAATTTTTATTATAACATTAATTAAGCACAAACATAAAGTTAGCTGTGATACCTTCTATGCACAGCTGTGGTGTTAGTTGGCTGGTGCTGCCATAACCATGTACTATAGTCTAGGTGGACTAAACAACAAAAATTCCCTTCTTCTCAGTTGCAAAGGCCAGAAGACCAGGATCAAGATGGCAGCAGTTTTCATTCATTTTGAGGCTGTCTCCCTGGTCTGTAGAAGGCCATCCCCTCCTTTTACTTTCACTTGAGTCTTCCCTGTGTGTGTCGTCTGTGTATCTCTAGTTCTCCCTGTTCTTATAAAACACCAAGCATGGCATTAGGACCCACCCTAAAGACCTCGTTTTAATTCATTTACCTCTATAAAGACCTTATCTCCAAATAAAGTTGGTCATATTCTAAAGTACTGTGGGTTATAAATGTTTTACATACCAATTTGGGGGTACATATTTCAGCCCATAATAGCTCTTAAGCAATTCAACATCAGAAACAGGTTGATGAATTCAATGCATACCAAACTTGAAAACCAATACATTTTAATTTATCAAAGTTAATTTAACTTTATTGCTATGGAACCTTCAAGGATAAAATCTCTATGTGAAAGCATGAAACCGTTTGCAACTTTACCTTATGTAACTTAATTTCGTTATAGAGAAAGCAAAAGGCATTAACAGGTGGGGATGTCATATATTGCTATTAACAACTTATACTAAGAGTGTGCTTTGCAACTTGCTGGGAAAATGTGTTATATTTGTAGAAGCTTAACAATAGTGATATATATTAACATACCCATTATCTCACAAAATTATCCATCTCTTCCCTTGTTTTGGCACAAACAGCTAAAATCTACTCATTGAGCGTGAATGTCTCATAAAATACAATTTTATTACAAATATAATTTCCACAATTTGACAAATGAATTTCTGCTGTTGAAGCAACTGGTGAAGCCCTCTGCATTCCCCTCTCCCAGTCATCTCTTAGTGGGGCAAGCCCATTCTAAGAGCCAAATTACACAAACTAGTAAAGAATTCTGTCTTTGGTGGAGAGGCAAATGAATGTGAATAATACTTGGGTACCACATTGCATTGATATTGACAGAAAATAAAGGGAAATTATAGGCCTCTACTCTGCATTCCCTAGTATACTAAAATTTATTTCACAATGCAATAAAATATAATCCAAATACAGACTGGCTGAAAGAGGACAGCAAACTCTAAATCTGAATGATCTTACAGAGTAATGAAACGATAACACAACAAACTATATATATATTTTTTCCAGCCAATATTGTGTTTTCCCCATCTTATGAAGAGGAAAAACTAAGCCACAGTGTGGTTTAGAGAATTATCCAATGTAAAAATGCTTCTGAAAATTTAAATCCAGACATTCTGATTCTAAAGCACATATACATATCTTCTGCACCACAAGTCAACATATTTTTTCTTAAAAAGCCAGATAGCAAATAGTTTAAGTACTGCAGGTCATAAAGTCACTGTAACATCAACTTAACTCTGCCATTTTAGCATTAAAGCAGCCATAAATGTTACATAAATGGATAAGCCTGGTAGTCTAATAAATTTTATTTTTATTTATGACACTGAAGTTTGAATTTCACATAACTTTCATGGGTCATGAAATTTTATTTTAATTTTTTTAACATTTAAAGAATATTCCTAACTCATGGTTCATAAAAAGTAGGTAATAAGTTTGATTTGGGCACAAGCCATCTGCAAACCATGGTTCTACATTATACTAATAGGATATTTTGAACACAGGTTATTTGTTTTGTTTTGTTCTAGATGGTCTTGATGTCATTTTTTTGTAATTTCAGTGTTTCTTCACACATTTTGTGTAATGTTCAATAATTTTCTCAATGTGAACAACTGTGACTTTTTTATAGGGGTGTACCATGACATTCTCTGAGTTTCACTTGGACTTCCTGCGTCATTTGAAGTTAAGGTCATCTCTGTCCTTTCTCTCTTAACCCATGACAGCCAAAAAAGAACTACATGGCAGCTACTAAATTTTAAAAGCAAATGATGAGATATAATAGTAATCATCTATAAGATGTCCATCACAGTATTTCAAAATATACTTTTATTATTATATTTTTTCACAGCTAGTGAAGTAACAGTGGATATTTGAGGGATGAATACTTCCATTGTGAAAACTTTCTGGAATTGTCCTAATTACTATTTTGCTTCTGTGTACCATGTTATATAAAACCTAAAATGGTTTATGTAAGGACAGGATTCACTGACTTAATAAATATTGAAACTCTTTTTTAACCGAATCTGCCTTGGCTAATATTATTACACTTAGAATTACAATCAAACTAAAGAAAGATTTAGCCCTGACACGGAGATGAACTCAAATTTGGGCTTTGGCTTTGTAGTCTAGCTTTACACACATAGTGAACCGGAGACTTATGAACTAAGGAGATGATATAGAAAAAATTTAGGAGGTTACCAAGAAATAGCTGTTCTTTAGAAGATCAAACTTGTGCAATTTATCCAGAATTAATATATGTTATCACAGATATTTTCATGCGTAAATGTTTTAAATCCTTCCTCTCCTTTGAGGAAAATGCACTTCCACTGATTTTCTTCAGTATAGTGAATAATAGAACTATGTTAAGATAACCATATGATTTATCAACAGACTATCACGCTTCTTGAGGATAGAAAAATATGCTGCTTAAAGAAAGCTTGCAACATATGCAAATTTACATTTTAAAACATTTAATTACTTAAAATACAATGCTTACATAGCACTTTACAGAAATCTTTCACTCAATTATCTATTGAGTTCTTATAAACACTAGGTAGGCATTTTATCACAATTGTCATTACTGATGACATTTTTATTTTTTTCATTTTAATTATGTAAAAGTGGAAGCTAAGATCATCCATATAATACTTGTGATCACAATAATTTAAATATTCTTCTTGGTCCTGCCCTTCCTCCTTCTACTTCGCCCTTCACATCTTCCCCTGTCTTTATAGACTACGACAAAGAGCTGAGACAAGGAGATAGTCAATGCTTACGTTAATTCCACATTTTTGCAATTGTCAATTATTATTCAATAAACACTTGAGTACAAGTGTCTTTTTACAAAAATGCCTTTTTTTCCCTTTGGGTGAATTCCCCATAGTGGGATTCCTGGATCAAATGTTTTAGTTCTATGATGTATTTCCATACTACTGTCCAGACAGGCTGTACTAGTTTGAAGTCCTATCAACAGTGTGTAAGTGGCCCTTTCTCTCCATAGCCATACCAACATTTGTCGTTTGGGGACCTTTTGATAAAAGCCTTTCTCACTGTAGTTAGGTGATATCTTATTGTGGTTTTGGTTTGCATTTCCCTGATGATTAGAGAAATTGAACATTTCTTCCTGTGTTTCCTGGCCCTTAGTCCATCTTCTTTTGAAAAGCTCTGTTTCATGTCTTTTGCCAACGTTTTTTCTTTCGTTTTTTTTTTTTTGCCAAATATTTTATTTTATTTTATTAAATCATAACTGTATACATTGATATGATTATGGGGCATCATACACTCACTTCATAGACCATTTGACACATTTTCATTTTTTTTTTTTTTTTTTTTTTGGCCGGGGCTGGGTTTGAACCCACCACCTCTGGCATATGGGACCGGCGCCCTACTCCTTGAGCCACAGGCGCCGCCCCATTTGACACATTTTCATCACAATGGTTAACATAGCCTTCCTGGCATTATCTCAGTTACTGTGCCAAAACATTTACATTCTACATTTACCAAGTTTCGCAAATACCCCTGAAAGATGCACCACAGGTGTGATCCCACCAATCCCCCTCCCGCTACCTACCACCCCCCTCCCTTCCCTCCCGTTCCCACTTCCCCCTATTGTTAGGTTGTAACTGGGTTATAGCTTTCATGTGAGAGCCCCAAATTAGTTTCATAGTAGGGCTGAGTACATTGGGTACTTTTTCTTCCATTCTTGAGATACTTTACTAAGAAGAATATGTTCCAGCTCCATCCATGTAAACATGAAAGAGGTAAAGTCTCCATCTTTCTTTAAGGCTGCATAATATTCCATGGTGTACGTATACCACAATTTATTAATCCATTCGTGAATCGATGGGCACTTGGGCTTTTTCCATGACTTAGCAATTATGAATTGGGCTGCAATAAACATTCTAGTACAAATATCTTTGTTATGTTGTGATTTTTGTTCTTCTGGGTATATGCCCAGCAGAGGAATTACAGGATTGAATGGCAGATCTATTTTTAGATCTCTGAGTGTTCTCCATATCACTTTCCAAAAGGAATGTATTAATTTGCATTCCCACCAGCAGTGCAGAAGTGTTCCCTTTTCTCCACATCCACGCCAACATCTCTGGTCTTGAGATTTTGTGATATAGGCTAGTCTCACTGGAGTTAGATGATATCTCAAAGTAGTTTTGATTTGAATTTCTCTGATGATTAAAGATGATGAGCATTTTGTCATATGTCTGAAGGCCGCACACCTGTCTTCTTCAGGGAAGTTTCTCTTCAAATCCCTTGCCCAGCCTGCTATGGGATCCCTTGTTTTTTTCTTGCTGATGCGTTTGAGTTCTCTGTGGATTCTGGTTATTAAAACTTTGTCAGAGATATACCCTGCAAATATCTTCTCCCATTCTGAGGGCTGTTTGCTTGCTATACTTACTGTGTTCTTGGCTGTGCAGAAGCTTTTTAGTTTGATCAAGTCCCAGTAGTGTATTTTTGAAGCTGCTTCAATTGCCCGGGGGGTCCTCCTCATAAAATACTCGCCCAGACCAATTTCTTCAAGGGTTTTCCCTGCACTCTCCTCTAGTATTTTTATAGTTTCATGTCTTAAGTTTAAGTCTTTAATCCAATCAGAGTCTATCAGTTAATGGTGAAAGATGTGGGTCCAATTTCAGTCTTTTGCAGGTTGCCAGCCAGTTCACCCAGCACCATTTGTTAAATAGGGAATCTTTTCCCCACTGAATGTTTTTAATTGGCTTGTCAAAGATCAAATAATGGTAAGTAGCTGGATTCATCTCTGGGTTCTCTATTCTGTTCCAGACATCTACTTCTCTGTTTTTGTGCCAATACCATGCTGTTTTGATCACTATCGATTTGTAGTAAAGTCTGAGGCCTGGTAGTGTGATTCCTCCTGTTTTGTTTTTATTTCTGAGTAATGTCTTGACTATTCAAGGTTTTTTCTGATTCCATATAAAACGAAGAATTGTTTTTTCAAGATCTTTAAAATATGACAGTGGAGCTTTAATAGGGAGTGCGTTGAAATTATATATTGCTTTGGGTAGTATTGACATTTTAATAATGTTGATTATTCCCAGCCATGATCATGGTATGTTTTTCCATTTGTTAACATTTTCAGCTATTTCTTTTCTTAGAGTTTCATAGTTCTCTTTATAGAGATCTTTCACGTCTTTTATTAGGTAAATTCCCAAATATTTCATCTTTGGCACTACTGTGAATGGGATAGAGTCCTTAACTGCTTTTTCAATTTGACTGTTGTTGGTGTATATAAAGACTACCGATTTATGGATGTTGATTTTGTAACCTGAGACGCTGCTGTATTCCTTGATCACTTCCAGGAGTTTTGTAGTACAGTCCCTAGTGTTTTCCAGATACACAATCATATCATCTGCGAAGAGCGAAAGTTTGAACTCTTCTGACCCTATATGGAACCCTTGATCGCCTTTTCTTCCCTAATTGCGGTGGCTAAAACTTCCATTACAATGTTAAAAAGCAATGGAGACAATGGGCAATCTTGTCTGGTTCCTGATCTGAGTGGAAATGATTCCAATTTAATTCCATTGAATATGATATTGGCAGTGGGTTTGCTGTAGATGGCCTCCATCAGTTTAAGAAAAGTCCCTTCTAGACCAATTTTTTTGAGTGTTCTGATCATGAAGGGATGCTGGATATTATCAAAAGCTTTTTCTGCATCAATCGAGAGAATCATATGGTCTTTGTTTTTTAATTTGTTTATGTGCTGAATTACATTTATAGATTTACGTATATTGAACCAGCCTTGAGACCCTGGGATAAAACCAACTTGGTCATGATGTATAATTTGTTTGGTGTGTTGCTGGATTCTGTTTGTTAGGATCTTGTTGAATATTTTTGCATCTATATTCATTAGTGATATTGGTCTATAATTTTCTTTTCTTGTTGGGTCTTTTCCTGGTTTGGGGATTAGGGTGATGTTTGCTTCATAGAACCTGTTGGGTAGTCTTCCTTCTTTTTCTACATTTTGGAACAGGTTGAGTAATATAGGTACTTAAAGGTTTGGTAGAATTCTGACGTTAAAACATCTGGTCCCGGGCTTTTCTTTTTAGGGAGGTTTTGTATAGTTGATGCTATTTCTGAACTTGATATGGGTCTGTTCAACATTTCCACTTGATTCTGGCTAAGTCTTGGAAGGTGGCGTGCTTCCAAGTATCGGCCAATTTCCTTCAGATTTTCATATTTCTGAGAATAAAGTTTCTTGTAATATTCATTAAGGATTTTTTGGATTTCTGACGAGTCTGTTGTTATTTCTTTGTTGTTTCTGATTGATGATATTAGAGATTTTACTCTTTTTTTTCTGATTAGCTTGTCCAGAGGTTTATCTATTTTATTGACGTTTTCAAAAAACCAGCTTTTTGATTTATTGATCTGTTGTATTATTCTTTTGTTTTCAATTTCATTTAATTCTGCTCTAATTTTGGCTATTTCTTTTCTTCTACTGGGTTTGGGGTTGGAATATTCTTCCTTTTCCAGTTGCTTGAGATGTCCCATTAAGTTGTTAACTTCCTCTCTTTCCGTTCTTTTGAGGAAGGCTTGCAGTGCTATAAATTCCCCTCTTAGAACTGCCTTTGCAGTGTCCCAGATGTTCTGATAGTTTGTGTCTTCATTGTCATTTTGTTCCAAAAAATCAGCGATTTCTTTCTTAATCTCATCTCTGACCCAGCTATCATCCAGCATAAGGTTATTTAACTTCCATGTTTTTGTATGAGTATGCAGATTTCTGTCGTTACTGAGTTCAACTTTTTTTTTTTTTTTTAATTGGCCAGGGCTGGGTTTGAACCCACCACCTCTGGCATATGGGACTGGCACCCTACTCCTTGAGCCACAGGCACCACCCCTGAGTTCTACTTTTATTCTATGGTAGTCCAAGAAGATGCAAGGAATAATTTCTATTCCTTTAAATTTACTGAGGTTAGACTTGTGACCTAAAATGTGGTCAATTTTGGAGTAAGTTCTGTGGGCTGATGAGAAGTATGTGTATTCAGTTTTGTTGGAATGAATGTTCTGTAGATGTCTGCTAAATCTAAATATTGGATGGTTAGGTTTAAACCTAAGATTTCTTTGCTCAGCTTCTTGCTGGAGGATCGATCCAACACTGCCAAAGGAGTGTTGAAATCTCCGACGATTATGGAGCTGGAGGAAATCAAGTTACTCATGTCTGTTAGAGTTTCTCTTATAAATTGAGGTACATTCTGGTTGGGTGCATAGATATTAATAATTGAGATCTCATCATATTGAGTATTACCCTTAACAAATATGAAGTGACCGTTCTTGTCCTTCCTTACTTTTGATGGCTTAAAGTCTACTGTATCTGCAAATAAAATTGCAACACCTGCTTTTTTCTGATTACCATTGCCTGAAATATGGATGACTATCCTTTCACCCTGAGTCTGTATTTGTCTTTTAAGTTAAGATGTGACTCTTGTATGCAACAAATATCTGGCTTGAGTTTTTGTATCCAGTCAGCTAACCTATGCCTCATTAGAGGACACTTTCAGCCGTTCACATTAATGGAGAGTATTGATAAGTCCGGTGGAATTTTGGGTATCGAGTTTTTCAAAGGTCCAGTGGACATTTTTAATCCTTTCGCCAGTGTGGAAGTTGGAGTTTGATCCAAAGTTTCTGAGTGAGTTTACTTTTGTGGTATAGGATTGGGTTGGTCATTGTGGAGGATAGGTCAGAGAATATCCTGAAGAGCTGGTTTACTTATGGCAATTTTTTTCAACATATGAATGTCATTGAAGTATTTAATTTCTCCATCATAAATGAAATTCAGTTTAGCTGGACACAAGATCCTGGGTTGAAAGTTATTTTGCTTTAGGAGATTAAAAGTCGATGACCACCCTCTTCTGGCTTGAAAAGTTTCAGCAGAGAGAGCTGCAGTTATTCTAATATTCTTTCCTTTGTACGTAATGGATTTCTTTCACCGGGCTGCTTTGAGAATCTTCTCTTTCATATTAACTTTAGTGAAGCTAATTATGATATGCCTGGGGGATGACTTATTGGGGTTGAATTGTGCTGGGGTTCTGAAGTTGTCTGTTATCTGAATGTCAGATTCTCTAGGCATGTCTGGAAAATTTTCTTTCATAATTTCATACAGAAGGGCTGCTGTGCCCATCGAGGCCACTTCATCATTCTCAGAAATCCCAATTTTTCGTATATTGATTTTTTTCAAATTATCCCAGACTTCTCTGAGTGAATGATCCGTTTTTGCTCTCCATTTCTCATCCTCTTTGAGAGATTGGGAGCGTTCAAAGACTTTATCTTCAATGTCGGAAATCTTTTCTTCTGCTTGCTCCTTTCTGTTGCTGAGGGATTCTACTGTATTTTTCATATCTTTGAGGGCTGTAAATTCTTGCTTCAGTGTGTCTAAGTCTTTGGTGGTTTTGTCTTTAAATTTGTTAAATTCTTGAGACAACTTTTGTATTTCTCCTCGAATTCCTAATTCCATTTTATTAATCTTGTCTGCAATCCAAATTCTGAATTCGATTTCTGACATCTCAGCCAGTTGTTTATGAATGGGATCTTCAATTACATCTGCTGTATCTTTTCTTGGGGGGGTTGATCTATTCTGGTTATTCATGTTACCAGAGTTTTCCGCTGATTCCACCCCATGGTTATTTTACTCCCTTTGATTTTCCCCCTGGGGCTTTATCGAGGGCCCGTACAGTGCTGTGGCCTGAGAAACTGGGGCCCTGTCTTGTGTGGTGGGGCGAAGTGGTTCTGTCTTGTTTTCAGCTGGTTTCTGTTTGATCCTATTGTAACATTTACTCTGGCTTGAAGTCTCAGCTGTGTGGAAAAACCAGCAATTAAGTCACCCCTCCTACCCACCTCTGGCACCAATTTGAAAAGGAAAAGGAAAATCAAACCTTCCTACAACTGCATACCCAGGGCACTGCCTGAAAAGTCCTCAGTCTATTAGTTCAGTTCAAAAGGTCCAAATCGATTGTCTCAATCAGCACCTGTCTCGGGTGGGAGCGTTCAAGAGCTTTCTGGGAACTGGATCACAGGGGTCTGGTGACTCCTCTGATATGGCTTACTCCAGTGCTGCGTGGAGTCAGGAGGAGCCACCTAGCAAATAGATCAGTCTGGGAAGTTTGATGTCTCCTTCCCCACTTTGCCCCTCAGTCGGACCCAGTCACTGGTATCTCTGCAGATGGCTAACCCAGTTGCCTGTAGTGAACAGATACTCCAGGGGTTTGCAAAGAAGTATTGAATTGCCAGGCCCCTGCAGTCTGCCACTATCTAGCAGGAGGAGATGGGGCCTGACATCTTTGAGTGCTTGATGAAGGTGGTGGGAGGGAGGTGTTCACTCAGGCTTAGCCCCGTCCCTGATTGATGTTGCTAACAGAACAGAACATACAACTTTGCGGGGTTCTGTCTCTGTTTCTGCTAAAATAGCCTATAGAAGATGGGCTGTTCTGAGTTCAAACGTCTTTGCTGCTGGAGGTTTGTGTCCGATTACCTCTCTGAGTTGGCCCTGCCCTGGAAGCTTCCTGGGTTTGTGAGCAGCGTCTGGCAAATCCTTTGCTCACTGGTGGCCTCCTCTGGTTGCCCAGGGACACAGGGGGTGTGGCTTCAGAATATCCAGAAGTGAGCCGTTTTGCTTTTGTTTGAGTCCTTGTGATCACAGCTTGCCTCAGCGGTGTTGACGTGCGTTCTTCAACCTTCTCTCTTGGTGCAGCTCAAATCCACCAGGATACTTACTAAATTCCTGTACCTTAACTCTCCTTCTGGATGGGAGCCTCTGTGGAAAGCTGGCTTCAGTCCGCCATCTTGTCTCTCCCCCAGATTTGACTTTTTCAACTTTTTTTCTTAAAAGAAAGCCAATATAATTATTTTCCAGCCTGTTCCAACCTAACTTGCAAAGTGGTCACTTATTACTATATAAGTATCCAATTTTAAGGTAAACTTTTGTTAAAATTAAATTTTGCACTCGCTTGCATGATTTTCTTAAGCAGATCATTTTTCTGTTCCCAAGAAATATGATATTATTTTGCTAACCATTATGATTGTTTTTATAGATTTACATTATTAATTTTGGCCTTTTTTTGATCTCTTGGAGAGTTTTTAGCCATTTTGTCTTTTTAGTTTGAAGTCTGTTTATATTTTATAGTATTCTCTGTAAAATTTCCAATAAAACTTACCCAAGATGGTGTCACCAGGTTAGACTTTACAAGAAAATGGATTAAGAAAATTCAGATATTTGATAATATATTCTTATCCTTATAATGGTTGTTGATATGATCAACTATTCCTGTCCCCAAAATATCCTATTGTGTAATCTACTTCATTTGAAATTTTTCAGGTCACTTAACATTTCTGATAGTCTGTTAATTCTATCTTGATGTGTGTAGTTGTAATGTCACTTCTATTTTGCTGTATCTTCATTGCTACCTTGTAACTTATACTAGAAAGGCCAAGGTTTAAGGGCAGTAATTACTCATTCCCATGTTAATTTAGGCAAACATATTGATGCTGCTGACATGTGGCAGGTCATCAATAAAAATAACTGCTCCTCACAATAGAAAGTGGCTCTTTTATGACATTTTGTCCTGGCCAATTTTTACTTACCATGTTGTCATTCATAGGATATTTTCTCCTCGGAATAATGCATATGGATGTTCCATTTGCAATGCCATTTTATTGATCAGAATTCCCCCCATTTGTTTCTTGGTCATGTGATTTGTGGGCCCTTTCACATTTATTATGAAAGTCCTTATGAGTTGCTTTACATGTATGTATAAAGTAGATAATTCTGTTGATCAACAAAAATAACATTTGAAAGAAGAGATGTATTAAATAAGTAGAATACTTATCAATCTGCACAAACTATTTGTATCTTCAAAACAGGAAACAAGGATATTGATTGAAATGATGGAAAATTCAACACCAGTACACATACATGATGTGAATTAACTTATAGAAGTGTCATCATTTTTTTTCATTTATGAAATATTGCCAGTCTTATAAAATGAATGATCTCCAAATGAGAGAATAAAAGAGAGTAAATTCTCTATCTCCTGTTTGGGGGGCAGGAAAAAATAATAATACTTATTCTCCAACAACTAAATCAAAGAAAGTTTATGTCTTTAAAAAGAATATAGGGAATACAAGAATTTCCTCCCCGTATGTGAGGCCACAAGCTTATCTTTATAAAATGGTGGTTAACAAAAGCTGACAGCATGATTACCAAGTATGTTAGTCTCTATCCCTGCTAAAATTTTGGTTTAATCTCTTTAGCTTTATTTAGTTTCCTTTACCTCAGAGTGTTTTAGCCTTCCCACGTGCCTGTGAATGTTGATTTTTACAAGGAGTGAAAACAATATGTGTGCTTGGCTCAATTCCAATTCATTTTACTACTGTTGAAAAAAATTGAAATAATAAGCAATACTAAGGTTATGTTGGTAAGGCCAGACTTATATAGGACAGCATCTGCGTGAGATACTCCAAATCATATATATTTATTTGTATTGCCTTTGGAGCCTTCCCTATCTTGTGTGATTCAAGACAGGTACACTCAACAATCAGGTAAAGAGAAAATGCCAGGTACATCCCAAATTGAGTGTACATTTTGAATATTTATTGCCTCTCAAACTCATGGTTGAATCCTAACCCCCAAGGTGATGTTATTAGGAGGTGGGTTCTTGATTAGGTTGTTAGGGTAAAACCATCATGAATAGAATTAATACCTTATGGAAGAGGCCAAGAAGTACTCTTCTTCCCTTCTGCCATGTGAGAGCAGAGTGAACCTCACTCTAAACACCAAATCTTCTGGCACCCTGGACATGGACTTCCCAGCCTCCAGAACTATGAGAAGTAAGTTTTTGTTATTTATAAGCCCTTCAATCTATTGTATTTTGTTATACCATCCAGAACAGATGTTGACAACAGAAAGGTCCTAAAAGGTAAAGAACTAAAATTCCCACACTAAAAAGACCTGGAACATCTATTATATGAAAAAAAAAAAAAAAAAGAAAGAAAGAAAGAAAGAACGAAAGAAAGAAAGAAAGAAAGGTCCAAGCACTGAAACATGAGGGGAGTTTTGAATATGGTAGATGGAAATAAAGGCTTTATTAGGTATGTAGGTCTTGTGCATTTTCTTGGTTTCAATTTCCTCACCTAGGAAATTTTCCTCATTTAGGAAAATAGATAATTTTCCTACGATGCACATTATCTCAAATTACACAATGATTTAGATGTGTATCAGAGCGTTCTTAATATAATAGGTATCCAGTGACTATCACCTACTATTATTGTTATTGTTGTTATGATTCTTGCTTTTAATACCTTTGACAGAATTTACTATGAACGCCTGTTATCTTATAATGTAGCTCTTCCACCAGAAGAGATGGATTTCTCTCATAGAGTGAGATATATACTGAATTTTTCAGAAAATAAAAAGTTAATTACATAAATAAGTATTATGGAGTCAGGCACAGGGGCTCCCACCTATGATCCTACCTACAAGAGCATCTGAGGTGAGAGTAAAGCTTGATCCCAGGAGTTTGAGTTTGCAAACTCAACGGAGCTGAGATTGCCCAACTGGACTCCAGCCTGGGTGACAGAACAACATTACACCTTTAAACAAATAAACAAATTGCAAATGTTCTGGCCTGAACAATCAAGATATAATCTCACTCAAAGCATTACTCTTGAGACATATAATCAGATAATTGCATGATCCTTAAATACCTAGACATCTTGTATAATTGCAAAATAATGTTATTCTTGTCACTTCTGTTCTCCCATTTTTACATCTTATTACTGTTCCCCCCTCCACTGTTCTATTTATTTTCTTCCCAGAAAAATTTGAAATCCCTTTACAGACCTTTCCATTGTACCCCTCACTGCAGTACATCTTCAGACTTTTCTAGATACTACAGGCAATTGAATCCTGGCTCCCCTTGTGCAGAGTTCCTTCGTATCCCACGCTTTTCCTACTTTACTGCTCAAAAAATGAAAGTGTTTTGCCTACTCCATGATCTAGCTGACTGAAAATTTTGCCTTATAGCCTTGAAGTCACAAAGCAGGGGCCTTGAACATTCCCAGGCCCTGAAAAATTTGTTGCCCAGAACACTAAAAGAAACTGGCTCCCACCTTGAGCCAAATTTCTTAAACCCACATCGTTAAGTCTATAACTGAACTCCTTCTTTAGAGATATTTCTAAGGAGAGCATTCTACATCTTCCTGTCTGCCACAAGGAAGCTGCCACTATACTAAAGTTCCTCTAATAAATGCTTTGTACTGATCACTCTAACATTTAGGGTTTATTTTATTTTATTATTTTTGGAATCCCAACCTCCCCTATCTTGGGGATAATTTGGGGCACTTTCTGTGAAAAGTCCAATGCTTGCAGCTTTGGGGTAAATGTGGTCACTGATTGACCAGGGACAGAACACACTACTTAGACCACTGATTCTCCTTACAGCAGTTCCAATATCACAGAGCATCTCCTTTCTGCACATATGAGAAAGGGCCCATTGGAAACTGCAGGATTCTCAGAATTATCCAATTTTACTCCAAACCACTACTATCTTAAATATCTTTCCCCTTTTTACAAAAAGGTCACATTACAAAGTTAAATAATACTTCTACTGAACTTGTGGTCATTTTCATACCCACATCATCTATTGAATCCGTGTGTGACTGTATCATCCTTGAATTTCCCTCTCCACTTCTCTTACCTATTTCTGGGTGACTTCAATAACCACATGTCTGGCCTACCAGCACCCAAGTAGACTCAAGATTATATTCTTCCAATGAATGGTCACTGTTACTCCGTCTTAACTATTCTGGTCCCAATCAATCAGGACTTTGTTATCCTCCAGCACAACTTTAATAATAAACAATCTAAATAAGGGCAATCGCATGCTCTTTCCACAGCTTCCAATCCTTTCTGCTTTCTCCTTGATTCTAACCAAAACTGTTCTCCAGCATCATTAAATATTCCTCCAAACTTTCTGCTGTTCAGGTTTTTTTTTTTTTTTTTGCAGTTTTTGGCCGGGGCTGGTTTTGAACCCACCACCTCCGGCATATGGGGCCGGCGCCCTACTCCTTTGAGCCACAGGTGCCACCTCTGCTGTTCAGTTTTCTCCCAAACTTTCAGCCTCCTTCTCTTCATTCCCTCATACATATATTATTGCTACAGGATCCTTAAAAATCTTTCCTGTCGGATCTATTAGTATAGAGTATAAACGCCTTACCACAATAATTAAGTAAACAAGATGAGATACATATTAACCAGTGTGATGTAAGCATTCCTAATTCTATATGAAATCAGCACATTGTATCCCATAAATGCATTAATGACATGATCTATGTGTTTATTGAATAAAAAAATACATTTCCACATAGTTTTCTGTTTCACAATGCATCAATTCTGGTTCAACCCAACCACTGTGATAAATGCAAACCTGCAAAACAGGTAATAACAAAATAAGAGCATTCGAATTAGGATATAAACAGCAATGGATACGTTGGGGATTTCACCTACATCTAAATGGAGAATCTTCAAAAAATAATATCTAGGAAAGGAGGAAAAGTAAAGAAACACAAGGGAGAAGAGGAAAAAAAACAACAACTTTCAATCGTAAGCAAAGATAATTCAGCCTCTCATCATGCTACTAAACTAAAAAATTCAATATCGTGTCACTGGAGTAACAACAACCTTATAAAACAAATCCTTGCTATGAAGACACATAACAATACATATGATTTTTAAAAGAAATTCCAAGAATTATTTTTAGGTGTCATAGGGAACACCCTGGAATAAATTTCCACAGTTGCTGATTTAGACCAAATGTTGTTCATTATATTTGTATGTAAACCTCTTTTGACATCATAAACACTATCCTATAAGGTATCTACTATTACTAGTAAATGTTTCTAGATATTAACTGAGATAATAATTAATTTGAATATAAATATTTCAGCTCCTGGATAATTGTGATGGTTGTGTATGTGTAGTTGCACTCTGATTTTCACAAATCACACGTAGGAGGACATATGCCTGCTTTCCCCAGATTTTAGTTGTGGAAATTACCAGGGGCTAAAATTTAAACCATTTTCAGAAGTTGACACTTCAAGAATTTAAACTTTTAAAAGCAATGTACAGAAGAACCTCTGTCAGTTGACTGCCCAAGGTACTGCAACAACTGGTCACCATGCGGCGGTGGTCAACATAAGGAACTAGGCCTAATGTGCTGATACTGACATGTGGTGTACGTCCCACCTATGAAAAGTGGGTCACACAAGGTAGTCAATCTAAAGAGGTGATCAACTCTGGGGTTCTGCTGTATAAGTAAATTAATCGCAGGTAATACTATATTCTAATATAAAAATAATGGCTTCATGAATTTTGAAAAAGTAAGAAAAAGCCAAAAGTGAGATCTGTATTCTCATATTCATGTATCCTTAGAATAAACACAATGAGTAGTGGGGCTGCATACATGGAAAGCTTCTGGACATATTAAAGGAAAACCAGGGAGCTAATTTCATAGCAAAATTTTCAAAGGGAGAAGGGGGAATGCCTTCCTTATCTAGAATCAGGTCTGCTTTGACAATAATATGAGAAAATATGACTTTTTAAGAAAGGGAGAAGACAAGGCAATTTTATAACTTTGGGGGGATATTAAAGAAAAAGAATCTTCTTTGATGAAATTCCTCAAGTATAGTCCATTTAACCAGATGAAAAAGAAAGACACCAAAGTAAACCAAAATCCACTATGTTAGGTTATCAGTAGAGTAGAGGAATGTTCTTTTTTGATCCCTAATCTTTGAAGATGATGCCATGTTTTAAAAAATAATTACCCAAATATTTATGAAATATGGTGCTATTTTTATGAAATACGGAGATAGAATATAAAATGGCTTATGTCATTGATCTTAAACAAAACTGAATTTATGACATTCAAGAATAGGAAATCACTATATAATCAGTGGAGTTTTTAGAACTCTAACAAAAATTCTCAAAGGGGAGTGTGGTGAGTTTGTTCCCTTGAAGAAGGTAAACATTATGGCATTTGGCTATTACATTTATAGCTAGTTTCAGCACAATCCATTACAGAGGAAAAAAAAATTTCTATGGTCCCCAAGATTAATTCCAACTCTTCAATGCAGTGAAAATGAGTTCAGTGACTGACACGTATACTAACAATCCCAAAGAGACTTTCAAAAATTTCCTTTAGGGTGAAGATAATTTTAAAATTAACTAAGATGTATTCTTAGGAGAGAGCATCATCTAGGGGAAAGAACACTGGGTTTCAAAGAAACAACACGAATTTGAGTAAAAAATAATTCCAGCATCAGCTACCTTGTACCTTTACTTATAAAACATGATGTCTGTTCTTGAAACATCGCAAGATTATTATACTTGTCAAATGAGATGATATGTTTAATTTTTGCAAACTAAAGTGCACTATGAGAATACAATTTCTGATTCTTCTTAGCTGCTAAATTAATAGAGTTTGGGTGAGAGAAAAGAACTTTTGGGGGGTTACTTACCTGGTTTAAAATAGTATATATTATCTCATAAACGCCTGTTTGGCTTTATTTTAGAAAGGAGAAAGATAGTATTAGAAGAAGGGACTCAACAAAGCCTATCTAGTAACTGGAGAAGAATCCAGTCTCTCTCCCTGAAAACTCATTCTCTTTTTACCTACCCCACACAATATCACAAGAGATTGGAGCTGCTGAGACAGCATTGAGAAGGTTCCTTATTTTAAGCCAAAAATGAACTCTTTTAAGGCACGAAGGATTGCATAATATGGTGGTCTGGGCACCTTGTTATGACACAGATCCCTCAGGAGGGAGTACTGGTCCCCACAGCAGTAACCCAACCTGATCATATATTTATGTTTTTGGTTTTCCTTCCTTTCCTGTGCACTTCGTCATCCTGGAGATGACTTCCCAAATAAACTCGGCTCATTATTAGCTTTAGTATGGGCTTCTCCTTATAAAGAATACAGGTTAAGCCACCCCCCACCCCTTTTTTTGAAAGGGTCAGTTTCTGTAGCTGGAATGGACTATTTGTATTATTTGGCTTTGCCTCAATGATCTCTCTAAATATATTAATGTAAGTTTTATGTTTCTCTAAGTCTTATTAATTCAACAAGCTGAATTTTACCTTAATATATAAAAACATTGAAATGTTTGAAGACTCTGTTGTATAAAAACTATAGAAAGAGAGAGAAAGAGATTTGGATAGAGCAATGTGAAACAACAAGGTGTAGGGAGATAGCCAAGTGCTGAAAATTGGGATAGAAGCAATGTTCAAATAACAAATTTCTATCACCCCAAATGTTCCAAAATGTATTCTATAAACTTTAATTCCAATTTGATATGCATAGTTAACTTTAATTATAGCAATTCAATCAACAGAATAATTTTCGGTTCTGGGCCTTGTGAATTAACTGAATCCTGGAAAACTGATTTTATAATTCTATTCATAGATGATTGTTAAGTAAATTAACACCAGCACCTTGTTAGATTTTACTCAGTAGTATTTCTAGTTATGCCCTTTTCACAATTCCTTTGCAAACACATATTTCATATTTTTCTAGTGACAAAATGTGTATATTAATGATGCAAAGCAAGATCTTTTGAAAATATGATTATTTTTGGAATGGCCAAATCGAGTCAATCAACTATTCATTGCCATTCACTTTTGTTGTGGCAAGAACACTTAAATTTCACTTTCTTCTCAATTTTGAAGTTCTAATATATTGCTATTAACTGTGGTCAACACTCATATATTGGTCATATATAGATCTCTTGAATTTATTCCCCCTGCTTATGTGAAATTTAGTAACTGTTGAACAATATCTCCCCAACCTTTTATCCCACCATCTGGTAAATACCATTCTACTCCCTGCTTCTATGATTTAGACTGTTTTAGATTTCACATATAAATGAGATTACCTGTTATTTGTCTTTCTGGGTCTGGCTTATTTTACCTAGCCTAATGTCCATCAAGTTCATCTATATAGTCAAAAATTACAGCAGTTGCCTCCTTTTTAAGGATAAATAGCATCCCATTGTGTATTTATACCACTTTCTTTATTTGTTTATCCACTGATGGATGCTTAAGTTGATTCCTTATGTGGCTACTTCATAATTCTTTGATTATAAGTGAGGAAAACAATATAATGTATTGTAAAATTATGAGTGAGTAAACATACAACTTTGAGTGGTATAGTATATTATAATTAAACATGATTGCAGGTTCTTTGGAGACAGTAATAGATATCACTGAACATCATGCATTGAATAATAAAAATAGAAAGGCTGACTATCTTTGTTATATGTGAATAGAAGGGGAAAATACATGTAAAATATTAAAAATTCTAATATGATAAAAAATTTTATATGCATTTATAATATTTTGATGAAAAATATCTTTATGCAGGATAAATATATTGTAAGCATAAGCAAATTTCAAGTAACAGTATTGTTTAGTACATTGTGGAAGGTCCAGGGAATGGTATCTACATTCATTGAGATATTACCAGCATGTTAAAATATTAATAATGGGAGACCATGATGGCGGCGGCGCTGGGGCCCCCAGAAGTGATCGCTCAGCTGGAGAACGCGGCCAAAGTTCTTATGGGCAGACCTGACTTACTGCTCTTCAGCTCCCACCAACATCTTCCTTCAGCATCTGAATCCTGACCCAGTGCAGTGGCTCCATGTTAAAGGGCACCAGTGTTCCCTGAAGGCCACCCACAGCAGCACCAAGATCAGAACTGGCGGAGCAAGATGGCAGCCGAGTAACAGCTTCCTTGCATCTGGGCACCGTGAGTCTGGGGAGATAGGACTCCAGGCGTCTCTGGCTGGTGAGAACTGCCTATCATCACTCCTATGAGGATACAGGGAGTCAGCGAGAGACTTCTGGACCCCAAGAGGAGGACTAAATCTGTGGAAAACCGGCAAGTGGTCGCGTGTGTTCAATCTGTCTAAACCCGCCCACAACTGTAAGTTCAGTAGCAGCGAGACTGCAAACCAGAAAGGCCTTACCTGTGAACTGTTTTGATGTCCTTGGACTTAGCACTGAGTTGAACTGCCTTGGGGAAGGCCTGAGCGGGAGTGCGAGAACTTTGGCCGTTGTCTAGGGCCCCAGTCTGAGCCGCTGAGCCAGACGGAGCTAATAGTGTTTGGCGGTGGGTCACACGGATCCATTGTCAGCGATCTGCCCCGGCAAGCTCCGCCCTCAGGGTCGCAGAGCTAGAAACGGGTGGGAGCTGGTAACCCAGCAACCAAGTAGCCTAAGGGTGGGGTCTGAGCCGCCTTGCAGCCCTAACCCTCAGGGGCAGAGTGAGACCGGTTTTGGCACACTGAGTAAGTGGATAGCCACTTCAGCAGCAATTCCAGCAAGAAAGCTGGGAAAGCTTCTGCTCAACAAGTTTACAAGTTTGAAGTGCCTTTTAAGTAGGCTGAAGAGAGATTCAGGGTGTCTACCTGCTGGGGTTTGAGTAATCAGCAGCCTCCAGTCGTATCTGAACTGTGACTAACATCTCATACCCCAGAAGACCACGTGTTGCCCAGACAATATTCAATAACATATACAAACTGCTTTGTTTTTGGTTGTGTATTTTTTTCTTTCTTTTTTTGCTTGGTTGTTTTTTTTGTTTGTTTATTTTGACGTTGCTGATATTCTTTTGTTTTTTTAATTTCAATCTTTTCCACACAGATCCCTTTTTCTTTCTCAATTTTCCTAGTTTAATTATAATTTCCCATTGCTGCTTTTTTTAATAACTTCAACTTCATTTTTGCTAGTGTTTCTACCGATATAATTTGGTTTTTCACCCAATTTTATCCCTGTAAAGTTTTCTGTTTGCTTCTTTTGGTTTGATTTATAGCATTTTTGTCTTTCCTCTCTACTTGGTGGAGGTGGGGTACTGTGTCTGATCAGGTTAGCAAAGAGCTGCTGACCTCAAGGGAACCACGCAACTGGGCACCCCCAGAAGGTGGGGTTTTTTAAGGTTGTGTCAAAGTACCCTACTGTACACCTATATTGCCCTCTTTCTGTGCCTCTCTTCTTTTTGTCAATATTCCTTATACCCACCCCCTCTCCTTTCTCTATCTTTCTTTTTTTCTTATCACTCGGTCCTCCTTTCTTTCATCCCCTTTTTTTTTGCTCTTCAACCTTCTCACCCTTCTGGTCCTGTAACCTTTAGTCCACAGGCACAAGAACTTAAAGAGCAAGAGGAAGTGAAAGGAATATTAGGGCAAGCAAACAGACAAAAGAAATCACTCATGAGGAAGAATCAGCAGAAAACTCCAGGCAACATGAAGAACCAGTCTAGAACAACCCCACCAAGGGACCATGAGGTAGCTACTGCAGATGATTCCACCAGTATAGAAATGTTAGGAATGACAGAAAGGGAATTTAGAATACACATGTTGAAAACAATGAAAGAAATGATGGAAACAATGAAGGAAATTGCTAATAAAGTGGAAAATAACCAAAAGGAAATCCAAAAACAGAATCAAATAAGAGATGAACGATATGAAGAATATAAAAAGGATATAGCAGACCTGAAGGAACTGAAACAGTCAATTAGGGAACTTAAAGATGCAATGGAAAGTATCAGCAACAGGTTAGACCATGCAGAAGAAAGAATTTCAGAGGTAGAAGACAAAGTTCTTGAGATAACTCAGACAGTAAAAGAGGCAGAAAAGAAGAGAGAGAAAGCAGAACGTTCACTGTCAGAATTATGGGACTTTATGAAGCGTTCCAACATACGAGTTATAGGAATTCCAGAAGGGGAAGAAGAATGCCCCAGAGGAATGGAAGCCATACTAGAGAATATTATAAAAGAAAATTTCCCAAACATCACCAAAGATTCTGACACACTGCTTTCAGAGGGATATCGGACCCCGGGTCGCCTCAACTCTAACCGAGCTTCTCCAAGACACATTGTGATGAACCTGTCCAAAGTCAAGACAAAAGAAAAGATTCTGCAAGCTGCCAGGAGTAAGCGCCAGTTGACCTACAGGGGCAAACCCATCAGAGTTACCACAGACTTCTCTAATGAAACTTTCCAAGCAAGAAGACAATGGTCATCTACCTTTAATCTACTTAAACAGAACAATTTTCAGCCCAGAATTCTGTACCCTGCTAAGCTAAGCTTCAAAATTGACGGAGAAATCAAATCATTTACGGATATACAAACATTGAGGAAATTCGCCACAACAAGACCAGCTCTACAGGAAATACTTCAACCTGTTCTGCACACTGACCACCACAATGGATCAGCAGCAAAGTAAGAACTCAGAAATCAAAGGACAGAACCTAACCTCCACACTGATGCAAAAGATAAAACTAAGCAAAGGACTCTCACCAAATAAGACGAATAGAATACTACCACACTTATCCATTATCTCAATAAATGTTAATGGCTTGAATTCCCCACTGAAGAGACATAGATTGGCTGACTGGATTAAAAAACACAAGCCATCCATTTGCTGTCTGCAAGAAACAGACCTGGCTTCAAAAGACAAATTAAAGCTCCGAGTCAAGGGTTGGAAGACAATTTTTCAGGCAAATGGAATTCAGAAGAAAAGAGGAGTTGCAATCTTATTTTCAGATACATGTGGATTTAAAGCTACTAAAGTCAAAAAAGACAAAGATGGTCACTTTATATTGGTCAAGGGAAAACTACAACAAGAAGACATTTCCATTCTAAATATTTATGCACCCAATTTAAATGCTCCCAGATTCTTGAAGCAGACCTTACTCAGTCTGAGCAATATGATATCTGATAATACCATCATAACAGGGGACTTTAACACACCTCTTACAGAGCTGGACAGATCTTCTAAACAGAAATTAAACAAAGATGTAAGAGATTTAAATGAGACCCTAGACCAACTATGCTTGATAGACGTATATAGAACACTCCACCCCAAAGATAAAGAATATACATTCTTCTCATCACCCCATGGAACATTCTCCAAAATTGATCATATCCTGGGACACAAAACAAATATCAACAGAATCAAAAGAATTGAAATTTTACCTTGTATCTTTTCAGACCATAAGGCACTAAAGATGGAACTCAACTCTAACAAAAATGCTCAACCCCACCCAAAGGCATGGAAATTAAACAATCTTCTGTTGAATAACAGATGGGTGCAGGAAGAAATAAAACAGGAAATCATTAACTTCCTTGAGCATAACAACAATGAAGACACAAGCTACCAAAACCTGTGGGATACTGCAAAAGCAGTTTTGAGAGGAAAATTCATCGCTTTAGATGCCTACATTCAAAAAACAGAAAGAGAGCACATCAACAATCTCACAAGAGATCTTATGGAATTGGAAAAAGAAGAACAATCTAAGCCTAAACCCAGTAGAAGAAAAGAAATATCCAAAATCAAATCAGAGATCAATGAAATTGAAAACAAAAGAATCATTCAGAAAATTAATGAAACAAGGAGTTGGTTTTTTGAAAAAATAAATAAAATAGATAAACCATTGGCCAGACTAACTAGAAATAGAAAAGTAAAATCTCTAATAACCTCAATCAGAAACGATAAAGGGGAAATAACAACTGATCCCACAGAGATACAAGAGATCATCTCTGAATACTACCAGAAACTCTATGCCCAGAAATTTGACAATGTGAAGGAAATGGATCAATATTTGGAATCACACCCTCTCCCTAGACTTAGCCAGGAAGAAATAGACCTCCTGAACAGACCAATTTCAAGCACTGAGATCAAAGAAACAATAAAAAAGCTTCCAACTAAAAAATGCCCTGGTCCAGATGGCTTCACTCCAGAATTCTATCAAACCTTCAAGGAAGAGCTTATTCCTGTACTGCAGAAATTATTCCAAAAAATTGAGGAAGAAGGAATCTTCCCCAACACATTCTATGAAGCAAACATCACCCTGATACCAAAACCAGGAAAAGACCCAAGCAAAAAGGAGAATTTCAGACCAATCTCACTCATGAATATAGATGGAAAAATTCTCAACAAAATCCTAGCCAATAGATTACAGCTTATCATCAAAAAAGTCATTCATCATGATCAAGTAGGCTTCATCCCAGGGATGCAAGGCTGGTTTAACATACGCAAGTCCATAAACGTTATCCACCATATTAACAGAGGGAAAAATAAAGATCACATGATCCTCTCAATAGATGCAGAAAAAGCATTTGATAAAATCCAGCATCCTTTTCTAATTAGAACTCTGAAGAGTATAGGCATAGGTGGCACATTTCTAAAACTGATTGAAACTATCTATGACAAACCCACAGCCAATATTTTACTGAATGGAGTAAAACTGAAAGCTTTTCCTCTTAGAACTGGAACCAGACAAGGTTGTCCTCTGTCACCTTTACTATTCAACATAGTGCTGGAAGTTCTAGCCAATACAATTAGGCAAGACAAGGAAATAAAGGGAATCCAAATGGGAGAAGAGGAGGTCAAACTCTCCCTCTTTGCTGACGACATGATCTTATACTTAGAGAACCCCAAAGACTCAACCACAAGACTCCTAGAAGTCATCAGAAAATACAGTAATGTTTCAGGATATAAAATCAATGTCCACAAGTCAGTAGCCTTTGTATACACCAATAACAGTCAAGATGAGAAGCTAATTAAGGACACAACTCCCTTCACCATAGTTTCAAAGAAAATGAAATACCTAGGAATATACCTAACGAAGGAGGTGAAGGACCTCTATAAAGAAAACTATGAAATCCTCAGAAAGGAAATAGCAGAGGATATTAACAAATGGAAGAACATACCATGCTCATGGATGGGAAGAATCAACATTGTTAAAATGTCTATACTTCCCAAAGCAATCTACCTATTCAATGCCATTCCTATCAAAGTACCTACATCGTACTTTCAAGATTTGGAAAAAATGATTCTGCGTTTTGTATGGAACCGGAAAAAACCCCGTATAGCTAAGGCAGTTCTTAGTAACAAAAATAAAGCTGGGGGCATCAGCATACCAGATTTTAGTCTGTACTACAAAGCCATAGTGCTCAAGACAGCATGGTACTGGCACAAAAACAGAGACATAGACACTTGGAATCGAATTGAACACCAAGAAATGAAACTAATATCTTACAACCACCTAATCTTTGATAAACCAAACAAGAACTTACCTTGGGGGAAAGACTCCCTATTCAATAAATGGTGTTGGGAGAACTGGATGTCTACATGTAAAAGACTGAAACTGGACCCACACCTTTCCCCACTCACAAAAATGGATTCAAGATGGATAAAGGACTTAAACTTAAGGCATGAAACAATAAAAATTCTCAAAGAAAGCATAGGAAAAACACTGGAAGATATTGGCCTGGGGGAAGACTTCATGAAGAAGACTGCCATGGCAATGGCAACAACAACAAAAATAAACAAATGGGACTTCATTAAACTGAAAAGCTTCTGTACAGCTAAGGAGACAATAACCAAAGCAAAGAGACAACCTACACAATGGGAAAGGATATTTGCATATTTTCAATCAGACAAAAGCTTGATAACCAGGATCTATAGAGAACTCAAATTAATCCACATGAAAAAAGCCAACAATCCCTTATATCAATGGGCAAGAGACATGAATAGAACTTTCTCTAAAGACGACAGACAAATGGCTAACAAACACATGAAAAAATGTTCATCATCTCTATATATTAGAGAAATGCAAATCAAAACAACCCTGAGATATCATCTAACCCCAGTGAGAATGGCCCACATCACAAAATCTCAAAACTGCAGATGCTGGCGTGGATGTGGAGAGAAGGGAACACTTTTACACTGCTGGTGGGACTGCAAACTAGTACAACCTTTCTGGAAGGAAGTATGGAGAAACCTCAAAGCACTCAACCTAGACCTCCCATTCGATCCTGCAATCCCATTACTGGGCATCTACCCAGAAGGAAAAAAATCCTTTTATCATAAGGACACTTGTACTAGACTGTTTATTGCAGCTCAATTTACCATTGCCAAAATGTGGAAACAGCCTAAATGCCCACCAACCCAGGAATGGATTAACAAGCTGTGGTATATGTATACCATGGAATACTATTCAGCCATTAAAAAAAATGGAGACTTTACATCCTTCGTATTAACCTGGATGGAAGTGGAAGACATTATTCTTAGTAAAGCATCACAAAAATGGAGAAGCATGAATCCTATGTACTCAATCTTGATATGAGGACAATTAATGACAATTAAGGTTATGGGGGGGGAAGCAGAAAGAGGGATGGAGGGAGGAGGGTGGGGCCTTAGTGTGTGTCACATTTTATGGGGGCAAGACATGATTGCAGGAGGGACTTTGCCTAACAATTGCAATCAGTGTAACCGGCTTATTGTACCCTCAATGAATCCCCAACAATAAAAAAAAAAAAAAAAAATTAAAAAAAAAAAAATATTAATAATGAGGAATTAATTGCAAAAGAGGGAATGATTATTATATAAGGTTGAATGAAAAGAAAAATATAAGATGGCTATATGAGATGATTATACGAATTTGCTTGATTTTTAGTCACCATTTCACTATGCATATATATATATATCAAAAGACATTCTTGTACCCCTTAAAAACACAAAATAATTTTTTTAGTAAGATTACACATATCCAATAGTGCATTTATTTGTATGCTGGTCTGTTTCTGTAGCTCTCAAAAATATATAGCTAGATTTTTCTAAAATTATTGAGAATTTTGGGAATGATTTACCATAGAATATAGGCTATGTACTGTGCTCCAAAGGGGTTTCTTAAAGGGATAGGGAGTCATCCTTATGAGTAGCAGCCTAAAGCACAGCCTGTTCATATCCCTGCCATTGAGAGAGAAACATTGGTTTCCAAAGAAGTACAAATTAAATTAAAAGGGCACATGCTTTGCATTTTAGGTACTCATTTACAGTCAAATATTTTCTTAAGTAAGAAATCTTATGAAATGTGTTCCAAGACAAAGAGCAGGTATGGTCTGTAAACATATCCATGCATAATCATGGTCCATAAATCTACAGCTAAATATTGAAAAGGCAAGCCAGTATTTATCTACATAGACAAGGACAAGAGTACATATTTTTAAAAAAGCATTATTGCTTGGGAAGATTGCAAGACAACCTGTAGAAATAGACATTTTTCTTTTATGTTAATGTATTTACTCATGGTTTTATTTGTGAAATATACCTTAAAACCATAAACGAGCAATATACTTTGACAACGTAATCTTACTTTTTGGTATTTATGTTACCAATTCAATGCATGATACAATAAAAATATAATTATATTCACTGAGACACATTTATAACGTTAACAAAACACAACCTAATTGCCCAACAACAGTTGAGTGCATTAATTACATTATGGTATATATGTATTTACAATTAAATAGCCCATACCTTTTCTTGAAAAAGAATAGCTAATAATCTGGGTAAGGTGCTTGTGATACAATATGATTTATAAAAATCTTTAACATGCCACCAGGTCTTTTATTTTCTACTACACTCTTTTCTCTTGCTCTAGTGAAAATAGTCTTCTGCTAATTTTTACTCCAAACTTTCTTCCCATTGCCATAGGTGCACCAGGTTCTATCCATCCTGGCTGAAAAACTCATCTTCCCATCTTCATCTGATTTTTATTTCATCAAAGGCACCCTGAGATCTAGATTATGCCTCATTCTCAAGCTAAAGGTTGCCATATTATTATAGGTACATCACCACAGTTACTGTGGTTGCAAATGTATACTATTTGCTGTTGCTGCTATTTTATTAAGGTCTATATTTTCAAAAAAAGGGACATTTCGTTGGCTCACCATTGAATTCCAGTTGACACCATTTTCAGTACATAATGTTTCTGGCAAAAGTTAAAGTATTCTGCTCGAGTTGCCAAGAGCTTGCTGTTTAGCCATAAACTGTGAAATTAGCTAAGTGCCTGCAGCTCTTTTTGTGCCTTCATGATTCAGCATAGACATTGAACAGAGGTTGACCTCATGAGGCACCCTAGTCAATGACTGATTATGGTGGGAACTTCCTGCCTATTGCCCATCTACTAAACAAACTTTCTCTAAATCTTCCTGTTACATTGTCTGACACTTCATTAGATCTGCCCAAGTAGCCTCGGTTCTCACTGAACAATCCTGTTTCTCCTTACCTTTATTTTCACAGTGATCATACCCAAATCACTATCTGAAGACAGTTTTATCCCAATCCTGATTTGTTTAAAAAAAGGTTTCTCATATTTCATAGGTAACAACCTATATTGACCTCAGTGGGTGCCTCTTGGACAGCACAGCTAACATAACATCAAACATGTGTATAATGAATATTAAGTGAATGGAAAAAAACATAAAGGAATGAATGGAAATACATATTACTGGAAAAGGAGAAAAATTTCCTTTTTGTGACAAGGAAATATAATATAAAGATTAGGAAAATGGGTTCTGGATTCTGACTGCCTGAGTTCAAATACTGACTTTCTGGCTGCTACTTAATTCATAAAAAATATTCAATTTCTCTGTGATTCAGATGCCTTCTGTAAAATAAAAATATGTTTATATTAGCTACTAATTCATAAAATTGTTAAGAGAATTGACACACATAAAATATGTACAGTTCTTATAACTGTGATTTGTTCATTATAAGCAAGCATAGTAGATATAAATATATGTAACATATATAGTATATTTACAACATTGCAATAAATAATAATTAAACAGTGATGAGATTAGAGCAATTTAATAATGTAATTTTGATATATTTTAACTTTCCCTTTATACGTTTTATTATATTATTAATTTTAGATGAGGATAATCAAATTATTTTAATTACCACCAAATTATTAGCTCCTCATGGCAGCCAGGGCCCTGTCTTTTCACCTCCGCATTCTTAACTCTTGACATTGCATTTGCATGTGGAATAACATATTTTTTTGTTATCCTTTAGTTAGTAAGGTGTGGGGGAGAATAAGTTGGACTAGCTTACTAACCTAGAATAATTTATTGAAAGGTACACAGTTTCTTATACAAGTTAAAAAATGCTCGTCATCTTTAATCATCAGAGAAATGCAAATCAAAACTACTTTGAGGTATCATCTAACTCCAGTAAGATAAGCCCATATCACAAAATCCCAAGACCAGAGATGTTGGCGTGGATGTGGAGAAAAGGGGACACTTCTACACTGCTGGTGGGAATGCAAATTAATACATTCCTTTTGGAAAGATGTTTGGAGAACACTTAGAGATCTAAAAATAGATCTGCCATTCAATCCTATAATTCCTCTACTAGGTATATACCCAGAAGACCAAAAATCACATTATAACAAAGATATTTGTACCAGAATGTTTATTGCAGCCCAATTCATAATTGCTAAGTCATGGAAAAAGCCCAAGTGCCCATCAATCCATGAATGGATTAATAAATTGTGGTATATGTACACCATGGAATATTACGCAGCCTTAAAGAAAGATGGAGACTTTACCTCTTTCATGTTTACATGGATGGAGCTGGAACATATTCTTCTTAGTAAAGTATCTCAAGAATGGAAGGAAAAGAATCCAATGTACTCAGCCCTACTATGAAACTAATTTATGGCTTTCACATGAAAGCTATAACCCAGTTATAACCTAAGAATAGGGGGAAGGGGTAGAGGGAGGGGAGGGAGGGGGAAGGATGGGCGCAGGGAGGGTGATTGGTGGGATCACACCTACAGTGCATTTTACAAAGTAAACTTAGTAAATGTAGAATATAAATGTCTTAACACAATAACTAAGAAAATGCCAGGAAGGATATGTTAAAAAAATATATATATATTTTTCAATTTGTTGTAAGTATTCATAATTTTCTTTTTGTGGAAGTGTATAAATAAAATGGATTTTCTTAAAAAAAAAAGAAAAGGAAACTAGAGTTGTGAACTCAGTGTCATTCTCTGACTTGGGGCTGTGTGCTCTCTCATGTTCATGTATTTCCCTCATCTGCTACTTCCATCTTTTCTTTCTCAAGGATTTTTCTCTATTTCATCAAGAATATAGTAGTGTTTATTTATTCATTACAGTATAGAACCTTTTATTTCAAGTGTTCAACAGACATTAAAAATGACAGTTTAGTCTTTATTCTGTTTTCTTAAGAGTCAGAATTCAGTTGGCTTAGCTTTAATCACATGACTACGTCTAGTTTAATTAGAAACAGGGAGGTCGAGAACCAGCTGCCCTTTTAGCAAGACCCATGGACAGTGTCTTTGAGAATGAGATATAGGCAAGTTTTCTACAATAAGAGACTATATAGGAAAAAAATGAAGTACCAAAAACAATCGACATCTTGAATATAATATTAACTAAATTATTTTTAAGTTATTTTTTGCATTAGTTTACTTTTATTAGTAATGATAAACTGCTGCAAATGCTAATTTTCTCTGTTCCCCAGGGTTTATTTTGTGTCTACATGTGAGTCAGTTAGAGTGTATAATCAATCTCTTTAGTAATCAACAAGATGAGCTGGTCTTGGCCTTTCAGTAAAGACTGATGGTTTCAAAATCAAGTCATCTTACCTATCTCCAGTAGAAAGACCTCTCCAAACTTGCTTCCTCAAAGGCTGCTGAGACATTCGTGGCATATTTTCCACTTGTTTCAAAGTAAGGATAGTCACTGTTATCCCTGCACTGTGTCTGGGCTTCTCCTATAGACACCCGCTGTTCACTTAAACCAATCTTATTACCTAAAATCACAAAAGGAAAGCTTCGGGCCCTTTCATGTCCGCATAACATACGAATTCTTTCTTTCAATTACTCCAGTTCTGGAAGTTTTGCAAATTGTCGACACTAAAAGTAAGCAGGCCAATAGTCAGAAACTCTGTAAAATGACGTCCTAAGGCTTCAGAATCGCTCTTCACTGGCTATGTCCCAAATCTGCATGATAACCAAATCCACCCACCTCCAAATCTTTACTTAAAAATGGCACACCTATTGTATGGCAGAGCTGTGTATCAAACTTATTAGTTGCATGTCTGTTCATAAGAGAATTCTCACCAGCTCCACCATCTCCAAGGAGAATTACTTTAAAAACTGATGGTTTGCCTGCCATTATTAATCTCAAGAGCATTGAGATTAATTGTTCAATTCAAACATGATTACCTCCTATGGTTGTGGAAAAGATTTACTCAGACATGGAGGTAAAGTGTTTCATCTCAATGCCAGGCTCCTTACAGGACAACAGGAAGCTTCTTCAGACCCCCAGAGAGCTATAGTCTCATGGCCACATGTGGAAGACATGCACCACTGGATGTAATGAGGAGTGCTCCAGAGTGACATGTCTGGGTGCAATGATGAGAGAAGGAGGGCTATGGACCTGGTGGGCAGGAGGTGGCAGGGTGGCACTGCCCAGCTTCAACTGCACCTGCTCCTGTCTAGAGCTAAGAGAACAACACAGGGGCAGGCAGTCTAACTGTCTTTAATACTGAAGTGTGGGTGAGGAGGCACTTAGATGGAACACAGAATATGCAGGCAATGATGAAAGTAAGGGGATTACTTTTTTTTCTTATAGAAAAATATGCATCCCTTGGCTCTGATCTGTTTAGGCTGAGTCAACTCATTAAAAAGATTTGGAAATGTCCCTCGGTTGGTCAAGATTTGGATCACAGGTCTTACTCAGAAGCTGTAGATAAAGTAATAGTTATAATCAGGTAGGATCAGTGATGGCCACAGCCCCTCAACCACAGTGCACTGGGAAAAGATACTGATCTCGCATGCTAGGATCCTCTCCCTCAGGTAGTCATATAGCTTCACAAATTCATTTCTTAGGGAATGCAAGCCCAAGGAGGATTAGAATCCCCCAGAGGTATGTGTTGAATATCAAAAGGCTGAGAGTCCCGTGATGAATTCCCCACAGAAGCACCAGTCCCTCCAGGCTTCTCAATACCAGGAAGCTCATGTGGATCATGGTAAGATACATTTGAAATTCCAGGGTTCACTGGATAAGTGTTTTCAGCATTTATGGACAAGGGGGTTTCCTCCTCCTTCACCAAAATATTCTGGCCTGATGCTCCTGGTGTTGCACTTGACTGAGGCTGTTGCTGCTACCTCTTCCTTCATCTGACACTCCGGTGCATGAACCAAGTGGTTATTACTAATTCATCAAAGTAGAAGCTTGAAGCCAGGTTCATTATGGTAACCCAATCTGGGTACAGGGTCTTCATACACTCTACTTAGTTTTGTTAGTTGCTTGAGACTAAAAGTTGTGTGATGCCAAGGGGTATATCTTGACTTTGCTGACTTGATAGCAGACATGGTGTCTCTTAGAAGTGCTGAGCTCCTGAGTTTACTCTATGTGATTTTAAAGTTCTAAAATCAAATTCAAATTCACATGTAGTGTTTTCACAAGTTGTAATACCTTTCCTTTTTTTTTTTTTTGTATTGTAATACCTTTTCAGAACTTTAATGAAAGATCAGTGCTACAGCAGCAACATGCTGCCACATCTACAAACTTTATTCAGAATGTAGAAAGTATTTCTAAATCTATCCTCGTCCTTAATTCACAAAGGCAACATAGAAAAACCTTGAATATTGTGTCCACAAGAATGTATTTTAGACTGTATTTCATAAGGGATAGTGTAATCACAAATAAATTATTTCAATCTCCACTTTGTTAAATCTGTAAACTAAGAACAGTGAACCATTTTTGTGCTCACATTTTTTAGCACAATTATTTTATGCGCAATACGTAAAGTTCTATTTTTATGTCTCCAATAAGAATTAAGGGTTCTAAACCAAGTCAGTAATAATCGCCACACTAAATATTTACTCTGATTTCACATAAACATTGATTGGAATCCCACTTCTATATTTTCCAGCTAAAGGAACCAAGGGATATTTACTTATTATCTTTAGAAATCACAACAGTGGTAAATACTTTATTATTACATTATTAGGATTAAGATTCACAGCATTTGTGTAACTACTGGCATTTGAATGCTACTCCTGATTTTGATATTATACAATAGGTGCTTTCTCTTTTTCTTAATTTTATTTCAGTATATTATGAGGGTACATATGTTTGGTTACATAGTTTGCTTATGTAAACTTTAAGTCAAAGTTGGACGTGTGCTGATCACCAAGAATATGTGTAATAAATCCATTCAAAGTATACACTGGTTAGGAATTTCCCCTTCCCCTTTTTCTCCTCCCTCTCCACTGATTTTCATTGAGTTTTGCTTCCCTGTAAGCACATATGTGTCAATACTTTTCAAGTTTTCATTAAGCTTTGCTCCAAAGTGAGGACACTTGTTTACTCGGTAGTATCTAAAACAAAATGGTATGCATGGGAGAAAATACAAAGGTAAAATTTGACTTAAGTTTTTCTACTCTTGCCTTTATTTACCCTTTCACTTCTCAGATGAACTTCCAGACAAAGAATAAATGCATCTGGAATCAAAATGGAAATATTGACAATTGGGTCCTTATGTTTAGTAAAATAAAGAGGCGGAGGGAGTATTATCCCAGGGAAAGATGATAATCAAAAGGATATAAGTAGTGTATTTCATAGTGAAATGGTCAGGCTAGCAAAAAGATAAATGTATCTTTTATCTAAATTTATTTTTTTAAGAATGTTGTGGTTTCCCTTGTACAATGTACAAGGGAAAAGAAAAAAGGCTATATACCTAAGGCCCCGGAAGTCCTCCCAGTATATGAGTCAAAATTGAACCTTTCACATTATCACTGTTGTAGAATGGACTACAAGAGAACTTAGCAAAAGATTTAAGATCAACTATGAAGCCTGAATAAGTTATGGAACCTCTCTCAGTTTTGATGTGATGGTTGCTTAATGTGTCTGCTTGGTAAGGCTACAATCTCTAGTTATTCAAATGCTAATCTGTATGTTCAGTGAAGGTATTTTGCAGATGTGATTAAGGGCCAAAAAAATCAGTTGACTTTAAGCAAAAAAACTTCCAGAATAATCTGTGTTGACCTCATCTAATCAGTGGAAGGCTTTAAGAATAGAACTGTGTCTGACCTGATGAAAAAGAAATCCTGCCTGTGGGAAGGAACTTTAGCCCATCTGAGAGTCCCCACCTGCCCCTCCTGATGGTATAGATTTAATTAGCAGAAGAAATGGGGAAAAAAATACTTGTACGACATCCTTCTGGAAGCCAAAGTCCCCGGAGAATTTTAAACATACTTAGGCCCAGGTGTTATTCCAGACCCCTTAATTTTTGACATGTGTAATTTTTTAAGTATCATATGGATGCTCCATTAACTGCACAATTATTTTGCAGCTTTCATTCTGTCGGTCCTCAGGATCTGAGGTCCTCCGCCTGAAGATGTCATCCATGCCTCATGCTTTTCAGTGGCCAGGACTCTGAATCTGATGTGGCTTTGGGGTCAAACATTTCCACTCACATACACACACACACACACTAATGGTTCCATGTGTCTGAGAATCTTCATTCCCTGAAGGCTTGTGTGATAATTCTCTCAACTGTGCTACTTCAAGAAAGATTCTACATTTTCAAGAGCCCTCCTCTTACCTTATAAAATGAATTTCTTTATAATTTAGTTGTACTTGAATATTTACATTGTGTATGTACAAGAGGGACAGAACAAGCAAGAGATAGACATAGAGATATGGACAGAGAAACACAGACAGATAAGGATTTAATTGCGTAACACATATAATATCAGGGAAACGTGTCAATGTACATGCTTTTTAATAGACAGAAGCTCATGTTCAGTCAGAGAAAGAAAACTGCCTTTTTCATAGAAGGAAAATATAATTACAGACTTTGAGATTCACTTTCCATTATAAGATATTACTATATGCCCAAGGCTGTTATCTTCCATATTAGTGAATCTCAGATTAATTTTTCTTAAATTCTATTTAATTGCAACAATAAATTGCATTTATAAATTCTTTGTTCCCCATGTACTATGGTAATCTACTTTCACTTTAAAAAAAAAACTAAGTGGAGATTTTTGCAGCACTGCATTTGTATGATACAAGATACATACTGCCTTTATTTTTAGCATGTTATCAGAGAATGAAAGACATACATTAAACAAATTTAAAATGTTAATGTATTTATACTGTATCTGTATATATATATTTTCTAAAATGACTAAAATAAAAATAAACCTTGGAAACTGCTAAAAATCAGACTGTTTTTACATTACTACAATTGAATATAAATTTTTGAAAGAGAATAACTTTTTCTCCTCTTGTGAGTATTCTAAAAGGAAAAATAAATATAATGATAAAACATTAAAAATGAAAACTAATTGATCAGATTAACAAAAATAAGGATGCTTCAAGATTTGCTAGACAAATGATAACCAAAAAATAAGACAGAAATCAAAATATTAATTCCAAATGTATCTGGAAGAGAAAATACATGAAGTAATTAATATAGTAGAAAAATAAGAATAATGACAAAGATAATTAAATTTTTATTAATACTGTGTGGTAGGCTGAAAAGATATCTCCCCAAAAGATAATTTTGTATATGAAACTTACTGAAGAAAAAATATGTGTGATGTGAGGATAACTGGCATATATTTTGAGGAAATTGTGCAACCTTAATTACTTGTGTCCACTATAAACTATGTCCAAAATAAACTCCAGAGGAAAAGATCAAAACAGAAGTCATTCTATTAAAAAAAAAAAAATTACTAAAGAAAATACTGGAAAAAATTTAGTTGTACATTTTTGTCTTAAGAAAAATGGAAAACATAATGACTAAGTCTTGAATTAAAAAAAAAGAAGAAAACAGGCTAAACTATAGTACTACACATTGGACTTAGCTTTCCCTCCACAGATGTGTGTTTGCTCCCAAAGGAGAAAGGAGACCAGGTACAAAAGCTGAATCAGATGTTGGCCAAAGCTCTATGTAAAAATTAGGGCCAGCAGACATGATTATTTGAGAGTCAGAGGAGCTAGCTCCCACAGAAATGTGAAGCCAAAGGAAATAAGTGTTGATAGAGGAGCACAGAAATGTAGGCATCTGTTGATAGCAAAGATTCTTTTCCATTTTTCTTCTCCAGTATCTTGGATTGTGTGTAGTGGGTGGGTGGTCTGGTTTGGTTTGAAACAGTCTCACTCTGTCACTCAGGCAGGAGGACAGTGGCATAATAACTCACAGCAATCTCAAATTCCTGGCTTCCAGTGAGTCCCTTCCCTCTGTTCTCCCAGGAGCTACCATGCCTGGCTAATTTTTTTTTTTTTTTTTTGAGACAGGATCTCACTATGTTGCCCAGGCTGGTCTCCAACTCCTGGCCTCATGTGCTCTACCTGCATTGACCTCCCAAAGTGCGAGGATCACAAGTGTGATCCATCATACCTGGCCTGCATATTTAATCAATTTGATATTTGCCTCTTTTACATCTATTTTTCTCCGCAAAGTGACTAGATTGACTAATAAGCACATAATTCATGCTCCATTGGGAACAGAGAAAATCTGACAAGCACCACTTTCTAATATCCTATTTCTAGTTATTATGCCAACACACAACAGTATGTCTTTTTGTTTCATGATGAAGTAACAGTATTTTTTTTTTTTTTTAAAGAAAGCTTCAGAGGAGAAAAATGTGAGGCAGTTTGTAAGCTACTGTTACCCAGCTTCAAATCCCTTCCTCTGTACTCTATGGAGCAATGCTGGTGGTCATTGTTATACCCTAAAGCATGCATATTCAGTAAAACAATTGGCAGTGATATTTGACCAAAAAAATCATGTGTTTTTATTTTTCTTCACCTGGTGATGACTTTGCAAACCTGCCAAACAGATCTTTTGTGAATGAAAATAATATACTCTAACAATAGCCCTCCAGAATCTCATATTTTGGAATGACCCCTGGGAGTTCAACTTCTCCCAAACATTTCTCTTGTCCCTGTATGATGATTAGACAGTTACTAAAGACATTACTTGTTAGTACCACAACATCATGTTATATTCACATTACAACAGATTATAAACCTATAAAGATCATAAAACAACAGATTATAAACCTATAAGGTAGGTTAGGTTTATAATCTGTGCCCGAACTATTCTTTAGATTCAATGCATCAAAAGTGTAGATATCATACTGATTTATTATGTTACAGAAGGAGTAAAATTATTTGCTATAAGATTTGCTAGTAAGATTATTTGCTAGTAAGATTATTTGCTATAAAATTATTTGCTAGTAAGATTTAATATGGGGAAAACTGTGGCGCTAGTATTTATGTATTACAGCTCCATATAATCCTCAAAATGTCTCACATGATTTTTTTAATTGTTAAACATTTTCTTTATTTCTTCATCTGTTCAGCTTTGGGAGGCTATCCAGGCTCGGTTGATTCATAATAATACATAGTATACTATGTACATAATTATATCAAGCATAAAACAGTGGAGTTTTTAAATGAATTTTTAGTTACTAGCTGTACAATTACTCAGTATTCCACCCCCTTTGTCCTCTCTCCATTATTTTTTAATTTCAAAATATTAAGGGGGTACAAATGTTTTCATAACATGAATACCTTGTATAATGCTTAAATCAGAGCTTTTAGTGGACCCATCACCAGGATAGTGTTTGTTGTATCCTATATATGTTTTTACCCCTTCTCCGTTCTTTTTAAAAAACCATTGTTCTGCTACTTTCAAAGTGAAAGAAATATTTGTCAGTAATAATTTTGTGCTGCAAGTTGTTGCATAAAAACAAAGCTGGAATTGAAATTTAACCAAATTACTCAAATACTTCAGAGAGTATTTTAACACAGTCTCTTATACTATCTCTGATGAAGATGATTTCTTTATTGTTTCTTACATTTTTCTCTGTTATTTCAATCAATGCTTAGTTATTAAAGGTGAAAAATTATAATATTGATAAAACATATTTGTTTTAATAGAAATATGAGAGAGAGATACAGACACAGGGAGAAAAGATGAAATTTTTCTGGCTTGAGTAAAAAGCTTATGGGGCAAAGTTTAAAAACACAGAAATAAAAACTAAATGAAATCGTTAGGATTTTATAATCATTGGCCAAAAATCATACTGAAAATTAATAATGAATTATTTGAGCATATACTTATTATTGAAGAGCTATGCAGTCAAATAGGCCAGGCTTGAACTGGAGTTCTTCCATTTCCTTGGGAAAGTTATTTAACTGCCCTTGGTCTCATCTGAATACTAAAGAACATTAAGGGCAATAATAGTATGATATAAAAATGTAATAGAATTCAGATATAGCAAATACTTTTTTCCAGTTTCTCAAATTTTCCCAAATAGTCTTTCTAATCAATAATAAAATTTTCTTTTCTTAGTATTTTGGTCGCATTTCATGATCATTTGGGACATTGGTATGCTCTAATAATAAAGGTATGTAATGCCAGCTTAACTTATAAAGTTAACTTATAAAGAAACACTTAAGTTCTGCTTAACAGTCATAAATTGTCTTTATTTATAGAAGTTCTGATTGCCTTATAGACAATATTCTAACTTTCACAACAAAACGGAATAGGTATCATCTGCCAAATTTGAAACTTTAGCTGATATTAGTGGTTTTTGGTAAAACCACTTATTTCAGCCATGACTTCATAATACTATTTGATTTTATAAAATAAAATCTGTATAAGAAAAGAGTATGGCACTAAACATGGAATGCTTCATTCACAATGATTTTTCTTGGTTTATCTTTTGAGTATTTAGGATATTTTTGAAGGGCATCACATAAAAAATTCAATTTTTGGCGCTTTCCTTGCTGTTTATTTTAAAAAGTAATATAAAAGAAAGAAGATGGTCTATGATTCTAGTGATATGAGCTGCGTTCAAATTCTGTTATTAGCTTTATTAATTTAGTAGAAATAATTTTAATAAGATTTAAGTGTCATATGAGATACCAAATTCGAAATTGCTCCCCATCCCCGAATCATGGGCAATGCATCCTAGACGAAGCTCTCGTTTTGTTGGGAAAATTTTAATTTGAGTCTAGAATTTCTCTTCTTAAGAAGTTTTGTTACTACTCATTCCTATGGTGTGATATATATATTTTTAAGCCATGTATTACACACATATAGCACGATGCTAAATAAAGTGGATTTCTAAGACTCGTATTCGAACTTGAATCCTGACTTTGCTGCTTACAAACTGTAGGAATTTAGGCAGATTATGTAATTTTTCAGTGTTGAATTTCCTCATGTACAACATGGGGAACACCTTTGATCAAAGGAGCAGTATGAGTTGTTTACCTTAATGTAAATAAAGTAGTGCCTGCTACACAGTAAATACTCAAGAATTTACTGTCATTGCTATTAAAGAATTGTTGCAAGTTTTTCAGATTTGGATGCTACTTTCTGGGTTTTTTTGTGCGTGATTTTTAAAGATGTTGAGAACAGAAAAAGCTCTGTAATTTTGTTATTGTAAAAATCTATTAAATCAATTATCCATGTAATTACTAAGATAGCATTCTTTATCTTTGAAGAATGAACTATGTAATGCCCAATGAATTGCATAAGTATTCAATAATACTAAAAGTATAGGAATAATTATAGACTAATTAGGAAAGTTTCATCTATAAGAGCAATAAATAAAAGTTAAATAATGTATTAGTCTAATGATCTGTGAACAGTATTTCATATATTTGAATCATTAATACATATGATTAAAAGTTATACATACACACACAAAGAATCAGATAATACAAACAATTCTGTTAATTTCAAGCTATTTCATCTAAATTTCTGTATCTATGATTACCCAGTTGGAAAAAAAATGGTCTTCCCTGGAGCAATCACTAATGAACTCTTCAAACTTTCAATTACTAAATAGAGTGAAAAAAAAATTTTAAATAATGTTGATAATTTTAGAACTAAGATTTTCTTGCTAGATTCATTTTTATTAGCAATAGTTTACCATTTAAAGTTCTAGTTAATAAGATACTATTCAAATAGGGAAAAGGAACTGATCCAGTCAGAGAAGTCACTCTCCCCCCTTTGCAGGAACAGTGACAGCACAGCAGGAAGTCAAGAACAAGGAGAATGAATTGTTTCCCATAATATGGATCTCAATATTTTTCCATATGAATAAAACGCAGTTATTAGCAATGGACCAAGTTTTATTCTTTTTATGTTATTACTAAATTAATTTTGCTTTGGCTTTCTTAGATAAAGTTTTAAGGAGAAAACAGAGCTATAATAATTGTGAGGAGAAATCTGTTTTTAGACACAACCTCAGTCTCACAGTGTTTCCTTTATTAAGAAGGTACTTGGAGTAAATGTGTTATGTATATAACGGATGGAAATAGAATATGGATTTGTATTACACCAAAAGACATTAAATTGCCAAAAGGTGATATTAATCCCCAAAGTACATTTTCTGCCCCAGCAAATTTAATTACAACACTGTTCTGGGTCACAGCCTATGATTTTATTTTTTATCCTTTTTATTTTAAACGCTGTTCTATTAATAGTCTTTCTAATTTCATTCAATACCTTTTTTTGCCTGCGACTACAGACTGGGAGAGAGAGGAGAGAAGCAGCATGTGGAAACTCTCGTAAAGGTCTGAATAGTGTTTTTCTTTGTTACATGAACATGTTTGTGACACACCCAAAAAACACATTACTTCAACTGCTAATTGCTTTCCTTGTTGGCATGTTCTTAAGAAACCAACCACAATAAAAATAAATAATATCAGTCTCTTTTCCTGCTAGTACTCTCTCTTTTGGTTTTCTTTTCTTTTCTTTTTGCAGTTTTTGGCCTGGGCTGGGTTTGAAACTGCCACCTCCAGCATATGGAGCTGGTGCCCTACCCCGTTGAGCCACAGGTGCCACCATTTTTTTTAATTGTTGGGGATTCATTGAGGGTACAAAGAATCAGGTTACACTGATTGCAGTTGTTAGGTAAAGTCCCTCTTATAATTGTGTCCTGCCCCCGAAAGCTGCATCACACACCATCACTCACCCCCTTCACCCCTCCCTCCTTTCCTCTCTCTGCTCTTCCCTTCCCCCAACCCCCAGTACTATCTTTTTTTATGTTACTATAGCATCTACTATAGAAAGAGATTTTAATATGTAAGTCTCTAATTTGTCATTTGGCAAGTATTTACTGATTTCTTTCTATGGTCCGGGTTTTGTTACAATGAAAGGAATACATTTAAGTTCATAGGGTACATAGTTTATTCTGCTTTACCAGTGAATATTTTTTTCTATAGTACAAAAACGATGGTAAAACACTGATACAAACGCATCTGTATTGCTTTTGTTCACACAAACATTTCATTTCTACACGAATGTACACAGTGCTGTCCACAGACAACAGATGCATGTACATGCCTGTGCCTTTGACAAGCTGTTGGTGTTCCATTCAGTTGATAAATGTCTAGAATAAGATTTTTAAAGCTACTTTATTAGAAATTCATTACTTCCTTCTTTGTGAAGAGATTTACTGCACCTGATTTGCTTTAAAAGATAAATAATTTGCTGGCTTAACGAAGCATTTGATTAACATAATGTGCCCTTTTCCAATTTTCCAAGAAAATATCAACAACATTTCAATAAAAAAGGAAAGACATACCACTGTTAAAACGTAAGACTTGAGACAACTTATTAAAAAAAAAATCTGAAGTTTTTAGTCTCTATGCGATTGTTGTTACCAAGCTTAGGAAAGCATTTGCAAAGTTTGCCTCCTGGTATATTACACTCCTCATTCTCAAATAGCTTTTTCTTGGGGAAAAAAAAACAAAACAGTGAAATTTTATCATATCTTCTTCCCCTTAAACTCCAGAAAACACGACATTTCTCTTTTCACAGAAGAAGAAATAATTCCTTGTGGAGTGCAAAGATTATTTTTTTATTGTACACAACATTATATTTACATAAAGAATCATATAAGACAATTGGAAAAGAGGAAGGAAGTATAACCTCCAGGAGTCTTTTCATCTCGAACCCAACACAACTCTTCCTCAAGTTTCCATTAGAACTCCCAACTCCCTTCTCAACTAATGATATGTGTGTGTGTGTGCGTGTGTGTGTGTGTGTGGCACAGTTATTGGTGTGAACGTTTCTGTTCTATGGACCCATGTGTTGATGACTGAGCCCTCTTTCATCCAGGAGATCCTTTTTACAACTAGGTAATTCACTGTCCCTGAAAAGCAGAAAAAAGGTTGCCTGCTTCTCTTTTCAGCTCAGAATGAAACTCAGAGGGTTATATTCTTCCCACCCCATCTTCTTTCCTTTATGGCCCCAGAGATTAAGTTCAACTAGGCATATAAACTCAGTATGGTTTCCAAGATCCTTATTCCACATAAGCTTCCTCATTTACAACCTTATTATAAGAGAATCCTGCCTTTTATCTTCGTACAGATAAATATAGCTAGTATTTAATTTTGGTTTTGGTTTGTGACCTTGCTACCTTTATATGTAGTCACCGGCTATAGGCACCATTGATAGTGTGGTTTAATAGTAGCCCTCATGCCTTTAAAAATTAACAAAAAAGGGAGACCAACAAACATTGTCTAGAAATTATGGTTTCCACTGCTGTTTGTGAGAGCAGAGTCAGGAATAGGATTGGAACAGGCAATTTTGGAAATTGCAGATTTCTTTCTGTCTTTCTTTTTCCTTTTTTTCCTTTGAGACAGATTCCCACTCCATCATCCTGGGTAGAGTGTCCTGGCATCGTCATAGTTCACAGCAACCACAAATTCTTTGGCTCAAGAGATCCTCTTGCCTCAACCTCCCAAGTGGCTGGGACTTAAGGCATATGCCACCACTCCTAGCTAGTTTTTCTATTTTTAGTTGAGATGGGGTCTCATTCTTGCTCAGGCTGGTTTCAAACTCCTGAGCTCAAGCAATCCACCCACCTCAGCCCCCCGGGGTATACTCAGGTGTGTTCATCCCAGAGTTAGAAATACAGGCATGAACCTCCATGTCTGGCCCTATAATTACAGATTTAAATCAGTTCTATTAATTAGAGTTTCAAAGAGACAGAAATGGTGGCAGAGGAGCTGTTCTGGTCTAGAAATCATGATTGGTTCGGAACTAACCTGTTCTCTAGCTGCTCATCTGATGAAAAGAAGTGAAAGAAAGCTAACATTTTAACACATGAACTCGGAGAGGAGCAAAGGACAATATGCAAATCTGCATATCTGACTGTTTCCTTTGGAAATAACTACAGAAAAAATGACAACATTGTAGCAATCGTGAAAAAAAAAAAAAGAAAAAAACAGACTAATGCAAAGGACCATCATGCTATAGGCTCAAAGGTTAAAAATGCACCCGTATTGAACTATTAAAAACCTAAGTTGCATTTTCTTAGTGATAGAAAGCTATAAGAATTGAATAGGCCCCCCCAAAAAAATTTTTTTAAAGGACAGAATTAAGTGCAAGTAGGTGAAATAAGAAGATGTATTTAAGGGATTAAGAAATAAAAATAAACCATGGAACAAACAAAATTAGAGATATGGAGGATAATAGTGAAAACTCATGGGAATACAAAGAAACAAAATAAAAACCAGAGACCAATAATGTTGAAAAGCCTGTGCACAAAGATGAAAATGCCTCCCTGTGTCTGTGGAGTTTCTATTATGTTAGAGTTAAGACTTCTGCCTGCTTTAAATCCCTAGGGAGTTACTTTATTCTTTTTCTAAATATTAATAGAAACTTGGGTCTTTTTTATCCTGTCTACATCTGATTTTGAAGCAGAAATTATACACACGTAATTTATACTAGTGCTGCTGTTGTAAAAAGTTATAATTTTTGTTGACCTATTTTTATGTTTAGGGGTGACCAACAGCAAGCACCACTGATCCTTGGGTATTTCTGAGTTAACCAGAGCCCCAGATCCAGTCATACCAAATGGCCTACATGTTGTGGACCCAGCTCCTAAGAGATGCTTTTGAGAACCTCAAGAAGATTACAACCCTAGGGAAACAAGCTATGAACTGGGATATTAAAATTAAATTCATAACACTCTAGAGAACCTGAGAAGACAGAAAATTAAAGACCGAGCAAGGCTAAAATAAAAGAAAGTCCAAGAAGATGAAAAATCTAAGACAGTACTTACGGTTCAACTTCTGTCTTCATCATCTTTTGTGTAGAGACTACACAGAATCAAATTATATCACAGCCATTTCCAAAAATGTTATCTTAATAATGTTACTAGATCTAAGAATACTGTCAAAAACATTATACATTTTTGAGAAGATTTAATCTTTCCTGCTTTCTGGATGTCTCCCTTTTTCTGGAAGATTCTTCCAGATTTCTATGTTCCCATCATACTGAGCCCTGGGTTAATCTTCACTTGTGATTTTACATGTCTCCAGAGAAATATATTCAAATCCATGAGTTTAAATAATCTATACACTGATTGTTTTCTATTCTACTTATGTAGAAATTCCTCTCTCAAATTATAGTCCTGCTACTTGGTATCAGTTGAAACTAAATGCTCCATAGGCAGTTGAAACATAACATGTCAAAAATTAAGTTATTCCATCATAAAATTAGTTTGTCTCCTCTGCCTCCAGTATTGGCTATGGCAGCTACAATCAAAAAAAGACAGTTCTGATATTAGATATGTTACAATAAAATGGATCTCTTTTTTCCTCACAGTAAACATTTAACTTGACCTAAAATCACTTAATTATTGCTCTGATGTATATTCTGTATTTTCACAAAGTCTAAGTACACACTTGGTCCTTTTTGCCCTGGATTCCTACAGTATTTTTGTTCTTAACTATTATCTTTTCTTACAGTCTTTTTCCTTTTTCAACCAAATTAACAAACCAATTTTTACTTAGCCTATAGCAAAGTCCTCCACTTGATCTCTACTGCCTTCAAGAAAATAAAATCAATCCTTTTTGTGAGACAATGACCTCGTGAGCTCGATCCATTCTATGCTTTTGTCACTACTAACTAACCACTTCGAACTCTAGGTTAGGGTGCATGTGTGTGACGTGTCTGTGTATGAATTTCTGCTGCTGTACTTTTATGTTTACTAATATTTTCACTATCTATAAATGCTGATATAGCTTTTACACCTGTCTGGCTAATTCCTATTTTTATTCCAGAATAGGTGGAGGTGAGGATTAAGTACAGTCTTAGAGAGTGGACAGTTGCTCAATCCCATCAGTTTGATATTTATTCAAACAGGGTTCAGTAGGAATTTCCTGGAAAGAACAATGCCATTCTTTACATCTTTTATCTTCCTGGGGAAAAAAATTTCCTTGTACCACTAATATAGCAAGCTATCTGTGTGGTTTTAAATAGTTTTTATTCTCAAAATACATATATACTTACATGAATCTGGTACTCTTATTGCAACTGCCACTGTGATCCTATGTCCACTGCCAGATCAGTGTGATATGAGTATTGAATGATTACACAGGAGTCATAAGACTTAGTAAAACAAATTTATACATATACAATTTGTTCTTTTACTGATATTTTCTTTAAAATGTAAATCAGACTCATTAATTAGTTATTTTGAATTTTATATGCACATGCAGTCATGTTTAAGAAAAGTGTAAGGAAGCTTTCTTTGAAATGTCTAATTAAGGAAGTAACCTGTGTAAAAAGAAATACTCAATTTATAAATCAAAGTGGGAAGATCCTCATCTGTTAGATTTCAGTAAGCAAAAATTGCATTAGAGGACAAAAATTCATCACTTTTAATTTATTCCTTTTCATCCCATCAACTCACTATTTTTGTTGATTTAGTTTTTTTATAGTATTTATCACCACCTTATAATGTTCTTACCAATCCATTTTTACCTGTCTCTCTGTTTCTAGTAAGTTTAGGTTCCATAAAGTCATAAATTTTGCCACCCCACATTCTAAGATAGTCCCTCAGACAAAGCAGATGCTCAATAAATACGTGTTGGATAAATGAATGAAAAAATGACATTTTCCTCTTTACTGGGGATTATTTGAGAACAAATAAAGCCTTTTAGCTGTGTATTTTTCTACCTATTATAGCAAGTCTTGCCATGTCATAGGCACTCAAATATTATGTAGCGTGTAACTGAATGGAAAGATTTTGCTAAGATATAAAACTCTAAGATGTGAAGTAAGTAATTGGGAATTTGTGTGTGAAACTCAGAGAAAATGAAGTAAGGTGGAACAAATGGGACATATGTGTCAGGGAAAAAACACAATGTACACAGAACAAGCATGATGAGTTCCAAGAACTAATGATTTGCATTCATCAATCATTTCTTTCTTCTTGAATAAAAATTAGTTCCCAACAAGAAATCTCTTGGTTATTAAAAGAAATATTCCATTACACAAGTGAAAAATAAAACAAAATGTCAACAAGATTCTTTAATGATCTGCTATTAATAACTTGCTTATTTTCCTCACTTGAGTTGGTAGACGGGGAAATATTTCAACTCTGTTGATTCCCATCTGCTTCCTCTTTTACATTGACAGGAATGCTTCATATTTAGCATAGATAGCATATGTTCATCTTTAGATTTGTGGGTTTCTTCAATTTTGTGTATAGTTTTGAGTACTGACTGTCAACAACTCTCCATCTATGTGGTTCCTTTACGATGCCCTACATGCAGCTCTCCCAAGCTGGGAGAGGGGTCTTAGGAAAAGATAGTTGCAATCTTGAAGGCAGAAGGACTCCTGGGAGACCAAGGGAAGAAGAAAGTCACCCAAATGAGTGTCATAAAGCTGCATGGAAGACTGGGCACTATCATTTACCACTGGAAGGACTGGAGAGGTTGCAGAACATTGAACGTTCTGAGGGTTCTGGTGAACTTTTTCTCTGCCACTGTCAGTTGAGAGTGGTGCTCAGCTGTGTCTGGAACATCCTCTATTGTTACTGGTACCCTTTCACTTTACCAGAGGCTCTGGCCACTCACAGGTTTCCCTGAGGCAGAGGATGCCGTCCTGCACACCCAGGTGGTCAGTGAGGTTGTGAAAAAGAAAGCATCAGCTTGTGTCCCCGAAAGGGTCAATGCTAACACCTAACTGTAGTTCATAGCCTACTGCATATTACTATGTGGTAACTGAATGTTGTTGTGTAGTAATGTACTTTCTTTAATTGTGGTGAAAAATACATAACAAAGTTTACCTTTGTAAACACTTTCATATGTACACTTCTGCCTATTAAGTATCTTCACATTGCTATGCAAGATCACTACCCCCCATCTTCATAATTCTGTAATATCGCCAAACTGGCCACTCGCCAAAGAGTCTGGTCCCAGTAAACAGTGTCAGTTCCTCTTTCCCTCCGCCTTTGGCAAACACCATTCTACTGTCTCTATAAACTCGACCACTCTAGTTGCCTTACCTAAGTGAAATCCTACACCAGCTGTCCTTCTGTAACTGGCTTATTTCACTTGGCCTATTGTCTTCAATGTCTTCCATGTTGTAGCAGGTATCAGGATTTCTTCCTTCATTTTATTTTATTTTATTTTATTATTTTATTTTTGAGACAGAGCCTCAAGCTGTCACACTGGGTAGAGTGCCATGGCATCACAGCTCGCAGCAACCTCCAATTCCTGGGCTCAGGCGATTCTCCTGTCACAGCCTCCCAAGTAGCTGGGACTACAGGCATCCACCACAATACCCAGTTATTTTTTGGTTGCAGCCATCATGGTTGGTTGGCAGGCCTGGGCTGGATGCGAACACACCAGCTCAGGTGTATGTGGCTGGCGCCTTAGCCACTTGAGCCACAGGCGCCGAGCAAGGATTTCCTCCTTTAGAAGTGTATTTTAAAAATATTTTAATGGAAATGGTGTCATTTGTATGAGTGTAAAATATTTTGGTCATAGTGACATCATACAACGTTCAGAACACCTAAAGCAGAAATCGACAAAGAGCAGATAGTTTCTAAGCACTAAATATTTTATGAATACCTACCAGATCTATTTCAGCTGTGAAGTCGGTATGGTGTTTGCTGAAACACGGGCAGCCCTCCCTTGGAGTGACAGTCCAGCAGTGGGCAGCCTCCAGGTCAGGGGTCCCAGATGTCCTTCCTTCTCCTCCCTCCTCAATTCATAGAGGGTTCCACTTCTTAATCTAACATTAAAATCTTGTCTCTACCTCAGAGTAATTTTTTCTACAAGAGACTTATTATAATGCCCTCAAAATAATAGGTGTTACTCTGAACTTATAAAAGTTCTGCTTGTTTGACAGAATTTGGCATAAAACTTCCTTTTACTCTGGTATCCAGACCAGTAATTAGGTTGAAGAGGAAGTATATAAATTCTCCACCGATATTTATTCCCCAGATGCAGCCTCTATAAGAATTTGACATTTACGGGTCAAATTACCTTTGATGTGCTCATAGCAGACCCATGCCCTTTGCCAATGTACCCAGCCTCCTCGTGGACGCATGTTTGGGGATAGCAGATGAAAATCGGAAGAAAAACAAGCTAAAGATAAAGTCTTGTGTCTATTATGTGGACCAAGAAAGATTAGGGCAGCAGGTATCACCCTATCAGTGAGGGAATGTTGGACAAGATTCCTTCTGATAACCTCTGAAATGATCCTCGTACCAAGTTCATAAGACTGTATGGAGGAGAGGAAATGGTTTTTGAATATAGAAAACTGAAGAATTGTTTTTTTGTAGAACCAAGACGATATATTTAAAATTTTTCTCTAACGTCAAAATGTTATAAGTCAACTTAGCTAGGCTACAGTGCCCAGTGGTTTAGTCAAATACACGCCTAGATGTTCCTGTGAATGTATTTTTAGATGTATTTAATATTCATCTTTGCATAAAAAAAAATTATCCATAATATGAGTTAGCTGTACCCAATCAATCGGTGGCATTAAGAGCAAAGATTGAAGATTCACCAAGTAGAAATTCTCCCCCAAACTACAGCATAGAAATCCTATCCGAGTTCTCAAGCTACTACCCGTAAACTCAAGGTCATATTTGCCAGTCTTCCCAATGTGTGAGCTAAATCTTTAAAATAAATATTTTTTTCTCTTTGTGTGTATGTGTGTGTGTGTCTATCTATCTGTATATAGTGATGTTTCAAAGGACTCTGACAAATGCAGTTTACAGCTGCTGCCTATTACATGTTATTAAAAGTTTTAATTATGTATTTATGTTGAATTAAATCGAATATTTTAATGAATCTATTAATAATAACTAGTGTTTTCTCTTTAATTCATTTGCACAATGAATTGTTTTAATAGCTATTTTAAACTTGGACTTGCTTTTTAAAAACGCCTACCACCTTTGCTCTGGGTAGGATGTGATATGAACATTTAATTATTGAATTAGTTTGAGCAGCTAGTATTTTTTTTTTTAAGATGAACTGACTTTATCATCCGGTATGTTTATGCTATATACATTTGGAATAGTTTTTGATGATCTGGTCTACGTACATTATAGTAGTAGACACCACAGCAACTATTCCTGAGAGAGACAAAAACAGGCTTCGTTGCCAGGGAAAAATGGGGAAGCAACCTCCATGTTCTGTTCCTCCTAACTTGTACTCACATACAAAGATTCTCAGCCATCCTGAGTTACGTGTTAGTGATTACTTCTTTTGTCTCCCTTTATCTCTCCGTATAGTGGCCCCCTAATCTGTTGCTCTGGATCTTATCTGAGTCCACTTCATGAAATATATATAAATTAATAGAAAAGAAAGTCCTGCCATGTGTGACATGGATGAACCCCAAGTAAATTCTGCTAAATGAAATGGGCCAGATATAGAAGGTCAAATTCTGCATCATCCTACTTAGAGGCGGGATGGAGACTAGCAGAGCTGGTAGAAACAGACAATAGAATGGCGATTACCAAGAGCTGAAGGGAAATGGGAAGATACTAGTAAAAGAGCACAAAGTTTCAGTTATGAGAGATGAACATGAGATCACCCTACAGCTCAGTGCCCAGAGTTAACAATGCTATACGTGTATTATGTACTGAAAAATTTGGTAACGGGGTAGATGGTAAGTTAAGTGTTCTCATTTTAAAAATATTAAAAAAAAAGAGTGTAGTTAATAATCTTCTTGCGATCATGGCTATGCTAATGGCATACATCGTGGTGATGGTTTCAATGGTATATAGTTTTGCCAAACTCATCAAGTTTTATACTTTAAATATATATGAACTTTTAAACAAAATGTCAATTGTACCCGAATGAAGTGAGTAAAAAATAAGTGCCTAGGTCCAAATCCTTCCTCTTCCATTTGCTCGATGTATAGCTTTGACATCTTCCATGGTTCCCTTCCTTGTGGACTGGAATTACTACTTACAGGCTGAGATGGCACTGAGAGAATACCAAACACAGTACTTAGCAGATAGTAAGCACGCAATTCGTGACAGCTAAAAGAGAGTAATAATTTTTCTGTGCATCTCCAGCATCCTTCTCGGTTTTAGTCTGACTTTTATGGATAACATTTTTACAGATTCTTATGGATAATTGTTAAGAAGTATTAAATATTTAGAATGGTGTCAATACTTACAAAGTTAATATTTCCCATCTATTGATACTTTTAAATTAGATAAATTGACATTTAATTAATATGCCTTGGGAAACTGATCAGACTTTCAGTGTTTCAGGATATAAACTATGAGTCTAAAATAATGTGATTATTAAAGATTTATTTGCAATAGAGCAGCTTTAATTTTTAAAAGCATGCTTTTGAAGTAAAATCTTGTCAAATAACATGGAAAAGGAATGAAATATAATTTATGTCAGGAAAATAGAGAAATGGGTAAATCAGCAAAAATGACTTGCTTCATAACTAAGAATTAAGTTTAACAGGAAAATGTTTTTCTTTTTGCCAAGGTGAGTTACTCCAGTTACTACATTTGGGATTACAAGGTCCTGACCTACAGTCTGAGAGGTATTTAGCCTTTCAAATGGCTGCTGCTAGCCATTCACTTGTTAGACAGGTTTCATGTCTTATTAAGAAGAATCAACAAAAATTTTCTCGTACTAGATATACTCTCATTGAACTATATTAGAAGAATTTTAAAAGGCCATTGCAGTTTTCTAGCACTGTTTGAAGAACAAGAAAAATGTGTGTAACAATGTGTGTGTGCGTAAATGCATGTACTTAATATATCAATATGAGTGTTGGTCTAGGGTAGGAAATAAAAGATCTGTGTGCCTTAGAAAGCCTAGAAGAAATGGTAGTGGAAAACTGTGTACCACTCCTAGAAAAATTACAGAGGTTGCAAAAAAAAGTATATACATTTTAAGAAAAGAAAAAAACTGTATTGTAATTGTAATACTCAATATATAACAATAATATTTGTTGTCTTATACATTGGATCTTGTATCTCTTGTGATTGCAGAAGTCAAACGTGACTTGAGTATAACAATTTTTTCTTTCTTTCTGTCTTTTTTTTTTTTTTTTGTAGAGACAGAGTGTCACTGTATCGCCCTCGGCAGAGTGCCAGTAGTGTCACACAGCTCACAGCAACCTCCAACTCCTGGGCTCAGGCGATTCTCTTGCCTCAGCCTCCCGAGCAGCTGGGACTACAGGCGCCCGCCACAACGCCCGGCTATTTTTTTGTTGCAGTTTGGCCAGGGCCAGGTTTGAACCTGCCACCCTTGGTATATGGGGCTGTGCCCTACCCACTGAGCCACAGGGGCCGCCCAAGTATTACAATTTTAATTCAGTTTTCTCTTTCTTAAAATGTGAATACATTTTTTGTCACGCTCTTAATATCTTCCGAGAAACTATCAGAGCTAGTTTATAATTGAAATTTCTGTGAAATGGAAGGTTGTCCCTAGGGATAACAGAATGTAGCAATAGAGCTGGATCAGCTGAGGGCAAGCGGAGTCAATCTAAACAAGTATTGTGATACTGCGAGAAACAAAGTAGTTCTCAGGAGAAGGCTGATTTTAAGAGAGGCATTGTTTTTCCTCTTCCTTGTAGTAACTTTATGTGTGTTGCTTACTGATTATACAGACAATTTATGCTCATTTCATGACATTAGACATTTTTCTTTCTTTCTTTTTTTTTTTTGTAGAGACAGAGTCTCACTGTACCGCCTCGGGTAGAGTGCCGTGGCCTCACACGGATCACAGCAACCTCTAACTCTTGGGCCTACGCGATTCTCCTGCCTCAGCCTCCCGAGCAGCTGGGACTACAGGCACCCGTCACAACGCCCAGCTATTTTTTGGTTGCAGTTTGGCCGGGGCTGGGTTTGAACCCGCCACCCTCGGCATATGGGGCCGGCGCCCTGCTCACTGAGCCACAGGCGCCGCCCGAGATTAGACATTTTTCAATGTACCATTTTTTTCACAGTTCACAACTACTGTTAATATTTTGATGCTCATATAATTTCACAATTACTGTTAAAATCTTGATGCTCATATGATTTCATATATATAATATATTTACATATATATTTCTTCATCAATGAAAAGTCCCAACTATATAGAGGTGCCATATTATAATTCTTAAAAAGTCTTTTATTTATATCAAATATTATTTCTGAATATGAATAAATATCTAGTATAATTTTTAATAATTTTAAAGTTGTACATGTACAGAAGATAGTATAGATAATTCCCATAAACACCGAACCCATGGAACTGCAACCCAGTTTCCTCTAGTACATGTATTCATACTTCACGGTACGTTTATTATAAGTCATGAACAAATATGGTTACACTATCAACTAAAGTCTAACTGAAGTCTATGCTAACTTCCATCTTCTTTTCTAGGATCTCATCCAGGATATCATATCACATTTAGTCATCATGTCTCCTTAGGCTACTCCTGGACAGAACAGTTCCTCAGATTGGTGTAGTGTGGATGCCTTGACAGTTTTGTAGGATGCTCCTCTCCTGGACTGTGTCCAAGTTTTCTCAGATGATTATACTGGGGTTATAGGTTTGGGGAAGGCAAAATATAGAGTTAAAGTGTAATTTCATTACAAGCAATCAAAGTATGTACTGTCAACATGACTCATCACTGGTGATGCAGACCTAGATTGCCTGGCTGAGGTAACATTTTTCAGGTTTCACCTCTGTAAAGTCACTCCTCATCCCCACACCTTTCACATCCCACACTCTACCTTTTAGAAGAAAGTCATTACTGAAACTCCATCCTAAGGAGTGAAAATATTTACATAAATTGTCTGGAATTATTTTGCAAAGAGATTTGTATCATCTCCCTAATTTATTGTGTTATTTATTTATATAAGTATGGACTCACAAATAATATTTTCAACAAGAATACTTTGTTTTATTGAAGTTCACTTCATTATTTTTTGCTTTGCATTTTTTACAGATGGACGATTTATGGGCTCACTGTTGAACACGACTATCATATTGTTTTTCCAACAGCACAGCCTCATGTCATGTTTCTACGTCACATATTGGCAATTCTTGCACTTTTTCAAACTTTTTTCATCATTCTTATACGTGTTATGGTGATCTGTAATCAGTTGTCTTTGATGTTACTTTTGGATTTGTTTTATGTCTTCATGAACTGTGTCCACATAAGAGTTAAATCAATAAATTCATGTGTTCTGACTGCTCCACTGACAGACATTCCCCTATCTTTCTTCCTCTTCTCAGGCTTCCCTATTCCCTGAGACAAAACAATATTGAAATTAGGCCAATTAGTAACCCTACATTGATCCCTAAGTGTTTGGGTGAAAGGAAAGGTTAGATATCTCAGTCTTTAAATCAAAAGCTAGAAATAATAAAGCTTAGTAAGGGGGTGGCGCCTGTGGCTCAGTCGGTAGGGCGCCGGCCCCATATACCGAGGGTGGCGGGTTCAAACCCGGCCCCGGCCAAACTGCAACCAAAAAATAGCCGGGCGTTGTGGCAGGCGCCTGTAGTCCCAGCTACTCGGGAGGCTGAGGCAAGAGAATCGCGTAAGCCCAAGAGTTAGAGGTTGCTGTGAGCTGGGTGAGGCCACGGCACTCTACCGAGGGCGATAAGGTGAGACTCTGTCTCTACAAAAAAAAAAAAAAAAAAAAAAAAAACAATAAAGCTTAGTAAGGAAGGCACAGTAAAAGCCAAGACAAGCTAAAAGCTAAGCTGCTAATGTCAAGTAGTTATCCAGGTTGTGAATGCAAAGGAAAAGCTGTTGAAGGAAATTAAAAATAATATATCGGTGAAAATACAAATGGTTAAAAAGTGAAATAGGCCTGTTGCTGATAGGGTGAAAGCTTTAGTGGCCTGGATAGAAGATCAAATGAATCACAGCATTCTCCGAAGTCAAAGCCTAATCCAGTCCAAGACCCCAACTCTCTTCACTTGTATGAAGGGTGAAAGAGGTAGGGAAGCTGCAGAAGAAAAGTTGGTTGAAGAAAAAGAAGAAAAAAAGAAAAGCAGCAGAGACTGGTTCATGAAGTTTAGTAAAGGAAGTCATCGCCATAACAGAAAAGTGCAAGGAGAAGCAGCAAGTGCTGGTAAAGAAGCTACAGCAAGTTACCCTGAAGATGTGGTTCCGATCATTGATAAAGGGGCCTACAGGAAACAGATTTGATTTTCAATGTAGACAAAATGAGCTTCTAATGGAAGAAGATGCCATCTGGGACTCTGATACCTAAACAGGAGAATTCCAGGCCTGGCCTTCAAACCTTGAAGGGCGGGCTGACTCTCGTGAGGGGACAGTGCAGCTGCTGTCACAGAGCTGGCATGGAGGGAGCCAAGAGTAATCACTTCATGCTCATTTTCCCCTCTTCTGATAGTCTTTCAGCGTCATCCCTTGCCTGCATCTAACTGACAGCTCTAAGGTAAGGGAGTTGGTTAAATCAATGCAAAGATATTAGATTCTCTAAGGATCAGTCAGAATAAGAAAGGGAAGAAAGGGCAAAAGTGAGCATTTTCACTTCAAAAGACAAGTGTGAGTGTGGTTTGCCAGGCCCAAACTGCAAGTCAACATTATAAATATAAGAATTAAGCTAGATAGTTTTACATAAATCAGCATAAGAACTTGAGGATTTTCTAAGAATGCATGGAAAGCAAAGTCCAAATACAAAACCAGACAGAAAGTACAGTAAATATGATAATCAAAAGTGCTTAGAGAAAGAAAGTCTAACAATGAGATACTGCAGGAGATTGGACCTATCCCACAGAATAAGAAGACAATTTCATTTTGGGCAGCTTTTCGTGATTTCTTCTTAGGTGGGTCGGCACACACAAGTGTTTCTGAGTCATGATGGAAACACAGTTGGCATAAGGAAATGTTTGAAAATTAATTTATAATGCCTGTCTGCCTGCAGAAAATGAGTTCACTTATGTACTACTGGGAACAATGAAAATTCTGACTACCCTCTGGGAAACATTATACAGCAAGAACCATGAAACTTTCATACTCTGACTGAAAATAACAAGTTGTATTGGATGTCTCATCATATTTATTTTTATTAAAAATATATTTAATAAGTCATAATGCTGAAGCTATTGAAGTGTGAACTTTGAGAAGGAAATTTTTAATATCCTACCCTTACAGCCTAGTTGGATTGAGCTGAAACTGGCCATGCAGGTATAGCAAGGTCGAGGGGAGGGAGACGGGAACCCCCAGCTCATATACTACGTTCAAGGTGATGCCCATGAAAAAGCACAGTGCTAGGGATGGAACCGCATGATAACACCCAAACAAGTTTATCAAAAAAAGAAGCTTCAGGGCGGCACCTGTGGCTCAAAGGAGTAGGGCGCTGGCCCCATATACCGGAGGTGGTGGGTTCAAGCCCAGCTCCGGCCAAAAACTGCAAAAAAAAAAAATAAATAAATAAATAAATAAAAGAAGCTTCAAAAGATACATAGGAGACTAAGGTGCTTAGCCAGGAGGGTGGAACCATCAGAAAAGACACCAAGAACAACAGATGGAATGGACAAAAGGGAAGCATTTTGGAAAACAACCTGGCTTAAGGCGTTACGCAGGGGGCAAGGACTGGGAGAGAGGGATAAGTGAAGGGAAGCTTCGTTTGACTGGCCAGAGGCACAGACCAGGAAGCCCTTCTGTTGAGACTACGAACAAGCGCAGGAAGCCTCGTAGTGACATCTTGACTTCCTAAGAGGGCTGCATAGTTAATGTGGACCTGGAATTTCTGGACCTTAGAGAAAAGCTCTTATTGCCAAGAGTCAAGGTGAGCTTCCAGAGTGGAAGACTGGTGAGATCAAATTCCTTAATAGAATGTTACAGGGGATAAAATCTGCTTTTAGCTGATTAATTTTGTAATAACTGACTTGGGAAATATATGGCATTCTTCATTAAAGCCAAAGCACATGAACTCTGACCCTCATTAGCAGGAAGTATTATAAAACTGAGGTGGCTAATATTTCTCCCCTAATGGGGTAGGGGGTCGAGCCTGGTGATCCGTGTTCTCTTAGACCACAGAGTATGATGGAAAAGTAAGGGATGTTGATGATAGCAAAGATCTGATGTAAAACCACTGTGGGAGCTTACACAAGTTAATCAATATCTCTAGTTCTTCTCTTTAATAGAATAACAACAATATAAGCCACTGTGAGTGTTGGGAGAATCTAATAATATTATGTATGTGAACGTACTTTATGGACTTCTACATGTGTACCAGCTAGTTGACCACACATAAGTTAGATACAAACACCAACTCTGAACGTAGCAGAAGTTTGCCATGATCTATTATATTTTTTCTGTTATTTACCAACTAATTTATCCTTTCATGGTATAATCCACTTACTGATTCAGAGCCAGAAAAAACTATTCAAATGTTGTGTATATGTGTACTTGCCTGGAGATCAGTTCACTGACAATCTTATTAATCTCTTGACAGTTATCAAATCCCAGAGGTATTCAGGGCAGTGGGCATGAGACATCTCACCACTGGTTCATCAGTGAATTAAGAGAAAAGGAAACAATGTACTTTAGAATTTTCATTCTCAGCATACATACAGAAAGGTTATATGTGGAATTTGAATATACTAAAAAGAAACCCACGACTCACAGTAAAAGTGCAAGGATAACACTCACTAAACATTTCATGTTAACTCACAAAAGCCTAGATTATAGATTTAACAAATGTTACCTTCCATCTTTAAAACTCATTTAAAAATATTTTTTATTGCATTAGTGATTAAATTTGTGAAATCCTACTGCAGTCCGGAGTTTAGTTAATACAAATGCACCGGTGCTGGGTTTTCAGCTGTGACATAGCATGAGTAGATACGATATTAAATTAGGAGAAAGTGGACAAAGGGTATAGATTAACTCTGTATTAGCTTCACAATGTCTCTGCATGTGAAATTATTCTAAAATAAAATTTTATTTTTAAAATAATAGTTGTAAATTTCTACTGGGCATTTTTATGAAAACTTATAATCCTAATTTTGTCCCTGTACAAAAAGCTGAGATGATCACCAAACTCTGAATGAAGCAAAACTCTTCTACTTATAAAATTGTAAATCAGGAATATACTGGGAAATAAGAAATAACATGAGTTTTGTCACAAGATAGAAGAACATTTGAAAGGCAAAGTCTGTACTCAGGACAAACTCAAAAGCCAGTAAACACTTCTAAAATTTTCAGAGCATTTCTGATGTGGCAAAAGATTATTTCACAGGTTCTTTTCTCCATCAATATCTCTGCTTTTATATCCATTCTGGTTCTACAACACACACTCATGCAATGGAATAAAATATCTGGATCAAGAGAAATAAGCCAAGGAATACAAACAGGTAGTAGGATATTAAAATTATTGTAGAAGAATATTGTACCGAAGTTCTACTCTAGGTTAATGTGTGAAAACTCTCAATAGAAAATTTAAAGGAAAACAGGATTTGAAAAGTTATACTCCAGAAGTAAGGGAAAAAGCATCATTGAAAGAAGTCTAAGGTAAGGATACTAGGCTTAAACACTTTTGGAAGTTAGACACTAATTTTCTAGGAAAAAAAAAGTTACCATATAAATTGTCTTATTTTTCAGTCGTAAGAAGATGCTTTCCCAAATTTTACCCAATTATACAAACATTTTCTAAATTTAAACTGTTGGGGGAGGAAAGAGGGTTTTCTAAATTAGGGTTCCTTGTAACATAATTCTTCACTAATGAAGGATTTGATTGTAATAAAACATAATTCCTACTCTCAGTGATTTTCTCTGTTCACTGAATTTTTAAATGATGAATATTTAAATAACTAAGTCAATAATCTGCTGTCTTGCTCAGAGTGGCGCTTCAAAATCTTTAGGAGGAGCAATGTGAAACTTGTTCTTTTTCTAATAATACTGAGGATTTTAAAATGGAAGGCACATTAGCGCTCCTATATTGGCAATTGACGTGTTTAAAAAAGGGAAAGTATTGACAATTATTAAGTATATATTGTATGGCCTTTGCTGTATCAAAGTTCTCATTTAATTTTCTTAGTGAACCATGTGTCAGATGACCAAGCATAGTGTGACAAGCTGAGTAACTGACAAGACACGAAACTTACTAATTGATTGACATGTAATTCAGAGGAGCTCGTGTGACCCTAGAACAGCTTTCGTAAGTAACCACATTTGCCACGGTTTCAGGTATTTGTAATTGAATACATTCAATTAAGTATCATTATCTATTCCTTTTCGTGGAAACGTTTACTGGAAATGTGTAAACACGTTAGAAAGTACTCCAAGATGAACAATGTAAATGTCAAAAGAGCAGGCTGAACAGCAGGCTCATCATAGGAAATGCAGTTGGCTACGCTCACAGCCATCTGATATTAAGGCTTAAAGAACTGTGAATACATCTTTGCTATGGCAAGTAACATGACAAATAAATTACTTAGTAGGGTATATTAATATTATAAATGGCAAGAGTTTCATGACTAATTTTTGGAGAAAATAATTCAAAAACATATGCACATACAATCAGATATTTTGAAGTTTTGTTCCTTGATTATCAGTGTCTAATATGAATTTATCTACAATAGAATGTTTGGAAAACAGAAAAATCATCAAAAATAAAATTTTAAAATATTGATTTGTTGACCCTCCAGCAATAACTACCACTAGTATTGTGAGCTATATCATCCAATTTAGTTATTTGCTCATAGACATATAGAAATATTCATATTGGGGTTATAGTATACATACTTCTTCAACATGGACAATCTTCCATGTTATTTTATTTAATGACTATGATATTTTAAGATTTTAAAATTTCTGCTCTATGGAGATAATTGAGATTCCTTTTGTAAGTTTAATATAGAGTCTAATCCTTTTTAATATTTGAAAGCAGAGAAATTTTCTCTAAGCTGTTTTGAGAATTTCATAGTTTGCTTTTGTAAGGTTAAAGACCAGGAATTAGGTGATGTACCCATGCAATGCACCTGCTAGGCAGAAAAGGACCCATCCCTACCCCATCTCCTCCCAACTTGAACTTCATGGCATTATTCTCACATGTGAGCATTAAGATACCAATCAACCAGCTCCAATTTAGTACAGAGTACATGTGATATATGATATGACCCCATTCAAATAAATTTCTACCTATATATGTAAAAAGAAAGCATTTCAAGTCTAGGGAAAATTTCAGGAACAACACAAGGAACACCCATATATATCTAGTTGTATATTCCCTCTCTTTCTCTCATACATACACACACATTTATTTGTATTTACACATATGTAGGAATTTATATTTGTGTGCATGAGAGTTAACATGTAGGCAATATATTTTAACTCTTAATAGTTCAGATGAAGTACATTCTTTTTCTCTTCCATATCATGTACACATGTACACACCCACTAATGTCATTGAGCTACCCATAGAATATTGATAGCTAAACTACAGTTCGGATTGAAATTCTACTTGTTCCAATATCATTCTTTGTTGCTTTTGGTTTGTTTGTTTTGATGCAGGATCCAATTAGTTGTCATGGCTCTGCAGGTTTCTTTAATAAATTAAAGAAAGCATTTTTTAAAAGCAGTTCCCCAGGCCCTTTTGTCCTTGTGTCACTGAAACGTTTTATGTGTAGTAGTTGTCTTGCAGAATTTCCATCAGTTTGAGTTTGTTTCATTGTTTTCTTGTGATTAGACTGATTCGATTATTTTTTTTTCTTTCCCTCTGTGCACAGCATTCTAGAGAGTAATGAAGTTCAACTACAGGTCAAAGTCTGCTTCACCTGTGATGTAAGCTGGATAATTGTGCTAAGGTGGTGTCCATCAGATTTCTCTACAGTAAAGGAAACTTTTTATTTTCATGGGATGATTCTGTGTGAATATTCTATTCTTTAACTCTCTTTTTCCCCCAGGGTTTTAGCATTTAGTTATGATTCTTGCCTGAATCAATTAGTACTATGTTCATTTTAAAGTGTTTATCAGTCCATGAGTACTATGTTCTGTTAGGAGGAATAAATTTGAGTCTGCTATCACACAGTTGGGCAACACAGTCAGCCATTATATATTGTATATTTCAAAATAGCTAGAGTGGAGAATTTTGAACCTTTGCGAAATGATGGATATGCAAATTACCCTAATTTGACCATTACACAATGTATACATATATCAGAACATCACACTGTAGATGTGAAAATATGTAGAATTACTATGTGTCAATTAAAAATTAAAAGTAACTCCTTCATTATTTGTTTATCATTTTTTTGTAAAGTGATTTTGGCTTTCCTCATTGAATTGTTATTTGTTCACTCAGTAAATATAATCAAATTATAACGTTACTCATTTTCATGTTAAATATGTCTCAGTTTTGGCAGTGAGAGCTCCTCCAACTTGCTTTTATGTTCTCTTGGCATGCTTACCCCAGATTTTTGTATATGTGATTGACTTCCTTAATGTGTGGCAGACAAAAAACATTTCAATCTCTCATAATTTTCTCTATCAGTCATGTTTCATTTTCCCAAAGAACCCTGACCACATCCATCCAACAATTTTTACCTAAACCTGCAGTATACATGTCCATATCCTGCTAATCCTAGAAACACAGCCACATTTTTATCTCCTCCGTGGCATAAGCACATGTATTAGACTTTCTTCTTTTTCATATAAATTTGGAAAAGACATTTTATGTTCTTTAAAACATTTTTAATATACATTTTTCTAATTTTTGAATAGATTAAAGATTTAAAGTCATAGAACTTTAAAATTCCTAGAAGGAAAAAATTAGAGAAAATCATTTTTGATATTGACCTGCTTATTGATTTTTTTGATATGACAAAACAACAGAAAAAGGCCACAACAGAAAAAGTAGACAAATAGTATTGCACAAACTAAACACTTCTACATAAGAAACGAAACAATCAAAATAGTGAAAAAGAAAATTATGAATTTGGAGAACATATCTGCAAACCACGTATCTGATAACAAAATAAAACCTCAATTATATAAGTAATTTATGCAATTCAATGCCAAAACATTAAAAACAAGTAACGGGCAAAGGACCTGAACAGAAATTTCTCTAAAGAAGGTATACCTGTGGCCAATGGATACATAAAAAGATTCCAACATCACTAATCATCAGGTAACATAAACAAATACCACAATGTAAATAGATACCTCACCTTATACTTGTTAGGATGGTTACAATAAAAATGGCAAACGATAATAAATAATCTAGATCATGATGTGGATATAGAGAATCCCTGTACACTGTTGATGGAAAGTAAGTTGATATAGCCATTTTTAAAAACAATACAGGAGTTCCTCGAAAATTAAAAATAGCACTATCATATGACAAGTAGTAACCACTTCTGTTTACATACCTAAAGGAAATAAAATGAATTGTCTAAGAGATCTTATTTCCATGTTCATTGCAGCATTATAGCCAACATATGCAAGTAATCTAAATGGTTTTCAACCAACAAATGGATAAAAAGCATGTATTTATACAAAATAGAATATTATTCCTCCTTAGGATATCCTCATATTTGCCACACTAGGAAAGAAGCTAGAAGACATTATACTAAATAAAATAAGTCAGACAACAAAAGAAGAATATAGATGTCACACTTGCATGTGGAATCTAAAATAGTCAAATTCATCAGAGAGTAGAACAAGGTTTTTCAAGATTAGAAAAATGGGAAATGTGGAGATGTTTATAAAGAGGTAAAACAATTTATTTACAGAAAATGAATGATTTCTGGAGACCTAATCTACAGGAATGTGAATACAGTTAATAATATCATGTTGTATACTTAGAATTTGCTGAGAGTGTACATCTTAAGTGTTCTTACCAAAAAAAAAAAAAAAAAAAAAAAATGAGAGAGAGATAGTGAGAGAGAAAGATAGTAAATAACTTATGAGGTAATGAATTCTTTGGTCTCAGATTTACAGCAAAATGTTGTCATTGTACATCCTTAAATACATACAATTTTATTTGTTGATTATACCTCAATAAAGAAGGAAATAAAAATCTTGGCTAAAATGGCTAGTACTTAATGGCCCTAACATCTCTGTGAAATTATGCAGTAGTAAATATTCTACTCTTTTCATAAAAAACCTACAATTTTGTTATCTATTATACAGATATAGGTTGGCTTGAGGCTCATATTTAAGTAATCTCATTCACAGTTTCTCACAAACACTTCAACATTGGGATTGCTCATTTTTCTTCTCCATTTTATATATTTTGAACCAATTATTTTAAGAACTATTATGCTTATATTAAATTCTTTTTTTTTTTTGTTTTTGTTTTTGTTTGTTTGTTTGTTTGTTTTTTTGGCCAGCTCTGGGTTTGAACCCGCCACCTCTGGCATATGGGACCGGCGCCCTACTCCTTGAGCCACAGGTGCCGCCCCACTTATATTAAATTCTTAGCACATTATCTTGGTTGATTTTTATTCCTGTACATAGTAAGCTATTGTTCCAATTATACCTACCAGAATGTGAGAAACTACTCAAAGTAGCCTTTATGTTCTTTTGTTTTCAAAGTTATTGTAAGATTTTACCTTTTAAATTATTGTAAGATATTAGATTTGATTCTTTAGTTATTTGGTAGACACTGAGGGATTTTTTTCTTTTATGTGATTTCTTTTCCATTCTCTTAAAACAATGTAGTTATTAGTTAGGAGAAATTGATCTGGAATTTGCTATACAGGTTCCATTTCCATTCAAAAACATAGAGATAGAGTTTAAATTTGTCTTTAAAATATGGCACTGGAGATTCCTGTTACCAAGGACTAAAATGTTCACAGAGAGGTCAGCAAAGTCATATCTCAGCCTGAGCTATTCAAAGTACCATTAATACTGACTCTTCTCATTCAGAGAAGCAGATTCTACTCTTACCCTTAAAATAATTCTTTCCAGGATCTTCTAACCGTTATAGGATAGACTGTCTCTCTGATTTATAATCTAATTAGAGCCCTTTTCCTCTGTGTCTGGGACAAGGAAACCTTCTCTTCATCGATTGTGCTGGGCCATTTCATACACTCGAGTCTCCTACTAAATCCCAAATCATTTTTTTTTCCTCTAGGTCAAAGGAGCACAGTTTCATTTGCTTTATCTCATAGGGGCTATTGCCCAAACTTTTCATCAAATTTGATTGTTTTCATTTGAAATAGCTCCATTTCATACTTCACTGTGTGACCCAAACAATGCCAAGAATTTTTCTAATAAGGTTAGAGGGCTATGTGTGCCTCCTAAGAAAAGTGCTTGTCTTTTCCTAGCAGTGCTGTTATGTTGCACAAGGAATAAATCAAGCACCCGGAATGATTCCAATTTCTCAAAAACTTCAGTATGAATATTGCTGCTACCTGTTTAAATATGTGGTGTTTTAATTACTTGAACATAAATTTCAGCTTACCGCCTTTTCAAAATATTTCTCTGATTTTTAAATTAAGAGTGAAGTATAATTTTTATTTCTCATGCAGATTTTATCAGTCATGCAGTCAAAACACCGAACATTGTATTTGCAAATTTGCTTAGTATACATTAGCTCATAATAAATAATAGATCTGCAACCAATGTTTTGGACATATTTGGCTATTTACTAGAGAGATCAATATGCTTACAAGCCAGTGGAATAAGAATCGTAGACACTTAAGATTATTTTGACTCAATGTTTTGATTCCTTCCTAAACAGACAAGTTTTAATTTCCCATTATTTTTATTTTCTCTGGTCATAGCTGCTGTTGCTACCATAAAAGAGAGAGAGAGAGTGAGAAAGAGAAAAGGATAGCAAACATACAAACAACATCAAACTGAATGGGGAGAAGTTAAAAGAATTGGATAATATGAGGGTGCCCACTGTCATCACATTTATTCACCATAGATTAGAAGTCTTAGCTAGAGAAATCAAGCAAGAGAAGAAAATAAAGGCCATTGAATTGGGAAAGAGGAGCTCAAACTATTCCTATTTGCTGATGATATAATCTTTCATCAGAAAAACCTAAAGACTCACCATAAGACTCCTAGAATTGACAAATTTTGCAAAGTCTCAGAGTACAAAAATCAATGTACATAAATCAATGGAATTTCTACATACTAATAACAATCAAACAGATGGTCAAATCAAGTACTTCATACCATTCACAATAGCTACAAAGAGAGTAACATATCCAGGTATATACTTTACCAAAAGGTGAAAGTTCTGTATTAGGTGAGCCACAAAACATGGATGGAAGAAATCACGGGTGACACAAACAAGTGGAAAAAATATCTCCTACTCATGGATGGGCTAAATCAACGTCATTAAGATGTTCATACTACCCAAAGTGGTCTACAGATTCAATGCAATTCCTTTCAAAATACCCACATCTATTTCACAGACCTAGAAAAAACAACCCTAGTCTTCATTTAGATCCAAATAAAGAGCCCAAATTATCAAAGCAATCTTAATAAGAACAAATTTGTAGGTATAAATTACCTGACTACACATTGTACTATATGTCTGTAGTAACTAAAACAGCATGCAATTGTATACAGGTAAAAACAAGGACCAATGGAACAGAATATAAAACCTAGAAACAAAACCATATTCCTTCGAACAACTGATCTTTGACAAAGCACAGAACATATACTGGGGAGAGGGAGCCCTATTCGATAACTGGTGCTAAGAAAAGTGGATAGCCAGATGAGGAAAAATAAAAGAAGACTTCTATCTTTCACCATAAAAGCAAATTAATTTAAGACAAATAGAAGATTTAAATGTAGAATTTTAAACCACAAAAATTCTAGAAGAAAACAGGAAAAAATCTTTTAGACATTAGCAGCCAACCTAGACAAAGAATTTATGACCAACACCCCAAAGGCAGATATAGAAGCAACAAAAATGAATAAATGAGACATAATTAAATTAAAGCCTTCTTCACAGCCAAGGAAATAAACAACTTAGTATATAAAAAACCTTCAGAATGGGACAAAATGTTCACAAATAACACTTCTGAAAAAGGACTAATATCTGGAATGTACAAAGAACTCAAACAAATCAGCAACAAAGAAACAACACCATTAAAATGTGGGCAAGACGTGAACAGAAATTTTTCCAAAAAAGATAGAAAAGTAGTCTAAAAACATATGTAAAAATGTTCAACATCTCTAGAGAGCAGGGAAATGCAAATTAAAACTACAATGAGATACCATCTTATCCCCATCAGAATAACCACTATTAAAAAATCAAGAAACAATAGGTGCTGACATGGTTGCAGAGGGAAAGAAACACTTATACACTGTTGGTGGGACTGCAAATTAGTACAACTTCTATGGAAAACAGTACGGGGATTCCTCAAGGAAATACAGTCCCTTGGGTGTTCAACTTAAGAGGGAACATGTAAGAAACTGGTCAACGTCGAAAGTGGTACACATAGGAACTAGGTTTACTGTGTTGCATACATGTGCTGCATGTCTGGTCTGAAAATTAGACCAACTTAAGGAGGTCATCAACATAAGAAAGTAGTCAACTTTGGAGGTTCTACTGTTACACACACATACACACATGCCCATGCACACACATGCCCATGCACACACACAAGCACACACCATGGAGTATTTATTATTCAGCCATAAGAAGAACGAATAGAATAGAAGGTATTTTCCTAAGTGATACATTTCCAGAATGGAAAACTAAACACCATAAGTCCTCACTAATAAGTGGGAGCTAAACAATATATACATAGAAACAAAAAGCTGTAAAGTTTATTGGAAACCAAGAAGGGGACAGGGATTGAGGGATAAAAATTATCTATTGGTACAATAAACACTATTCTAGTGACAGGCATACCAAAGCCCTCACTTAAGCATTATGCAAGATATCCATGTAACAAAAACATTTGTAGCCTTTTAAAATTTTTAAATAAATACAAAAAAAAGAAATAATTAAATGTATTTGAACATTTGGAATCTGTATTAGTCAAGGTTCTTTGAGACAGAACCAATAGATAATAAATAGATATAAATAGCTTGATTATTGACAGATGATAGATTATAGGAAGATGAGAAAAAATTTTAGAGGAATAGACTCACCACGAGAAGACTAACAACAGGCCTTCTGTAAGCTCAATACCCCGGGTTACCAACAGTATGGTTCACACCTAGTCTGAAAGCCCTAGAACAAGGCAAGTTGATGGTATTATAAATAACTGTTAGTCCCAGGTTTAATGCCTTAGAAACTTGGAGCCTGCCTTGGAACCTGAAGTCCAAAGGCCAGAGAGCCTGGAATTCTGATATACAAGGGCTGGAGAGGAAGTATCTCAGCCTCAGGTGAGAGAAAGGATAATTTACCCCTTCTTTACCTTTACATGTTATCCAGAACCCCAGACAATTGAATGGGTGCCCACTGATACTGACGCTAGATCTCCTGCACTTCGATAACAGAGCAATTTCTGCTAAAACTGTCATACAGACATGCCTAGAAATAATGCTTTACCATTCTTTAGATATTTTGTAATCCAGTCAAGATGACAAGATGTTTAAAATTAAACATCACAATATTAACAGTCTATTTTAAGCTGATACCTTTCAATTCTCCTAAAACTTGTACCCTTTTCTTGCCCCTTCCTCTGATTTTTTCTCAAAGATCATCTTCTTTCACATAATATTCTCCTAGTAAGAGATTATACTTCAAATGTTTTATTTTTATTTTATTTTATTTTTATTTTTTGAAACAGAGTCTCACTTTGCCGCCCTTGGTGGAGTGCTCTGGCATCATAGCTCACAGCAACCTCAAACTCCTTGCCTCAAGAGAACCTCTTACCTCAGCCTCCTGAGTAGCTAAGACTATAGGTGCCTACCCTCATGCCCAGGTAGTTATTTAGAGACAGGGTCTTGCTCTTGCTCAGATTGGTCTTGAACTCCTGAGCTCAGGCAATCCACCCACCTCAGCCTCCCGGAGTGCTAGTATTACAGGTGGGAGCCACCGCGCCCAGCCCTAAATAATGACATTTCTTTTTTATGAAGCTAATTTAGACTAATAAATACAATAATTACTGACCAGAAAAATAATTTCAAAAATACTGATAATTGCTAAAAATTATTATGTTTATTATGATTTAACAACAAATCAAAATACCATTAAAAATATGGATGGTGATCCATAATGTTACCCAAATGTTGTAATTTTAATGGCAAAGATTAAATAGGACAAAATATACATAAAAGAACTTTACTGATGCTAAATTGACTTCTAGATGATAAGGAAGATGCCCTGAGGGTATAACTTCTTTTAATAGCAGTTAATTTAACTTAAATTAAGCCAAGTATAAGGTAATAAAACATATTGAATTAATCAAGTCAAGGTTGTGAATCTTTTATACAAAGCCATTTTTCAGCAAAAGTTATAGCTTTAAAGTAATCTTTCTATGCAGTTCTTAATAACAATAGATTCTTTGTTTCTCATAAATGCCATGAAGTCATTTATTCCTACCCTGACTTTATTACTTGTTTTATTACAGACCGCTGAAAAATGATGGTAAAATTTTTCACTGATTCTGTATGATTTTTAGATTTGCATTTTTGCAAGTTGTACCAGCATTCAGTATATTTAAATGCAGTCAGTCCTCTATAAGAGGAGTATATTCTATATTAACAGAATATATGTCAGTTTGGTTAGATGAACTTAATTTTAATAAGTATTATTCTTTTTAACGTTCATTATCTTAATTTTAAAATCAGGTTTATTCTTAGTTTTCTTTTTCTTAAGTAATACTGTTCTTCGAATGAAATTATATCTTACTAGGAATGAAAAGCATATTTTCTTTTTTCCCAAGGAGGCTTGGAGGATAAAATATAGACAATTTTGCTAGACTTAAAAGGACCTATACACCCATGTATAGGCACTACTGTAGAGAATTGTTCCTTTCTTTGGCCCATAAAGCAAGGAGGGTGGTGGGTGGGCTGTGGGTGCGTATCAGAAAGAGAAAGTGAAAGAGACTGTGTGTGTTTTTGTTTTTGTTTGAATCTAACAAACCAGATTACAATCATCTTTAAAAAAAAGCTATCTTGTTTCCTTCTTAATCTATTTAATCATCTGTAAATTGTAGCTCTGGGCTAAATTGAAAACACTACAATCTTTTATATTGTTTAAAAATGATGCTAAATTATGTTTTAGTAGAAGCTGAGATTGGCCTGAAGTTAGTATATCACAGAGAGTACACAGGAGAACTCATAGTCAATTACCATCCGTAGATTGATTCAGAAAGTCTTTACTGACCATGGTGATTTCTAGCATTTGGCTTTCAACAGGACAATCAGACATACCATTGTAATTCTCCACAGGCATTGCCCAACAACTTGCCTCTATTCACAAGTGACCTCTTTCCACATACATGAATAACTGCCCTCTCTCATCAAATTGTTTGCTCCATGCTCTTATAAAGCTTCTTTACATTTTATATAGGTTTTAAGTGCAATCCAGTAAGAACAGTTTCCTGCAGGAAAAGTGTCTGTGTAGAAGTAAATGCTTTAGATTTTTGATCTTTATACTATTTATATGTATTTTTTAAATTCCTGTCTAGCTGTGATTAATGATTTCTATCCTTTGTTCCCTATGGCTCATCTGTTTATTTCCCACAGCATACAGTATTATCTTTTAAAATATAATATAAAACATCATCGTCACAAATACTAGCTTTTATGCTTAAACTCTTCTGAGTTTGTTTTTCTGCCATTATAATAGAAAAAACAACCCTGAAAAATACAAAAGTAGGCCATGCATTTAATGGATCAAAAATTATCAAAAATATGATAAAGAGTGCTAAGTAGTGATTTCTGTTTCTCCATCTTCAACTTTGAGATGTTATGTTATAAATATCAAAGGTCCCAGACAAATTATTGCCAGTCTCTTGTACTTTTGCTACTACCCATTTGTCTGAGTCCAGTGATACAGGAATTTTGGTAGGAAAAAGTTATGATACTGATATTATTTGCTTCTTATACCCTTTGCAACGAGATCCTACTAGAAAGAGTCAAACTTTTGTTCAAGTTTCACATGTAAAAGATAAGAAAATATAGGTTTGTTTGAAAAGTGATGTCTACTTAGATTCAGCAATCCAAATAGTTGAAAGCCCAATAATTACGTATCTTGTGCAGTTGGAAAAGTCAAGTACCCATCCCCCAAATTAACATTAGTTCATGAAAGGGCAATGAGTTAGAGACAACAATGAGAATAAAATATCACAACCTAAGAACAGCCAGAGTAAAAAGGGATAGGGAAATAATCCCTGATAATTGGATGTGGGTCAGTAAAGTGACTAACTACACAATTGCAAATTCACTGGGCTGGAATTAACAAGAACAAACAAACAAAAGGATATGGCCCAGAGATCCTAGACTTAGGACTAGATGCTGTCAATGACTTTTCTCACACTATTGAAGGAACAGATCTTAGTTCTAAGAAGTAGATTCGCTATGAAAGGAGAAGAAGAAAATTTAAATAATATATATAGAACAAAAGCCTAGGTCATTTTTTAAATTTTATTTTATTTTTATCTCTTTTTGTTCATTTAAAATTATTATGCAATACTTCCTCCTTCTTCTGGTAACAGGACACTTTTCTTTTTCTTAGAAAATGTCCTCTTCCATCCTATGGAGTTGTCAATCACACAAGTCCAATGCTCTACTGCAAAGTTAAGCTGGTGAAGTCTTGATGTGATGAAATCAAGGTCAACTAAAAATTCAAACTGCATAAAGCATTACGTAAGATGCTGCTACTGATGCTCTGCCATCACATGGAGCTAAGGGCAGAGCTCTGATTATGGCTTTGAGTCATTTCATCTTTTTGTTGATTTATCTATTTGATGAGACATCACTCTTTTTTCCCTTAGTTCTTTGCTCATAGTTTCCTTTTGTTCCTTGTCATATAGGGTTCATTTCCACCTGAATAAGAGTCTCAGGTGAGAATCTGGAGCCTGCAGAATATCTGTAAATTGGGAAGAGGGAGGAAACACAAAAGGATAAGATAAAAATTTGATCATAAATTGTGTTGAGAAAACAAAGAAGTTGATAAGCCTAAGAACTGAGCAGAGATTTATGTTTAGGTACTATCAAGTAAAAATTTAAAGTATAAATTCCACCATGTTAGTACAGCAAGGTAAAAATATTGGGCTTGATTTAATTGAAAGTCCATCAGGAATTGGAATCATATACCTAGATTGAGTAATGCACTTTATGTCTAAAAGAAAAACTGAAAAAGAAAACAAAATTCGAGAATGTAGGTTAAACCTCATCACATGGTAAATCTAAAGGGACTAAAATGTCCAGTTAAAGGCAAAGCTCACCAGAATGCATTACAAAGTAAGATGGAAATATGAACTATGTGGTGTCTAGAGGGCATGCACTTAACTTATATAAAGTTTCATGCAAATATTGAAAATATGAAAGTGGAATAATTACATTAATATCAGGCAGAGAAGACTGCAAGAAAAGGAATATTCTCATAAGGAAATATTTCATAATTTAAATGTATCACTTCAGAAAAAACACAATCTGCTACACATTTGTTCCAAATTGCACAAAACAAAAATATACAAATCTGAACTGTATATTTACTTTTTGGAGATTTTAGTGCCTAGGTCTCAGTAATTCCAAAACTGTAGACAAACCACTAATGAAAAGATAAAATAAGTATAACATTAGATATGAGAGGCTGAGAAGAGTAGAAGGAATGGAGGAATAGGGATAAATTTAGTAAAAGATACAAAATTACAGATAGACAGGAGGAATACATTTTAGTTCTATACCATTGTAGGATGACTATAGTTAACAATCATATTTAGTTTTCTATGTTTTATAATATACTGAATATATATTCAAGGAAAGATTCAAGGAGGATACTGTCTGTTGTCAATATGAAAAAATAATGCATGTTTGAGATGATGGATATGCTAATTAGTCTGATATGATCAGTACACATTATGTATTATGACATCACTATGCATCTAATATGTAAAATTATATATAATAGATGTAATAATTGTATAATAATAAGTACAATTATTTGTCAATTACAAAAAAATTATAGAAAAGATAGAATAATTTTAAAACTCTATAGATTTAATTGACATTTATAGAACTCTGAGCCAATAATGACACAATAAACATTCTTTTTGTGTAAATATGAATCACACTATAGACTATAACATAAATTTCAAAATGAATTTAATATTATTAAATAATTCAGAGAATATTCTTATTATAATATGTTAAATAATTATACTACATAACTAACAATTGAGCATATTTTTACACATTTTTAAAATTCAGCAACATTTACATAACATCATTTTTATCTACTACATTAACTGGATAAAAGAGAAAATCAGATGATCATCTGACTAGATGAATAAAAGTAATTCACGATGATGAATATCTTTCATAATTAAAACACAAAATGAAGCAACAAACAAGCACATTCTGAGAAAGTAAGGAGTGGAAAGGAACATCATCAATCTAACACAAGCTATGTGTGAAAAACTTACAGATAGCATCGTACTAGGTGACCTAGTGAAATCTTGAATAGTACCCATCTAAGATCAGAAATATGGCAAAGACACTTGTTCTTTCCACTTTTTTACACTGTGATAGAAATCAAAGCTAGTCTAAGAAAGCAAGGAAACGGGGAAAGGATATAAGTAATGGAAAGAGCAAAATACACTTTCTCATATTTTATATGAAAAGACCAAGGAATGTACAAAGCAACTACTACGAAAAATAAGTGCCTAAAATATGATTGCAAGATAAAAATTTAATATAGATAAGTCAATACTATATTAAATATCAGCAAAAATAACTTAGAAAACAAAAATTTTAAATATCAGTTAATGATTCCCAGTTTTTTTGTTCAATATGCAAAGAGTTTTCATGTTATCACTCCTATCCTGACAAAAAGAAAATGCTGCCCATATTTAAAATCAATAATTCTTCTTAGATATGTCAAAGATAAGGATACAGGGGAAATTGTTACCCGCAAAACTGAAGAGACAGACACGTGGATACAGAGAATCATAACTTTCCAGGAACAGAAACACTCAGATGAAGCTACCATAGTATCTGTAGGAACACTTACAATGTAATTGACAAATTGCTGGTGGCTCAGTGTAAAATAATTGTAGAGTTCAAAACAAGATAAAGTATTCAATTTTTATTTGACAATAAAAAATAAATTTAAAAGAGACTAATTCTAAAAATGTGTAAACTTCTTGAAAACAACAAATTGAGATCAAATGTTCAATAATCAAAAGTTAATGTGCTGATATATGAGACGCTGTTCTGATCCTCATTTGATTCTTATCTACTTGCTTTTTTATTTTCCTTGTGTTACTGTTTTTTTTTTTGTTTGTTTGTTTGTTTTGTAGAGACAGAGTCTCACTGTACGGCCCGCGGTAGAGTGCCGTGGCGTTACACAGCTCACAGCAACCTCTAACTCTTGGGCTTACGCGATTCTCTTGCCTCAGCCTCCCGAGTAGCTGGGACTACAGGCGCCCGCCACAACGCCCGGCTATTTTTTTGTTGCAATTTGGCCGTGGCTGGGTTTGAACCCGCCACCCTCGGCATATGGGGCCAGTACCCTACTCACTGAGCCACAGGCGCCGCCCTGTGTTACTGTTTTAACTTTTGCATGTTTTTACACTGGTGAGTACTGATTGTTCTGTTCCATATGTACAATACCTTTAAGCATTTCTTGCAGGGCAGGTCTAGTGACGACAGTTTCCCAGGTTTGCTTATCTGAGAAGGACTTTATTTCTCCTTCATTTATGAAACTTAGTTTTCAGGATACAAAATTCGTAGGTGGCAGTTATTCTCTCTAAGAAGACTAAAGATAGGACACATGTCTTTTGACCTTCTTAAAAGATGTAGATTGGCTGAATGGATCACAAATATATGCTGTCTTCAAGAAACTCATTTAAGTTGTAAAGATTCTCATATAACTCATGGTAAAGGCATGGAAGAAATATTCCTTGCAAATAGAAACCAAAAGAAAGCAGGAGTAGCTATTCTTGTATCAGATAACATAGGTTTTAAATCAACAATGGTATAGAAAGACAGGGTTGGTCATTATTCAATGATGAAAGGATCAATTTAACATGAATATATAGTAATCTTGAATATATGTACACCTAACACAGGAGCTCCCACATTAATAAAGCAAAGTCTACTAGATGTAAGAAAAGGAATCAAAGGCAATACCATGATTTCTGGAGACATCAAATTCTACTGACAGATCTAGACAGATTATTAAGGCAGAAGATAAATATTAGACTTACGTGGGATGCTGGAATGAATGGACCTAACAGAACACGTGTATACTCTAATATTTTGAAATTGTAAAAAAGTTAAGGTGCTAACTAATAATAGTAATCATCAAGTAAATGTAAGTAAAAATCAGAGTAGAATATTACTTTGCATCTACTAGAATGAATAAAATTTCAAAACCTGGTACTTTCAGATATTAGGATGTGGGCATGGAGAGCTTATAAAATTATAAAGTGACTATATATGTGTATGTGTGTGTACACATATATATGGCATATGGCTCACACATTTCACACTTAGGTATTTATCCTAGTTAAATGAAAATACTCATACACAAAGTGATTTCTACGAGAATGTTCATAGCAGCTTTATTTACAATCTCAACAAAAGCTAAAAAGAATCTAGAAGTCCAAAAAGAGGTGAGTGGCATATTCTGATAAATAAATAAATGGACAAATATGTTGATACTTGCAATAACATGTATGAATTATTAAAGAAAAAATATGCTGAGTGATGAGTCAGACACAAAATCTATCCATACTATGTTGTCTATTCTTAAGAGGTTCAAAAGCAGACAAAACTAATCTTGGCTAGTAAAAGTCACTCAGTAATTCCCTCTGTTTCTTGTGATTGGTTTTAATGGGGCATGAAGAAAACCTTCTGAGGTGATTAAAATGTTCTATAGTTGAGTTGTGATTTTGTTTACTTGAGTATATTCACCTTTCAGTGCTCATAGATTTCTCCATTTTACTGTTAGTAAATTATACCTCTATAAAACTTATTATGAAAAACAATCCCGGAGGCTGAGGCAAGAGAAACACCTAAGCCCAGGAGTCGGAGGTTGCTGTGAGCTGTGACGCCACAGCACTCTACCAAAGGCAACATAGTGAGACTCTGTCTCAAAAAATAAAAAAATAAATAAAAAAGAAAAGAAAAAGAAAGAAATAAAAAGAATCCCAGACTAAAATCTTTAAACATTCATTGCATTCATTTCATGTTAATTCCTTAGTTCATGATTCCCGGTATCATCTACTTAGAATTTTATTTTATTCATCTTGTTTTACCTATTTGTATTGCTTATATCTAAATGCGTTGTATATTTGAAGCTAGCAGTAATCAGAAATTCTTTTGTGCAAAATACAGTTTATTGTCAGCCTTCCAGTATACTAGTATGGAGTATATTTCCCCTCCATACTTCATTTATATTTAATTTAAAAATACTTTTTATTACGATGTAATGTAATTATGGATATAGTAGCTGAAAAACCATAATTGATGCTATTTCTGTACCCTGTGAACTATCAGGGTACAGATTCCATAGGAAATTGCAAATAACACAAAATTAGCCATTACAGTCATCATAAGACCTGGTAAGTGTCTACGGACTTTTGTAATTGGAAGGTTGTTATAGTTCCCGTAAGAACATTGTGAGTGGATTATTAGAGACCAAAGTCAATTTTATTGTGAATGAAATATGAAGTGGACATAGCATACAGACTCATTTTAAACATTTGGCTCTATGCAATGGAAAAGTATTTGGAAAGAAATCTGGAGTCAAGTAAAGTGATCTTATTTTTATTTCATTTTTTGTGACCTTATTTTTAAATTAACATGATAATTTAGAGATCGAGAGGCAAAAGCTGTTGATAAGGAAGAAATTAAAATTATAGAGATGCAGGGAATTTTTTAGAAAAGCAAGAGGGTAGAAAGTTATGAGATTGTAACCATATCTAGAAAGACTATCCTTATAAAAATGATGGATGCTTCACCCATTATCATTTGAAGGAAGGAAGGAAGTATTTTGCATTTGTTTTGTGAGTGAGAGTAAAGAAGCATCCTTTTGATGAACATCTTTGTTCAGAATAAATAGAGGGATGTTGTCGTAACGAGATAAATGTTGCCTTTGCGTATGGTGAGGTTACAGAATTCATGATAATATGAATCTCGGTATTGGTGTTGATTTTATTTTTATCATTCTTTTTAGTAGTTTTCTCAGTAGGATGATAAAGATGAACAGTTGGATTGGCTCAAGGTTTGCGTGTTACCAAACAAGAATAAGAACAGGATAATAGCATAAGTCATTTTAGTATAATAGCAAAAGAATGATTAAAATGATATCCAAAGAAACAAAGGCTTACGTGGCAGAAAGTTATAAGAATACATATTTACTAAAAAGATAAATGAAATCTGAAAAGAAACAAATAGTCTGTTTTATTTTCTGGTGAATAAAGCCAAAATCATGAGTTTTCCTTCCAAAGTATTTTTATGTCGGCAAATTTACACAGTAACATTAGAAAGTGACAGATGGTCCCTAGAGCTTCCCATTCTTTTCACAAAGCAGTGGATGGTTTCCCAAAAGACAAATGTTAACTTATAAATAAGGGTAATAGTTGATCTTTTTAGGTTTAGCAATCATTTATATGGTTATTATACACAGTGGCATATATCTCATCAGTACAGCAAGTCAGGAATTATGTGAATCATTTGCCTGTCATATGGGAATATCTAAGTTTAGGAAAATAAATAATTTTTTAATCCTCACAGATTTGGAAAATTGATTTATGAAAAATTTTGGAAAATCTTAGTTTTCCAAAAATGACATTGTGCAAGACATTTATCTATTTATCACAGGCACTCAACTATGAACAGTCATTGTAGAAAAAAAAAATTCTACCAAAGGTCATAAGCATAGTGAGATGAGTAGATCTCTCAACTTAATGAGTGGTGGAAGTCTCAGAAACTAAGAAAAGAAGAAAAAAATGTTATTCTTTTTAACATTTCTTCAGTGCTCTTCCTTTGATCTGGCACAATAATAAGTGATAATTCGTCACCTCTTTTCTAATTTAATTTTCTTCTCTATTTCTGTAATCTGAGTTACACAATACACATTACGAAATGCATTTGATTCTGTGTAATCAACCAACCAGAATTTGAACACTTCTCTTGCCATTCTGAATCTTTTAAACTCCCAAAAGAATTTTTATTGAATTATTATTCTGACTGGAAGAGACAAGGGCATTTGTTTCTATCCCATGGGTAGGTGATAGCTTAGTTACAAAGTGATGAGATGCCCAACCAGGGTTCCTTTTTATTGAGTGGCTGCACGCATACCAATTGATACTTCAGCAATTGTCGTAAATAACATATTTAACTTGAACCTTCTGAAATAAAAAAGATAAATTATTAAGTTAAATACACCATAAGCCACTAAAATATCTAAAATTAATCTCATTTTTCTAAAGCATCTCTGGGGAGACAGATATCATACTTTTTTAGAAAGGTAACATTTACATGAGATAATACTTGTCTCTAAATTATAGAGACATAGGATTGAATTGTGAAGGATTTACAAGGCTAGAAATGGAGAAAAATGTATACTCAGGAAACTCGTGGCATGTATAATGTTTTCCTAATATTTGCTTTGCTTATTAACCAGTTAGTCTATTATACTCTGTCCTCTGCCGCGAAGGATCATGACAGCTCACAGAAAGAGTACATTATACAAAATGATGGCAAAATATCAACACAAATAGGAAGTCTAAATGATTTAAAATATAAATAATATTCTCTGAGTTTCCTAACCAGCCAAATAAAAATTCAAACGTGATCACTAGATATGCTTTTTAAGAGGAGAAAACAAATACTCATAAGAGAAAACAAGTTATTCATAGAATTGTAAGTAAAATTTCACCGGTGATGTTTCATAATGGGAACAACGCAGGGAACAATGTCTATATTAATATTTGTACAACAATGGACTTAACGTCTCTATTTTTGAAGTAAACTCAGATTAAAATCAGGGAATAATATTATAATACAACTTACTAAAGGCAGTTATATGAAGAGTCAACAAAATAGAAACGAAAATTTTCAAATGATCTTTAATAATCCAGTAGCAGAATTCCCTTGTGTATCTGCATATGTGTATGTCTGTGTGTGTGTATATGTTAATTTCATATATCCAATTAAGGTTTACTTCACAATTATGTCATTTATATATTATAAATATATAATTATATATAATTATATATTATAATTATAAAAATAATTGCTAAAGAGGCCAAACAAAATGTATAAAAAATATTGCGAAAGAGACCAAACAAAATGCCCTAAACAAAATCTCTTCATTCACAAATCCATCCCTTTATTCATACTCTCACCGATAGTAATTTGTTCCCCTTCTACAGTTTAAACTATTCTCCAAAAATCAGGTCACATGGAAGTTTCTCTGTGATCTTCCACAGGAACAAATTTCTCGTTTCACTGTGCTCACCAAAAAAAAAAAAAAATTTCCACTTTTACAGAATTCTTTACACTGTGCTGAAATTATTTCTGGGTCAATCTCTTTTATCAGAATGTGAGCTTTGCAAAATTACAAATTTGCCTTGTACATGGTAGTTTCTTGAATGCTTAAAACAAAGATTTGATAAATACTTTCAATGTTAAAGAATTACAGGGAAAAAAACAAATTATTTTTTAAGAAGGAAATAAAATGTTTTCAAGTCTACAATGTGTCTTGATATTTCCCCCAAACTATTTGAATATAGATTTTTAGCTGTGTATATTTTTCTGGAATGTAGATCTATAGCTTTGATCTGTCTCAAAGGAGTCCATGTTCTTGCCCATAGAGGATAAGAAATACTGGGATAAAAACATCTGAGAATGTTATTATTTTTTTTTTTTTGGTTTCTTGTAAAGGATCAAGTTATTCATCAGATTTTATAACTCCTCAAATAGATTTTCTCCTGAGTCTCATAAATATTAAACACAGTTACTATCGGATACTGTTTGCCCTTATTATAGGAGAAAGTACTTCTTTATAGTATCCTCGAGGGCATTTTGGCAATGTAGGCCATATCACAACCAATCATAGTCCACCTGATTCTGTTTATTTTTTGTTGATAAAATTACTGTTGCCTAAGTGGAGACCCAATTGACAAGACGTTGGGCCAATTATCCATTAGTGAGAGATGCAGAAATAATTGCTTCTAAAAATCACTGTCCTGTGATTAAATGACAGCACTTCATGGAGGGAAAATGCACAGAAATAAGGACACAACTTAGAAAGCTATACGAATTAAAACATATGTTTGTAGATTTTCAAACTATACATATAATTGATAATTCTATTTCTAATGCCAGTTTCCATTTACAAAGCTCTTTTGCTTCCTGAAGTTATATATATCATGTAACACGTGAATTTAGACTAAAGCCCATTAAGTTGAATTGAATTATAGAATTCATTGTGCTTATAAAATAGTTCAAGGCAGCTTAAAATATATTATGGTTTAATTCTAAAAGTACAGTAAAGTAAATTAATCATAGTCACAAGAACTTAATCTTACACAGCATTATCTAAGATGTGGATATTCAAATTTTCCTTGCACATTTCAAGCTATCTGTATATATTATCATTATCTTGTAGGGGAAGTAAAATTCCTCCTCTGTCCTCTAAGGGTTTCTTGCTGGGCCTAACATAAAACTGATTTAAAGAAGAAAACCTTACAAATTTTATTTAGTAATTTTTCAAAAGCCTTCATCATAAAACTGAAGACCCAAAGAAGTGGCTAGGCCCTTAGTGTTTCTATACCAGGTTGATCAAAAATGGGCAACTATGGAAAAGTAACTAAAATATACAGATGGCTAAACGAAGATACAAAATTATTTTACAGGCCCATTTATATAGATTGCCTTGGCCTCAACTCCCCATCTCTGATAAAAAGAATATTTCTATTCTCCTGGTTTAGAGAGGGCGTCTTTCACATCATCTCCTGCTTTCAGGAAGAAAATGGGAATTCTGACCACCTGTCTTGTGTCTTCTATTTTCAAGTGCCTTTGACCCCAAATAGTCAATTTGTGAAATCAGCAAATTTGGGGATGTGAACTCCTGCAATCTGCACAGTGCTTATGGGCAGCATGGTAGCTTGTCCATTTACACAGGGGGAGAAAGAAGTTGAGATCCAATGGCAGCACCTTCCTTTAGTTGTGTGACCTCTCTTTTGTGTAAAATCGAGGTCCCACACATTTCATAGGTTACTGTCTAAATTCAATGGTTAACAAAGAGTCCCCACAGTGATTCTCATTAATGCTATTTTCTCTCCTCTCTCCTTTCCATGGGTGAGCCTGTTATTTTGCCTACATGAAATGCATTGTAACGAAGATGCTGACACCTTATTTTTAAATTAGTGTATTTCAACCCTTTATGACTACGACACACTTCAAAATATCAACAATTTGACCACAGGAAAAGGATTTGAAAGTAAAGATGATAATTGACTAAAGTTTGAAACTCACATTTTCTCTGGTAATTTCATCTAATCCCATATTCCCTACTCCTACTAAGATAAGACGCCTACATGTATCTAGAACTAAAAATGGTTGCAGCTCCACCCATTAACATTATGTTGTCATAATAAACCTACAGATTGCCCTTGGGAAGGACTGTCCAGCTAACAACAAAATCATCAAAGAAAAGCAAATTAGTAGCCTTTAAAATATGTGTATTTCACTTATAAATATGTCTGCACACACTTATGGGTATGCATATGATCCTGCCTGAGACATACTTCCTGTCTCCTCAGAAAGAGGAGACTTATACGTGCTAGAATTGGTTATTCTAATACTTCGATATAAGCAATATTTCTGGTTCAGCATATAAACTATGAGACAAAACTAGTAAAATTATTTTAAAAATTATATTTATATTAAATTGTGCGCGAGATAGAATTTTTAAGGGCAGAATATGAACTTTTCACTTAAAACACTTATTTGATTTTATGTGATTATGATTCCTTTCCATGTTTCATACTGAAGACACCACAATCTCTATTTAAATAACTTTCTTTCTAGACACGGATTTTCAGCATTGTCTACACGTCTACATCTTTGTGATATTAAGCTTAGGCACTATATTCTCAGCCTCCTCTATCTTTTGAGATGATACTTCTGATCTATTTTTTTCACTTCTGAGTCTTCAAACTCAAAAACAGAATTCCTTATATGATTATGTAAGGATTTTAGCTTTTACCCCTATTGACAGGGAATAGTATCATAATATGTGTAGTATCTCTCTCTACTCAAGGAACTCCTATTTCTCCTTTATCTAAAATCTTACACCAGATTTTCTTTCAGATATGAAATGATTCTTGAGGTAATTCCTTTGTTCTTTCAGCTTCTATGATCTTAATTGGATCATCACAATTCACTTGGAACTTTGTAATCACCTTCCTAAATGGGCTCCCAGTATCTATTTATTCTTTCATTATCCATCGCCATTCCATTGCTTTTGTAAAATTTAATCAATATAATTAAGTAGTTCCCACAATTTAAGAGCTTTGATAACTTCCAATAGGGCAAGGGATTAAACTCGAACTTTTTAGTAAATAAATCTGTAGCTCATATAAATAAAGTTAAATTATCTTTCTAACCCAGGCCTACCATATGACACTCTTCAGCTGCACAATACCCAAAGAGCTATATATTTATTAATTCTATCTTTGATCATGCTGTTCTTTTCAGAGAGCTCTGTCCCATCTTTTTTTCTTTTTTTCTTTTTTTGAGACACTCTCAGTAGAGTGTTGTGGCATCACAGTTCACAGCAACCGCAAACTCTTGGGTTTAAGTGATTCTCTTGCCTCAGCCTTCTAAGTAGCTGGGACTACAGATGCTCACTACGATGCCCAGCTATTTTTTGTTGTAGTTGTCATTATTGTTTTAGCTGGCCAGGTTGGGTTTAACCCTCCCCCCACCCGCAGCCACAGTGTATATGGCCAGCAGTCTAACCACTGAGCAATTGTGTCTTTGAACAAAAAGACACAAGGCTGGTAGACTGCATAATCTCAGGGACACTATTTACATAATCTGTGTTATGACACTTCTGCAGAAGAGACTATGATGGTACCCTTGGACGTTGTACAAAGTAACAGCAGACATACATCGAAAACTCATTTTCTAAGAAACAAATTATTCTCTCTGTTTATTTATTTATTTGACAAATCATAAACAAAGATTCACTATGGAGCAGGTCCTGGCCAGGATTTTAGGGTAACAGCACCATGTTTTTAAAGTAACAAGCACCATAATCTTAGACTGAACAAGGAATAAGCCATATTTTGCCCAATTAGCTGCAATGTGTGGATTTAAGAACAAGGAATCAAGAGATACAGGTTGGGGTGCAAGTAAAATAAAAACCACTTGAATATACAACAAATTCATGAAATGAATCCATAAATGCAACAATAACACTGAAATTGGGGGAGCCAGTGATTTATTTTATTTATTTATTTATTTATTTATTTGTAATTGAGATAGAGTCTCATTTTGTCACCCTCTACTAGTAGAGTGCCATGGTGTCACACCTCACAGCAACCTCAAACTCTTGGGTTTAAGAGATTCTTTTGCCTCAGTCTCCCAGGTAACTGCAACAAGAGGGCCTGGCAAAACGCCAGCAATTAATTTTTTTGTTTGTTTGTTTTGTTTTTTGTTTTTTTGTGTGTGTTTAGCAGACCCAGTCTAGTTTCAAACCCACCAGTCCCAGAGCATGTGGCCGACACACCAAAGTCAGTGATATAAAAAAAATATATTTCTGAAAAGAGAAAAGAAAACTAGCCAGGACTGCCTTGTATGCAGAGTCCAGTGATCAACAAATCCACCCACTAATTCTATTAAAAATCAGAATTAACAAACTTATACCCTCTTATCAAAATAAGCAAGCAAATTACATTTCACAATCATTAATAGGAAATGTTAGTATTAAACAATTATTATTTTCAAACTTCATCTTCTTAAAAACAAAATATTTCATTCCAAGATTATATTTCACATTTGGCACATATCAATCTACTTAAATTATAGCCTCATTGTGATATTTCCTTTGTATTGCAATTATTTATAGCATATTAGTTTCACTCCTACCATCAAGGTTTTTAAATTTTTTAATTGAATTTGTACTTCCCATACACTTAGCACAGATTAATATGTGTGATAGGAAAAAATATGACAAAATTTAATAGAGTGATAGTGGAGAAAAATTAAATGCATTTAAAATTCACCTATGTGGTACAATTTACAAGTATTCAAACATTATAAGATTATCAGGATTTATAAAAGGTGGAAATGGAGAAGAATCACTTCAAAAAGCAGGAAAATTTGGAAGGCTATACCCCAAAATAGCCTTCAATAAGCACAAGGAGTGAGATAGTCTAATTGGAGAAAAGTTGAAAAATATGATGCCAGACAAGAACTACAGGAATGCCATGTTATCCATTTCAATTCGTGAGAGACAGGCAACTCACCTTATATTTGGGGCCAATTTTAATTGTGTAACTACATTTCTTCCTTATAAGTTTGTTAATTTTGCCTTCATTTATTATTTTCTTAGTTTACCAAAAATATTCATTACGTATGTGTTTTTAACATACAGAGTTCTACCTTGAACTTTTACCACTCCCAGACAACATGAGTATCTTATAACAATTTAGGCCTTTTACCTTTTTCACATTTTTTTCTATGATTCTACATTTTTATATCCTTTAAATGCATAAAATATCACAAAGCACATAATTTTTACAACCTACTCTAATAGAATCACTTTCTAACCAATCTGTATTTTCTTAAACAGAATTTGATTTGCTGAATAGTTTTGCATAAAAGTGTGAACTATTCATATATTTTACTCCTACTATCATTTATTTATGTTGCTACATAAAAGTAATATTACGATGACTATTCTTGAATAAATCTCTATCATTTTCTAAGAATAAATACAAAACAGTACATTTTGTAAAGGATAGTGTATGCATTTTTAAAATGTTTTTGAAACATATTCCCAAATTGCTCTCAAGAAATGCTATAGTTGGTCATACCATATCCCTTGGTAGCCTCACAATATTGCATATTGCAATTTAATAATCAGGTTTACATTGAATTTATTTTTAATAGTGAATTGTACAACTTTAAATGCATTTGTCATATATTTTTATTGCCCATTGGTGGGTTACTTAACCGTTTTATCTACTTTAATTATTCTATTAAGGCACTTATTATTTTATTTCAAGTAATACGTGGTTATATAGATTTGTTAAAGAGTAGTGCATAAGAACACTAAAAATATGTTCATAAAAACACTAAAAATAAAAGATCTAATATTAAAACATTAAAACAAAAAATAATATCTACTGTGGCATATGCCTTTCAAGTGGACCTTTCCTAAATTATCCACATGCTTCACTGACATATGTTGGGATCATAACTTTAAGTCGAAATAAATACCAGATGGGAAGAAAAAAATGTAATTTCTTATGATAAAATAATCAGTAAGCTTCCTACCACTGTTAACTCTGTAATATAAGCAGCATTTCGAAGTAGTTATTTATTCTTGCTTAGAAACATTCTTCTGCATTCCTACCCTCCCTATTGCATCTCTCTTAGTATGGTATCTCATTCACACATTTAAGTGTATAGCTTTTAAGTCGTCATAGTATTAGGATAGTCACCAAGTCTGCTACTTTCTCTTGCTTTGGGGATGATTTTCAGTGAAGACAAAGAATCTCTATGGCAGTAAGGTGGCTCAAAGTCAACTGGTAATTTTCTCCCTTACTGAATAAATTGATATTTAAGCCTCACCACTGTTCAGCATGCCTCAGAGAGTTTGGGAACATACAAAATGGACAACATGTAGACTCTTCTCCAGCAGTTAAAATCTAGTAAATAGGCAAGGCACAGTGGCCCACAACTATAATCCTAGTACTCTGGGAAACTGAGGTGGGTGGATCACTTGAGCCCAGGGATTCGAGGTAGCAGCGACCTATGATGATACCACTGCATTCTAGCCACGGCAACAGAGCAAGATTGTCTCAAAAAAAAATTTAGTAAATAAACAAATAAACAAAGTCACATATTTAATATATAGGCTTATTTCTAAACTATTGGAAAATTATAGTGCAATTTATTTGTGATAGTAAAGATGAAAATAAAGTACTCCAGGAAAACAGAGAAAGTGATTGATGATCGAGAGGAAAATAGAGCATATCTTAATAGCCACACATACGCCTACCTAAAAGATGGCTAAGATCTCAATATTTAGTAATGAGAAGAAGCATATTTTCTTAAGCAGAAAATACTTGATTGGAAGACACAGTCATGTTTCAGGTCAGTAATCCATCACAGATACATGTAATTATTTTCTAGCAAAAGCTTCAGAATGAATAATAGAAAAATAAATAGTATTCAGAATAAAGGGAGCCTTGAATGTTATAATAAGATGAATTATATTTTCTTATTTGAAATCTATCAAAAGATTTCAAGCAAAGAATGAACCAAGTTTTAAAAGGGGACTAAGGGAAGGTTGCTGTGGCTGTTTTTCTAGTATTTACTTGAAGGATGGTGGGAAATGACAGCAAAAAGCCCAGATTTTAAGACAACTATTACAATAATCAAAGAGAGATCATTAGGCCATGAATTAGGAGTATGTCAGTGGAAATGAAGAGGAGAGGATACACAAGAAAAGCATTAAGCTGAGGAAATCAGTCAATCAGTCTTTTTCACTAATATTTCCCTTTACTACGGACTTTAATAATCATCTGGAAGGTACTTTCAATATGGCTTCCCAATGATCCCCATCCATTTAAGATTTTAATCAGGCTGTGACTGGTAATAAAATGACATATAATGTTATAATGATGGGCCTTTCAAAGAGCTCTTATAAATGTTTGAGTCAATGCTCAATAATGAGCTGATCTGTATTTAACACATTGTGCTTAGTTTAGTAAACTTAAATTTAATTTTTCCCAGAGCTGAGAGCTTTAAATCAAAGGCCACTGTGTCCTGGCTAGAGAAGTGCTCAACATTCTTTCATAAACGTATATTGCAGAATTATTCTTGTGCGGACAGACATTTGGAGAATATTTTTGACTTTTCAAAAACTTGATAGTTTCTTGTTTAATCACTGTTTAAATTATCGGCTGTCCACCAAAGTAGTCACAAGATGTGACATTACTGTTGTAAGGCTAACTACAAAAGACAAAACATCCTGTCTTCAAATCTAAATTCATGAAGGATGATTTCTGAAACTTAACATATAATGTTAGGATTCAAATAAAGAGTTTTCTGTAAATTATTTAAATATGACAGCATTTTCTTGATAACATTTAGTAGACAAGAAGATTGCGTAACTCAGACAGTAAAGGGGTATTTGGAGAGTTTTGTCTCGTACTTCCCTGCAGCACCCAGCTGTCTAGGTAGCTAGCTATCTCTAGCTAGCTACTGATCTATGGACAGATTTGCAAGTTTATAATTTCAACAAAATCTTTCTTTTCATTTCCTTCATCTTTACAAAAACATAACACTCAGGCAAAAAAAAAAAAAGAGGAAAGAGCTATATAAAGATTTTTATTATTTGAATATATTTTTCTTATATTATATAATTGATAGAACTGCAATAATATTTCAACTCCCTTTCCAACTGCTTACATTTTATTGTATTCTTTTATTATTCATATGAATACATAACTTAATATATATTAGTATATTTTGTGTTCCAATGTCACTTCAACATGTGTGCTTTCTATTGGCTCCATAATACTTCATTTTAAGTACTTCCCAATTATACCTAAATTGTACCCTTTTAGCATATATAATCATATAATATAACATTGACAATGTAGCAAGTTGGTATCTTACAATAAACATCCTTATACCCAGATATTTTTTTTTCCTTTGGAATGTTTTAAAATATTCTTTTAGAATCCTTGTATTATAAAACAAGTGCCATGATACTTAATATTCCAGTCTAATCTATTTGGTAACAAGAGAAATTTGAAACCATTTTTTTCTTTGCCCTTTAGACATAGCTCTAGATGCATATCTTATAAATTGTTTTCTGAATAGCTTCAGAAATACTAGCTTTTTCAAACAAAATGTTGCCCACTCAGACCTTGTAACAATCCTCAAGAGAACTGCTCTATCTCTGGGCATTAGCTCGTGTTAACCAATCTTCTAGATTAAATATTCTAGACCCACAGAGACCATTTCCACTGACCCGAAGACTTAAACTCGATCTTATTTGTCCAAGAAAATGAAGCTTTTAATAAGAAACCTAAAATAAAAAAATGTATCTTCATTTCTTTTGGCACTGGAGGAGAAACACTGTGGAATAACTAACAGATTTAACTATGAAAAATGGCTTCTGTGAGATAGCACCACTACTTTTCATGAAGATAATGTGACATTTAAAAGCAGCCAATATAGATTCCAGAAGGAAGGGTCCCAATGGAAAAAAAAAATATGATTGCAATGTAAATTAAATATTTCTTAAATGTAATTTAGTTCTCTTCCTACTAATAAAAGTAAGAACTGTTTTAAAGTATAGGGTTAAGTCATGAATTACATCAATATTAAGATGTAATTTGCTTCAATGCAGTCCATTGAAGCAAGGATTATTTAGGGTTATAGGAGTTATAATTCTGTCAATAGAATCAACAATGATGAGGTGAAAGTTACTGAAATATTTTGCTTTATTTGCTCAATAATAGCTTCTCATGTTCATTCATACTTCAAAGACCATGCTTTGCTCCAATGAATGTTTTTGCCTTACCATTATTGTAAAATTCACTGAATAATTGTCAATATTTCTCTGCCCTTTATGCTCAAGAAATCCATGCACACTTCAGTTGTCTGCATAGACTTTACAAGTTTGATTTCTATTTTCAAAGCTATTAGACATGAACTTTTAACAGCGATTAAGATGGCTAGTGTTGCCTCCCACACTCCTGGCTGAGATTTAACAGCTGACATATGACTTGGTAGCTCAGCAAGAGTGTGAAAGCTATTTACCCTTTAATTACAAAATTAAATTTTACTGTAAAATCTCATACAAGGTAGCTAATCAAGCTTTGGTGCATATCAGTAATGGGACTAAACACAGTGCTTCCTGAAATAAACAGTAAATTTATAGGAGCACACATTTGGCATTATGTACGTCCTTAATAACTTTGGACAAAAAACCCATCATTTCTACTTTTCCCAGTCAGGACTCAGCCTCTGCCTGCAAGCAGAGAAGGTAGGTTACCACTTCTGAGTAGGTAGACTGTGTGAAGCATCTGTGAAACCTAACACCAGACCCTCACCGTGATGTTATGGGTTACAATGAAGGAAAGGTGGCTTCATTGCTTCAGATTTCACTTTGAATCTTGACATAATCCTTGAGATACACAAATACGTTTTTACTTCTATATCATTTGATTTGCACTCCTCAACTACGGATTTTCTGAGGCAATTCCTCCCCACGAGGAGAAGAGAATCAGTCCAAGCAGTAATGAGAACAAAATAGTGTTATCATCCTCCAGCTCCGATGTCAAACATTTCATTTCTCAGATTTAACTTCTGCTCATCTAGCTTTCTCTCTCTCTCTCTTTAAATTGTTATTCATAAAACACAAGTACTGAGGCTCTGGGTGCCTAATGCCTGAGTTCAAACCCCGCCGTACTGCTCTTCAGTCAACTGCACAATATCTGTGCCGCAGTTTTCCCTTCTGGAAAGTGGCCTTAATAATATACTCTCTTCACAGGATTGTTGTGAGAATTAAATGAGTTAGTATCAGCAAATAACTGAAAACAACATCTGGCACATAATCTACTCAATAAATGTTGCTGTTGTTACTATATCGTATTCTCAGTAACAATCCTTTCCTGGCTTTTTTTTTTTTTTTTTTATTTAGCAGTAGAAATCATACTAAGAACTAAGTTATGGAAGAATTATTTTAAATGGAAGAATTTCTAGTCCCTGAAATGCTGGTGATGAAAGTAGTTTGCAAAGCAATATTACAAAGAAAGGGTCTTCTCAACACAAGTACAAATCCATTGCAGGGCTGAGCTGAAGAAAATTTCAGAAATAGCCTTTTCACAGTCAAGGAAGAGGTAACGAAGTAAACCACTAGTTTTTTTCCCAGAATACCCTAATGTATAAGTTATCACATTAAATCTACTATCAGGATTTTTCCACCTACTAAGAGACATCAAGCATCTTAATTTTCAGATTGGTTTTGACAGGACATTTCATCAAACTGTAACACACTGCAGAGGGTTTTGTTTTTGTTTTCATCCCCCCCGCCCCCCTCCAGGTGGTTATTGTGAAGGTACCCAAGATTAGGTTACACGTTATTTGTGTTTGTAAGGTAAAGTCTAAAGTACAAGTTGTAGTTGAGTCTTTCACATAGGAAGTGTGCCATATACCCCTACATTGTGCCCGATAGCTGAGGACTAGTCAAACCCTTCCCCCTTTCTTCTCGAATTTAATTGTGTTTTTTCTATTGTGGGCCTATAGTTTTTGATTTACTAGTTCCAGATTAGTACAAAGTACCTAGGATATTTGCTTTTCTATTCTTGAGATATTTAGAAGAATGTTATCCAAATCCATCCAGGTAAATACAAAAGGAGTAAAGTCTCCATCTTTTTATGGCTGAATAGTATTCCATGGCATACATATACCGCAGTTTATTCATCCTTCCATGGGTTCATGGGCACTTGGGTTGTTTCCACATCTTTGCAATTCTGAATTGAGCTGCCATAATCATTCAAGTGCAAATGTGCTTATGATAAAACAGTTTTTTCTTCTCAGTAGATACTTAATAATGGGATTGTGGAATCAAATAGAAGGTCTATTTTTAGTTCAATGAAAATTCTCCATACTTCTTTCCAAAAAAAAAAAGATGCACTAGTTGGCAATCCCTCCAACAATGCGTAAGTGTTTACCTCTCTCTGCACCCACACCAGCATCTGCTGTCTTGATTCTGTTCCTTATTCATACCACAGTCCTCTCCAAGATAAACCACCAAACTTTTTTCCATGTAAAAAATACTGGAGAGGATTAGCAAATAATAAATCATGTACACTTGTAGGGATTTGTGTTTTAAGGAAATACCGGGTCCTGAGTAGAGCGAACAGAAAGCTGTTTATAGGAGCTGTGGGTGTGCTAAAACAATAATGCTATTGCAAAAGGCATTTTTTGTTTTGTTTTGTCTTGTTTTGTTTTCTAAGAGTAGGCAAGCACATTGCCTTATGAATATATAACCACAGTTAACAGTTCACTCAGATGTAATCGTGGTGCTAAAAGGCCAGAGAGTGAGTAGTATGTAAATGCAGATGCTTTTAAGACAATGTGAAACACTGTTTTACTCTGCTTGCTATCTCCTAGAAATTATCCTGACTTATTTAGTGTTGCTTTGAGCTCCTTTTTAAATCCTGTCAAGTAAGGATCTAATGTGCTAGTGTTCAAAGCATGGTGTCAACACAAAATGGTCAAGAATCCCTCCTGTAGCAGAAAACACGTACTTGCACACACACATTCAAATTTGGGTCAGACTTGTCCTCCAAGGGTATAACAACCAGCTTTGTGTTTTCAGACGTGGCACTGGACTTTCTAAACTGACTCATGATGATCAGTGAAATAAATATAATGCCTCACAGATGGCACAATCTTTTGAAATAAAATAAATTAGACACTACATGTAAAAGAGCATTGTAAATAACAGAGAAATGTAAAAAGAAAAGTTCTCTCCAAAATCTCAATATAGAACTCTGTGGTAGCAAAGCACATAACATATCATTAGGGGAGAATAAAGATAGATTTACAGAGTATTGGGCCGAAATGGTAAAGGGCAAGCAATTGGACATTTTTAATTGTAACATTCAAAGACAACAGGGACCAGTCTTTGAAGCCCAGTATGTGAGATTGTGTGAATATCCGTTTAATCAAAAGCTGACCGGAGCTTCTCCAGCCTATGGGCAACTGCAGACGTGGTGGCAACAATGAAAGGTATTTTGTCCCCGGCCTAAGGTTCTATGGCTCCCTGTACCCCGGGTGAGCGAGAAGTAATTGCATCAAACCAGGTGCTTGACCAACCTCTTATTTAAAACAGAATTTCCTAAAAGTGAAAGAACTGGAATGACCCAAAGAGGTAACAGATGGATTAGTGAAATGAACTTTGCGGGTATTTATGGCATAGATCAAATCCAGCTATTGTTTTATCAATGTTTACTCATTTCCTAAAGGTCCACAGAGATACAGGCAAACAGCCCTGAAGGAAAAAGTTATGCTGTTTCACTTCTGCTTCCCTAATAAACACTCTAGCACTTTCATGTTACCAAGAAAATATCTCTGCATATGTGAGAGTAAACCCACAAGAAAAAAAAAATCCAACACAGATAAGGAGGTTTTTATTTTTGTTTTCAATCCTGTTGACTTTGTTATCTTGAACCACAAACAATAGAGATGAAAATGTTGAAAAATAAAAATGTTTCTTTTGTAAAATTTAGAATGTCCTTTTTATGAATGATGACTCATTTAGTTAGGTTTTCCTAATCACAACATGGTCTTTATATCTCCAAAAAATATTTTTAAATTTATTTCAATAGAAATATTTGGTGATAACATTGTTCATACCTGCGACTGCAGCTAATTTGGAAAATGTACCTGTGACAGAAATTCAAGTTAAATGACTACTAAAATAAAGGATCTAAGTAGTTTTCTGTGAGAATAATAATATTCACTAAAAGCATTTTAAATTATTATCTGTCAATTTGCAATCCTGTTACCCAATACCCAAACATATTAATGTAAATGTATTTAGAGTGACTAATTTGTTAAACTGAATTTTACAATATTTAGTGACTGATGCAAAAAGTACTGATTTTAAGCCCTTTGGGAATAGCAGAGGGCCAAATTCACTCCTCCATTAAAGCAATAACACTAGAGGAAAAAAATGTTAAAAATAGCATTTTCAGAACTCTGGAAATAAACCAAACACATTCAACAATGTCTGAATCTCAGTAAGTAACAAGTATTGTGGCATTTTTACTTGCCCTGTTTCAGTCCTCCTGCCCCACTCCATTTTAGCCTTGAAATTCTACAGCCTAAGAACCCAAGTAGTTGTGAAAACCAAAAGGATAGCAGTCACTGGAGGGGGCAGAAGTTTAAGAGCACCCACCCCAAGCTCAGTCTCCAGGGAATTGCTACTATTTTGACCCATTTTCAGCTCCCTACAAAAACCTAATTTATAGGGCTTGTCTTCATTTTATACAACTCAGAATTCGCTCAGGGGAAAAGCCCAATCCCGAAGGAGGTAGTCAAAAATACCAGTCAACAATTGCTCAACATCACAATTATGTGAGGAGTTGACAACAGTTGGGTTAAACAAGAAGCTGCACAGAATTTTAGAAGAAAATCTAGAGAAGGAGATGATCCTAGAGGCATTGGAAAGCTCTGATGGTTTCCTGGTAATTGGCAAGGATGCATGCACATGTGTGCAGGGCTGTATGCACACTCAAGAAAGAAATAAGAAAGAGATAAGAAGCCCTAATATTGCTTCAGTGTTGATTCTGAGTCTCTGAAGAAGCAGTAAGTCAAGGCTTAGGCAATGTTGTAAATTGCTAGAGCACTGAGAACTTGTCCCAGTATACTGAAGACCCTTGTCAAAGAGTGTGAGATGTATTGCATTAGCCATTTTAGAAAATCTCTAATGGTTACCTGACCAATAAACAAGCTGAGTTGAAACTTCAGTGGCCACATACAACAAAGAATTCAAATGTCCATCATTAGTCCCAGAAAATATAAAGCAAACAACAACAACAAATGCAAAGTACATTCATTATGGTTCAATAGAGGAAAAAATGCAGTCAATAAAAGTGTTCCCGAAGATGCCCAGATGTTGTACATTAGAGTGTGGCTAAAAAACTTTTAATCAGCTATTTTTAAGAACAAAAACATTCCATGTATACATAACTAAAGTATGAGAACAACAATGCTAAAGTAGAAGACATCACTAAAAAATGTAATTATAGTAATAAGCCAAATAGAAATTCTAAGCTGAAAAGTACCATACATAAAAATGAATAATTGACCACAGGGGCCCAACTACAGATTTGAGTGGGCAGAAGTAAGAATGAGCAAACCTGATTATTGTTAAATTGATATTATTCAGCAAGAAGCACCAATGAGAGAGAAGGTAGGAGAGAGAGAAAGCACATGTAAGAGGGAATACTTTTATAATATATATTAGTGTTTTTGTACATATGTGTATATATGCATTATACCCCCATGTTAGTTAGGCATTTTGCAGTCATTCTAACAAGTTCTTTATAAAGAATATAAAATGCTAAATTTGCAAATGGTATCATATCTTTATGTTTACCCATTCTGCAACTGATTTAATGGATTAGCCTTGGTCCAGGAAATCTAATCTAATCCTGTCCCATGCAAATGGTGAGCCTTCATCAAGCTGACACCTCTTTTCTTTTCCTATTTTCTTCTGCATCATGAGTTTCTCCATCATCTCTTTTCCAACAAAACTTACACTGCAAGCCTTGTCTTACTTATTGTTCTCCATTGATTTCAGCAGAATTATCTGTCTTATGTACATCCTCAGATGCTAGCATCTCCAGTGCTTAAGTTTGATTCATAATTCAGGGCACCAGCACTTGAAATAAATTATTTAAAGTGTCAAGACAACAACCACACTTACGTATCTAAGGCACTCTGAATAACAAAGTCATGAAAATATAAATTCAGAGCACATACCATGATTGTTATGCAAAGAAACTAAGAATCTCAGGATCCCCCCCCACACACACACACACTACACACTGATTTCTTAGACACAAAGGAAGGCAAAGCCTGTGGGCTGAGTCATGCACCATGCCCTTCCAAATGAATGGTTGTTACTAATGTTATTCTTTAGTCAGGTCTCCATGGAAGGTAAATAACTTTAGGCATGTAGAAAGGACTGCCCCAAAGACCATTCATAAGGAAATCATTACTTCCTTTTTCTCTTCAAGAATTCAGCTTATTTTATATAAAATATATATTTCCTGGGCCTGAAAATAAATGTAATCATTTGCCCAGCAACCCATCCTCTTCCTCCTTTTTCTTTCTGTATGGCTTTTCTTGTTAAATACTGAGTTTCCAAATCCCTCTTTGAAAAAAACCATCACAGATGGATCTGTGACTTGTGTTGTTCCTGGTGTCACTTAGAAGTTTCACTTAATAAACCTCCATTAATTGAGATCTTTGCTTCAGTCACTTACTTTAAATTGTCACTTAAAATGAGGCTTATTGTGAAAGCCTATGTCTTGCCATCCATAGTAATTTCCATAATAAATAAATTTCCATAATATAATTTCTATATTATTAATAAATCACAAAAATAATAGCACATGTAATATTTTAAGGCATAGGGGAAAATAATGAATGGAAGAGTTAAAACTTGAATAGTTACCTCTGGGCAGCATGAGTTGAGAGATAAATGGAGACAAGAAGCTGTCTGTTTTCATTATTTTTTATTGCTATCAGTTTTATGAAAGTATTTGATCCTAAACATATTCATGTTTTACAGTAAAAAATTATATTAATTAATTTTAAAGTAACAGGTAACCTTGGCAAATGTTTGGTGTAAATTTTATTTTAAAATTTGTTAAGTTCAATTAATACAAAATCTGATTTACACAATATTTCTATCACCTCTACAATATCTGCGAGAAAAAAAACAAAATATTAAAAATTCAAAAGCAATAATTTCTATTGATTCTTCAAATCCAGTTTAAGAAGACTAGATACTCTAATAAGATCCCCTACTGAAAAGCATAAAAATGCTGGATTATTTAGAGCAAACTCATTCTTAAAGTATTACTGAGCTCTCAAGAAAATAAAATCCTCAATGTAAAACAGTGGCTAACCCATCAAAAATTCTGGACAAACAAAAGGAAAATAAAAAATGGTACAATGTACTTACAACTGAAACTAGAAATTTTGCAGGAAGACGAGGCCAAATAGAGAGAAAGAATACCCAAACACCATGTTTAAAAGAGGAAAGGTTTTGGGCGGCACCTGTGGCTCAGTGAGTAGGGCGCCGGCCCCATATGCTGAGGGTGGCGGGTTCAAACCCAGCCCCGGCCAAACTGCAACAAAAAAATAGCTGGGCGTTGTGGCGGGCGCCTGTAGTCCCAGCTACTCGGGAGGCTGAGGCAAGAGAATCGCGTAAGCCCAAGAGTTAGAGGTTGCTGTGAGCCGTGTAACGCCACGGCACTCTACCCGAGGGCAGTACAGTGAGACTCTGTCTCTACAAAAAAAAAAAAAAAAAGAGGAAAGGTTTTATTCCATCTAGCAGAGCAACAGCAGACCAGAGTCTAAAATGGCTTTGCTCCCAAACTGGCTCAGTCTTCTCTTTTTTATCCCCAGTCAAAAATTCTAGCCCACAGGTACTTTTCTCGTTGGTCAGTTTGAATCAAGCTGGAAAAGCAGGCTCAGGCTTTTACCAAAGCAAAGCAAGAGTTACTATTCAGGTCCCAGGAAGTTAAGTTGGTACAAATTCCTAAAAGCTAAGTCACCATGGGGAGGACTTTGCAAGTGTGTCCTTGGGGCCTTCTTGAGAAGACATCTGCTCTCTAAGACCTTACTTTTTCCAGGTATCCTCTCTCAAAATGACAAAGGGCACATTGAAGACGAGCTGCTCCAAAAGTGTGCCTAATCCTTAATCCTAGAACTCCCTGGACAACAGTCCACTAAGGTTTAAGATTTTGACATAAAAAATTGGGGAACTACTATGAGACTGCCTCATATTAGTCAAGCATCCAATAACAATATCTTCAAAATTCAGGCAAAATGAAGACTTGATTGGCACTAGCCAAACATTAGGCAGGAAATACTAAATGAATATTTCATTTATTTGTTTTCTTACTGTCCTTCCAGTGGAGGTTCTTTCAGGTTCTCGGTGATCCTTGGAAGAAAAGAATTTCAGGATGCACATAAGCCAAAGCAAGCAGCTTTTATTAAAAAGGAAAGTAGAATTACACACTCTCTGGAGAGGGAGCAGACAGGATTGACAAGAGCAGCTGCCCTGAAAGGAAGGAGGTTTGGCTTTATGAAGTCTCGTTAGTGGAGAGGAGACATAGTTAAAGTTAAGAGGTTGATTTTTACTAAGAATTTGGGCAGTAATTCCTAGAAATGTTTTTTTCCCCATTTTCATATGTTATATAGTTTTTTGGCACTGTCATGGTGATTTCAAGGGTGGAGAAATTTTAAAACCATAAGGCAAATAATATTGTAATTAGCCAAAGCTCATACAAAGTGACCTTAATAGCTGACAAGCCAGTTGAAGCCAGTGCTTGACTGCGGTTATCAGCCCCTTTAATTAGACTCTAACACCTGCACCCACTCTGTATGTCCCAGCATCCAGCTCCTAGCCAATAGCCTAGTTAGCGACTGACTAAGGGTCATTTATTTCAACACCTGCACCTGCTCTACAAGTCCATGCAGCTGGTCTCAGTTCTGCCTCCCAGGCTCCTAACAGTTTAATCAAACATTAGTACTCAGCCCTATAGATGTCTAAGGAAATACTTGATACTTAAGTGTATGTGTAAATAAAGATGACAAATCTGACAGCAACCATAGTTCTTTTTAAAGTTATACTGTCTTAGAGGTAATATATCATTTCCATGATAATAAGAAAATATCTTACATTATCTTTTAGGGAGTCCTAATTCTCATAGTGCACAATTTATTTTCATTTTAGTGCAGACATGATGTGCCATTTTAATATAATACATTCCCTTGAAATTAGAGAAAGAGGATATTTTTGTTTGTTTGTGGATTTTGTTTTCTTTTCCCCTATAGAGATCATCTGAGATTAGGATAAGCATCATTTTATTACATTTCTATCTCCTTTGTATCCTTGGTTTCAAAAAATATGATCTTTTGTTTTTATTTCCATTGCACCTGTATAAACTTTATATTTTGAAGACTATATTATTTATACGAAATTCATCCTTAGTTGTGTGTAACAAACTTTCCCCCTCTTTTTCAACAAACTCACTTTGAGATCTATAATACTTCATTGAAATTCCAGGTAGTCCAGCTGAACTTTTCCTAACAATTCATTTTAATTTTCTTTTCATTAATTCTTATCTCAAGACTTGCTATGAGCATTCGAGAAATAAGTAAAAGAAAAAGAAGTCATTTACAGCTATTAAATGACAGAAAATGTTCATATGCTACAATATGTAGACTTCACAATAAACTCATTAGATAAAAAATATTAATTATATTAAAAATTAGAAAATCCATGCTTAGTTTTATGTCATCATAGTAGTATGAGAAATAAGTATTATTGTTATACTGAAGGATTTATAGGACTTAAATATAGTTATACTCTTGGCTAAGATTTACTGTAGCCATGTAGTAAGGACACACATCCAAATCATAAAGAAAAAAGACACAGGCAAAGTGCAGAGGAGCTCATTTGCAGGTCCCCTTATTCTTTCTCCCTCCTATGAGCAGTTGCAGACAGCACACTCTTCAATCAGTACAAAAATATGACATCATGTGTGTGAAATTTATGCTGAGGGAAACCCATTAAAGACTCAGTGCCCCAAATTTTCATTGGAAGCTGTGCTAGTTGGTACTCTCTGCCTGTAACCAACTCTATGAACAAATTTCAATGACCCCTACTTTTTTTATATAATCGTCTCCCTTAATTAACACTTAACCTTTCCAGTTGTTTCCCAGAAATGGTGGATTTTCTGTAACACAAAGAAGATGAAATTCTAAAGCCTCCTGGGCAGACTTCCCAACCTCAAGATTCACCATCCCACATAATCTGACACCAATATGCACAGCCCCTTTTTCAATGACACCGTGACCCACCCCTACAATCATGGATCCTCCTGTAAAAGCCCACTCTCCATTAGTTAGAGAGATGGATTTGAGGCAGCTTCTCTCATTCTCCTGACAAGATGTCTTTCATAATAACAAGTCTTTTCTTCCTTGGTAAAGCTCATGGTCTCAATAATTGGATCTTTATGCAACAGACAACTGGACCTAGGCTCAAACTCCCTTGTGGTTTGGACAACATGCCTAGCATATATGAAAGTTCCAGACCTCCAGAGAAAATATAATACATTTTTAGTATAAACCATATTGTTTGTAGCCACTCTTATCCATTAGGGTAAGTTTTATATCAACATAGGAACTGCTTACCAGGCATGTTTCCAGATCCAGCCAAGGGTCAAGCTGGTAACCTGGACCTTTTGAAGTCTAGTATTCTTAAGCTTACTCTGCTAATTTTTCTTCACAGAGAATTTCTACCTAGATTTCTTTGGCCAAGAATTTTGGCCAAGGAGTCTCTGGGTGTTTTATGTGTTTAACAAGTCCAATATGGTATTGTGATATGATGTAGCACTGTAGCTTCTAATCTTAACCACTTTGACTAGCTACAGTATATACAGCCATCTCCCACCAGCAACTGATAAATGTTAAAAAAAAAAGCAAAATATCTACAAAGTAATAACATAAAAATATCAATCTGAAATTCTATCCTCAGCTAAACCTTTTGAATGAATATTGGTGAATTAAAGAGATTTTTCAGACTGAAGTAGATTACTATACCACAGTTTGCATTTTAAAAACATAAATCAAGAAAAGAAGTGAGATGCAAAAAAAAATAAAAACAAGTAGGTAGAGTTATTAGCAACTTGATTGTAATTCTAAACAAACAATATTTAAAGGTAAATGAAAATAATGACAAATTTTTTAATTAGTTAAGCACCTTATAAAAATAACGTAGAAACTGGAAAAGGATTTAAACCACTCTGGAGATAGTTCATTTTCAAAAACAAGAACAGAAAAATCAATTTTTTGTCTTTGTAAATTTATTTAAATTAAAAAAGACTTTATAGTGTTCACTATAAGTGTTCACTATAAGTAGAAATGAATGCATAGCTTCAAACCAGAAGCACAAAATGGCGAATAAGGAAAATGTTGTCAAATCAAAAGCTATTTTGTAACAAATAGAGAATGCGAAAAGAAACAGAGGGAATTAAGTTCTGAAAGTTCAAGTTAAATAGTAAATTCATTTAAAACATTTGTAATATATGAATACAACATTGAAGAAAATTGTCAAATTAAGTTTATAAAAAAATATAAAAACATAAAATTATATCAACACTTAAAATGATAATGTATCAATATTTTGTATGAAGTAGACCTCCATCAGTTGCTTTCAGATGGAAAAGCAACTAAATTAATAAAACACTAATAATTTATTAGTAGCTGACACAATTGTTTTATTCAGAGGATAATACAAAACAAGAGGCTGAAAGAAGATAATTAAGGTCCAGTCTCTCATTTTTGCATCTTTTTGCATATTTACCATATTGTATGCTAATAAAAATTACTTCATTCATAAAATCATGAAAAATAGCAACTCCTTTTTACGTTACTCTTAGAATGTGTAGAAGAAATGTTTACTTCTCATTCATAAGCCGTACATTTCCCCAGCGTCCTCAGCCTTCCAGCATCAGTTCCATATGACTAGTTCTGGCCAGTGGACTTTGGGAAGAAACATGACTCCAGTATAACACATGTTAGAATTACTGCCCAACCCTCTCAGCTTCATTTTCTCTATTGTGAGAACCATGGTAACTGCTTGTTGATAAAAGAAAGCAACCTAGATTGCTGAGTGAAAATCATAGCCTAGAAACCTTTTCACTTCTTGTTGAACCTTTTGCCTGAGTAAGAAGTGAAATTTTGTTGTTATATAATGTTTTGTGTTCACTGATTACCAAGGTATAGTCTAACCTAATCTCTCTAAATAAAGAAACTCTTTTTTGATAGTTCTAGCTAAAAGTCACAGTTAAGACACATATTATTGTAGCTTGAATAATGCGTCCACCTGTGGCAAATCATTTTACCCAAAGAGATTAGGTACCATGATAAGCCAGATGCTGAATACATGCCCACTCTTGCGAAAGTTGAAGTAACCACTTAATAAAGCATGGACGGGGGGTGCTCCCAAGAGAGAGGGTTCCTGTTATTAGAAGGAATGGTATTTAGGCAATTCGCTCACCTCAGCTTCCCAAAGTGCAAGGATTGGGCTACAGATGAGGGCCACAGAGCCTGAGCAAGAGCGAGACCCTGTCGCTACTAAAAATTGAAAAACTAGCGGAGCCTGATGATAAGTGGCTGTAGTCTTGGCTACTCCATAGGCTGAAGCAAGAGGATCACTTGAGCCAAGGGGTTTGAGGTTGCTGTGAGCTATGACAGTGCTGTGAGCACTCTATCTAGGGTGACAAAGTTAGTTTCTGTCTAAAAAACGAAGGAATGCAATAACAGCAAATGATTACTATTTCTATCTTCCAAACCCTTTGCTCATAATTACAGGCTGAATTTTGTCCCCACAAAAACTAACCATTAAAATCTTAATACTTAAGACTTCAGAATGTTACTGTATTTGGAGATCACTCTTTAAAGAAGTCACTATTCATAGAATCACTATTTAAAGAAGTGATTAAATTAAAACGAGAACATTAAGATGGGCTTGAATCCAATCTAACAGATGCCCTCATAAGAAGATATATGGACACACAAAGGCATACAGGGATTTGCATGCACAGAAGAAAGGCCATATGAAGTCACAGAAGGAAGCCATCTACAAGCCAAGGAAAGAGGCCTCGGGAAAACACAACCTGCCAACACCTCCATCTTGGACTCATAGCCTCCAGAACTGTGAGCGATTAAATTTCTGTCACTTAAGCCACAGTATTTTATTATGGTAGCCCCAGAAATACACAAAAATACCAAAATTTCCCCAAATAACTTAATGATACTCGTTTGTAAAATAATGCCCAAATCATATTGTCTTGATCCATTTAAGCAACTCACATATTGTACCCATTTCAAATTCAGGAACTCCAGCTAAGAGGTATTTCTTCTAATCAGCTTGAAGTGCTACCCCTTTAGGGTCTAATAGCCTATAGATGAATGATAAAATTTACAGGAAAATTCTAACAACTGTAAATCTGTGTTGAGAAATAACATCGCTTTGAAAGTAGAAAACAAAATACCTTTAGCACACATGAATAAATTGGCTTACATTTGATAGCTATGTAATCTGTAATACTCTGACTTGTTTGTTCCTTGAAGGATAAATAGGCCAGGGAAGTACCAGTGATCGTATACACACACCTACAGACACACAAATAAATATACAGGGTGGCCATGAAGTTCGGGTGCAATTAAATACTGGGTATATGTAAATGCTATATATTTATGCACACTCACATAATGTTAAGACATATGTATTAAATTATGAAATTACAACATAATGTATCCCAGAAACTGATCACACATAAAAACCGAGCTTGCTAAATAATACTACAAATGGGTTACAGATGTGTTCAAATATTGATTTCCCCAGCCCCCAGGGCAGGTAGGTGAATAGCTTCAGCTCTGTTAATCTTGGTGTGGCATATAATCATTGCCATTTACTGTGTATGTCACAATGTGAAAATTAGTAGGAAATAATACATAGAAATCTCAATAAATTCCAAAAGATTAATTGTCTGGGTTGTATTATCTAACTATAGTATAATAAAAATTAAAATGGCCATATTTTATCTATTCTGAATTCTACAAATTTTCACATTTTAGATTTTATGGAATTAAGGCAACACTTAAAATCACTTCTAAAAAGCTTTAGCTGGCCCACAGAGGAAGCAATTCATAATGTAGCAGTCATTTCCTACACATCTGTGAATTAGACATACTTTTAATATAACTCTTAACAGAGTTGCCCCTTCAATTTAGATATTTATAATGGTAATATAATAGGATGTCAAACTGTGACTCTTTCCATTTCTAACTCAATTATGCCTCCAAGAAAAAAATGTGCCGGCTTCTCTCAGAATCCCAAGGTGGGGTGTATGGCCACCAAAGCAGGGCTTGATAATGTAGATCCTGAAGACTAATTTGGGGAACCTTAACTAACCACCAGTATCTAGCTTTTGAAATTAATGGAGAAGCTGAGAGAGACATTTGTAAAGGACTTTTAGTCTGCATATAATATCCATGAACTGAGTTGAGGAATATTATTTTCTTGACTTAAATTCAGAGAAATGATGTTCAAAGAAATCACTGTACAAATGGGGTGTGTTTACCCTAAAGTTGGGATAGAGGAGAGGTTTAATGAACTGATTTCTGACTTGAGTTGGAGAAATCTAAATGCTGGTGACTGTATTTGTTTAGTTGTTCTAATAATATAGCAAGGTGATGCTTATTTCTGAATTCAGAGAATTTTGAAAGTCAAGAGTTCATTGGAACAAAGGATGCATGAGTGTTTTTCATTAGCCAGATATGAGCCATGTAAGGGAGAATTATTGTGGAGTTGTTTGAGGTGACGGCCGGGAGAACGTGTTAGAGAGAGGACACTCCCTTAGCAATAAGAAGCTAGAGGAGAACTGCCAATGCCTACATGTCAAGAAAACTGCTTGGGTGACCAGTTGGAAGAGATGAATTTACTTAACACAATCACTGAGGGAGGGAGAAGGTGCTAAAGAACTCATCACCCAATATGGATCAAGTCAACTTTAACCACCTGAGAAACCTGAAGTGGCCAATTCTAGGCCACCACAACAGAACCAAGCGAATAAGACACTACCTATGGATTCTGCCTCCTCGGTGGTTTGTTTAAACTCTAGGAGAGACACCAAAATGCCAGAGAATGAAAGTTATGAAATAAAAGCTTATAATATCTCCTTATTTTTAAATAGGTCTGAAAAGGGATAGGAAAGAAATTTGAACATTTAAATCTGGACTATGACCTTAGAATAGGTATTTTTCTGAACTGAGATTTTTGCTAAAAGAAATGTTTTTTATTGCCTAAAGGAGGTATAAAATGCATGAAACTTGCCCTACATTTCACATAGCAGACAGGATTATACCCAGAAAACTGATATGAATAAGTGAAAAGGGGGGAATAAGAATAAACTTTACTCTTTGAAACTAATTTATGGCTTTCATATGAAAGCTATAACCCAATTATAACCTAAGAATATGGGGAAAGGGGAAAAGGAGGGGAGGGGGGACAATGGGTGGAGAGAGGGTGATTGGTGGGACCACACCTACAGTGCATCTTACAAGGGTACATGTGAAATTTACTAAATGTAGAATATAAATGTCTTAACACAATAACTAAGAAGGCTATGTTAACCAGTGTGATGAAAATATGGCAAATGGTCTATAAAACCAGTGTATGGTGCCCCATGATCACATTAATGTACACAGCTATGATTTAATAATAATAAAAAATAATAAACTTTATTCTATTATACTTTTTGAGTCTGATTCTTTTTTTTTTTTGGCCAGGGCTGGGTTTGAACCTGCCACCTCCAGCATATGGGGCCAGCACCCTACTCCTTTGAGCCACAGGTGCCACCGAGTCTGATTTTTCAAATATACTTGCATCTGGGATGTTAAATTAGCAAATACATGTATGTGAATTTAAGCCCACATTTGAATACTTAATTTTTACTTTAAAAAGCCTTTTTTGAATATTTTGCTAATAAAGCATTGAAATTAAAAAAAAATTGTATAAAGAAGATTGCTTCTTCAATGCCATGGTTTAGAGAAGTTTTATGCCAATGTGATAATATATAGAATTCTGTTGGCCAAAGGTGATTCAAAAAACTCTTCAGTTAGAGAATGTAAAGAAAAATTAGATTCAAAATTGAAGCATGAATCACACTTACTAGTATTATTTTTCCTTCAAAATACTATAAATAAACTGATGGTTCATTTTACAATAATTGGCATTCAAGAATTGAGGAAATGCATTGATAAATGTTGTACAAAAGCAAAAAAAGTATAGCATTTATAAAGTACTTTTTGTTTAAACAACAAATCAAAAGTATGCATATAAATTATTAGAAATTAGTAAGAATGAATGACAATAATAAATATCAAATCAGAAGGGTTGTAGCTATACTGAATACTATTAATAATAATAAAAAGAAAATATCTTAAATTCCAGAACACAGCTTAAGTAATAAAGGGAGGGGCAGTAAAACAAGCCAAAGGCTGGAGGGAAACTCCATAATGACAAAAGCAGAGATTAAAGGATAAAACAACTTGCAGGCAAGGGCATCGTGGCTCATACCTAGAATCCCAGCACTTTGGGAGACTGACATACCTAGAATCCCAGCACTTTGGGAGACTGACATACCTAGAATCCCAACACTTTGCGAGACTGAGGAGGGAGGGTCTCCTGGGGTCAGGAGTTTCAGCCTAGCCCAGGCAACATAGTGAGACCCTATCTCTAAAAAAATGAGTAAATAAATGAAATTAAAAATTAGCTGGGTATGAAGATGCACCTGTAGTCCTAGCCACTTGAAAGGCTGAGGCAGGAAGATCACTTGAGTCCAGGAGTTCAAGGCTGTACACTGCACTCCAACCTGAATGACAAAGCTTGACTTCATCTCTAAAAAGAGAAAAAATGAAACTATAGCTAAGAACTCTTTGAGAAAGGCAATAGCAAAGGCAAGCCTCTAACCTATTGAATTTATCAAATATGTTAAGAAAAAAGCCACCAAATCTCAAAACTAAGAAAGAAAGGATAACTAGAGTCATGGTAGCTATGTTAAAGTAGCAATATAAATAATCCCAGTCTTTTCAACATAAATATATTTACTGATTTTTTTTAGAAAAAGAAATTGACCGGGCGGCGCCTGTGGCTCAGTCGGTAAGGCGCCGGCCCCATATACCGAGGGTGGTGGGTTCAAACCCGGCCCCGGCCAAACTGCAACCAAAAAATAGCCGGGTGTTGTGGCGGGCGCCTGTAGTCCCAGCTACTCGGGAGGCTGAGGCAAGAGAATCGCTTAAGCCCAGGAGTTGGAGGTTGCTGTGAGCTGTGTGAGGCCACGGCACTCTACCGAGGGCCATAAAGTGAGACTCTGTCTCTACAAAAAAAAAAAAAAAAAAGAAAAAGAAATTGACTATCACACAAGAGCCAGGAGTTAAAAAAAAAAAAAAAAAAACAGACAAGTAATCATAGAAAAATTTTAAAGTGTGTTACTTTAAAATTTTAATTTATCTTAAAATTAGGTGCAAAACCTCTTTGATTATAAAGTCAGACATTTATATCACTTCTATTTTCAGCACTGATGGAGCAACAATGACCCTTCCTCGAGTAAACAACCAAAAAAATTGAACAAAATAAGAAAAATCAGAGTTTACAAACATTGGACAGGTAGCAGTGTTGAAATGTAACTTCTGAGAGAAAGAAGGAAATGAGGTGTGTCCATCTTACTTTCCGCTCACTTCCAGGAATATTTTCAGGCTGTAGCGTTAGAAAACAAAACCCAAATACAGCTTGGCAGTCTCCCAGAGGTGAAGAAAAAGTGTTAAAAACATGGGGCGGCCAGAATGGCCTCAGTTTGCTGGGCAGAAATTCAGAAATAACAGAGGAAAGAAGAGAGTTAAACGGAGGAAGCTGCACAGAGGGAAAACAGAGAGAGCTCCTCATTAGTCTTAGCGAAGTTCTAATGAATGTATCACTGTGAGGACCTTACCAAAACCAGGAGCAAATAAACAGCAGAAAGGACATTTCAGTGGGTGAAAGATGATCATTTCAACAAATGGCATTGGCACAATTGGGTAGCTTTGCTTATAAAAAATTAAATAAATATGTAAGTAGGATCCTCAATGCTTACCATAGAATATATAGAAGTTAACTTTATAAACTATAGAAAATCACAGATATAAATATGAAAGCTAAAGTGATCAAACTTTTAGAAGAAAACAAGAGGAAATCTTATTGACCGTGAGTTTGACAAGGGATTCATAACTAAAACACAGAAAGCACAAAATACAGAAAAGAAAAAAATGGACTTCACCAACATTTTAAAAACAACAGTTCTGTTTTCCAAAAGATACTGTTACAAAAATAAGGCAATCTACAGACTGGAAAAAAAATATTTGTCAAACATATGTCTGAAAAAAAGGTTGTATCTAAAATATACGAGGAATTCTTCAACTCAATTTTTACACAAAGTCATAAAAATTAGCAAAAAACTGAACAAATATTCCACCAAAAGAAGATAGGAGTGGAGAATAAGCCTGTGGTGGCTGGACACAGTGGCTCATGTCTGTCGTCCTAGCACTCTGGGAGGTCAAGGCAGGTGCATTGCTTGAGTTCAGGAGTTAGAGACCAGCCTGAGCAAGAGTGAGAACACGTCTCTACTAAAAATAGAAAAAACTAGCTGGGCATGTGGCACTTGCCTGTAGTCCCAGCTACTCAGGAGGCTGAGGCAAAAGGATCACTTGAACCCAAGAGTTTGAGGTTGGGTTCAAGTGAACTATGATGCTACCACGGCACTCTACCCTAGGCAACATAGTGAAACTCTGTCTCAAAAAAAAAAAAATTCTGTAGAAAAAGATGCTCAGCTTCATCAGCATCTGGTGAAGGCAAATTAAAACCACAATGAAATGCTACTCCATACATCCTGCAAACACCTTGCATGTGTTAGGAAGCACCCGAGACAAATGGAACTCATACATATTGCTCATAGGAGCCTAAGTCAGCACAACCACTTTGGAAAACAGTTCAGCAGATTATTTAAACGTTTAGCTACGCACATATCACAGAACCAAGAATTTTGCTGTTAAACATTCAACTGGGAGAAATGAAAGCCTATATTTACAAAATGACAAATATTCATGGCAATGTTACTTCTTTTAGCCAAAACTAAACAGATGAAAATACCTTTGGTAGTACAAAAAAATTGTATGTCCATAGAATGGCATACCTGCTCCTCTGAGGAGCTAAGCTGAGGTAGTCAGCTGACCTAGTCGGCTGAGTTCACATTCTTCCCCCCACTTCTCCCCTAATCATTGAGTTAGGGTTTCACCCTGATTGTGAGGATGTTTACCTCAGGAAACCTGAGCAAGTTGTCACAAATAGGCAACAGGCGTCGTGACATTGGTAGAATAAAGGTTACTTTGACAACATGATGCTTCCTTTAATGATTCTCTTAGGTATTTCGTTAAGTGAAAATCACCTTTCCATGGTTTAAACATTTTGCATCGTCGGAATGAAGATTACTTTGATGTTATTGCCTATCAGATAAAATTAAATTGTTCTAGGTTAGTGTCCTTGTGTTTTCATTATAAAAACTATTAGAATTGCAACTGAAGAATAAAATTGAGAGTCTACTCTCGTCGTTCTCCAGAATTGCTGGCCTTCTGATAATAAAGCTTGTTTGGGCCTAAACCCAGTTTCTGCATATTGGCTGGACAGCAACAGGTGGCTGGTAATAGAATATACTACCTCTTCAGCCAGAAATAGAATATACTACTGCTTATTACTAACAGAAAACAATAAAACATGGATAAAAATATGATTACCAAAATAATTTTGTTGTGTTAAAGATAGACAGGAAAAAATAACTAAAAATACATGATTCAATTTATATAAAGCTCTAGAGAATACAAATTTATAGCAACAGAAAACAGATCAATGGTTACCTGGGGAGAAAAGGAAATGAGGGATTGGAAATAAGCAAGATAATGATGGATATTAATTAATCTTAATTTTGTAGTGATGATTTCATAGGTGTATACATATGTCAATATACGGAAATGACCCCTGCATATATGTGGAGTTTATTGATGTCAATTTTTCCCCTAAAGAAGTTTAAAAAAAAAAAAGAGTTCTTATTTTTTAAGGAATAAATAATTCCATTTCCATATAAATTTTTAAAAGTAAAATATGGATAAATGGACAATTCATTTTATAAAACTATAGAATCCTATTCTTTGACCGTGTTTCATTATGAAATAGGAGCTCATTTCACATATAAATGGGGATACAAATAATCCAAAGTAAAACACTAGCAATAGCTATTAAAGAATAATAAATACTTTTCATCAAGTAGAACTTATTTCAGGAATACCAGAATGATATTATAAAGCAATAATTTAATAGAGAAAAAAGTAAACAAGTATACTAATAGATGCTGATAAGACATTTGAAAAATTAATTTCTCTTGATATTCATAGAATATTTTCTTAAGGAAAACAAAATCTTATCTCACTAAAATTCCAATAATTATTTAAAACAAAATTATTAGAGCCATTCATTTTAAAGTATAGAATAAGATAAAAATAACAATTATTTGTTCACATTTTTCTGCAATTTATTAGTGCTGGAATATTTTCTAAATGTTTATTGTGTTTAACTCCTTGAAGAAAAAAGAAAATGTAACACCATCACTTATTAAGATGCCTTAATTTTATATTTTTTAAAAAAGTTAATCCAATTTGAAAATCATTTGGCTTCTTTGAAGTACTAAGAAAGCTTAATAATTTAGTTTTATGCAAATTAATCAATATTAATAGCTATGGCCTTTTGCATTTTGTGAAGAGGAAAATTTATATCATACTAGCTCTCCCATCCCAAACAACTAGAGAACTGCATGAAACATATGAAATACGTGTTTTCAGACAGAAGACAGAAGGACTGTGATCTCTAAGATAGGAGATGAATAAAATGAGCCTTGTAACATAGCAAGCTTTGTATCTGTTGGCACTTGCCACAAAGGACAGAGAATTTCAGTCTTGCTGAAATTGACAGTGAAGTTTGGGAAGAGTTACTGAAGATGTAGAGAGGAATAAATTTGGGGGAGGATGGAGCTAAAGAGATCTACAAGTGATTCCTTTATTGATGAATTCATTCAACATTTTTCTCACAAGGGTTTACCTTTTATTCAAAGAAAAGTTTGACTTTGAAACATTGATTGTAAATATTTGAAACTTTCTTATTAGATTATTAGATTTGATATGATCAATTTCAAAGCAAATGTTTAGATTATTACATCTCAAACAAGAAGCAGTGCAATTAATCAAAACATACACCTAAACAATTGACACAGTTTTGCACTCTTAATGGTAGTTGGTTTATACCAGCAACAAAGAAGCCTGGCAGGCAAGTGATGACGGTATTGTGAAAGGCATTTTCCACAGCTTGTTGAGAATTAAATATTTTTCCTTTGCAAGAAATGATCCAAAGCCTAGAAGAAATGGTAGTCGATTGGTGCCAGTCTGGTGAACATGGGGATGACAGTTTCCAAGTCCAGCTACAATAGTTTGAGCAGCTTTGTTTGTAAGACATATGTTCAAGTGGAGCACTGTTTGCAAAATGATTGTCCTGTCTCTAAGTGACCAATCTCAGCTGCTCAATCGCAGGCATCCACATCACTGTCCAGGAGACATCAATATAATCAACTGGCCAGGTTTCATGAAGCAAAAAACTGGATAATACCCATGGTGGACAAACAGACCCCATTATCTTTTTTGGGTTAATTATTCAGTTTAGGGCTGTTTCAGCACTTCATTTTTATCCAATCTTTGCACTTAACTCTTGTGATTGTCAAAAAAGAATCCATTGTTATGACGCGTAGCAATGCAATGTGAATGTCATGACAGCAAAGAAGACAAACTTCAGGACTACTTCTCTTTGGCACTGGTTTAATTCGCGTAGAATCCATCTATCTAGCTTCTTTACCTTGCTGATTTGTTTAACTGGACCCTTATGGTTGGAATGGTAACGTCAAACTTTGTGGCTAATTCTTTCAAAGGTGAGATGGATTTATTTCTACTGCATTTTTCAGCTCATCATTATCCACCCTGGTCACAAGTCACCCTGGCTCATTTTTAGCATTAATATCAACAGAATAGAACTTCACAAACCACCATATAGTATGCTTCCATTAGGTCATCTTTCCCAAACACTTGGTTGATATTTTGAGCTAAGGAACTGATATTGAAAAATCAGATGAATTTTTTACTTATCTATGTTTTCACAAAAATGGCTTTTAAAGAATTTGAAAGATAATCATAGCCAGCATAGCCAAAATGTGCATTTGTAAGAAAGAGAATGTATTTATTTATTTATTTTATTTTTATTTATTTATTTTTTTTGAGACAGAGCCTCAAGCTGTCACCCTTGGTAGAGTACCATGGCATCACAGCTCACAGCAACCTCCAACTCCTAGGCTTAAGTGATTCTTTTGCCTCAGCCTCCCAAGTAGCTGGGACTACAGGCACCCGCCACAATGCCCGGCTATTTTTTGGTTGTAGTTGTCATTGTTGTTTGGCGGGCCCAGGCTGGATTCAAACCTGCCACTCTGGTGTATGTGGCTGACGCCTTAGCCCAGGGGTCCTCAAACTTTTTAAACAGGGGGCCAGTTCACTGTCCCTCAGACCGTTGGAGGGCTGGACTACAGTTTAAAAAAAACAACTATGAACAAATTCCTATGCACATTGCACATATCTTATTTTGAATTAAAAAAAAAAAACTGGAACAAATACAATATTTAAAATGAAGAACAACTAAAGTTAAATCAACAAACTTACCAGCATTTCAATGGGAACTATGGGCCTGCTTTTGGGTAATGAGATGGTCAATGTCTGGTTCCATATTTGTCACTCGTAGTCGTAACCAGTGATGCAAGTGTGCATCAGTTAGTCCTGAGACTGAGAAGAGGAATCAAGAGACAGAGAGGAGAGGAGTCGGAGAGTGCCATACACATTCCATACATGCGCACTGTAGCAGGACAGGCAGTGGTGGCAAAAACACCCGGAGGGCCAGATCAATGTCCTCGGTGGACCGCATGTGGCCCACGGACCCTAGTTTGAGGACCCCTGCCTTAGCCACTTGAGCTACATGCGCTAGCCAAGAGAATGTATGTTCATAATTAAAGAAAAGGACTGTCAAAGTGAAATGTCAGAGATATCAACTGTCAAATTTAGTAGCTATCAGACATTTCATACTTAATAACCTGAGATACACACACAGGCACACACACACAAGAATGTGTATGATCTTTTAGAATAGCGAATAGACAAATTTAAGAAGTAAATGAAATTCAAGGAATCACTTCTAGATGAATAATATACTATAGAATCTCCTCAAAGGAATGCATTAAACATTTTTTGTGGACTGCAAAATATGATTTAAATAAATAAATAATTAAGAACATATTCTATGTGTTTTTTATCCCACTATGTGAAGCTAATAGAACTGTTGTCAAACTGCAATTACTTTGTTTCACTGTAATAGGAAATGATCTCTTAAATGAAAGAAGTCCTTTTTCTTTCCAGCTTGTTTTGCAGAAACTACAGCCTGCTAAAGACAAGTACCTTTCTAAAATATACCCAGCCGAGGTTTTATGTGGGGTTTGTGTCTTTTATAACAAGATTTAGGTACATTGACTGATCATTATACTATAATTCACAATAAAAACGGATAAGCCTAAGGCAGCAGTTCTCAACCTGTGGGTCATGACCCCTTTTTTTTAACAATGAAAATACATTGCAGCATTAGGCAGGTTGAGAACCACTGGCCTAAGGTTTAGAAATCATAAAATTTTACCAATTCAGAAAAATTGTGAGTGCATAAAATATTTTATCATTCTGAGGCAATAAATTGTATAACCGTTTAATTAAAAAGCTAAGGGATTATTTTGAAATACAAAAAGAGAGAAATCATAGCAAATTCTTTATAATGAATAAGTACCACTACTCCTCCCTCCTTTCCTTAGTTGACATTTATTTCTTACCTTGAAACCAATGAATTCTGTTGGGTGAGCCTCTCACATATATCCACGTCTTCAGATTCATCAGTCTAATAAAAGCAGTCAACCTTGTAAAATACCTCTAGCTCCATCTCGCAAATGTGTTTCTCATTTGAAACTTCAAGCACAGAAGAGAAATAATTTGTTGATCTCTAGTCATACAAAGGTGCCTAGCAGCTCCTAAGAAGATGGTATAATAAGAAATAAGCTCGGTATTTCATTATCTAAAGTTAGGTAAAGTTATATATTAGGTTCTTAGTCCATCATAGATACTCTTTATCTCATATTAAAGCAGTGTTTATATGAGGTGTCAGCACCAAAACGAGGCAGTTGAATTGCTTCCTAAGAGGACTGGTGAAGTGTTAAGATCTAATAAGCACCAGGTAAATGAGGTTGGTGGGGAGATAGTAAAAGAATTCAGCCTGTTCAAGGAGAAGTAAAAAGTACCTGCAAATTGGGGCGGCACCTGTGACTCAAAGGAGTAGGGTGCTGGCCCCATATCCTGGAGGTAGCGTGTTCAAACCCAGTCCAGGCCAAAAACTGCAAAAAACAAACAAACAAACAAAAAAACCCCCCTGCAACTTCAAGATCAAAAACTGGGATAGCCAAGAAGGGCAAACACACAGACACTAGGAAAATGCACCCAGTTTAGGAAAAAAAAAAAAAAATCAAATGGCCTTATTTTATAGCTTTTTAGAATATCCAAATCATTCTTCCGAGACAGGGAACTGGTCAGTCCCACTTCATAAAGAGTCACAAGACCTAAACCAAGATCTCTGACACAACAGAAGGGGTGGAAGAGCCAGCCCAAACCCACTACAACCAAGATGGTCCCAAAAAAGAGACCTCAGGTTACCCTCACTGCTCCTTAAATATTGTTTATAACTTACTAGCATATCAAAAGAAACTCCTACCAGTGCCATGATGGTTACTAATGTCATGGCGACTTCAGGAAGTTAGCCTATATAGTTTAGAAAGGGAAGGAACTCTCAGTTCTGGGAATTCTTCACCCATCTCCCAGAAATCTTACAAATAATACTCCCTTTGCTTAACATAAAATAAATTATAAAATACAAAGTTAGACCCCAGAAACTCACAAAGTGCTACTCTGTGTTGCTCTGAGGGATAGCTGCTGCTCTGTCTATGGGGAAGACTCTCTTTTCATTTTTTCTTTTTCAAAAAGGTAATAAACCTGCCTTTGCCTCACTGTTCTGGTTGGAAATTGAATTCTTTCCTATACAAGGGCAAGAATCCCCTTGACCTTCCGACTGGACCCCAGTTTTGAGGTCTGCTTTCCTTTATCAACTCTTTAAAGAATTCCGCCATGCATAAAAAAAGCCATCCTCTGAACACAGAATTTAACAAGCAAATGACTTATGTCTCAATCTTACTGGAGTCCTTTAAACATGAGATAGCAGAGACAAAAGAAAAATTCATAGCTCAGAGAGATCAATTTTTATGTTTTGACAATGTTGGACCCCTAAACAAGTAGGAAAATATGGAATGGGAAAATAAGTGGTCATAAGTTACTATATTTATTTCATAAGTAATTCCCATAAATTATGAGACTTCATTCATATGTATAGGAGTTTTTCTTTTATAGACAGATTTGAGAGGAGCTGCTTTCAGTGGAGGAAGAAAATACAATATAAGAAGCAATATATCCCAGCTACTCGGGAGGCTGAGGCAAGAGAATCGCTTAAGCCCAGGAGTTGGAGGTTGCTGTGAGCTGTGTGAGGCCACGGCACTCTACCGAGGGCCATAAAGTGAGACTCTGTCTCTACAAAAAAAAAAAAAGAAGAAGCAATATGACATATATTTGCATTCCTGCTATATGTACTGATTTTGAACCCTCTTGGTTGAAAGCCCCCAAAATTTACCTTGTGCGATTTTGTGCATAAGTAAACCTACCACGGTGATCAGGATTCAAACGTGAAGCGGCAGTTCTTTTTCTCTCTATGGAGTCCAGCTAAGCACAGGGACAAAAAGAAGGTTTGAAAACATGGAGAGCAAAGGCAGCAATAATTGATGATAAAAGAAGATAGTAAGGTTTCCCTGAATGGCCTTCTAGGTGCAAGATTTAGAAAGGAGGATCTAGAGCAGAAGAGAAATCAAGAGTTCTGCGAAAGAAAGTAGCTTGTGATATTAAGGAACTAAAAGAGCCAATTTGGTTGAGGCAAAGAAAGGACATGAATTCCGGGTAATCAAACACAAAAGGTGTGTTGGAGTCAGATTATCCAGGCCCTGGTGGATGGTGTTGAGCGTAGGTACAGTGGACGGGCATGAAGGGTTTTGAGTAAGAGGACTGATTTGATTCAAGTTATTTTTTACCACTATAAAACTTGCCTTCCAAGTTTAAGATTTTTAATAAAAAGAAGAAAGAAAGAAGGAAGGAAGGAAGGAAGGAAGGAAGGAAGGAAGGAAGGAAGGAAGGAAGGAAGGAAGGAAGGAAGGAAGGAAGGAAGGAAGGAAGGAAAGAAGGAAAGAAGGAAAGAAAGGGAAGGGAAGGAGTTGGTCTAAACACGAGGTAATAAATTGTTCCCCCTACTCCTCTCTCTCTCTCTCTCTCTCTCTCTCTGTATATATATATACATGTATATACACACATTTGTGTGTATATACATGTAAATGTATGTATGTGTGCGTATATATATTTTTTTAAATCAAAAATGTATGAAATGTATACATATAGGGTATACACAAGATCGTGTGCAATTGCACAAATGTATGTTGGGTTTTTTATTTGTTGTTGTTAAAAGAAAACAATGAGATTCTGTGAAAAGAGAGTGGTGGGGTGGTGGGACTGTCTTGTTACAGAGTTCATTATGCCAGAGAATTGTAAGAAATGGCTCAGCATCTTAAAGCAAAGATTGTGGACTGTAGAAAATGTGACCATAATTTGTCCTCATCTCTTTAGAGATAAAAGGGGGCATTATTCATAATTACACTGAAAAAAAGTAGTAAACATTTAAACTAGAATGAAATATCTTAGATGTGTTAGAATTCATCTTATTGCTGTAATAAGTGTGATAGGGACAGGCACGGTCTACCAGCTGCTGCCTTATATTAGATACTCTTCAGGGTGACAGAGGTTTAGCATTCCCTGTCCCCTCACCATTCTCCATCCTGGAATGAAGACAAAGCTTACTTTGGAGTTGAGTGCAGAAGCTTGAAGGAAGGTGCACAGTTTGAACACAATGAAGGGTCATGTAAAAGCTTTAAGGTTATTTAGCAGGTAACATCAAAATCCAAATAATCCCCTTCTAGGTGAATGTTATTTTGCCAAGCTGAGTGATAAAGTTCATTGAATGGGTCTGTAGAAAGTAGCCCTCACCAGGCTTTGTAGCTTTTTGGCCCCTAATATTGGAATCTCACTCAAATTAAGAGCAATTTCTCTGGAACAGCACAGGTGTCATTCTACACTAGGACTTAGAGTCTTTTAAGAGCTGTTAGTATAACTTATTCTATAAGCAAATTTCCCCCTATTCAGTACTCAGGTCATCATTGGTCTATGATATGACTGGCTGTAGAATACACAAAAGCCCAAAAAAGATGGATCTGGAAAATTAACTGGGAAAGACAAGATTGATAAGCATAGTATTTCTGAAGTGAATACTTCTTAAGTTCAGAGAAGGTGCAAGACCATTAGAGGACGGTTTGACCTGACACGTCCTCGATGCAGAGGCCAGCCACAAAGAGACAGACTCAGACACAAGTCCACTTCCAAACGGCTCAGGTTCTTGATAATCTCTATTTGGCTATTTAAGAGCAGAAGTCTTGTTTTTTGTATACCACTCTTGCTAGGTACTTGGGGGAGGCTGGGTATATTTTGGCTGCCTTTCATTCAGTAATCATAACAGTCCAAGAAGAGCAATGCTAACATATCAATGTTCCTTTAGCGTTTGTAGCTGAGGAACTAAGCACAGAGAGGATTTGCCAGGGAGCCAACTCACTATTACTTTCAAGACTTATTGTAGTTACTGCAAACTGGGTCTGAGCTCTCCAGATTCCACAGCAGGGTAGGAGTATTAAAGGTGCTAGATTCCCTCTCGCTTCCAGTCATAAGCTTGAAACAGTGACATATGCCACAAAACAACAAAGAGAAGCAGATATTCATTCCTTTGAGTAAATACTGGAAGTAATAAAATCGTTTAACGGCATGACAAGTTTGTGTCTTACATATATCATACCACACACAGTCATCACAGGAGATTAATAAGGGGTGAGAAGAGAAGAGCAAGGATTCATTTGACTGCTTTTTGGGGGGTGTGACTTCACTTGTTCTACCTACTATCTAGCAGAACACTCTAGACAAACTGACAATGGGTGAATACTGAGTGAATGTTGATGACGGGAGGACAAGAAACCTAAATTCAGAGGGCGGCTTACCTGAATTACTGGGAGCCTCATGTTTCTAGGGATACAATGGAAGGTTCATGAACTTTGGGGTCTCAACTTCCTGCATGTGATCCCAGCCTTTGTCACTACTTGAATAAGACTGACCATGCAACTTAGAAACCTCACTTTCTTTGTAACAGCTACCTCGCTGGGTTTCTGTACAAGTGAAATTAACTAAGAGAGATCATTTAAAGAATGTCATTCTGACTGTTGCTTAGGGGTCACTTATTATAGAGGTAGGGGAACTCTAGATGTGGTTTATAAGTTGCTCACAAAAGTGCAATAACAGTGAAAGATAATCTAAACTTAAGTTCTGTCGTAAGAACAGCTATGTAGAACCATTTCTAAGTTATATTTTAGGATTACTCTGGGGATTAAATAATGGAATAAAGGAAAGAGAGAAATAAAATCTATGAGGCGAATGAAGAGAGTACGACAGAAATCTATGTATGAATGAGTGTGGTTTGCAATAGCGAAGTGGCAATCTGATTAGGAAAAAAGTGGGCACAGCAAATACATTTAATTAAACACAGCATCAGCCTCATCTGATTATAAATCAGAATTGGGGGTGAATAAAATAAAATAGGTAGATAGATTCCTTTTGGGCAATGATTATTTTCAGAAGTTTAGAATTTATAAACAAACAATAAAAGTATATTTTACCTTTTACACTATATAGACACAAAATGTGATGTTCATTGAATTTGGTCAAGAAACTACTTTGGTATTCCCAAAGAAACTTCTTAGGTATTTAAGCTTTTATTTGCCTTATTTAAAATATTACTTGACATGCATATAAAACATTCATAATTATCAATGTAGGTATCATTTTACCAAACTTGAAATATCAAATATATTACCTGTCATTGTAACCTCTAGTAAATCTTATCACTCCTTATAATCCCTCATATTCCTATGGCCTTCTTTGTTTTGTGATTTAATAAGCCACACTAAAATGTGGATCTTCATTATACACTTCAGCTAACTTGTGAATGCACATACTACAAGTGTTCATTTAGCAGTCAGACAATTATTTACTACACTCTTGAATTTAGAACTAAAGATCTGCAATTTAAGGAAAGCAGCTCTTTGCAATGTATAATGTCAATGGTGCATGAGAATGCTTACAGAGAGCTGAGCTAATAAAACCCATTTCACAGGGGCGGCGCCTGTGGCTCAGTGAGTAGGGCGCTGGCCCCATGTGCCGAGGGTGGCGCATTCAAACCCAGCCCCGGCCAAACTGCAACAACAACAAAAAAAATAGCCGGGCGTTGTGGCGGGCGCCTGTAGTCCTAGCTGTTCGGGAGGCTGAGGCAAGAGAATGGCGTAAGCCCAAGAGTTAGAGGTTGCTGTGAGCCGTGTGACGCCATGGCACTCTACCGAGGGCGGTACAGTAAGACTCTGTCTCTACAAAAAAAATAAATAAATAAATAAAACAAAACCCATTTCACATCAGCCAATTAACTGTATCCTTGGTGGGAACTGGCAATTCAACCAAGAGAAAAGAACAAAATGGTATAAGGAAACAGAACATCTTGAAACAACTGTTATTCTTTTAAAATATCATTTTTTTGTAATGATAATTTGTGCGCTCTATGATGTGATTTTTATTGACATATATTTCTCTAGTGTATTTCTAGTTATTTTAACATTAAGTATTTATTGCAATTTTACAGCCCCACTCCAAGCACACAGGATAGCTGCAGAAGAAGCACTTCATGAGAGTATTTTTCTTAAACAGATAAATGCATTTACATATATGTATATGCAATCAAATATATGATATATTTAGTATCTAACACATATATTAGGTATTGTGTAATATATAGTATAATTAAATTTTAATATATGTTATACACAATATAATGTATAATATTATATACAATACCACTTTCAAACATACACACCCTCTACAGGAGGGTGGGGAAAGGAAGAGCAGAGAAAGGGAAGAAGGGAGGGGCGTGGGGCCTTGGTGTGCCTCACCTTTGGGGGGCAAGATGCGATTGCAAGAGGGACCTTACCTAACAAATGCAATCAGTGTACCCTGGCTTATTGTACCCTCAAGGAATCCCTAACAATACAAAAAAGAAAATAATTAATATTTTTACTTGTTTTAATATTCTAAGATGTTCTGGATTTGAAATGATTAAAAAATGACCTAATTCAATCCTCACATTTTATAATTGAACAAATCAACACCTCAGGAGTTAAATGATTTGTCCAATATTGCATACGAACCAACATTCTGTGATTTTCCAGTCTTTACTTTTCTGCCCATATTCCTTTCTTTCCTGTCCACTTTTCCTTACACTTTACACAGTGAATAGCAAGAGCATCTTAAGAGACAAATGCAACACAAGGATTTCTTGCCATAGTCAATATATTTGATATTTTTGATTTTAGCAAGAAACATGAAGGCAATTTATAAGTGTATCACCCAGATTTGTGGGTAATTTGAAATTGCAACAATTTACATAGAAACCATTTCATTCACTAATTTAACAAAAATTAAGATGTATTTACTATGTGCGAGGCACGATGCTTTTATCTGGAGAGACATGTTCGCTACAGAGTTTACATTCCACTGGGGTGACTCAAGTTAAACTCCACTTATAATTTTTGTATTTGTAGCCAATAACATGGAGGGAAGAAAAATCTGTTATCAGATTTCCATATAGAAAATTAGGAACAATTGGAAAAGAAGGGCTTCTGTCTACAGGGAGTCAAAGAGGAGCTCTCTGGAAAGGTTTTTTGAATATGATGCTGAAAACAAGTTAGCTGGTGAAGTGTTGTGTAAGCCAGGAGCAGGGCTTGAGTTACAGCCTTGGGAGAGAAAGTCATTTGAGAAGTAAAGTGAGGGAGAAAGCATCACTGGAAGAAGGAGAGGGCTCACATCAAGACCAACAGGTTCCTCAGAACACCCAATTTTCTTCTTTCTTCCATTTGCAATTTAGCTACCATTACCTCCTTCACTCTTCTCTTTTCTCACAGAGGACCAAAAACATGAGCCATTACTGTGTCTGATTAATCATACCACCAGAAAGTTAAATTTGGACAGTCATTTACATTTTAAAATGATGTTGAAACAGTTGTCATTTTCTTTAGCCTTCATAACAAAATTCTGGGGTAACTAGCTCGGGATTTAAAAGTGGTGTTTACACAAGAGTCAACTCAAAGTCTGGGGTAAAATTGTTTATTATTATGTGTTTGGTTATGCATTTTACCATATAGATTTTGTCAGCCCCTGGTGCCTCTTCTATTTTGTTTTCATTTCAAATGTAACTACTTTACCTTCTAGTATGCTGAGACTTCTACCTTGTGGGAAACCCCTGGGTTTATCAAATATCTTTTGGGTGCAGTTTGCAACTGCCACATTTGCTTGTGTTAGATATTTTTGTGACTCTGTGACTCTCACACATAAAGTCATGTTTATCGCTAGTAAACACTTTCAATTCTGTAAAATTGACATAGTTTTACATTGGAAAGAGATTGTGAACTATTCAGTCATACCCTTAACTGTTCTCTTAAGCTTTTCAGGGTGTATGTCACAGGGGTCCTCAAACTTTTTTTTTTTTTTGGTAGAGACAGAGTCTCACTGTACCGCCCCCGGGTAGAGTGCTGTGGCATCACACGGCTCACAGTAACCTCTAACTCTTGGGCTTACGTGATTCTCTTGCCTCAGCCTCCTGAGCAGCTGGGACTACAGGCGCCCGCCACAACGCCCGGCTATTTTTTTTGTTGCAGTTTGGCCGGGGCTGGGTTTGAACCCGCCACCCTCGGTATATGGGACCGGCGCCCTACTCACTGAGCCATAGGTGCTGCCGAATCCTCAAACTTTTTAAAAGGGGGCCAGTTCACTGTCCATCAGACCATTGGAGGGCCAGACTATAGTTTAAAAAAAAAACAAAACTATGAACAAATTCTTGTGTACACTGCACATATCTTATTTTGAAGTAAAAAAACAAAATGGGAACAAATACAATCACACTGTGACCCATGGGCCGCAGTTTGAGGACCCCTGGGAGGGACCCCCTAGCATAAGGAATTACTCACATGGGGCCACTGAAAGATAAAGCCCCTGGTTTTCAGTGTGGCACTGTGCAGGGAGCTCTGTGCTAACACTGTATTCTTTGTATGATAATCTCCTCAAAGAGATTTAAAAAAATAGCAAAGTCCAGAACTTGCCCTGATATTTCATACATGCTGATATTAATTTGAAAAATAAACAATATAGCAACATAAAAACACAAGAACCTTCTGACCTTCCCTAAGGTGTTATAATACACTTGTATTCCCTAAGTAGGAGGAGGTTATTTTCCTCTATGGTTTTATTTAGAATTTTAATATTTTCCATGTGGTAGAAGTAGAACTCTGGAATGCATAAATTCACTTTCTAAATAGGGCTAGTTTGTATACAATTGTTCATTTATTAACTGAAACTTTTTTGAATACCTTCTTTTGTGAGTACAATTCTAGATGTTGAAATTACAAAGATATATAAAGAAGAAAAATAAGCAGACATTGTCTTCACAGTGTTAGAAGTAGAGACAGATAATTAAAACAAATAAGCAACCAAATAAGCAAACTGGAATTAGAATATGATAAATGTTACAACAGATGCATGTACAGGATAATTTTGGATCAGATAAGAGGTGTCATTGACCAGACTAGAAGCATAAAGTAGGGCTTCTTAAAGGAGATGGTGTCTTCGCTGAATCTGGAAAGACAAGTGATAGGTCAAAATTAAATGTGGAATGTAAAGGTCTTAGCAAAATAACTAAGAAAATGCTACAAAAGCTGTGTTAACTAATGTGATGAAATGTGTCAAACGATCTATGAACCAAGTGTATGGTGCCCCATGATCATACTAATGTACACAGCTATGGTTTAATAAAAATAAAAATAAATAAATAAATAAAAAGTATGTAATAAAAAAAAAAGTTAAATGATAGATTTCATATTAGGAAATCTTATTAGGAATAGGCAAGAGACCCTATAGAAAGAGTAAAATTTCAAGAATTAGGTCATGCAAGGACAGTTTAATGACATACTGCTATTACCTCAGTGTCAATTACTGTTAAAATAATACCATGCTATATCTTCTGCTCTTTTCACAGATTTTCAGGTGCAGAAAATGTCCTCGTCTACATTTGTATGCAAACACCAAGTGTTGTGGTAACTGATTGTTGGTGTAATTGCCAATGCTGCAGAGAAACAGCCTTGCAGCCTCAGGGGGAAGCTCGCTCCTGTAATGTTAAGGAAAGGGGGCAAGAAACGAACTACACAGCATGGGATGGCGTGTAGCAAAGCTCTTTATTTGGGGGTCTGATTTTATACACTTCTAGTCACGTACACACTTAATCTATTATCTGTTAGTGTCACCATTACCTCATTTTACCTATCTGAAATTAACTTGTAAGGAAATATCCTGTTACTACATCAACACAAACATTTCTGTAGTTAGCATTCTTTTCTAGACATTGACTAATCTCTTGGGCAAGTATTTAAATAAAGATCACAAAGAAGAAAACAGTCACAGGGGAACAGAGTTAATGGAAGAGTGCCTTCAAGTTCACTCAGTTTACCCAGCATAAAGTAACGACTGGACAGAACACCTATAGACTTCTGACAATATGTTTTTAACAATAGTCAACCCTCTGGCCCGTATCTCTGAGAAGGGGCTGCATGCCCTTTGATCTCATGTTTGACGGGTTGCACAACTTCAGAGAATCGGCTTGTGGAATTTTAACCCCAGGCAAGCCAGCTCTGTGCTTACGATCCAGGGGGCCCAGGTTCCTTAAGCTTCTGTAAAAACAGCAAGCCTTTTTTAACTCACACTGAGTTCACTTTGTGTGCTTGATGTAGGATATGTTTATTTCTAAATATTATCTTACACTGACCTTTGAGTAAACAACTTCTAGGTTTATTTTACCCTATCAAAACTACACAGCATCAATATCTCTCTTTGTAGTTTTACAAAAAAAGAAAGAAAAACTACATCAGCCTAAACTTGGGGCTATATAAATTATCTAAATTTGCTTTTGAAGGCAAAACCCTTCAAAAAGAAGTTTCTTGGCTCCACATTTCAAAGCTCAATTACTCTCTCTTCTCTTAACTTATAAAACTTTTACGGTAGTATAACTGATATTCTTTCTGTTAACTTCTGTTAATAAAAACAAAGAAAACAAAATACATCAATAATTGATAATACATTAGAGTTTCATCAAATGTCTACAAAAAAGAACTTCAGTTTTGTAACTGCTGAGTATTTATTTTCCTTTGATCTAATTGCCCTATGTTTTTGTCTACCTTTTAATAATGTCCTAAATTATATGTAGAACATCATTTTAACTAGTCTTGCAAGTTTGTAAGCTAAAAAAAAGGCTTTAGGTTTTTGGTTTTTTTTTTTCTGTCATTCCAATTTTAGTATATGAGCTGCTGAAGCAAGGACTTTAGGTTTTTTTCTAAAGTAATGCTTTTTAGTTTTATAAAAATAAACTTGAAAAGAACAAAAAATATGTGTTTAGCACCATATTTTAAATCAAGCACCTCTAAAATCCCCAACTTTATAAGCAAATAGAATCCTAAAAAATAGGCCTAAGACATCAGGAAAAAAATACATTTGGATTTATGATGTTAATGTTTCCAAAATGGCCTTTCTACTCCCCATTAATGTAACATTAGTCTCTTCTGTTGTTTTCTTGTGTAAAAACTTCTTGAAAAGTAGTTGGTAGTCTCAGCGAATTTCGCCTGATGAATTGATCTATGAAGGTAATGGTGAGATCTTATTTGCAGAATTTTAATAATTATCACATGAAGTAGATATGAAAGTAATCTAATCAGCTTTGCATTGCACAAAAGAAAACAAAACAAAAAATTAATGAGCTGTCTTTGAGGATGACCATAATAGTGACATGTTTTATCTTTTTGATGAAAATTAGCAAATAGAATACATTTTGGAAAAGTGATAATTGAATTTTATGTACATTATATCTTTAGTCAAATCTTATTGGTATACAAACAGCCTGATAATTGCTAGTTGATGAGAAAAAATAGCTAACACTTTTTGAGTAATACTTCAACGACAGGCATCCTGTTGTATCATAGGCACATATAACTGTTTTTTTCATTCTATAATAAATAAAGTACTTCCTCATCAGTGTCCCCAGAAAACCATGACCCAGAAAAGTAAGTCATTTGCCTTTAGTTTCATCCATAATGAGCATCAAAAACTATTGCTCAAAAGTAACAAGTTATACTGCTTCCTAGATGTGTTCTTTCCATTACACTGACTTCTAACTTGATTCATCAGTAAACATTTCACATTGGAATAATTTTCATTTTGTATGCCCAAATTTCATTTTTATTTTGTTATATTCTTGATATATGACTACTTTACAGGGACTTTCACTTTAAAATGTTTTTCTAATCTCTAACACCTTAGTAGGTACCAGTATGAGAATATAGAAACACAATAATATCCTTACTTAGTTTTCTGGTAACAAAGTGCCCCAGACTAGCTAACTTGAGCCTGGGAAATTTATTTTCTCTCAACTCTGGAGACTGGAAGGTGGAGATCAAGGTGTCAGCAGAGCTAATTTCTTATGAAGCCTTTCTCCTTGATGTGTCAATGGCTGTCCCCTCCCTTCCTTATTCTGTGCATGTCTGTGTCTTAATCTTTTCTTTCAAAAACACCAGCCTTATTGGATTCAGGCCACAACTAATGATGACATCTAACATTAATTTCTTCCTTATATACCCTCACTCCAAATACAGTCCCAATCTGATGTACTAGGGGTTAGGGAATTTTAACATATGAACTAGGGCTACAATTCAGTCAATAGTAGTCATCAAGTTAGATCGTGTCTTTTATTAAATAATCAACAATTTTAGAAAGAATCAGAACCACTGAGTATGTACACAACTCCATAGGGCACCATTCACGTATTCTAAAACAGGTACAGTCTGATCAGTCATATGTAGTTATACTGAACCAGACCTTAGAATTGATACAGTCGCTTTATGGAAAAATAATTTTTATTACTTTTATATAGGTTTGACTATACAGATGTAAAACCTCTTTTGTTAAAGCTAATAAAGCTTTAATCTGCTTGAACGATAAGTGGATTGCATTTGTTTGCTAGAGGTCTTTCATACTGAACTAAACTTAAAAATTTAAACAAAAATATATATTTCACAAAATAAAATTATTTTGATGTTTTGAAAGTAGATTTAAGGAACTTATAAAATACTATACTTTTTTTATGCAGCCTTAAAGAAAGATGGAGACTTTACCTCTTACATGTTTACATGGATGGAGCTGGAACATAGTCTTTTTAGCAAAGTATCTCAAGAATGGAAGAAGTATCCAATGTACTCAGTCTTACTATAAAACCAATTTATAGCTTTCATAAGAAAGCTATAACCCAATTATAGCCCAAGAAGAAGGGGAAAGGGGAGAGGGAGGAGTCAGGAGGGAGGAGGATGGGTGGAGGGAGAGTAATTGGTGGGACCACACCTACTGCATCTTACAAGGATATGTGTGAAATTTACTAGGTGTAGAATACAAATGTCTTAACACAATAAGAAAATGTCATGAAGGCTATGTTAACCAGTTTGATGAAAACATTTCAAATTGTATATAAAACCAGAATATTGTACCACATGATGGCATTAATGATTTAATAAACAGCTATGATTTAATGTTTATTAATGATTTAATAAACAGATATGATTTAATAAAAAATGAAAAATAATAAAATAGTATATTTATTTTAAATTAGCAATTAAGGTGATTACATAATACTGATATTTTGAAATTAGTATTATTTAAATCAACTGTCTGTGACAATAAATTAAAGAAAAAGTGTTTGAAACACAGAAAGAATAGGAAGATTCAGGGTGGCGCCTGTGGCTCAAAAGGGGAGGGCGTCAGCCCCATATGCTGGAGGTGGCAGGTTCAAACCCAGCCCCGGCCAAAAACTGCAAAATAAAAAAAAGAAAGAAAGAAAGAATAGGAAAAATCACAATGAACACTATGAACTTGAAGAATTTAATTCACATGCACAGGTTTTATTTATGTAAATAGCATAAATATATTGATTTGATATACAGGGTGTCCATAAAGTTCATGAGAAAACTGATTTTGCAACAAATATGTTATGGGCAAGAGACATGAATAGAACTTTCTCTAAAGACGACAGACAAATGACTAACAAACACATGAAAAAATGTTCATCATCTATATTAGAGAAATGCAAATCAAAACATCCCTGAGATATCATCTAACCCCAGTGAGAATGGCCCACATCACAAAATCTCAAAACTGCAGATGCTGGCGTGGATGTGGAGAGAAGGGAACACTTTTACACTGCTGGTGGGACTGCAAACTAGTACAACCTTTCTGGAAGGAAGTATGGAGAAACCTCAAAGCACTCAACCTAGACCTCCATTCGATCCTGCAATCCCATTACTGGGCATCTACCCAGAAGGAAAAAAATCCTTTTATCATAAGGACACTTGTACTAGACTGTTTATTGCAGCTCAATTTACAATCGCCAAAATGTGGAAACAGCCTAAATGCCCACCAACCCAGGAATGGATTAACAAGCTGTGGTATATGTATACCATGGAATACTATTCAGCCATTAAAAAAAAAATGGAGACTTTACATCCTTCGTATTAACCTGGATGGAAGTGGAAGACATTATTCTTAGTAAAACATCACAAGAATGGAGAAGCATGAATCCTATGTACTCAATTTTGATATGAGGACAATTAATGACAATTAAGGTTATGGGGGGGGAAGCAGAAAGAGGGATGGAGGGAGGGGGGTGGGGCCTTAGTCTGTGTCACACTTTATGGGGGCAAGACATGATTGCAAGAGGGACTTTACCTAACAATTGTAATCAGTGTAACTGGCTTATTGTACCCTCAATGAATCCCCAACAATAAAAAAAAAAAAAGAAAATTTAGAAACTACAAAAAAGCACAAAGAAGCTTAAAGCAAATACAACAATTAAGGCTACCAATCAAAAGTACATTATTTTGATTAACTTTCCTAGTGTCCATTTATACTTAAGTATTTACATTTATACCTTCATTGTTTTGACACATACCTTTTATCTTAAAAATATTCTATTCTCAGTCTTTCATATCATCAAAACATGCCTTACACTATGTTATTTATAAAATGATTTGTTTATTTAATCAATCACTTGTCTGAATGAGTGGATTCTTTTGCTTTGCTCTTATAAATACCACCTCCAATTTTATATAATTGTTAGCGCATTGCTAATTTCATAAGAAAACATACTGCAAATTTAATTATTGAATGAAATAGCATGGATATTTTCTAATGTATTAACATATTAATTGTACATCCTCCAGAGAGGGTTTATTTTTGGGTTTTGCCAGTTTGATGGAAAAAACATTATTTTTTTTACTTTAGATTTAAAATTTTATAATATTTGAGCTGTTAATATCTATGAGTGAAAAATCTTTCTGTTTTTCTTCCTCTTGTCTTCTTGGTCAGTATTGCTAAGGGTTTATCAATTTAAAGAAGATGTCTATGTAATTACATTTTTTATTAGTAGTATAATTATTATGATTTCAATATATATTTTTTATTTTTATACAAATTTTGGGTATTTTTTTTCCTTTTCTACTTTCTCATAGTTAAACTTTATGTGATAGCTTATAAGCTTTTCTCTTTTTCTAATAGAATTTTTTGTAAGATATTTTTATCTTTCCCCAACTTTAGCTTTATATTACATATTTTTCTATGCCTTATGTTCATTATTATTCAGTTTAAATTATTGCATAATTTTCTTTACAATTTCTTTTTTTTTCAATTATGAGTTACTTGAAAGTGTGTTATTTTATTTTCATGTCTCTGGAGAGTGTTTAGATAATGAATTGTATCTCTTTTCTAACTTAATTTAGCTATAAAAAGCTAAAAAATATGCTTTTTAAGTTTCATTCCTTTGATTGACTTATGGTATAACTCAGTATGTAACATTTACCAAGTGCACAAAAAAGAAAATGTATTCTGTAGTGTCTGAATGATGTATTCTGTGATTATGTCATTGTGAACATCTATATTCTTACTGAATATTTGTATGCTCCTGAATATTGTAAACTCCTGGGCTCAAGTGATCTTGCTCAGTCTCCTGAGTAGCTGGGACTACAGTCATGTGCCACCATGCCCGGTCAATTTTTCTATTTTTAGTAGAGATGAGGTCTCACTCTTGCTCAGGCTGGTGTCAAACTCCGGAGCTCAAACAATCCACCCATCTTGGCCTCCCCGAGTACTAGGATTACAGGTGTGAGCCACCATACCTGGGCAATATTTCTTTAAACATTCATTATGATAATGTCAAATCTTTCCTGTAGAACTGATAGTATTTACTTTTAGCTTGGATAGTTTTCTTTAGCATCTCTTTCAGTAAAATCTGCTGTCGAGAATTCCCTTAGTTTTCAACTGAAAATGCCTTTTTTTTACATTTATTTTTGAGGTATGCTCTTATTACCTATAGAATTCTGGTTTTTAAGCTTTTCTTCAGCATTCTAAAACTGACTATCCAGTATCCCCTTTGCTTCCAGCTTTATTCTTTCTGGGGAGAAGTCAGCACATTTGAATTGCTGTTTTTCTGTATCCAGTTTATCAGTAGTGAGCCCATCTACTCATTTTTTAAAAAATTTCATTTATAAGACTTTAATTGCTAGAATTATTGGTTTTATTCCATTTTTCTGTTGATGACAATTTTATCTTTATATGCTTTATGCATGTAATTTTTAATTCCTAAACATATTTATTATAACAGCTTTAACATTAACAGCAACATCTGAGTATCCTTTGCTCTTGTTTCTATTACAACTATTTTATTCTTCAACACAGCTCACATTTTTATGTTCCTTTCCATGTCTAATTATTATATTCATTTCTGATAAGATGTTGGACTTCCTGAGTGATATTTTTAAAGACTGTATTCTATTACGTTGCAATGAAGAGTGAATATTGTCCTATTAGGCATTTGAGTTGGCTGGACCCATGCTCCTATCTCTACATTTTCTGTGTTAGGTAACAGATGAAATATACTCAATTTTTTTCAAAGTCTAGTTCTATTTTACCTAATATGTGTACCTCCAAGTATTTATAGATTGGCAAATGGCCACATAACTGGCCAAAGTTTGAATGTAGATTTTTGGGTCTGTCCTTACTGTGGCATCTTTCCTTCCAGAGTTTCCCTCCTAGCTTTCTGCTCTGCCCTCTGGCCTCAAGCCAAGTAGATCACTTCAATACACAGGAACTATAGGAAAATTTCTCATCCAGTTTCACCAGCCTTAGAGGAGCAGCTCAGTTCTCGTTGTTTCTGTATTCTCTGATCCTAAGAGTCAAAGACAATTCACATTCAGTCACCACTGTTCCAGCTGGAAACCACCAAAAAGAACACATGCAAAACTATTTCTTTTAGTTGATAATAAAAATTAAAAATGTATCACCCACCCATGATTTAAATAACATAAAAATTGAAGGAAAACCAGAGCCCAGGTTTTTCATATGGGAGACTTAAAGTCCACTTTTGGTAACTTAAATAATCTCTGAAATCACTGTCATTTTTAATAACAGACAGCTCCAAATTTGAGGACATCTTTTATCAAAACAAAATACCACGTCCACCCAATGACTTAGAGTGGCATACTTCTTTCTTTGTGGATTTTCTCTTGGCAAAAAGCACAATCAAAAATAGTTCCTGCCATGTAAGTTATCCAAAGTGTATTGTCAGCCCAATCTGCCTAGGATTAGTAGTTATTCTGCTCAGGCAAATAATTATTAATGAATTTTTCAGTCTCAAATATTTATTTGACCCTTATGTACTTACTTAAGATGTAAGTAAATCTAGGAAAAAATATATCAATCATGTCATTTAGATGTAAATGAGAATAGAAAAGATGCTGTTAAATTCAATCTACTCCTTAAACTTGGAAATAACTGATATGTTTGAGGAAATAAGAGGAAAAAAATATTCTAGTAATTCTTTAGGTAGAATTTAATGCATACAAGTCATTGTTTTTCTTATTTCACTAATCATGTGCAGCTACAAATATCCTACTTCATCTTGCTGCTTTTTTTTAGTCACAGTAGAAGGTACTCAAGGATGACTTAGCCCTTTTGTTTCCAAATCCCATGCAATGTTTACTTATGGAGGGCAGAGACTACAAATTAAAGCTACCTTTTCCACACTTCCTTGTAGCTCCTGTTCTGCATGAGACCTAGTTTCCACCAAAGAAACGATGCATGTAACAGTGTGCAGGGGTAAGGGAAGACTGAGACGTGTTCTAAGAGCCGATTCTTAAAGTTTCTGCTCATAGGGCACCCATGTCTCACATTTATATTATATTAGCACGTTTCATTGACCAGTGCAAGTTACATGCCTAATCTTAATTAGTTGCATGAGAAGTGCTTTCACTTAGGAGAGGCAGAGAAATTTGAGAACAATAACATATTGCATTAAGTAGGAGAATGGCATGATCTTATTCATATTAAGGAATGTATTGGAGGAAGAAGAAAGTATGGAAGAGTGACACTCATTAAGAAATTGTCCTGTAAGTCCAAACAAGATCTGATCTTGGCTTTTGTTGGAGGTATAGAGAATTGAATCTATTTTGGCATGTTTTGGTACTAAAATCAACATGACTTGTTGATGAATTAGATGTGGAGGATCAAGGAAAAAGGTAATTCAAAGATGACTCCTACCATTACCATTTTACCAACTATTATCAGCATTAACCCAAGAAAACTCAGAATCCAGGAAATAGAATTAACTTTCCAGTTCCACTGTGAAATGAAATGCTTTCCATAACTGCCACAGAAAAGGTGCTAGAAGATGCATACACACACGTCTTCCAAAGCTTCAAGAAATATATAATACCTACGCTGTATACAGTGATCTAGAACCAAGAAATATAACTATTTCTCAAAGATATACAATGCTGAGATGAAAACTTTAGAAAGTACAAAAAAAGGAGAGGAAAAGCTTAGACTATAAATTTAAGATTTAGATTTCCTAGAAAATATCTTAATTTATTCTAGAAAATTAGATTCCAAAGAATCTTAAAATAATAATGCACAATGACTGAATAGTATCTAATCTAAGACCATAAGTGTGATTCAAAATTTATAAACTCGCCAACATAATTATATAATGAGGTAAAAGAGAATATAAATTATATCACTTCTTATCCCTCTTTATCCTCTGAGGAAGACTTTGTTGTTGGAATTTCTTCTCAGAATGTTTGCCTAACAAGGCATTCAGTAGAACAATGAGTTCTTTTCTATTTAATTTTGTCCAGGTCCAGTCTCTTGTGAGTAATTTATATCTCAGAGATCTCCAGTCTAACTGAGTCTCAGTTTAATGGGCCACAAGCTTCTACCTGAAGGATTAATTACCGTAGGATACCTCCACCTACAAGTCAAGAAGTGCTTTTGGATTGTTTCATTTAAAGTTTCTTCGTTCTTATTCAGTGTCAATAGTGGGTGAGCGAGCGGGAGATAAAGTCATACTGTAAATGTGGATGGCAACCAACAACTACTTACAATTAACTGAAGCTCTTTATTCATTTATTTACTGGCTCATTCATTAACATTTATATATTCATACACTCAACAAATATTTATAGTGTTCCTCCTATATTCTGAACGATGATACGTTTGAAGGTAAAATTTCAGACACCAAAGAATCTTATTATTTTTAAAGTCTTTATACCTAAACATAGGGAGACAGAATTAAAGGAGACAGAATGAAGCAAAAAACAAAGGGCACACATGACATAAGATTGTGAAATTATAGCGCTAAATCCAATGATATCCACAAATGCACTAGATGTTAATGGAGTAAAAAGGATTGATGGCTCTCCATCCAGAAGGCAGTGAAAAAAGGCTGTATTATGTATTATGTATTTCTTAGCATTAAGAAAAAAGGGTCTTGGGCGATGCCTGTGACTCAAAGGCGTAGGGCGCCCTCCCGGATTCAAACCCAGCCAAAAAAAAAAAAAAAAAAAAAACCTGCAAAAAAAGACAATAAGACTCAAAGTCAATTTAAATAATATAGTCACAAAATATTCTGGAATAGATAGATAGAGTGTGATAGTGTCACCAAGTGTGAATCTTGCATGTGGACCAAATAAGTATAATATGCATATATTGTCCTAAGGATAGAAAACATAAAATTTGTCTAATATGTCTTTGTTTCAGCTTGATTGCATCAGAAAACAGATGGCATATACTTACATTATGATAATTCAGGGAGTATTTAATAAAGGGGTTAATTACAAAGCTGTAAGGGGAATGGAGGAAAGCACAGGTGTGTTGCAGCCTCTATTAGGCGGATGTGGGGGAGTGTGGTTGTCACTGCTCCTGGACCCAAGAGATAAGAAAAGAGTGCTCTAAGAATAGTCTTGGAGGAAGCACTACGGAGAGCAGCAACCAGCCTAAGGTAACACAGCAGGAGGAGGTTAGAAGAAAAACCACCCCGAGTTCATGCTTGCTTTCCCACCAACCTCCCACCGGGCTCCTCATCAGCCAAACCCAACTAGAAGCTAGAGCAAAAGTTAATATAGTCATTACAAATAAGTTCTTCCCAGGCATAAAGAGGATAAAAAGGCCTGGAGGGAAATTATGGATACTATCCACCAAAGTCTTCCCAAATACTAGGCAAATTTATAAATATTTATATAAATAAATACTATAATCATACTATCACAATTCTGAGTCAAATTATACAATCAAATACTCATAGAGTATTTACATTACAGTGTTAATAACTCCTTAATGGAAACTTCCAGTGTTCCTTAACTATCCTGTTTCACATGACCATAGTAGGTTAAGTTTCATATTTATAGCAGCAATTATCTGTATAGCTCTAAGTATTATACCTAGTGAATACACCTCTTTGACTCCACCATATCTTGGGACAGGAACATAGTTCTCATCTGCCACCAGAAATCATGCTTCAGAATAAGGATCCATGCAAATAAGCTAGAAACCTTATATAAAAAATAGTTGATATTCTTATTATCTCAGAGAAGGGAGATTTATGCAGCATGTCTGGGACAGAGCTGCGTAGCCTACTTGCTATTAACACAACTCTAGATCCTGCCTTGGTGAAATGATTCTTCAAAGTGCTGGGAGAATGATTGTGATCACCTAAAGCCCATGCTGTTCAATTAACCATGTTCCTCACAAAAAAGAGAAAGAAAATTGGCTCCTCTGAAATTCACCTGGGCACAGCCCTCTCTCAGGTTCGCTGCCTTTTGGATGGAGAGCCATCAATCCTTTTTATTCCATTAAGATCTAGTGCATTTGTGGATATCATTGGATTTAGCTCTATAATTTCTCAATCTTATTTCATGTGTACTCTTTGTTTTTTGCTTCATTCTGTCTCCTTTAATTATATCTGTAGACTCCCATTTTATCTATTGACTTTTTATTCATATCTCTTGGCATTACATTTTAGGGGTTAATCTAGAGATTAAAATATACATTTTCAACATTTTACAGTCTAATAAGAAATGACATTATACCACTTTGTGTAAAATACAGAAACATGGCAGACGTACAGGTATTTTTAACCTCATCTTGTTTTAAGGTTACATTTATTGTGTCTACTCCATCCACCAGACGGTGCTATAAAAAGTCATATGCAATTTGAAAGACATTAAGATAAAAAAGCATTTTATGTTCACACACAAATTTAGCATTTCTGATACATGTCATGGATTCTTGAAGATTTGTATTTCTGTGGTTTCATTTACTTTCAGTGTAAAATATATATTTTTTAAGCCCCAGGATGCTTCAGAGGGACAGGCTGAGCCCAGAACAGGGATACGAAATACTATTGACTGTGACTCTGATTATGCATATGTGAGGTGTACCTGGCAGGGCAAGCTGGTCTCATGTGACTTGTACAATGAAGACATCATAAAGGTCAGCTCTGTGGACCTGGCAGCGCACACGCTCATGTTCAAGGCAGCTCCAGGCACCAGCATCATGCTTGGATTCTGCCTCTGGTTGAAGTCCTGGCATCTCTCCTGTCTCTGTCACATCAGCTCCCTCTTGGCCCTCCAATCATGGCCTTAAGCCCCTCCTAGTGTTTGTCGCCTCGCCCTGTGAGGCCAGAGTGGTCAAGTGAACTATAGTTCTAGTCACTGGCAACCAGCTCCATGTCCTTATGGAACTGCTACAGGGTTTGGCTCCCCTAGCTCTGACTGTAGTTTCTGGGGCACTTCACCTTTCAAGGCTCCAGACTGACTCTGAGAAGTTTCAGTTAGGGCTCTCAGCCTTTTCCTCCTGGCCTGTCACTCCCTGACCTCCAGATATCCTATTGGTCCAGCACTCTCTCTTACTTTTGTACATAGATGCCCCATCTTCATCATCCAACCATCTGCAAAGCTACTGTCCTCTGCTGCCTCCTTGCTTTCCTCCTGAGTCTCCCAATGGTTTGAAGTGGGGGCCGTGGGGGCAGTGGGGACAGAATGAAAGTGCCTTGAGCATAGGCATCTGGAAGGAGGGGCCAGTCTGAGTGGGGCAACAAATCCCCCTACATTTTTAAAGTTTTCATTATATGTTTATTTCTATTTCAACCTGGAAGGATAACTTTGCTGAATTTAAAATTCTTAGTTGACAGTTTTTGTTGATTCATTTATATGCCTCTTTGATTTTTCCATCCACTTTAAGGTCCTTAAAGTCTTCATGGTTTTTAGCAAGAAACCATTGGTTATTCGAAACACTGTTTCTCTGTACTTAATATTTTGTTCTTCTGCTACTTTCAAGATTTTTTTCTTAGGTTTTCAGGAATTTGACTATCGTGTGCATAGGTTTGATTTTCTTCAAGTCTATTCTGTTTGGGTTTTGCTAAAATTCTCTAATCTCTAAACTTATGTTTATGATTGAGTAGTATTTTGGTCATTATGTCTTCAAAGAAATTTCTTTTTCATTCTCTATCTCCTCTTCTTTTGGAACTATAAGCCAAAATGTTAGCTCTCCAGAAATTATTCCACAATTCCTTGAGACTTCGTTCATTTTTAAAATATATTTTTCTCTCTCTCAGATAGTATCTGTTGATCCATTTTTTTAAGGTCACTGGTTCCTCCCCATCCCTCATTAGTGCTATGATGCTATTAAGCTCATCTAAGAATTATATTTACCAAAAATGTTGAATTTCAGGTTTGAAATTTGTATGTTTCTTTTTTATATTTTCTGTTTCTTTGCCAAGAGTTCTTAATCTCTTATTCATTCTGAGGAATTTTATCCTACTTAGTTATTTTCGCTACTTTGTGAAGTTGAGTATTGCCATCAATTTTGTTATTTTTGAAATATTAAAGCATTTGCAAATTAGGTTAAGAAGTAAATGTTCCCTATTTTTTTTTTAATTTGAAGTCATTGTTAGCAGAGGAATTTGGGCATACTTTTCAATGTTATTATTTTTTATTAAATGTAATAATTTGGATTGCAATTTTTTAACTTTGTTTGAAAAGTAGCTTTCATTTAAAGTTAAAAAAATAATTTGTAAGGAGAAAGGAGAGGAAAGTATTCACCCTTCTGGTAGATGGCTCTAATTATTTAGATTATTTAGGGTAAGAAGACATTGGATTAGTTAGTTAACACGTACAAAACATATTGAAAAATAATGTCAATAATAAGGTCTAAGACAGTAGATAAAATAAATGCCACAAATACTTATTGAAGCTCTACCTATGCTATAAAAACTAAGTTCAAGCTAAATACCTAAATTGGTATACCCAATCTAAGTAATTACATACAGATATTTTTAAAAGTAATGTGAATATGAAAACACACAATTTGTATGAAATATGTAAAAAAATTAAAAAGCCTAATGTAAAGTTGCATCACAACATAATTATGAGCATGTAAATTTAAGTCTCCCAGGTAGATAAAAACTTGAAGAAAAACAAAATATTTTTGAGTTCTTGGGAATACAGATTGTAATTAAAACTCTTTGGGGGCTCTTTATATATTATAATGATGATTGTGTAATACACATATCTATTTTAAAATACTTTTAGAAAATGGATTAAGCTCTAGACCAGTGACTTTAAACTGGTGTGTCACGGCACACTGGTGTTCTGTGAGAGGATTGTAGATGTGCCATGAAAATTTTAAAGATCATAAATTAAACTAATTTTGAAAGAAGTTTAAAGCACATTATATATGTTCTTCTTCTTACTCTTTTTTTATCAACATAATTTAAATGTGCCGCAAAGGTTTAACTATAGGTTCCAGTGTGCCGTGAGATAAAAATGGTTGAAAAACATTGCTCTAGGCTCATACTCAAACCTTAGGTTTAACTTATAATTATAGATATAGAGGAAATTTCTCTTTTGAAAATAATAATATCTAGTTTATTTATTTGGATTTGATATTGCTGTAGAGACCTGCCAAGGGCAATCTGAAGTAATTCACAAGGCAAAAATAATATCTCCATTAATCTGTTTATTCATTCATTTGTTCATGGAAGTTATTCATTATGTTTTTACCTTGTGCCAAGTACTGTGATGGGTATGGTATGAGTAAAACATTCTCTCCCCTCCCAATCTTATAATATCGAGAGAGGCAGATTTACAGAGAGAAACAGCAGCCTTCGGTAGAGTTTGCTACATTTACTATTAACATACTGATAGTTTCTCCAGTTTAGCTGGAAAAAAAGTTATGGAGAATAGATGCTATTTGTAGAATAATTTACTTTGAAAATGAAAGACTAATAAAATTCTGCAGGATAACATAAAGAGTTAAATATAGAAAGGCGAAAAGCAGAAGGCAGTGGACTTCTTAGGTAGAATTAACACTTGAAAAAAAATGAAGGTTGGGGCCAGGCTGTTCCTTATAAGCATTGGAGTACATGTGACATCTGCAGGTACAAACTATGAAACTGGAAAAGTTGGCAGCAAGGTGAATCATGAAAGCTCCAGTATGTCATTAATATTAAACACAAGGTGGACATAAAGTTGGTGTGCAATTCACTATGTGAAACTATTTTAAATTGCCCATGAACTTTATGTCCGCCCTCTATTTTAAACTTTCCAGATGGTTTACCCATAATACATATTTCAAGTTATATTCCAATAAAAATCACATTCTATAATAGAAATAGCTTCTTTTAACATTACTAAATAAAACAATCAGGATAATTTCAGTTCAATTACATTCAAAATAGATACATTCTAAAATAGCTCCATACATTAACAAATGTAATATTTAGCTTATAAAGTAGATTATGGGGTTCAATGTCTAAATTTATTATTAAAGTAATGGCAACATTTTAAAATGTTGAAAGTTGCAAGACACGTTATCAAACCACTCCAGATGGAAAATAATAATAATAATTTTGTATACTACAAAAGGGAAAGTGCTAATTGGAGCAATTGAATGTCTGTGAGCCAAATCGTTAATAAAACACTACAAGCAAGTTAGATTTGAGTACATCATTTTAATTGTACTGATTATCTTAGATTTGTAGCTGCTTCTTAATGAAAATAATGATGTGTGTGGCATCTTTCAATAATAATTATAAAAAATACTAGTTATTATTACTAACATTAATATTAAATGGTTCCTGTGAGCCAGGCTTAATACCAAGTATATATTCCTTATCTAATCTCAAAATTACCATGTAAAATAGATAATATTAGTATCTACATTTGAAGGGAAAGAGACCGAAATTTAGGAAGTTTGAATAATTGTCCAAGGTTCTTTAGCCAATGTCATGATTCAAACTCAAACTTCTCTGGTTTCAGAGTTCGAGATAAAGAAAGACTTAGGATCAGCTCACCTTTCTTTTATCTGTGGTGACCTAGTTCAGGTTTTCTAAAATAAAGTCTAATGCTAAATTGGAAAAAAATAAAAGCTGATGCTGGACTCTGTTAATAAAAAGTTACTTCTTTTTCCCCCTTAACAAATCAATTTTTACTTTGAAGCATGAAAATTAATCAGATTTATCATGGTACACCTAACTTTGGGCTGTTATTAACAGTCATAAAATTATTAGGACACAGCGTTTGACTTGATTACTTGGCATGAACAAAATTCCACAGTTTGATTTTTTATGGGTGCATAAATTAGTATTTCCATTTATTAGTTCTCAATTGGTTAATACTAATTCCGTGAAAGGAGAAAAAAAATAAAAATACCTAAGGTTACTTTCTCTTTTTCTGGAACAATATAGCCTTTTTCACATTATTTTACATGCCAGAGTATCTGCCATGACTTATTTATACAAAGTTCACATTTCATAAACATTTTTGCGGATTCAAAGCAGTTGTCATTATTTGGCAAAGACACTCCTTCAGGGACAGATAAATTAAATTGCCTATTCTTATTCACTTTTTTGGAATCAAAATAGTCCTTTCCTACTAATCAGCATAAGAAAATTGTGTCCCTGGACGGCGCCTGTGTGGCTCAGTGAGTAGGGCGCCGGCCGCATATGCTGAGGGTGGCGGGTTCAAACCCGGCCCCGGCCAAACTGCAACAAAAAAAAAAAATAGCCGGGCGTTGTGGCGGGCGCCTGTAGTCCCAGCTGCTCGGGAGGCTGAGGCAAGAGAATCGCGTGAGCCCAAGAGTTAGAGGTTGCTGTGAGCCGTGTGACGCCACGGCACTCTACCGGAGGGCGGTACAGTGAGACTCTGTCTCTACAAAAAAAAAAAAGAAAATTGTGTCCCCAATATAGCTTACTTTGTTTTTTTTTTTTTTTTGCAGATACAGATTCAACACTTCTTACAACAAAAATACTTTAAAGTTTTAAAACGAGAAAAACTGTATTCAAAGACCCTAAGAATATGAAGATGATATTACATCTTTGGGAGATTAAAAACCAGTAACAACTAAATCTCGCCTATGAATATCATGCCAGAGAAACCAGGCTGCAGAAATATGTTTTTTTTTTCTTGCCACAGACACTAATTAAGGCATTTCCTCTGAAGAAAGTACATGAAAATATCTATTGACTATTTCTCTACCACAGCCAAAGTTAGAATTTTTTTTTTTTTTTTTGTAGAGACAGAGTCTCACTGTACCGCCCTCGGGTAGAATGCCGTGGTGTCAGACCGCTCACAGCAACCTCCAACTCTTGGGCTTACGCGATTCTCTTGCCTCAGCCTCCCGAGCAGCTGGGACTACAGGAGCCCGCCACAACGCCCGGCTATTTTTTTGTTGCAGTTTGGCTGGGGCTGGGCCTGAACCCGCCACCCTCGGCATGTGGGGCCGGCGCCCTACTCACTAAGCCACAGGCGCCGCCCCAAAGTTAGAATTTTTTTAAGTGAATTTATCTGCTGTCTGTTGCTTATCTTAAAGATTATCATTCTCTACTTGTATATTTTACAATATATTTGCAATGGCAATAAAAAATAAATTATGTACTTCAGGCAAATTATTTTAATGCTTACTACCCATGTAATGGTGAATGCATGTACAGGGTGGCCATAAAGTTTTTGTGCAATTTAAATTTGCACATGAACTTTATGGCCACCCTGTACTTAAAATATTCTAGGACTACTGATCAGAATAGATTTCAGAAAATATTAATAATCAGAAATCTGAGCCAGAAAAATAAGCATTAAGCTTGGGAATAAAGATTAGAATTTGAGAATGAAAAAGATCATAACCTACTGGCTCTCCTTTCCTCCCATCCAACTCATATCTTCAGATATAAATGTATTACTTCAACTGTAGTCCTGACAAGTCTCTTGCCTGGTACCCTCAACATGCACTTCAGCCACTGTCCTACTTTATTTTACGATTCTGGTCACTGCTGCAGAATTTCCCATGATCGTTTGGATAAGTATATCTTTAAATTCATGGTATTAAATCCATGATAATTCACTAAAAACCCTATGATATTTCATGAAAATTCTCTTTTCCCTTGACTTTACTTGGTTATTACCAACTGCTCTTTTCCTCAGTGGTATCTTCAAACAGTGTCTCCCATTTTTTATTTATTTATTTATTTATTTATTTTATTAAATCATAGCTGTGTACATAGATATGATCATGAGGCATCACACACTAGCTTCATAGACCGTTTGACATATTTTCATCACAATGGTTAACATAGCCTTCCTGGCATTTTCTTGCTATTGTGCTAAGACATTTACATTCCACATTTACTAAGTTTCACATATACCCTTGTAAGATACACCACAGGTGTAATCCCACCAATCCCCCTCCCTCTACCCCCCTTCCCTCTCCCTCCCCTCCCTTTCCCCTTTCCCCTATTCTTAGGTCATAAATGGGTTATAGCTTTCATGTGAAAGCCCTAAATTATTTTCATAGTAGGGCTGAGTACATTGGTTACTTTTTCTTCCATTCTTGAGCTACTTTACTAAGAAGAATATGTTCCAGCTCCATCCATGTAAACATGAAAGAGGTAAGGTCTCCATCTTTCTTTAAGGCCACATAATATTCCATGGTGTACATATACCATAACTTATTAATCCATTCGTGGATTGATGGGCACTTGGGCTTTTTCCAAGACTTAGCAATTATGAATAGGGCTTCAATAAACATTGTGGTACAAATATCTTTGTTATGATGTGATTTTTGGTCTTCTGGGTATATGCCCAGTAGAGGAATTACAGGATTGAATGGCAGATCTATTTTTAGATCTCTAAGTATTCTCCATATATCTTTCCAAAAGGAATGTATTAATTTGCATTCCCACCAGCAGTGCAAAAGTGATCCCTTTTCTCCACATCCACGCCAACATCTCTGGTTTTGAGATTTTGTGATATAGGCTAGTCTCACTTGAGTTAGATGATATCTCAAAGTAGTTAATGCTCAAAGTCAATCAATAGTGATCAAAATAGCATGGTATTGGCACAAAGACAGAGAAGTAGATGTCTGGAACAGAATAGAGAACCAAGAGATGAATCCAGCTACTTACCGTTATTTAATCTTTGACAGGCCAATTAAAAACATTCAGTGGGGAAAAGATTCCCTATTTAACAAATGGTGCTGGGTGAACTGGCTGGCAACCTGCAGAAGACTGAAACTGGACCCACACCTTTCACCATTAACTAAGATAGACTCTCACTGGATCAAAGATTTAAACTTAAGACATGAAACTATAAAAATACTAGAGGAGAGTGCAGGGAAAACCCTTGAAGAAATCGGTCTGGGCAAGTATTTTATGAGGAGGACCCCCCGGGCAATTGAAGCAGCTTCAAAAATACACTACTGGGACTTGATCAAGCTAAAAATTTATGCACAGCCAAGAACACAGAAAATAAAGCATGCAAACAGCCCTCAGAATGGGAGAAGATATTTGCAGGTTATGTCTCCGACAAAGGTTTAATAACCAGAATCCACAGAGAACTCAAATGCATTAGCAAGAAAAGAACAAGGGATCCCATCGCAGGCTGGGCAAGGGATTTGAAGAGAAACTTCTCTGAAGAAGACAGGCGCGCAGCCTTCAGACATATGAAAAAATGCTCATTATCTTTAATCATCAGAGAAATGCAAATCCCATTTTTTAAATACTCAAAATGCCCTGAACTCCTATTTAACTAGCATTTGAGGATGTGTTCTGTACCTTGTCCTATTTCCTTGCTAACAAAACATTTGCAGCATCATATCTTTACATTTATTTTCTCATTTTATCATTTCTCCCAAGCCTGTGACTAGCATCTCTTTCTGGATTTGAACATCTATACTTAGCATTAGCTAATGCTAAGGGAGTTGGAGTGTCTTCCTACACAAGGAAGCCCTGTGGGAGATGAGAAATGCTTTGCCATTCTGCCTGCCACTACAAAACAAACAAACAAAAATACTAAGAATAAAAGAACATAGAGTCTTAAGGTCAAGAAGCCCTGCCTCTCTTTCCCCACCTACAACATTCTTTCTCCCTATGACAGAGATGTTAGTATTCCTGGAAAATGTACTTCACCTCCCAAATTCCCACTCAGGAACTGCAGTGATGAAAGCCTCAACTCTAGTAGCACAAGTTGCCATTACAGGTAAAATAGGCTCAAGTCCATAGGGTTTGTATTTGAGCTTGTTTTTATTTATTTTTTTTTTATTCCATCTTCATTTGAATTGCATTTCAGCCCATGGCTTTAAGGCATGGACAAGAAAGAACCCCTAAAAACTACAAATTTAGATAATGGATTTTGAACACTAGTAATGAATTCTGAACACCCTCCAAGGTAAATAGGGACATGATTTGTAGGGAAGAAATGAGATGAGTCCCTGGGCAATAAAGCATAGAAGCTCTATCATCCACTGGAAAAAACTGGATTAAAGAAAATAAATTGCTACGGAATAATCTGAAAGTTCAAAGCAGTGAAGCAGAAATTGGAAATGAAGAAATAGGGTGAAAAATTACATACACAAAGCCAATGTTATAAAGGTGCTAGAATTAAGGTAATAGAAGAAGCCTGGTGATATTGTGGTGCTGGATCATAAGCAATTTTTCTGAGGGCCTATGACATCACTCTTGCAGAAAAAAAAAACAGAAATAATCTGTCCTATTTGAAAGTAACTAACTTAATTGCTTTCTTTCCTTCTACATTTTGAATCCTTGGAGATTGATCAGATATGTGAAGCTTTCAATTATGTTAGTGTCCTTTCTCATATAAAAAGAGGCTGAGAGATGGCCAAAGTTCTCATTCTTAGTCAGTTTCCCACTGCCACTTCAAGGTTCATCCATAATGCAAGGGTATTTCCCTCCCAAATCAATACAGTGTGTTACCCCAGGTCTTAGCCACCATCTCCTGAGTACATCTTTTTTGTCATGGTAGTTGTGTTGGACTACTTGAACTATAAAAAAACTTTTGTCTCCCTGACCTAAGACCTATATTTACTAAGGCAACAAATGTTTACTGAGTACTTATAAAGTACTTATAAAGTGCAGATGGTCCTCAACTTAACATGGCTTAAATTATAATTTTTCTACTTTAAAACAGAGCAAAAGCTATGTACATTCACTAAAAACCATACTCTAGTACAGAACCCAATAAATTGCATAAGACATATAATGCTTTATTATAAAATAGGCTTAGTGTTAGATTTTTTTTTTCTTAACTGTAGGCTAATGTATGTGTTCTAAGATGTTAAAGTAGGCTAGGCTAAACTATGATATTTGGTAAATTAGGCATATTAAATGAATTTTCAACTTACAATATTTCCAAATTTTTGTGAATTTACTGGGTGTAACCCTTTTGTAAGTTGAGGAACATCTCTGCTCATAAATATGTGTAAAGTATTCAGTTTTTATAAAGAACAGCCACATACAAACTCTAACTTTATTAAATTCACAGATGTCTTAATTCCAAGAGCAGCCATAACAAAATACCATAAACTGTGAGGTTTTAAAAACAAAATTTATTTCCTCCCAGTTATGGAGGTTGGAAGTCAGAGACCAGGGTGCTGGCATGGCTGATTTCTTGTGAATTTTCTCTTACTGATCTGCCAATGGTCAGATTCTCTCTATGTACTGCACATGGTGGAAAGGGTAGTAAGCAACCACAGTGATATCTCTTCTTATGAGGCCACTAATCTTATCATGAGACTCTCATCCTCTTATTATCATCTAAGCCTAGTTATCTATCAAAGACCTCTCTTCTAAATGCCATCACGTTAGGAGGTTCCTGATATGAATTTGGGTGGAAGGGACACAATTTATCCATGGACAAAGATAAGCCTGGAAGAGAAGACTAGTTAATTGTTCAGATGGATGGAATAACTCTTTCCCTTTCCAAAACAGTATGACCAGGATGAAAAGAATATAATTCAAACAAAAGAGCAACTTAGTGACAGTTTTAGAGATGCCGTAAGATCTTGGGAAAAAACAACAACCATGTGTTCCTATAGACAATAATTGAGGAATGATGGATGATTACCAACAAAAGAAATGGTGTTCCCCATATGTACAATTAGACTATATTGTCTACAATGATAATTATCAATATTTTCATATATGTTAATTGAAGAGTTGATATCATATTGAAATATGCCTATCTAGCGTTCTAAAGGGTAACATTCTCGATCTGGAACTGTAGGGGTCAGAAAAATTAAGAGTTCTGTGTTCTCAGGAACCTGTGAATTGTGGTAGAGGTAAATGTCAATGCTTATCCACATGAAATAAGGGATAACTTTCTTTTCTAGAAAATGGTAAGAAACTGAATAATATAGGCTATCCCCATAGCAGGTATCATTTTATTTCATTGTTGTTGTTTGTTTTTGTTTTGTTTTATTTTTCTTAATAGAGGGACTTAGATTGACACCTGAGTGGGAAAATATAATGGAGAAGAGCACTCAAGGAAAGATATCCCCATGGGAAGTAAAGATTCCACAGAGGATTTTCTTTTATTATGGCTGAATTTGGAAGTTCTTTCTCTTGAGATTTTCTTATTTATTTTCCTAGCTTCAACTCTCATTTGTCAGGTGATAGCAGTTGAAATAACATCCAAACCATTGTTAAATATAATTTCCCTATTTGAGCTGTTTACATTCTTTGATCCAAGGAATAAAGAGATGTATAAATTAACCAACATGTCAACTTTAATTCTCCACATCCTCAAATGTTCTTCTGTCAGCATCCAACATTTTGAATTATCTATGTAGATGATTCATTCTATTGAGGTAGAATGTAGATGATTCATTCTATTCTATTGGGTTGAGAGTAGTAAAAGGATAGATGGATAAAGTCTGCTTACTTTTTTCCAGTAGGGTCAGAGAAACTGGATAAAGGGGCAGAAATTTATAAGTATGATGATATCAGAACTCAGCTAATTGTTTGAATCATGAGCTAAGTCCAGGATCAATAAAGCACCTAAGAAAATTCAGGCATAAGGGAATTATGTTCAAGTTTTAAAAAACTTGCTATGAATGGGTGAAAACCTCCTTTTAGAAGATAAATAGAAGGAACTGACAAATTCCAGGTAAAAAGTAACAATTTAACTAATGATTATGCCTGGCTGCTTACAATGGGAGAACATATTTGCATGTTATGAAGACAAAGGTCTAATAATCAGAATCTACAAAGCACTCAATCAAATCAACCAGAAAAGAGCAAACAACCCAATTTATCCAGGCAAGAAAAATGAATAGAACTTTTTTTCACAAGAACACAGAAGAATGGCCAACAAACACATGAAAAAAAGTTCATCATCCATAAGCATCAGGCAAATACAAATCAAAACCACCTTGTGATATCACCTAACCCCAGTGTGACTACATCACAAAGTCCCAAAACTGCAGATGCTGGTGTGGTTGTAGAGAGAAGAGAACACTGATACACTGTTAGTGGGATTGCAAAATAATATATCCTCTTTGGACAGAAGTAAGAAGAATCCTCAAAGAGCTAAAAGTAGTGTTTGATCTCACAATTCCATTACTAAGTATCTACCCAGAAGAAAAAAATTTACCATAAAGACATTTTGACTGGAATGTTTTTAGCAACTCAATTCGCAATCACAAAGGTGTAGAAGCAATCCAAGTGTCTATCAACCCATGAATGGATTAATAAACTGTGGTGTATGTATAACACGCAATACTATTTGGCAATAAAAGATGGAGACTTTACATCTTTCGTATTTACCTGGGTGGAGTTGAAGAACATTCTCCTTGGTAAAGTATCTCAAGAATGGAAAAGAAAGAATCCCATGCACTCAATACTAATTTGAAACTAGTATATGAACAACTAGAAACCCACAATTAGAAAAAACACAATTAAATTCAAGAAGGAGGGAGAAGGAAAAGGGAGAGAGGTTCTTAGCTTCCACCTAATGGGTACCATTTAAGGGTAGATGGAACAGCTCCTGGGTGAAAGACTCAGATATAACTCAGACTTTCCTAACAAATACAAACAATAACCTAACATATGTGCCCTAATATTAATCAAAATTTAAAAAAGATGTATGTTTTTATATTAAAATAAATAAAAATGAAAGTGATTAATACCATAATTATATGGAAATTGCAGCAAACAGAAATCTCAGTCAGATTCAGAGCTCACTTTGGATTCTACATTGACTTCATGTTATTCTTACACTAGTGCTCTAAACTCACAGGTGAGTTCTTTACTCAGATCATATCTATATGTTCCTGGGCTCTTTTTTGTTTGGGATGGGATTTGAAACAAAGGTAAAGTAAAAAATTAGTAGAGGTTAACACTTCATTTGTTGAGATTATCACTGTTAAACGTCTTAGTCAATACTTTAGTTTTGCATGTATTAGGCCAGTCACAGGTTTTCAGAGAAGGAGTTAAATCAAACCTTTAAAAAAAAGGGAATTAGGATGAGTAAAAACAAGAATTTGCTAGAACAGACTTTCTTTTTATTTTTTTATTTTTTATTGTTGGGGATTCATTGAGGGTACAATAAGCCAGGTTACACTGATTGCATTTGTTAAGTAAAGTCCCTCTTGCAATCATGTCTTGCCCCCAGAAGGTGTGGCACACACCAAGGCCCCACCCACCTCCCTCCTTCCCTCTCTCTGCTTTTCCTTCCCCCCCACCATGATCTTAATTATCATTAATTGTCCTCATATCAAAATTGAGTACATAGGATTCATGCTTCTCCATTCTTGTGATGCTTTACTAAGAATAATGTCTTCCATTTCCATCCAGGTTAATACGAAGGATGTAAAGTCTCCATTTTTTTTTAATGGCTGAATAGTATTCCATGGTATACATATACCACAGCTTGTTAATCCATTCCTGGGTTGGTGGGCATTTAGGCTATTTCCACATTTTGGTGATTGTAAATTGAGCTGCAATAAACAGTCTAGTACAAATGTCCTTATGATAAAAGGATTTTTTTCCTTCTGGGTAGATGCCCAGTAATGAGATTGCAGGATCAAATGGGAGGTCTAGCTTGAGTGCTTTGAGGTTTCCAGAAAGGTTGTACTAGCATGCAGTCCCACCAGCAGTGTAAAAGTGTTCCCTTCTCTCCACATCCACGCCAGCATCTGCAGTTTTGAGATTTTGTGATGTGGGCCATTCTCACTGGTGTTAGATGATATCTCAGGGTTGTTTTGATTTGCATTTCTCTAATATATAGAGATGATGAACATTTTTTCATGTGTTTGTTAGCCATTCGTCTGTCGTCTTTAGAGAAGGTTCTATTCATGTCTCTTGCCCATTGACCTATGGGATTCTTGGCTTTTTTCATGTGGATTAGTTTGAGTTCTCGATAGATCCTAGTTATCAAGCTTTTGTTGGATTCAAAATATGCAAATATCCTTTCCCATTGTGTAGGTTGTCTCTTTGCTTTGGTTGTTGTCTCCTTAGCTGTACAGAAGATTTTCAGTTTAATGAAGTCCCATTTGTTTATTTTTGTTGTTGTTGCAATTGCCATGGCAGTCTTCTTCATGAAGTCTTTCCCAGGCTGATATCTTCCAGTGTTTTCCTATGCTTTCTTGGAGGATTTTTATTGTTTCATGCCTTAAATTTAAGTCCTTTATCCATCGTGAATCAATTTTTGTGAGTGGGGAAAGGTGTGGGTCCAGTTTCAGACTTTTACATGTGGATATCCAGTTCTCCCAACACCATTTATTGAATAGGGAGTCTTTCCCCCAAAGTATGTTCTTGTTTGGTTTATCAAATATTAGGTGGTTGTAAGATTAGGTGGTTTCATCTCTTGGTTTTCTATTCAATTCCACGTGTCTATGTCTCTATTTTTGTGCCAGGACCAGGCTGTCTTGATCACCATGGCTTTGTAGTACAGACTAAAACCTGGTATGCTGATGCCCCCAGCTTTATTTTTATTACTAAGAACTGCCTTAGCTATACGGGGTTTTTTCCGGTTCCATACAAAACACAGAATCATTTTTTCCAAATCTTGAAAGTATGATATTGGTATTTTGATAGGAATGGCATTGAATAGATAGATTGCTTTGGGAAGTAGACATTTTAACAATGTTGATTCTGCCCATCCATGAAGATGGTTTGTTCTTCCATTTGTTAAAATCCTTTGCTATTTCCTTTCTGAGGATTTCGTAATTTTCTTTATAGAGGTCCTTCACCTCTTTCGTTAGGTATATTCCTAGGTATTTCATTTTCTTTGAAACTATGGGGAAGGGAGTTGTGTCCTTAACTAGCTTCTCATCATCACTGTTATTGGCGTATACAAAGGCTACTGACTTGTGGAGATTGATTTTATATCCTGAAACATTACTGTATTTTTTGATGGCTGCTAGGAGTCTTATGGTTGAGTCTTTGGGATTCTCTAAGTATAAGATCATGTCATCAGCAAAGAGGGAGAGTTTGACCTCCTCTGCTCCCATTTGGATTCCCTTTATTTCCTTGTCTTGCCTAATTGTATTGGCTAGAACTTCCAGCAGAAATTCTATGCCCAGAAATTTGACAATGTGAAGGAAATGGATCAATATTTGGAATCACACCCTCTCCCTAGACTTACCCAGGAAGAAATAGAGCTCCTGAACAGACCAATTTCAAGCACTGAGATCAAAGAAACAATAAAAAATCTTCCAACCAAAAAATGCCCTGGTCCAGATGGCTTCACACCAGAATTCTATCAAACCTTCAAGGAAGAGCTTATTCCTGTATTGCAGAAATTATTCCAAAATACTGAGGAAGAAGGAATCTTCCCCCAACAAATTCTATGAAGCAAACATCACCCTGATACCAAAACCAGGAAAAGACCCAAACAAAAAGGAGAATTTCAGACCAATCTCACTCATGAATATAGATGCAAAAATTCTCAACAAAATCCTAGCCAATAGATTACAGCTTATCATCAAAAAAGTCATACATCATGATCAAGTAGGTTTCATCCCAGGGATGCAAGGCTGGTTTAACATACGCAAGTCCATAAACATTATCCACCATATTAACAGAGGCAAAAATAAAGATCATATGAACCTCTCAATAGATGCAGAAAAAGCATTTGATAAAATCCAGCATCCTTTTCTAATTAGAACACTGAAGAGTATAGGCATAGGTGGCACATTTCTAAAACTGATTGAAGCTATCTATGATAAACCCACAGCTAATATTTTACTGAATGGAGTAAAACTGAAAGCTTTTCCTCTTAGAACTGGAACCAGACAAGGTTGTCCTCTGTCACCTTTACTACTCAACAGACTTTCATAATATGTGCACAGCACCCCTGCTACTGGAAAAGGAAATGTCTAAGGTTATGTTTCACAAAAGACATGGACAATTCGAACCTGGTAACCTGTGATTAACAGTGCATCTATTTGAAGGAGGGTTGCATGGTAGTGGAAATAGTCCTAGAAGCAGAGTTGCTGTGTAGATGCTAAATAATCTATAATTAGAATCCAGTGCTCCAAGAGTCCTATCCAGGTGAGCAAGAGCAGGAAGTGGACTTATTGCCCCTCCTCCAACTCCTTTCTCCTACCCTGGCTATTGCCCTTATACTGTCTGGAAGGATTAGGACTGAGAGATGTGAGAAGAAACAAGTTTCAGGTAAGAGTCATGTCACAATTCTGGACTTAGTAGACAGAGAACTTGGGGAAGCATTTGACAGCTTCCTGGGTAACCCAGTCTCTTAGATAATATTTTGGCCTTTTTTCATAGACAAAGAACATAGAAAATAATCCCCAATACAGCATAGACTTTCAATAATGCTTCTAATACTTCCTTGACCATTAGAAAGTCCACTGGAAAGAGGAAGAATCAAAATCTTAGGACCCTAGCATGTCCTTAGCAGGTTCAGGCCAGGCCACAGACAGAGGCTAAGTTACAGAACCAGTCCTTCCTTCTCTGATGATGGCTTCGGGCTCTGTTTTAAAAAATATTTTTATAGTTGTTATTTTATTTTTGTTTTGTTTTATACTGTGGGTTCTTTTCTCCTTCTTCAGTTGTCTTTTACATAAAGATCCATTGTTTACAAGAAAAGAAGAGGGGGAGTCAATCAGAATATCTATATCCTGAAGACATGCTTTTCCCACTAGGTATTAGACTGCCTCAAATCCTTTTTTTCTGCTCCACCTGGATTTTGTGACAGTAAATTAATCATTGAAAATACAAAGTTCTCAGCATTAACAATGTACAGACAAGCTTAAAACTATTTCAAGGTTTCAGAGTTTCCCAACAGGACATATGTGGATTTATAAACATTCTGAAATCATGATCTAACTGAATTCACTTGGGGGAGGGTTTACGTTAAAAAAAAAAAAAGGCAAATAAAATTTGGATTGTCTATCCCCTAGGTATCTAGAATTTCTGAATAAGTTAGTAGGAATTCCTCATGCATCTTACAACACTTCTGTATGGTTTTTATCCTTTTGTCAGCACACATTTCTCAATTCTGTCAATTTTGGGGGGTAAGAGATGGCTTATTTCACAGATAAATTGTTATTATAACTCGCAGTGGAGTCCAAAATAATTCAAAGCACAGTAATAGGACAATCCCATAGAGAACATGGAACAAATAAATCACATTTTATAGAGTTACTCACCTCACTTTGGGAAATAAGGTAAAATTAGGATAAAATAGAGAGACATCCTGGGGGAAAGAAGTAATTTATAAGAGGGAAATGTGGTAACTAAGCAAGCATGTAAAAGAGAAGAACTGGATGCCTTGGCTTGGCAAGGTGGTGTCTTCAAGGAAATCAAATTAAGAAAAATATTTTCCCCTGGGTTATAGAAACCTAGATACAATGGATAACTTCACAAATATTCAAGATAATCTTTAACAAGGCATTCAAGGAGCTAGCAGTGAAATATGATGCGGAAGAACACTCTCCCAGGTGACAGAGAAGGCAAGACTCATCCCAGAGCCTAAAAACATGGTAGGAAATACTTTCAAGGGGTCAAGGAAGATATGTCCTGAAATTTTGTCACTGACCTTGGTAATTTGCCACTGCTTTTGAAATATCACTTATTATATTCTGAGACTTAAGACAATTTTTCTTCTTTCCCAAGGTCTCCTTGAAGGTACTTAAAGCAATTGAGTTTGCAAGGTCATAAAGGTTCTTTTTTTTGTTTTATTTCCCTTGCCCCACTAATTGATTTATAATATTGTGCTTTAAACAAACATACCATCAGCACTTAGACTATTTTACCGTGCCATGTGTAAACAAGGTGGGGATTGCAGAACATACATACATACAGAGACAGAAAAGAGAAAAAAGAGAGAAAGAATGTACTGAAATGAGAAATCAAAATCTAGATTTTTAGAAATCAGCGTTAGACTACATTAAAAACAATTTTATTTACTTTGAGAATGGGAGGATATAGAAAAACATAAACAGAAATATAAATGAGTCCAACAGAGGAAATAGGAAGACACAAACTTGAGGAAATTCACACTTAGTAGACTTTTTTCCCTGTGAAATAAGAGGCAAAGGAAGTTTAAACTAAGAAACAGCACATGTGAACTTAAGGATATAAATACAAGTTTGCTGAGGAGAATTATACATATAAACAAAAACACCGTAGTGTAGGTTTTCTAACCTCCATTGTTATAGATTACATTATTAACTTCCAATGTTCACACCCTCTCTTTACTCATTTAAATTTGCACACTACTTTCCACTCTTAATTTCGAGTTTAGCATCATGACTTGCTTTGGTTAAAGGATATTAAATGTGCTCAAATGAGGCATTTAGAAATCATTTGCATTATTAGTCAGGTCACCTCATCTAATACACAATCTGGGAAAATAAATGAATTGATGTTTTAAGACCAAGTGCTTCAAAGTGTGATGCTTCAATCTATGTACACTTTGTAGACAGGTTCAGTCAAGCTAAATAATATATTGCCTCACCAACTTACCATTTTTTTGTTGTGAGGACATTAAAGTCTTTTAGAAATTTTGATGTACAATACATTGTTAGTAATAGTTCTGGTCACCACATGAATACATTAGATCATTAAAACATATTGCTCTAGTCTAACCAAAATTTTATGTCCTTTGATCTTTATCTCCCCTTTTCCCATTCCTTTTCTTCTCCCATAGCTTTTATGAGATCAACTTTGGTAGACTCTACAAATAAGGCAGATTATCCAATATTTGTCCTTCTGCACTTGACATGTTTCACCTAGCATAGTGACCTCCAGTTCCATTCATGCTGTCACCAGTGACAAAATTGTTTTATTTTTAAAGGTTAGTTTACCATTGCATATACTATGTATATACATTTTCTTTATACATCCATTTATTGTTGCACACCTAGGTTATTCCTTTAACACATTAATTTTAATTTCTTTGGATATATACCCAGAAGTATTATTGTTGGATCACATGGGAACCCTACTTTTAGTTTTTGAGAAAAACACCATATTCTTTTCCAAGTTAGTTATACTAATTTGCATTCCCACCAACAGTGTACAGATATTTTTTAAAAGTTCAATGTCTCTTTCTATTGGGGAAATGCAAATTACAATCACAATCAGATATTATTTAATACCTCATTAAGTATGTCTACTATCAGTAAGATGAATTAGAACAAAATCTTGTACAATTATAGTTTAGTATAATGGGATTCAGAAAGTTAAGTCTCAAAAATTTTGGTTATTGTGAAATTTGAAGGGAGTCAATAAAAGACAGAGTTGCTATTTATTAGGGCAGATATGGAGAACTTGTGTGTTTTGAAAATCATGTATTCTCACATTGATATTATTACCTGGTACAAATACACCATTATTTAATGTATCCATTCTACTGTTGATGAATTTTGGGTAGTTTCTGGTTTGAGTTATTTCAGATGTATAACTTCAAACATTCTAATGTATGTCTTTTGAGAAACAAATATGTAATTGGGCATAGAATGCCTAGATCACAAGGTAAGAGTATGTGAAATTTTTTTTTTTTTAGATTGTGTAGGCACTGCCAAATAGTTTCCAAAATGGTTCTACTAATATCTACTCCCAACCAGCAGCATTTAATGTCTTTTGATCCATATCTTTGCTAATACATGGTATTCTCTCTTTTTCATTTTAGCCATTGAGATTAATATGAAGTAGATCACTTTACATTTTTGATTTGAATTGTTATGATATAATAAAGGCACTGGAGAATCTCAGCTAAAGAAAACAAAAATTAGATTATATATGCCTGAATGAGATAAGAAAACATCTTAGGGGAAGTTTCAGAGGAAAAATAAAACTAATTATGTAAAACATAAAACCCTCAGCAATGGTGAAGGCTAGATGGCCAACTGGAGCCAGCTTTCCACAGAGGCTTCCATCCAGAAGGAGAGTTAAAGGACAGAAGTTTAGCAAGTAAGCTGATGGTTTGGAGCTGAGCCAGGAGAGAAGGTTGAAGAATGCACATCAACCTTGCTGAGGCAAGCTGCTACCCCAAGGATATAAACAATAGGTACAAAATTCATTGCCAAGTAGACAGGAGTCCCCTCCCCCATGAGAATGGCTCATAGTATACTTTCTATAAACAAGTGAGCAGAGGTCAAATATCCTCCCTTTTTATCCCACGGGAGAGACCCTCTAAAAACCGGACCTCCTTCCCCTACTAGGGTGCCCTGGTACTCTCCAGCCAGGCATAAAACTGTATAAAACTGTATGTATTCTCTACCTGCAATTATGAACTCTCAGCACTCCCCTCCACTCTCACCATGATGTCTGGAAGCCTGTTCCCCATGAAGTCCAGATTCATGGGCATTTTCTTGAGAGGTGTGGACAGGGCATGGGCTGTTGCAGGTCTGTGCTGATTCTGTGGCACAAGGGTAAGGAGAAGATGGTTGACTGAAGGAACTGTATGGGAGAGGTAGAGGGAGAGGTGATGCTCCGTGGCACAGAGCAGCAGCAGCAGCAGCGGGAACAACAGGGTTCACACCCTGGGGGATATTCTGGAGAGACACTCCTTGTCTCTCTGGGAAACCAGAGAAAGCCGGGCATCTTCTCCAGTGGCAGACACTAGTGGAACAAATCTGGGTCGGTAAGGCAGGCCCTGTGAGTAAAGGGTATGCTTGAGGTGGTACCTGCCTGGGCGTGGCATGGAGGGGACGGAGAATAGAAGATGGGTGCCAGAGATGACATATTTCCAGGGTGGGACTGAGCCAGGACTGCTTTGATGAACCTAAGCAGCATCCAGCTCTCAGGGGATCATAGCTGAGACAAAGGCAGATGGTCAGAGTTGGAGCTCAGAGCTGAGTGTGAGCTCTAACCGTACCTGCCCCAACACAGACTGCAGTGGAGACAGACACATCAGCTCTAGGCAGTGGCACAGACTGGGGCTGAGTCACAGTTTCTATTAACTCAAACAGTGTGTGGTCTTCAGGGGAATATAACCAGAACAGAATCACAAATCCTGCAAATATATGTGTCAACAACATCAATCAGGGGTGGGGCTGGAACTGAGTGAACCACCCAAACTTCCATTAATCACCCAAGGTTGTCAGGCCTCAGCTCCCTCTGCTGGATGGTGGCAGAGTTTGGAGGCCTGGCCAAGGAGGCATAGGTCTTCCTGTGACTCAGGCAGGCACAACCCCCTGGAGGAGCATCTGCTAATTGGAGGGAACTGGGTCATATTCCTGTGAGGTTACCAGTGCCTGGGTGTGACAGAGATGCCAGGTGGGGAAGGAGGCATCAATCTTCCCAGACTAATTCATTTTCTTCGGGGGGGGGGGTGTTTGTCCTTCTGATGCCACGGAACACCAGAACAAGTCATACTGGAACTGCCAGCAGACCCCTGTTATCTAGTTGCCAGAGATATTTTGAACTCTCACACTGAGACCAGTGCTGACTGGGACAATTGATTTGGATCTCTTAGACTGGACTAATTACCCGAGGACTACCCAAAGTGGTACCCTGGGTGTGTGGTTGTGGGAAGGTTTCATTTTCCTTTTCCAGTTGTTGCCTGTGGGGGGTGTGGTGACGTAATTGCTGGTATTTCTTCACAACTGAGACTTCAACCCAGAGTAACTAATTCACAAGGGTAGGACAGAGACCAGCTGAAAACAAGGCAGAGCCACTTACTCCACCACACCAAGTAAGACTCCAGTGTCTCAAGCTATAGCACTGTACAGGTCCTTTGAAAAGCTCTAGGGGAACAGGTAAAGACACCAGTCCCAGTTCTTGGGCAAAGGGCTGGAAATCACTACTCCAGAAGCCCCACAACCCAACTTCACCTTATCTGCTCATCTAGCCAAACCGTGTAAAATAATCATGGGGCAGAATCTGTGGAAAACCTCCAGTATCATGAATAACCAGAGTAGATCAACACCCCCAAGGAACGATATGGCAGACACAACTGAAGATCCCATTCATAAACAACTGGCTGAGATGTCAGGAATTGAATTCAGAATTTGGATTGCAAAGAAGATTAAAAGAATGGAGGTAATGTTGGAATTAGAATTCAAGGAGCATTTCAAAAGTTGTCTCAAGAATTCAATGAATTAAAAGACAAAATCACCAAAGATTTTTGACACATTGAGATAAGAAATTGCAGCCCTCAAAGATCTGAAAAATATAGTAGAATCCCTTAGTAACAGAATGGAGCAAGCAGAAGAAAGAATTTCTGACATCGAAGACAAAGCTTTTGAATGCTACAAAACGTGCAAAGAAGAAGAGAAATGGAGAGCAAAAATGGATCATTCTCTCAGAGAGCTCTGGGATAATTTGAAAAAAACTAATATTCACCTTATAGGAATCCCTGAAGGCGATGATGTGGCTTTGCAAGGCACAGAGACTCTTCTTCATGAGATTATGAAGAAGAACTTTTCAGACATGCCAAGAGATTCTGAAATTCAGATAGCAGACAGTTTCAGAACCCCAGCATGACTCAAACCAAATAAGACATCCCCCAGGACATTATAATTCACTTCACTAACGTTAATATGAAGGGGAAAATTTTGAAAGCATCCAGATGTAAGAAAACCATAACCTACAAGAGGAAGAATATTAGAATGACTGCAGATATCTCTGCTGAAACCTTTCAAGCCAGAAGAGAATGGTCATTGACTTCTAATCTCCTAAAACAAAATAACTTTCAACTCAGGATCCTGTATCCAGTGAAACTGAGTTTCATTTATGATGAAGAAATTAAATACTTTAATGACATTCACATGTTGAAGAAATTTGCCATAACTAAACCAGCTCTCCAGGATATTCTCAGACCTATCCTCCATAATGACCAGTGCAATCCTCCCCCACAAAAGTAAACTCACTCAGAAACTTTTGATCAAACTCCAACTTCCACAGTGGCAAAAGGATTAAAAATGTCCACTGGACTTTTGAAAAACTCAATACCCAAAATTATACCAGGCTTATCAATATTTACAACTAATTGTAGAGGCTTAAATTGTCCTCTAAAGAGACACAGGTTTGCTGACTGGATACAAAAACTCAGGCCAGATTCTTGCTGCATACAAGAATCTCATCTTACCTTAAAAGATAAATATAGACTCAGGGTGAAGGGATGGCCATCTATATTTTAGGCAAATGGAAATCAGAAAAAAGCAAGTGAAATTTTATTTGCAAATACAATAGGCTTTAAACCAACAAAAGTAAGGAAAGATATAGATGGCCACTTCATTTTATTAAGGGTAGCACTCAACATGATGAGATTTCAATTATTAACATTTATGCACCCAACCAGAATGCGCCTCAATTTATAAGAGAGATTCTAACAAACATGAGCAACTTGATATCCTCCAGCTCCATAATAAATGGAATTTTTAACACTCCTTTGGCAGTGTTGGATAGATCCTCCAATAAGAAGCTAAGCAAAGAAATTTTAGACATAAATGTAACCATTCAAGAATTGGATTTAATAGACATCTAGAGAACATTTCATCCTAACAAAACTGAATAAACATTCTTCTCATCAGCCCATGGAACATAATCCAAAATTAATCACATCTTCAGTCACAAATATAACCTCAGCAAATTTAAAAGAATAGAAATTATTCCTTGCATCTTCTCAGACCATCATGGAATTAAAGTTAAACTCAGTAACAACAGGAATCTGCACACTCATGCAAAAACATGGAAACTAAATAATCTTATGCTGAATGATAGCTGGGTCATAGAGGAGATTAAGAAGGAAATTACCAAATTTTTGGAACAAAACAATAAGACATGAATTATCAGAACTTCTGGGATACCACAAAGGCAGTCCTAACAGGAAATTTATAGCACTGCAAGCCATCCTCAAGAGAATGGAAAGAGAGGAAGTTAACAACTTAATGGGACATCTTGAGCAAGTGGAAAAGGAAGAACATTCCAGTCCAAACAGAACACTTAAGATAATTGGTAGAGAAGGGACATTTCTTAAACTGATAGAGGCCATCTACAGCAAACCCACAGCCAATATCATATTCAATGGAGTTAAATTGAAATCATTTCCACTCAGATCAGGAACCAGGCAAGGTTGCCCATTGTCTCCACTGCCTTTCAACATTATAATGGAAGTTTTAGCCATCACAATTAGGAAGAAAAGGTGATCAAGGGTATCCATATAGGGTCAGAAGAGATCAAACTTTCACTCTTCGCAGATGATATGATTGTATATCTGGAAAACACCAAGGATTCTACTGCAAAACCCTTAGACGTGATCAATGAATATACTCAGCCATGAAAAAGACGATGTCCTGGTTTCTTTTCAACCTGATGGACCTGGACACCATTTTCCTAAGTGAAGTATCACTAGAATGGAAAAATAAACACTTCGTGTACTCAACTGTAAACTGGAACTCATTAATCAACATTTGTGTACATATGTGGAAGTAAAATTCAAAGGAAATTAAGTAGTTAGGATGGGGGGTTGGGGAGGGTAAATTCATTCCTAACTGGCTCGATCCATATATACTGGGTGAAGGGCACACTTTAACTTTGACTTACAATGTACAAAAGAAAAATATCTAACCAAAATGTAGATATTGCTGTAATAGTCTAAAAAAAATAATGCTGATTCTTGGAAATGCTATAAAAAAAATCAGTGGTAGCTCAGTGGGTAGGGCACTGGCCACATACACCTAGGCTGGCGGGTTCGAACCAAGCCCGGGCCAGCTAAAACAATAATGACAATTGTAACCCAAAAATAGCCAGGTGTTGCGACATGTGCATCTAGTTCCAGGTACTTGGGAGGCTGAGGCAAGAGAATCGCTTGAGCCCAAGAGTTTAAGGTTGCTCTGAGCTATGATTCCATAGCACTCTCCCCAGGGCAATAGCTTAAGACTCTAAAAAAAAAAAAAAAAAAAAAATCAATAACCTTCTAGCCAGGCTAAAGAAAAAAATTTAAAGAAGTCACAAATTACTAATATCATGCATCATACATTAAAAAAGGGATGTCACTACCTATGCTATGGATATTTAAAAGACAGGAATATTATGAACAATTTTATGCCTACAAATTTGATAAACCTAGATAAAATCAACTAATTCCTCAAAAAACTTACTCTGATAAAATGTATACAAATAAAATACTTACTCTGATAAAATGTTTACAAAGAAAATAAATAGACCTATATCAAGTGATGTTTCAATAATTAATAACCTTTCAAAACAGAAAGCACCAGTCTAAAATGGATTAGTAGTGACTTCTAACAAGCACTGAATAAAGATATCATACCAATTCTCTACAATCATTTTAAGAAGAAAACAAGGGAATACTTCCTAATTACTCTATAAGAGTTGCCCTGATACTAAATCAGACAAAAGTATTACAAGAAAACTACAAGATCAATATCTCTCATGAACATAGATGCAAATATTGTATCAAAAATCTTAGCACATTGAATCCAACAGTGTATAAAAATAATTGTACACTATGACTAAGTTGGCTTTATTCTAGGTGTGCCTACCTGCTTCAACATTTAAAAATCAATTAATTAACAAATACATTCCCCCACATACTTTTTGAATGGTGAAAACATTTTAAAAATCTACCCTATAAGCCTAAATTAATCATTTGGCATTGTAAACATGTGTGAAAATATCACATTGTACCCCATAAATGCATATAATTACATAAAATTAAATTTAAAAATCAGTAAATATTTGTAGAATGAAGACAAAAATTAATGTAACCCATCATATCAACAAGCTAAAGTAGAAAAATTACCTGATAGGGCGGGTGCCTGTGGCTCAAGGAGTAGGGCACCAGCCCCATATGCCGAGGGTGGTGGGTTGGAGCCTAGCCCCGGCTAAAAACTGCAATAACAACAACAACAAAAATTACGTGATAATACCAGTAGAGGCAATAAAAGCATTTGAAAAGCCAGTACTAATTCACAATAAAAATAGTGGGTATTGAATTATTTTTTGATGCAATGCTGAATTCTGTCTGAAGGAAGGATTCCTTCTTTCTCAATGTCATGGATTAATTTTTGCAATATCAGTACAAGCTGCTTTTTGTAGGTATGGGAAAATTCAGGTTATCACCTATATCTAGTAAGAATGGCTGACATCAAAAAGTCCCAGAGCGAAAGATGCTGGTGTGGAAATGAGAGAAAGCGTTTGTAGTCTAGAAGAGACAATCTCACATGAAGATTTTCTGAACAAAAAAGGCTGGAAACTCAAAAGCTAGTAGACTGACATCAGGATTTTATGCGTTTTAGAATTTGGTATATTTTTAAACTTCTATTTAAGATCTGTTTGAATCAATTACACCAAGGATACTTCTGGTCTAGGACTGCATCTCTTATCTCATATTCACCCTTGCTTTTCAATATGTATTACAAAATCTTATAATTTTATCTAACAAATAAATGGCTCCTCCCTTATCAATGTTAACATTTTTGGCTTGACAGTTTTATGTGTGTTTGGTATATTCATAGAGTTTTTGTGTTACTGATCTCTTATTTTGTTATATATAATCCTGATTACCATGTGTTTTGTCTTTGAGCTCCATCTTTGAAAGGCCTTTCTCAGACTTTCACTTGATAATTTAGCTGTAATGGAACATGCGCACAAGTGGGATATTGTCTGGGGACAGGGAAGAGTGACAGAGTAATGAGTGAGTCATTTACTTTCCAAAAATAAGTGGTGCAATTCTGGTAAATAATTATGCAAGCTCTGCCTCTTTGGAAGGCATACTCCACAAAGACACTCCACATCAAATACACATACACCATTTGTTCCACACACATTAAAATAAATGCGGGTGCAGTGGAAAGCTGTGCAAAGTGGCATTCCCTTCAGAATTGATTAATTAGAATATAATATGCATAAAAATGTGGTAGCCAAACCACTATAATCTGCTCAAGTTAGACCACATCTTCTGTGATGACTTTATCTGAAGAAAATTTGGGAAAAATTACTAAGAGAATTAAAAGACACAGAATCATTTCTTTTCATCTTAAAACAAAACAACAACAAACAGTACAATGGAGGATTTAGTAACTTTTTCCCAGATTTGAAAGACCATGAAAGAAAGTGGAGATTAGATTTACCTTCCAGAGTACAAAATCTAGAAGTAGAGTCAATTAGAGTCAATGGGGACAAATTACTAGTTAAGTCAAGGCAACTTTGAATTTTCTTACGTGTTGTTTAGTCATAGAGTGATATGTTTTGCAAGGTAATAAACTTTTTGTGGCTGAAAGTGTACAGTGGGACTGAAATTTTTGCTGTAAATGTTGTCATTCAAAGAAAAAGGATTTCTATGCTAACAGAAGGATTATTGGTAGGAGATCCCTTACAGCTCTAGGATTTTGTGGCAGTCAGCTCAATATGTGATAATATCGTGTACGATTTCTATGTACACAAACCAATATATTTAAATTTACTGTATTTCATGAGTAAGTCAAATGATTTTTTTCTTCAAGCATTTCTTATAATGTTTTATAAGAGTGGCCCATAGCTTTAAAAATTCCATTAATGATTCTAAGAGTAGAAATTAGCTAGTACTTTATGTTTTCACTTTTTTTTTTTTATTCTGGCAAAGTGCACATGGCATGAAGTTCACAATCTCACCCAGTTTGAGGCATGTACTTTAGTGTTCTGCATAGGAAGCCTTTGTGCATGTTTTGAGAGAAGCTTTAAGCATTTTATTTTTTATATTTATTTTGGATTAATATGAGGGTATGGATGATTAGGTTACATTATTTGCATTTTTAAGGTGCAGTCCGAGCTGTAGTTGTGACCTCTATCCAGGAAGTGTGCCATATGCCCATATGTTGTACCTGTTAGGTGGGAACTTACCAAACCCTCACTCTGTCTAGAGTTTAACTGAGTTTTTCTCTCGTGTGTGCCCATGTTTTATTGCTTGCACTCAAACATCTATAGCAGTCCAATTTACAATTGCAAGGATGTGTGGAAGCTTTATATGTTTCAGTATAGAGGAATCTGGGACAAATCCTAAGTTAAAATGAAATCTCAAAAAGCACAGCACTCTACCCAAGCTGACAGAGTGAGACTGACTCAAAAAAGAAAGAAAGAAAAAGAAAGAAACAAGATTTTATTTAACATGGGATATGTTTTATATTATAACACATGAAAATACTACATGTTAAATAAAGTTTTAAAGCAGCCTCAAGAATTGTTCCAAAATATAAGAAATACAGGAACAAGCTGAAGATTTTAAAGTAAATATAAAACATTGGCACTATCGTATGGAAAATTACAAACTAAGAAGAAAGTATATTATAGAGATAAACGTAGGTAAAAACAAAAGCAGAACGCATACAAGTACAAATGATCTAATTCATTTCATTTCAAAGCACATGCTAAAATTTAATTATTTTGTAATTCACCATACTTTTCAACAGAATATATGTGTTAATATATATTGTTTATCACTAGAAAACAAATTGTTTAATCATTAAACCTATTGGTGGTAACATAGCAGTTAATTTGCATTAAGTACTTATTGCTTAATGACAGGAACATTACTTTATACACATTTTCACATCTTAACAATTCCAGGAAAAGTAAAACACATTAACTTTTTTGTTCAAACAATGACTACATACATTATACAAACTAACTCATCCAGCTACGAAAAACATAGCAATTGGATTCAAATCCAATCAAGTGTGTTTACTACAGGACAACCTGATGAGCACAAAATATACTGTTTCCTTTATTCCAGTTAGGACCATGCGTCTTGATTTGCCCAGGACAGTCCACTTTACAAGTGTTATCCCTGTGTAAATATAAATAGGGCCACCTTTCATTTTTAAAATGTTCTGGCCTGGATAGTAAATGATATAGTCATCCTATTTATACTCCACATTGCTAAAATAGACCTCTTTCTACCTCAAAGTCCAGATATGTGTGTGTGTGTGTGTGTGCAGGCGCACCTGCATATGTGTATGTGTGTCTGTGAGTGTGTGGTTTGCTAACCACAGTAAGGGACAAAAAGGCAACAACTAATTTACATATTTGATATATTGCTCATTTTCAGGAAACCTAGTGAAATAGAAAACACATAATCAGGTGGCGAATCTGGACTTGACATATAACCAACTTGAATAATTAATTACAACAAAAATTCAGCCATTTGTCCATAAAGAGGTACCCCAATGGAATGTATAAATCTCAAAAGGTAGATTAAATTAACATTCCCATGCCAATCCAGTGCAATTTCATTCTCAGTAGTGTTGGGCCGATTGAATATTCCTCAATCAGAAAATAATAATTTTTATTCTTAATTTTGATATTCCAATGTCAGATGACTTCATATAAGATATTTTCTTTTTGATTTTATAATTAGAATGATAAAAATGTAAATTACAAATGATTTAACACACTACATAGAATCAACTTTATAAAATGCATCACTCTAAAATATTTGTACCAAGATTTAAAAAAATACAAAACTTTATATATATGCTTAACATGTGTTTCTATAATACACATCATTTTACTGATGTCTATGACATATATAAACACAGTACACATATGTATTTTCTATATCATCATTTGACATAGACCTTCTATGATTACATAATGACAGAAACTAACATTTATTGAGCAATTAAGTACAGAGCATCCACTAACCACATTTCATTTATTAGATCATATAATCCTTATCAAAGTTCTGTCATTATGAGGTATTATTATATTCATTACCATGAATACTGAAGAAAGTGAGTCATTCTCCAAGATCAGACCCAAACAAGTCAAACCTGAGCGATTCACCTACGCTACACTGCCTTCATGATCATACACACACAACTGACTTCAAGGTACCTCACTTCTAATTTCACAACTGCTATTTCTAATTCTGATTTCCCCAAATATTCTGGAGAGACAAAATGTTTCTCTCTGCCTTGCTGCTGAGTCCACACACCCTCTGTTCTGCATTACGTGTTAATACTCACCAGGGTAATCACCATCGCCATTCAGGGCAGCTACACTAATCAAAGAGGATTTTTAGTTTAGACAGTTTGTCTTTCTGTGCAATTTACTTAAAGTTTATGTAAATTTCATCAACATTTATTTGCCCTTGTCTTTTGATTTTCTAGTATTTCATAATCATGCATCTGTGCAAATATTAGGTTTTAGGCAGTTTGGGACATTTATACACGTCTGTTTTGCAAATACTCTTGGTGCTCCTAACTGGGAAAAGATGTGTCTCTCTTTTGTGTGAGAAGAATATAGACAAGACATGGCTTATGGACTTCTTTGCTGGAATGGTGTCACAGATTGAGAACCATCTTTAAAAATATCTTGCTCCATTACCCTGAAATAAATTATCTACCATAACTTACAGCAACATACTATTAAGCATTTCCCGTGCTTGCTACTAACCTGAACTTTTATAACATAGTTTTAGATACTGTGTGTGTTAGTGTTACTTAAAAGTGGTTATGAAATGCTCATCATCCAAGATTGTCAGTCAAATGCAAACCAAAACCACCCTGAGATATCACCTAACCCCAGTGAGATTGGCCCACATCCCAAAATCTCAAAACTGCAGATGTTGGCACGGATGTGGAGAGAGGGGAACACCTTTACACTGCTGGTGGGACTGCAAACTAATACAACCTTTTTGGAAAGAAGTATGGAGAATCCTCAAAGAACTCAAATTAGACCTCCCATTTGATCCTGCAATCTCATTACTGGTTATCTACCTAGAATAAAAACAATTCTTTTATCATAAGGACATTTTCACTAGACTGTTTATCACAGCTCAATTTATAATCACCAAAATGTGGAAACAACCCTAAATGCCCACCAACCCAGGAATGGATTAACATGCTGTGGTATATATACACCATGGAATACTATTCAGCCATTAAAAAGATGGAGACTTTGCATCTTTTGTATTAACCTGGATGGAGGTGGACTACATTCTTCTTAGTAAAGCATCACAAGAATGGTGAAGCAGGCTGAGCTATTGGCCAAAAGATTCTGTCAGTTCCTTGCCCTGTGTGTCTCTCCAAAGAGTCAAACCTGGAGGGGCAGCTTGAGTCATCAGAGAAACGGAGTAGACAGAAAATGCTAACAAGAGAGGGAAACTATAAATCAAGCCACTTACAATAAGAAAATTTATTGTAAGATTATACAGACCACGAGGCGGAGCAAGATGGCAGCTGAGTAACAGCTTCCTTGCATCTGGGCACAGTGAGTCTGGGGAGATAGGACTCTAGGCATCTCTGGCTAGTGGGATCTGCCTATCATCACCCCTGAGAGGATACAGGGACTCAGCGAGAGACTTCTGGACCCCAAGAGGAGGACTAAAACAGTGGAAAACCGGCAAGTGGTCGCGTGTGTTCAATCCGTCTAAACCCGCCCGCAACTGTAAGTTCAGTAGCAGCGAGACTGCAAACCAGAAAGGCCTTACCTGTGAACTGTTTTGGTGTCTTTGGACTTGGCACTCAGCTGAACTGCCTTGGGGAGAGCCTGAGCGGGAGTGCGGAGAACTTTGGCCTTTGTTTAGGGCCCCAGTCTGAGCCGCTGAGCCAGACGGAGCTAATAGTGTTTGGCTCTGGATAACAGGCAGTCATTGTGAGCGATCTGCCCCGGCAAGCTCCGCCTTCAGGGTCGCAGAGCTGGAATTGGGTGGGAGCTGGTAACCCAGCGACCAAGTAGCCTAAGGGCGGGATCTGAGCCGCCTTGCAGCCCTAACCCTCGGGGGCAGAGGGAGACCAGTTTTGGAACACAGGGTAAGTGGATAGCCACTTCAGCAGTGATTCCAACAACAAGCACTTCCCTGGGAAAGCTTCTGCTCAGCAAGTGAACAAGCGCAAAGTGCCTTTTAAGTGGGCTGAAGAGAGATTTAGGGTGTCTACCTGCTGGGGTTTGAGAAACTAGCAGCCTCCAGTCATATCAGAACTGTGATTAACATCTCATACCCCAGAAGACCACGTGTTGCCCAGAAAATGTTCAATAACATATACATGCTGCTTTGTTTCTGGTTGTGTTTTTTTTTTTTTTTTTTTTTTTTTGGTTTGGTTGGGTTTTTTTGTTTATTTTGATGTTGTTGATTGTTGTTTTGTTTTTTAAGTTCAAACTTTTCCGTACAGATCCTTTTTCTTTCTCAATTTTTCTAGTTTAATTATAATTTCCCATTGTTGCCTATTTCAATGATTAGAACTTCATTTTTGTTAGTGTTTCTATCGCTATTATTTGGTTTTTCAAGCCAATTTTATCCCGTAAAGTTTTCTGTTTGCTTGTTTTGGTTTGATTTATAGCATTTTTGTCTTTCCTCTCTACTTGGTGGAGGTGGGGTACTGTGTCTGATCAGGTTAGCAAAGAGCTGCTGACCTCAAGGGAACCACCAAACTGGGAACCCCCAGAAGGTGGTTTTTTTTTTAAGGTAGTATCAAAGTACCCTACTGTACACCTATATTGCTCTGTCTCCCCCCTTTGTGCCTCTCTTGCTTTTGTCAATATTCCTTTTACCCACGCCCTCTCCTTTCTCTATTTTTCTTTTTTTTTTTTTTCTTATCACTCGGTCCTCCTTTCTTTCATCCCTTTTTTGTTCTTCAACTATCTCACCCTTCTGGTCCTGTAACCCTTAGTCCACAGGCACGAGAACTTAAAGAGCAAGAGGAAGTGAAAGGAAAATTAGGGCAAGGAAACAGATAAAAGAAATCACTCATGAGGAAGAATCAGCAGAAAACTCCAGGCAACATGAAGAACCAGTCCAGAACAACCCCACCAAGGGACCATGAGGTAGCTACTGCAGAGGATCCCACCTATACAGAAATGTTAGGAATGACAGAAAGGGAATTTAGAATACACATGTTGAAAACAATGAAAGAAATGATGGAAACAATGAAGGAAACTGCTAATGAAGTAGAAAATAACCAAAAGGAAATTCAAAAACAGAATCAAATAAGAGATGAACGATATGAAGAATATAAAAAGGATATAGCAGACCTGAAGGAACTGAAACAGTCAATTAGGGAACTTAAAGATGCAATGGAAAGTATCAGCAACAGGTTAGACCATGCAGAAGAAAGAATTTCAGAGGTAGAAGACAAAGTTCTTGACATAACTCAGATAGTAAAAGAGGCAGAAAAGAAGAGAGAGAAAGCAGAACGTTCACTGTCAGAATTATGGGACTTTATGAAGCGTTCCAACATATGAGTTATAGGAATTCCAGAAGGGGAAGAAGAATGACCCAGAGGAATGGAAGCCATACTAGAGAATATTATAAAAGAAAATTTCCTAAATATGACCAAAATTTCTGACACACTGCTTTCAGAGGGATATCGGAACCCAGTTCGCCTCAACTCTAACCAAGCTTCTCCAAGACACATTGTGATGAACCTGTCCAAAGTCAAGACAAAAGAAAAGATTCTGCAAGCTGCCAGGAGCAAGCGCCAGTTGACCTACAGGGGCAAATCCATCAGAGTGACTGCAGACTTCTCTAATGAAACTTTCCAAGCAAGAAGGCAATGGTCATCTACCTTTAATCTACTTAAAAAGAACAATTTCCAACCCAGAATTCTGTACCCTGCTAAGCTAAGCTTCAAAATAGATGGAGAAATCAAATCATTTACGGATATACAAACATTGAGGAAATTCGCCACAACAAGACCAGCTCTACAGGAAATACTTCATCCTGTTCTGCACACTGACCAGAACAATGGATCAGCAGCAAAGTAAGATCTCAGAAAATAAAGGACAGAACCTAACCTCCACACTGATGCAAAAGATAAAACTAAGCAATGGACTCTCACAAAATAAGATGAATAGAATACTACCACACTTATCAATTTTCTCAATAAATGTTAATGGCTTGAATTCCCCACTGAAGAGACATAGATTGGTTGACTGGATTAAAAAACACAAGCCATCCATTTGCTGTCTGCAAGAAACACACCTGGCTTCAAAAGACAAATTAAAGCTCTGAGTCAAGGGTTGGAAGACAATTTTTCAGGCAAATGGAATTCAGAAGAAAAGAGGAGTTGCAATCTTATTTTCAGATACATGTGGATTTAAAGCAACTAAAGTCAAAAAAGACAAAGATGGTCACTTTATATTGGTCAAGGGAAAAATAACAACAAGAAGACATTTCAATTCTAAATATCTATGCACCCAATTTAAATGCTTCCAGATTCTTGAAACAGACCTTACTCAGTCTGAGCAATACGATATCTGATAATACCATAATAACACTCCTCTTACAGAGCTGGACAGATCCTCTAACCAGAAATTAAACAAGGATATAAGAGGTTTAAATGAGACCCTAGAACAACTGTGCTTCATAGACGCATATAGAACACTCCATCCCAAAGATAAAGAATATACATTCTTCTCATCACCCCATGGAACATTCTCCAAAATTGGTCATATCCTGGGACACAAAACAAATATCAACAGAATCAAAAGAATTGAAATTTTACCTTGTATCTTCTCAGACCATAAGGCACTAAAGGTGGAACTCAACTCTAACAAAAATGCTCAACCCCACCCAAAGGTATGGAAATTAAACAATCTTCTGTTGAATAACAGATGGGTGCAGGAAGAAATAAAACAGGAAATCATTAACTTCCTTGAGCATAACAACAATGAAGACACAAGCTAGGAAAACCTGTGGGATACTGCAAAAGCAGTTTTGAGAGGAAAATTCATCGCTTTAGATGCCTACATTCGAAAAACAGAAAGAGAGCACATCAACAATCTCACAAGAGATCTTATGGAATTGGAAAAAGAAGAACAATCTAAGCCTAAACTCAGTAGAAGAAAAGAAATATCCAAAATCAAATCAGAGATCAATGAAATTGAAAACAAAAGAATCATTCAGAAAATTAATGAAACAAGGAGTTGGTTTTTTGAAAAAATACATAAAATAGATAAACCATTGGCCAGACTAACAAGGACTACAAAAGTAAAATCTCTAGTAACCTCAATCAGAAATGACAAAGGGGAAATAACAACTGATCCCACAGAGATACAAGAGATCATCTCTGAATACTACCATAAACTCTCTGCCCAGAAATTAGACAATGTGAAAGAAATGGATCAATATTTGGAATCACACCCTCTCCCTAGACTCAGCCAGAAAGAAATAGAGCTCCTGAACAGACCAATTTCAAGCACTGAGATCAAAGAAACAATAAAAATTCTTCCAACCAAAAAAATGCCCTGGTCCAGATGGCTTCACTCCAGAATTCTATCAAACCTTCAAGGAAGAGCGTATTCCTGTACTGCAGAAATTATTCCCAAAAATTGAGGAAGAAGGAATCTTCCCCAACACATTCTATGAAGCAAACATCACCCTGATACCAAAACCAGGAAAAGACCCAAACAAAAAGGAGAATTTCAGGCCAATCTCACTCATGAATATAGACGCAAAAATTCTCAACAAAATCCTAGCAATAGATTACAGCTTATCATCAAAAAAGTCATTCATCATGATCAAGTAGGCTTCATCCCAGGGATGCAAGGATGGTTTAACATACGTAAGTCTATAAACGTTATCCACCATATTAACACAGGCAAAAAAAAGATCACATGATCCTCTCAATAGATGCAGAAAAAGCATTTGATAAAATCCAGCATCCTTTTCTAATTAGAACACTGAAGAGTATAGGCATAGCTGGCACATTTCTAAAACTGATTGAAGCTATCTATGACAAACCCACAGCCAATATTTTACTGAATGGAGTAAAACTCAAAGCTTTTCCTCTTAGAACTGGAACCAGACATGGTTGTCCTCTGTCACCTTTACTATTCAACGTAGTGCTGGAAGTTCTAGCCAATACAATTAGGCAAGACAAGGAAATAAAGGGAATCCATATGGGAGCAGAGGAGGTCAAACTCTCCCTCTTTGCTGACGACATGATCTTATACTTAGAGAACCCCAAAGACTCAACCACAAGATTCCTAGAAGTCATCAAAAAATACAGTAATGTTTCAGGATATAAAAACAATGTCCACAAGTCAGTAGCCTTTGTGTACACCAATAACAGTCAAGATGAGAAGCTAATTAAGGACACAACTCCCTTCACCATAGTTTCAAAGAAAATGAAATACCTAGGAATATACCTAACAAAGGAGGTGAAGGACCTCTATAAAGAAAACTATGAAATCCTCAGAAAGGAAATAGCAGAGGATATTAACAAATGGAAGAACATACCATGCTCATGGATGGGAAGAATCAACATTGTTAAAATGTCTATACTTCCCAAAGCAATCTACCTATTCAATGCCATTCCTATCAAAGTACCTACATCGTACTTTCAAGATTTGGAAAAAATGATTCTGCGTTTTGTATGGAACCGGAAAAAAACCCGTATAGCTGAGGCAGTTCTTAGTAATAAAAATAAAGCTGGGGGCATCAGCGTACCAGATTTTAGTCTGTACTACAAAGCCATAGTGGTCAAGACAGCATGGTACTGGCACAAAAACAGAGACATAGACACGTGGAATCGAATTGAAAACCAAGAAATGAAACTAACATCTTACAACCACCTAATCTTTGATAAACCAAACAAGAACATACCTTGGGGGAAAGACTCCCTATTCAATAAATGGTGTTGGGAGAACTGCATATCCACATGTAAAAGTCTGAAACTGGACCCACACCTTTCCCTACTCACAAAAATTGATTCAAGATGGATAAAGGACTTAAATTTAAGGCATGAAACAATAAAAATCCTCCAAGAAAGCATAGGAAAAACACTGGAAGATATCAGCCTGGGGAAAGACTTCATGAAGAGGACTGCCATGGCAATTGCAACAACAACAAAAATAAACAAATGGGACTTCATTAAACTGAAAATCTTCTGTACAGCTAAGGAGACAACAACCAAAGCAAAGAGACAACCTACACAATGGGAAAGGATATTTGCATATTTTCAATCAGACAAAAGCTTGATAGCTAGGATCTATAGAGAACTCAAATTAATCCACGTGAAAAAGGCCAACAATCCCATATATCAATGGGCAAGAGACATGAATAGAACTTTCTCTAAAGACGACAGATGAATGGCTAACAAACACATGAAAAAAAGTTCCTCATCTCTATACATTAGAGAAATGCAAATCAAAACAACCCTGAGATATCATCTAACCCCAGTGAGAATGGCCCACATCACAAAATCTCAAAACTGCAGATGCTGGCGTGGATGTGGAGAGAAGGGAACACTTTTACACTGCTGATGGGACTGCAAACTAGTACAACCTTTCTGGAAGGAAGTATGGAGAAAACTCAAAGCACTCAAGCTAGATCTCCCATTTGATCCTGCAATCCCATTACTGGGCATCTACCCAGAAGGAAAGAACTCCTTTTATCATAAGGACACTTGTACTAGACTGTTTATTGCAGCTCAATTTACAATCGCCAAAATGTGGAAACAGCCTGAATGCCCACCAACCCAGGAATGGATTAACAAGCTGTGGTATATGTATACCATGGAATACTATTCAGCCATTAAAAAAAATGGAGACTTTACATCCTTCGTATTAACCTGGATGGAAGTGGAAGACATTATTCTTAGTAAAGCATCACAAGAATGGAGAAGCATGAATCCTACATACTCAATTTTGATATGAGGACAATTAATGACAATTATGGTTATGAGGGGGAAAAAGAAAGAGGGAAGGAGGGAGGTGGGTGGGGCCTTGGTGTGTGTTACACTTTATGGGGGCAAGACATGATTGCAAGAGGGACTTTACCTAACAATTGCAATCAGTATAACCTGGCTTATTGTACCCTCAATGAATCCCCAACCATTAAAAAAAAAAAGAATGGTGAAGCAAGAATCCAATGTGCTTAATTCTAATATGAAGCCAGTAGATGATCCAATACACACCTACATAAGAGAAAAACTCAAATCAGTTCAAGGTGGTGGTAGGGAAAGAAGGGAGTGGTGTGGGTGGAAGAGGAGGGGAATGGGGAGTTACAGTATATATAAAACACTTCTGATCAGGACACAATTATAAGAAGGACTTTATTTAACAAATGCAATTGGTGTAACTTAATTCTTTATACCCTCAATGAATCCCAAACAATAAAAAAATTAAAAATAATAAAAAATTAAAGTAATAAAAAATCAGTTATGACATCTATTTAATTATTTTTACCATTGAGAATACATTTTGATCATTATATGTTTCCTGAAGTCATCTGATTGCTTAGATCTTGATTTTATGTTTGATAAGAAGAGGTAGGAAATAAGTAAAATTCTGCCAATTTTCTGGCCTTGTAACTAAACGGATATATTTTCTAGTTCAGGCATTTTAGATAATAGAGTTTTATTCTCTATTTAATAAAAGTTCTATTTGTGTCAACTTCCATTAACACTTACAAATATCTATATAAAGTTCATGATTGTCTAGTGAAGATTTCATAGGGCATTAAGAATCACAGATTTATAACTTTTTGTTCTTAACTCATTCCCCTAAAACTTGCCTATTTTTTCCCAAGTGGGTTTTTCATGGTTAATTACGAAAATGTAATTATATCAGACAGGTCTACGGGAGTGCAGCATCTACCCAAACATCTATGGTGGGATCCTTTGACAGCCAGAGGTTATTGTGGCCATATATGTGAAGCTATTTCTGAAGTCCTACTAACTTGCTGACACAATAAAGGAACATTGAAATCTGGGTGTTTTCCAACTTTTTCAGTAACACTGAAGTACCAGTAAATCAAATAACATTAGAGAAAGTCCATTTGGACCAGGGTTACCTGATATCAAATTTAACTCCAAAGTTTGTCAAGGAGGGGACTTCTTAAAAGAAAAGTAGAAAAAATGATTTACTATTTTCACTATGATTTGAGTCATGTCCATGCAAAAGACATTCCAAATTTGCATCTTATTTTATTGATTTTATTTACTTTTATATGAGAAAGTTATCTTGCTGTGCTGCTCAGGGTGATCTCAAGGTCCTGGGATCAAGTAATTCTCCAGTTTCAGCCACCCAAGTAACTGGGACTATAGGTGCATGCCAGCTGGATCTTATTAAAAAAAAAAAATTTAAAACATGGTCCAACATGATAAAGGAAACCAAATTATAATAAAGGGATGCGACTTTTGGTTTCAGCTACAAGTTAAAAAGAGTTTGGAAACTGTCACCCTCATTTCTAAAGCAAAAACAAAACAAAAAAAAAATCTGTACAAATTAAAAATCAGTGAATTTTCTTGGCCCCATGAGAGGATTGAGGTTGCTGGGTAAACCATCACCCTGAAAACTGTGGAGACAGTCATGTTCAGGAAACTCCGGATTTGATTATCTGAGGCAGAATTCTCTGGAAGTGTAAGTTGGTAGAAATGCTACACAGTAATTGGGAAGAGCTGCTGGGTGTTAAGATGGCAAGGTAAGGGGAGGAATAATCACAGATGTGAGAAATAGGCTCTCTAGAAGACTGAGCTGTAATCAGAAGATTGCAGAATGCTACTTGTTCCCCTCGCTTACCATCACATTAAAAGGGATCCAGTGTAAGAATAGTGAATTATAGGGTGGAGCCTGTGGCTCAAAAGAGTAGGGCACCGGCCCCATATGGCAGAGGTGGCAGGTTCAAACCCAGCCCCGGCCAGAAACTGCAAAAAAAAAAAAAAAAAAAAAGAATAGTAAATTATACCTAAGTTGCATGACATAGACTTTAAGGAGGAACATTTATGGACGCCCCAAATCATGAGGTGACAGCAAATACGACAGATAATTTTAAAGTCTCTGAAGCCTCTAGTCATAGTAAAAGTTTTGAATAGTCCATTTTCTAATCAAAAGAACATAAATCCTCATGCTAATGCCTACTTATTTCAGTTCATATAATTCAACACATGGCCAGCTTTCCATAAAATATTACACAACCAAAGACAAGAAAAATCACAACTGAAAGAGACAACATAATTATCAGAACCACATTCAGCTGTGATTTAGGTGTCAGGCAGGGAATACAAAGTAAATGAAATAAAGCATGTAAAAACAGTTGGTTAGTGTATGAAGAGTACCTCTAAGAAAAATAAGGAAAAATGGTAGAGAAAGTAAAAGCTAATAAAAATGAAGAATTACTTCTACAGGATCATCAGGAGACTTAAAATAGTTAAGGAAATAATCAATGGTGGTGAAAATAGGGCAATAGGGAATCCTCAATCTGACATACAAAAAGAAGAAAGAATGAAAGTAAAACTGACTATACAGAATGGTGGGATCACACCTGTGGTGCATATTACAGGGGTATTTGCGAAACTTGGTAAATGTAGAATATAAATGTTTTGGCACAGTAACTGAGATAACGCCGGAAAGGCTATGTTAACCACTGTGATAAAAATGTGTCAAATGGTTTATGAAGTGAGTGTATGATGCCCCATAATCATATCATTGTATACAGTTATGATTTAATAAAAAAATTAAAAAAAAAAATAAAAAAAAAATAATAAAATAAAATTGTACAGAATGGTAGGAAAATATCAAAATCTGTGATACATATGTGTTCTTGGAATACCAGAAGGATGAGAATGAAATAATAGAAAAGAGGAAATATTAGAATTAATAATGTCAAAAAACTTTCCAAAATTGATAATGGCCACCAAGCCACGTATTCAGGAAGCCCAGAGAACATCATGTGGAATAAACAACAGATAAACCACACTTAGGCATGTCATATTGAAAGTGGAGAAAACCTAGGATTTAAAAAAAGAGGAATATTTTTATTTTTTATTTATTTATTTTTAATTGTTGTTTATTAAATCATAATTTTGTACATTAATGCATTTATGGGGTTCAGGTTACTGTTTCAATATACAACGTGAAATGCTTACGTTGAACTAAGTAACACATCCATCACAATTATACTCATTTCTTTTTTTTTTTTATTGTTGGGGATTCATTGAGGGTACAATAAGCCAGTTACACTGATTGCAATTGTTAGGTAAAGTCCCTCTTGCAATCATGTCTTGCCCCCATGAAGTGTGACACACACTAAGGCCCCACCCCCTCCCTCCATCCCTCTTTCTGCTTCCCCCAACCCATAATCTTAATTGTCATTAATTGTCCTCATATCAAGATTGAGTACATAGGATTCATGCTTCTCCATTCTTGTGATGCTTTACTAAGAATAATGTCTTCCACGTCCATCCAGGTTAATACGAAGGATGTAAAGTCTCCATTTTTTTTAATGGCTGAATAGTATTCCATGGTATACATATACCACAGCTTGTTAATCCATTCCTGGGTTGGTGGGCATTTAGGCTCTTTCCACATTTTGGCGATTGTAAATTGAGCTGCAATAAACAGTCTAGTACAAGTGTCCTTATGATAAAAGGAGTTCTTTCCTTCTGGGTAGATGCCCAGTAATGGGATTGCAGGATCAAATGGGAGATCTAGCTTGAGTGCTTTGAGTTTTCTCCATACTTCCTTCCAGAAAGGTTGTACTAGTTTGCAGTCCCATCAGCAGTGTAAAAGTGTTCCCTTCTCTCCACATCCACGCCAGCATCTGCAGTTTTGAGATTTTGTGATGTGGGCCATTCTCACTGGGGTTAGATGATATCTCAGGGTTGTTTTGATTTGCATTTCTCTAATATATAGAGATGATGAACATTTTTTCATGTATTTGTTAGCCATTTGTCTGTCATCTTTAGAGAAAGTTCTATTCATGTCTCTTGTCCATTGATATATGGGATTGTTGGCCTTTTTCATGTGGATTAATTTGAGTTCTCTATAGATCCTAGTTATCAAGCTTTTGTCTGATTGAAAATATGCAAATATCCTTTCCCATTGTGTAGGTTGTCTCTTTGCTTTGGTTATTGTCTCCTTAGCTGTACAGAAGCTTTTCAGTTTAATGAAGTCCCATTTGTTTATTTTTGTTGTTGTTGCAATTGCCATGGCAGTCTTCTTCATGAAGTCTTCCCCAGGCCAATATCTTCCAGTGTTTTTCCTATGCTTTCTTTGAGGATTTTTATGGTTTCATGTCTTAAATTTAAGTCCTTTATCCATCTTGAATCAATTTTTGTGAGTGGGGAAAGGTGTAGGTCCAGTTTCAGTCTTTTACATGTAGACATCCAGTTCTCCCAACACCATTTATTGAATAGGGAGTCCTTCCCCCAAGGTAAGTTCTTGTTTGGTTTATCAAAGATTAGGTGGTTGTAAGATGTTAGTTTCATTTCTTGGTTTTCAATTCGATTCCAAGTGTCTATGTCTCTGTTTTTGTGCCAATACCATGCTGTCTTGACCACTATGGCTTTGTAGTATAGACTAAAATCTGGTATGCTGATGCCCCCAGCTTTATTTTTATTACTAAGAACTGCCTTAGCTATGCGGGGTTTTTTCCGGTTCCATACAAAACGCAGAATCATTTTTTCCAAATCTTGAAAGTACGATGTAGGTACTTTGATAGGAATGGCATTGAATAGGTAGATTGCTTTGGGAAGTATAGACATTTTAACAATGTTGATTCTTCCCATCCATGAGCATGGTATGTTCTTCCATTTGTTAATATCCTCTGCTATTTCCTTTCTGAGGATTTCATAGTTTTCTTTATAGAGGTCCTTCACCTCCTTTGTTAGGTATATTCCTAGGTATTTCATTTTCTTTGAAACTATGGTGAAGGGAGTTGTGTCCTTAATTAGCTTCTCATCTTGACTGTTATTGGTGTACACAAAGGCTACTGACTTGTGGACATTGATTTTATATCCTGAAACATTACTGTATTTTTTGATGACTTCTAGGAATCTTGTGGTTGAGTCTTTGGGGTTCTCTAAGTATAAGATCATGTCGTCAGCAAAGAGGGAGAGTTTGACCTCCTCTGCTCCCATTTGGATTCCCTTTATTTCCTTGTCTTGCCTAATTGTATTGGCTAGAACTTCCAGCACTATGTTGAATAGTAAAGGTGACAGAGGACAACCATGTCTGGTTCCAGTTCTAAGAGGAAAAGCTTTGAGTTTTACTCCATTCAGTAAAATATTGGCTGTGGGTTTGTCATAGATAGCTTCAATCAGTTTTAGAAATGTGCCAGCTATGCCTATACTCTTCAGTGTTCTAATTAGAAAAGGATGCTGGATTTTATCAAATGCTTTTTCTGCATCTATTGAGAGGATCATGTGATCTTTATTTTTGCCTCTGTTAATATGGTGGATAACGTTTATGGACTTGCATATGTTAAACCAGCCTTGCATCCCTGGGATGTAGCCTACTTGATCATGATGAATGACTTTTTTGATGATAAGCTGTTATCTATTGGCTAGGATTTTGTTGTTGTTTTTTTTTTATTTTTTTGCTTTTTTTTTTTTTTTTTTTTTTTGGCCAGGGCTAGGTTTGAACCCACAACCTCCGGCATATGGGACTGGCGCTCTACTCCTTGAGCTACAGGCGCCACCCTTGGCTAGGATTTTGTTGAGAATTTTTGCGTCTGTATTCATGAGTGAGATTGGTCTGAAATTCTCCTTTTTGTTTGGGTCTTTTCCTGGTTTTGGTATCAGGGTGATGTTTGCTTCATAGAATGTGTTGGGGAAGATTCCTTCTTCTTCAGTTTTTTGGAATAATTTCTGCAGTACAGGAGTAAGCTCTTCCTTGAAGGTTTGATAGAATTCTGGTGTGAAGCCGTCTGGACCAGGGCATTTTTTGGCTGGAAGATTTTTTATTGTTTCTTTGATCTCAGTGCTTGAAATTGGTCTGTTCAGGAGGTCTATTTCTTCCTGGCTAAGTCTAGGGAGAGGGTGTGATTCCAAATATTGATCCATTTCCTTCAAATTGTCAAATTTCTGGGCATAGAGTTTCTGGTAGTATTTAGAGATGATCTCTTGTATCTCTGTGGGATCAGTTGTTATTTCCCCTTTATCGTTTCTCATTGAGGTTACTAGAGATTTTACTTTTCTATTTCTAGTTACTCTGGCCAATAGTTTATCTATTTTATTTATTTTTTCAAAAAACCAACTCCTTGTTTCATTAATTTTCTGAATGATTCTTTGGTTTTCAATTTCATTGATCTCTGATTTGATTTTGGATATTTCTTTTCTTCCACTGAGTTTCGGCTTAGATTGTTCTTCTTTTTCCAATTCCATAAGATTCTTGAGAGATTGTTGATGTGCTCTCTTTCTTTTTCGAATGTAGGCATCTAAAGCGATGAATTTTCCTCTCAAAACTGCTTTTGCAGTATCCCACAGGTTTTGGTAGCTTGTGTCTTCATTGTTGTTATGCTCAAGGAAGTTAATGATTTCCTGTTTGATTTCTTCCTGCACCCATCTGTTATTCAACAGAAGATTGTTTAATTTCCATACCTTTGGGTGGGGTTGAGCATTTTTGTTAGAGTTGAGTTCCACCTTTAATGCTTTATGGTCTGAAAAGATACAAGGTAAAATTTCAATTCTTTTGATTCTGTTGATATTTGTTTTGTGTCCAAGGATGTGATCAATTTTGGAGAATGTTCCATGGGGTGATGAGAAGAAGGTATATTCTTTATCTTTGGGGTGGAGTGTTCTATATGCGTGTATGAAGCATAGTTGTTCTAGGGTCTCATTTAAATCTCTTATATCTTTGTTTAGTTTCTGTTTAGAGGATCTGTCCAGCTCTGTAAGAGGAGTGTTAAAGTCCCCTGTTATGATGGTATTATCAGATATCATATTGCTCAGACTGAGTAAGGTCTGCTTCAAGAATCTGGGAGCATTTAAATTGGGTGCATATATATTTAGAATTGAAATGTCTTCTTGTTGTTATTTTTCCCTTGACCAATATAAAGTGACCATCTTTGTCTTTTTTGACTTTAGTTGCTTTAAATCCACATGTATCTGAAAATAAGATTGCAACTCTTCTTTTCTTCTGAATGCCATTTGCCTGAAAAATTGTCTTCCAACCCTTGACTCAGAGCTTTAATTTGTCTTTTGAAGCCAGGTGTGTTTCTTGCAGACAGCAAATGGATGGCTTGTGTTTTTTAATCCAGTCAGCCAATCTATGTCTCTTCAGTGGGGAATTCAAGCCATTAACATTTATGGAGATAAGTGATAAGTGTGGTAGAATTCTATTTGTTTATTTGATGAGAGTCCATTGCTTAGTTTTATCTTTTGCATCAGTGTGGAGGTTAGGTTCTGTCCTTTGATTTCTGAGTTCTTACTTTGCTGCTGATCCATTGTGGTGGTCAGTGTGCAGAAAAGGTCGAAGTATTTCCTGTAGAGCTGGTCTTGTTGTGGTGAATTTCCTCAATGTTTGTATATCCATAAATGATTTGATTTCTCCATCAATTTTGAAGCTTAGCTTAGCAGGGTACAGAATTCTGGGCTGAAAATTTTTCTGTTTAAGTAGATTAAAGTTAGCTGACCATTGTCTTCTTGCTTGGAAAGTTTCATTAGAGAAGTCTGCGGTCACTCTGATGGATTTGCCCCTGTAGGTCAACTGGCGCTTACTCCTGGCAGTTTGAAGAATCTTTTCTTTTGTCTTGACTTTGGACAGGTTCATCACAATGTGTCTTGGAGAAATTCGGTTAGAGTTGAGGCGACCTGGGGTCCGATAGCCCTCTGAAAGCAGTGTGTCAGAATCTTTGGTGATGTTTGGGAAATTTTCTTTTATAATATTCTCTAGTATGGCTTCCATTCCTCTGGGTCATTCTTCTTCCCCTTCTGGAATTCCTATAACTTGTATGTTGGAATGCTTCATAAAGTCCCATAATTCTGACAGTGAACGTTCTGCTTTCTCTCTCTTCTTTTCTGCCTCTTTTACTGTCTGAGTTATCTCAAGAACTTTGTCTTCTACCTCTGAAATTCTTTCTTCTGCATGGTCTAACCTGTTGCTGATACTTTCCATTGCATCTTTAAGTTCCCTAATTGACTGTTTCAGTTCCTTCAGGTCTGCTATATCCTTTTTATATTCTTCATATCGTTCATCTCTTATTTGATTCTGTTTTTGGATTTCCTTTTGGTTATTTTCCACTTTATTAGCAGTTTCCTTCATTGTTTCCATCATTTCTTTCATTGTTTTCAACATGTGTATTCTAAATTCCCTTTCTGTCATTCCTAACATTTCTTTACAGGTGGAATAATCTGCCGTAGCTACCTCATGGTCCCTTGGTGGGGTTGTTCTGGACTGGTTCTTCATATTGCCTGGAGTTTTCTGCTGATTCTTCCTCATGAGTGATTTCTTTTATCTGTTTCCTTGCCCTAATTTTCCTTTCACTTCCTCTTGCTCTTTAAGTTCTCGTGCCTGTGGACTAAGGGTTACAGGACCAGAAGTGTGATAAAGTTGAAGAGCAAAAAAGGGATGAAAGAAAGGAGGACCGAGTGATAAGAAAAAAAAGAAAGATAGAGAAAGGAGAGGGGGTGGGTATAAGGAATATTGACAAAAAGAAGAGAGGCACAGAAAGAGGGAGACAGGGCAATATAGGTGTACATTAGGGTACTTTGACACAACCTTAAATAAAAACCCACCTTCTGGGGGTCCCCAGTTGGGTGGTTCCCTTGAGGTCAGCAGCTCTTTGCTAACCTGATCAGACACAGTACCCCACCTCCACCAAGTAGAGACGAAAGACAAAAATGCTATAAATCAAACCAAAACAAGCAAACAGAAAACTTTACAGGGATAAAATTGGGTGAAAAACCAAATGATAGCGGTAGAAACACTAGCAAAAATGAAGTTCTAGTTATTAAAAAAGGCAGCAATGGGAAATTATGATTAAACTAGAAAAATTGAGAAAGAAAAAGGGATCTGTGTGGAAAAGATTGAAATTAAAAAACAAAAGAACATCAACAATGTCAAAATAAACAAAAAAAACAACCAAACAAAAAAAAAGAAAAAAATATACAACCAAAAACAAAGCAGTTTGTATATGTTATTGAATATTGTCTGGGTAACACGTGGTCTTCTGGGGTATGAGATGTTAATCACAGTTCTGATACTACTGGAGGCTGCTGATTTCTCAAGCCCCAGCAGGTAGACACCCTAAATCTCTCTTCAGCCCACTTAAAGGCACTTTGAAATTGTAAACTTGCTGAGCAGAAGCTTTCCCAGCTTTCTTGCTGGAATCACTGCTGAAGTGGCTATCCACTTACCCTGTGTGCCAAAACCGGTCTCACTCTGCCCCCGAGGGTTAGGGCTGCAAGGCGGCTCAGACCCCACCCTTAGGCTACTTGGTTGCTGGGTTACCAGCTCCCACCCCTTTCTAGCTCTGCGACCCTGAGGGCGGAGCTTGCCGGGGCAGATCACTGACAATGGTTCCGTGTGACCCACCGCCAAACACCATTACCTCCGTCTGGCTCAGCGGCTCAGACTGGGGCCCTAGACAATGGCCAAAGTTCTCCACACTCCCGCTCAGGCTCTCCCCAAGGCAGTTCAACTCAGTGCCAAGTCCAAGGACACCAAAACAGTTCACAGGTAAGGCCTTTCTGGTTTGCAGTCTCACTGCTACTGAACTTACAGTTGTGGGCGGGTTTAGACGGATTGAACACACGTGACCATTTGCCAGTTTTCCACTGTTTTAGTCCTCCTCTTGGGGTCCAGAAGTCTCTCGCTGACTCCCTGTATCCTCATAGGAGTGATGATAGGCAGATCCCACCAGCCAGAGATGCCTGGAGTCCTATCTCCCCAGACTCGCGGTGCCCAGATGCAAGGAAGCTGTTACTCGGCCGTCATCTTGCTCTGCCTCACTATGTCAGAATATTTTTCTTCAGTCCATTACAAGGAGGCTCTGCCTTTATTCTGCTTTCAAGGTTTCCAAAGGTTCACTCCCAATGTCAGACCCCTACGAGTAGCCTCCGAGCTCTAGAAACACTCCGGGGAAGGAGCCCCCGCCCCTTCAGCTTTGTCGACCAGGCCCAGAGCAAAGTGGGTGGGGGGAGAAGAGATCGGCGGAGAAAGGAGTATCTATACTCATTTCTTAATAGTTTTGAAATGTGCAAATTTATTCCTGCATGATATGATATTGTAGAATACATACTGGGGCTGCCAACAGAGCATATACATTTTAAGAGACGTTATCTATGTATTACCTTCTGAAGTTGGATAGAATTACAGTCTCAATATATAGCACATACAACCTTCAGTCAAAAGATGGTATCAGTCAAACAGATGATAGCATCACCGTGCCACAGGCAGGACAATCAGAGAAAATGGTCGAAGCCTGGTTGTCCTTTGAGGAGCGTAAGCAAATTTTGGAGTGGTATTCGCAATGACAGAACACTGTGGAAGAACTAAGACCATGGAGGCATGCACACACAACAGAACCTTCAACATACCTCCAATTGCTGCCATTCATGGTCAGTTTGAGACAGATGGTGCTGTGCGTGATGTGCACCAAGAAAGATTTGGGAGGCCTTTTGTCAGCGTTACCTGAGCACTAGTTCATCATAACCAGAAATGTCTCTATGCTGATGGTAACCACTTTGAGCACCTCTTGTAATTGAAGAAATTAAACATGACTTGTATTTATCTTTTGTTATTTATATATATTGAGTATTTCAATTTTTTGATTATATCTTTTATTTTCTTATGAAAAATACATTTGTAGAACAATTAAAAAATAACTCTTGACACTATGTAATAAAGAGAGGCTTAAGTACATTCTTTTTCTTTGTCATGAGATTTACCAGTTCATAGATACAAATATGCAGTCAAAGTCAACATTGGTTTTATAAAAGCACAGTCCAAAGATTAAAAAAAAAAAAAATCCTCACTCATTTTGGACCCTGGATCCTGGTTTAGATTGTGTACAACTATTCTCACATATAAAATTAATTTACAAAATCCCTTGGCATTAATGTTACAAGCAAAATAAACTACAGTGGAATTTCAGCAAAAAACCCACTGGCGTTCCAACTATGCAGTTAGTGAGGTAGTGGAGAAGGTATTTCGTCAGATATATTTACACAAGATAGTGTTCCTCATCTGACTGAGCCATATTCCCCTAGGATCAGGAAGCTGGGAATTGGCATCCGGCTTGGTAACCATCTGGTCTTAGTACTGTTTTTTTTTTTTTTTTCTTTTCTTAAATTGTATATACATTTCTTGGCATCCTCTTTTATATGCAATAAAATGGTTATTATCATGAAACAAATTAATGTGTCTGTCATGTCATAGTTAATCATTTTCTCCACCTGTGATGACAGCAGCCGTAACAAAAATCCTGAATACAACACATGATTCACTGCACTCCTCTAGTTGTAAATCATCAGATCTTTCAACTTGTTCATCCTTACTTATTTGCTACTTTATCTTCTTTGATCTATATTTCCCCATTTCTTTCCTTCTTCACACCCAAACCCTGATAACTGCTGCTCTCTCTGTCACAGAATGTCCTCCAGGTCCATTCTGTGACAAATGGCAAGATCTCTTCCTTTTGCTAAGGCTGAATGATATTCTTATCTGTATGAATGGACACCTACATGGTTTATGAATACTTACATTCTTTCCATATCTTGCCTATTATGAATAGTGTTGCAATGAACATAGACCTGAGTGTACGTATTTTTACAAACTGGTGATTTTGTGTCTTTTGTGTGCATATACAGAAAAAGGATTGTTGGGTTAGGTATATTATTTCCATTTTTAATTTCATTAGGAACCTCCATATTATAAGAAACACCATAAGAAGCAGAATGAGAAACTTGGACCTAAGTAAGAAAAGGAAATGTGTTAAAGAAGTAATAAGGGTCAAATAAAATATTTTTGTTATGTTTTTCAAATTTTTAAATTGACAGATAAAATTATATACATTTATTATGTAGAAAATAATGTTTATATATATATATACCTTGTTAAATAGCTAAAGCTTATTAACACATGTATCACCTCACATAGTTGTCATTTTTGTGGTGAGAACACTTAAAAATCTACTCTTTAAGCATTTCTCAAAAATATGTATTTTATTATTAACTATAGTTACCATATTGTGTAATATCATGAGTTTATTCTTTCTACCTAATAATATTTTGTAACATTTGACCAATTCCCTACCCCCTTCACCACCACCACCTCAGCCCCTGGTAATCACCATTCTACGCTCTTCTACCATATCAATTTCTTTAGATTCCACATGTAAGTGAGATCATGCACTATTTCTTTAATAAACCTAAAAGTTAAGTGTTTATGAAAATAAATATACATTAGGTGACTACAATATTGGGGTAGTTGAAATGACAAATATTATTAAAAGAGAGGGAATAGATTGGGATATTTAGGTATAAACCTAACAAAGTACATTAGAATCTGCATGTGGAAGACAAAAGATATCAGACAGTATTTTTTTTTAATGGAGATATATTCCATGTTTCTGGATTGGAACAAATATTGTTAAGATATCAATTCTTTACAAGTTGGTTCAATGTAAACACGTCTAACTCTCAGTAAGTAATTACATAGATATTACTAAACTGATTCAAAAATTTATATGGAAAGGCAAAAGAATTACCATAATCAACACAAACTCAAGAAGAACACAGAAGCCTCACACTATTTCATTTCAAAACTCACTATAAATATAAAGTTATAATTAACTACAGTGTTGCTGATATAAAATGCTAGGATAGAATAGCAATCCCAGAAATGGACCTATACAGGTAACAGCAAACTGATTTTCACAAAGCCACTAAGATAATACGATCAAGAAGAAATAGTATTTTCGACAGCTGACGCTAAAACAACTGGGCATCCTTATGCAAAAGACAAACAAAAACCAAACTTCTGCTTTGTCAAAGACACTGATAAAAGAATTCTCAAAAGTCACAGATTGATAGAAATACTTTCAAAATACACATCTCATAAAGAATGTATCCAAATATGCAAGTAAATTTTAGGAAAAATTATCATACTAAGAATGAGCAAAATTTTGAACAAGTATATCACAAAAAAATATACAAAGGGAAAACAAATCTGAAAATGCCCTCTATTTCGTTTGTCACTGGAAGAATGACAATTTTAAAAATGAGATGCTACTTCGCACATACTATAAGGCATAAAAATCTGGAAACTAACAACCCAAATTGCTGGAGAAAATGAAGAGCAATGTGAAATTTCATTCATTAGCGGTAAAAATGCCAATGGGAAAGCCACTTTGGAATACAGTTTGGCAGCTTCTCACAAAGCTAAACACCTTATGATGCAGAAATAACACTTCTAAATACTTTCCATTCATTTGAGAACTTATGTCCACACCGACATATGCATGCAAAGATTTATAGAAGTTCTATTCATAATCACTAAAATCTGGACACAATTAAGATGTCCTTCAATAAATGAATAAATAAGAAAACTGAAGAGCATCCATAGAATGAGACACTGTTCATTAATAAAAAGGAATAAACTTTAAAGCCATGCAAAAATATGATGAATCGTTAGTTTATTCTACAAAGAGAAAGAACCCAAACTAACAACGCTGCATATGATATGCCGTTTATACATAATTTTGTAAAGGCAAAAATCACAGAAGTAGTAAACATACCAGTGGCTGCTAGTGACTTGAGAGGTCAGTGAGAGGGCTGAATAAGTGATTAATGAGGGACCGTGTAAGATGGTCAGCCTATATACTCTTTTATTATATAATGCTGGATACAGTCTATTAAGAATCTATTAAAACCCATAGAATTTACCACACGAAAAGTAAACCCAAATGTAAACAAACAAAAATAATTTGAGAAGTCCAAGAATTTCAGGATGAAACGGGGCCCGTGACAAAATCATTTAACTGGATTACAAATGTATAATATAATGGGGCCATGGGGAGATATAATGACTTAAGAAACATTGGGAAAGAGCAGGAACTATATGACTAAAGGCAAAAGGATTGCATGTAATCAACATTAAATTCTTGTTGATAAAGTTGTTTTTCCATGCGAGGAGAAATTAAACAGATGATGAATAGTGGAAACCAGGTTTATAACTGTTGAAGTGGGAGGTTACAGATAAGCAAGGGGAGGTTGGAATGATCTCATGTTCTAACATCATTCTCTAATCAAAGAAACCAGGGAGCCCTGGAGGAACGGCTGATCCTAAGACTGAGGCAGCAAACATACAACGTGGTCTTGGGGCACCATGTAGAGCCGAAATGTAAGGAAATGCCCTAAAATAAAGCAGAAGAAAACAAAACATGATGGGGATGCAAGAATGAGATACTGGAGATAAGTAAAAAGCTCCCTGTGGTCAAATCTGGAACAATTTGAGCGACAAATAAATAATGGCATTGGTTTATAATCCAAAGTGTGAAGTAAGTGTTATCCATTTATAGTAATATAAACATATGACTAAATAAATAATTGGAAGGGGTGGAGAATCATCCCATGCAGAAAAAAATGCCACATAGTTTATTTAAAATTATTGCCCCTCAAAGAGGTAGAGTCTAACCTTCCACTCTTTATATGTGTGCTGCACACGGTAAAATATTTCATAAGAGTATGAAAACGGGGACAAGGAGTTACTATGACAGTGGAGAAACATGACAAGCACGACCACAACTGGATGATCAAGGTTAATATCAACTGTGATAATTTATGTTGACAGTATGCACGTTAGGTATGATATATTGAGAATGGCACTCTGCCTCTGTGGTCCTCCGCATAAAAAACAATAATTCCAGTCTAATCATGAGGCAGGTAAAAGACAAGCCCCAGATACCTGACCAGTACTCTTTAAAACTGTCAAAGTCGCCAAACACAAGGAAATGTCTGAGAAACCGTTAGAGTCAACAGGAGCCTAAGAAAACATGAGTACTGAATGTCTTGTCATAAAATAGTATAGACTTTAATAAGAGTGTATCAGTATTGCTTCATTTATTGGAATGGACCACACCAACGTAAGATTTCAAGAACGAGTGAAAAGGTGACGAGTATAGGGAAACTGTACTAATTTCACTTTTCTCTAAATCTAAATCTATTCTAAAATAAAAAGATAATTGCAAATTTCTAAAAAAAAAACAATAACAAACCCATCAATGGCTGATTGTAAAGTAGGAGTTTAAGCATAAGGGTTAAAAATTTACATGTAAATTAGTAGATAAATTGAGACAATAAGTATTATTTGAATTGTACATAGTATGATGCATATGGAATAGATCTTATTACTCAATCCTATATCCCTTTTTATACAGGTTTATAAGGAAACTAATCCGACAGGAGATGAGTGGGTTCAGTGGGGGTGATATTTCTATACTATTTCTGGAACTTACAAAGAAATTAAATTCTTGAAGGTAAGATAGTCACTCACTCTATTTTCTGAAACTTGCTAGTCTGGGAATTGCAAAAATGTTTTTATATCTTCTGATTTGGACATGAGTTTTTTTATTTTTATTTTTAAAGTGCTTTAATAACTCCATTAAACCTAAAATAAATAATAAAAATTAATACTGATTTCAAAAAAAGGATACCATGTCTATTATTCCTTTCTTAACATCTATTTTTACACGTGACAGAACATCATTCTACAATTGTATATTTGCTTAAGGAAGCTTATTGGAGTGACTCATTCTTTCTTGTAGGTTTAGGATTATTAACGTCTTCAGAATAAAACTTACTCATGATTCATGTGATTTCATATCCATAAAGAAAGCACTTTTTAAGCACTTGCATAAAAAATGTAAAACCAACAAATAGCAACAGGAGTCATACAGCTTTATTAGGCTTCTTAAATATTCTGAGTAATTGGAGTTTATTAAATTTCCCAAAATCACATTTACAGTCCAGGAATACTTTGAATCTAGCAGAAGGCAAAGGTAAAGAAATAGTGGATTATCCTTCCCTTTCCTCAGCTAAGGCTGCTGTTTTGTAACTGCTGCTTCATTTTGGTGAGTGATTTAACAGCACGGATATCCTAAACACCTAATTGGGACTGTCACAGGGAAAAAGCTAATAATCTTTTGTTAAACGGTTCGGTACAGTGATACTTGCATATGTATGAGCATAGAGTAGCATTTTTTAAATCATGAATGACTGCACGAGTCTCAGTCTAAGATAAACAGATGATACCCAGGGTTGGAAGATCTCTTCAAGAGACTTAGAGCAGTCGCCTTCCTTTTCTACGATGTCTTAGCATTTGCACATATCATGAAAAGACTCCAAATACAACAGTTTGTTCTCATAGAATAAGGAGTTAAAGCTGGCAGGGTTGTGTGTGATGTCATCTCAGAAATGCTTGGATTTTCTCTTATCATAGTTACTTTTTACACATAATTACCTTCACCTCACGCACTGATCATTCACGACTAAATTGTAGACAAGAACAAATTTGGCTTTCTTCCCACTCACAGTATGGGATGCTTGAGATTAAACACAGAAAAGAACCACATGGAGCTGCAAGTCCTTTGAGTTTTCATGTCATTTCTGTGGTGAGAAGTGGTGAGGAAATGGAATGTAATTCCTCTTTCATGTAAGACAAATGTATACACAAAAATCTAATATTAACCCATATTTAGATTCTACATATTATAGATAAAATAACTGTCACATGTTAAAGAACAAGAGAGGATGTATTTTAGAGAAGTGTTAAGTTTTATAATATTATTTAAAGCATAGCCAAAAAGAGCAAGATAGATATATGTGATCCACCCGATCATGAAAATGGCTTTATTATGCAAATGGTTCTGGGTGAAGTCATGGGCTGCAATGCTATTTCACCTGTATTCAGTTACTTAACCCTGTCACTGTTCCTGCAATTTCTAGATGAAGAAAGCTATTGCATATTCCAAGCAGGTCTGCTCACCGATATGATATTAACAAATACTGGCACCACATCAAGTCTGGAGGAGGACCAGCCACAAGGAGGTTATTTATGTAACATTACTCCGGGCTGCAAACCAAGACGCAATGGCCCTCTAACAGCCAGAGCCAAGAATTAGCAGAGCAAGGAATGTCTTCTTCCTGACATATCAATATAGTGGCGCGTTGCACTTCATTCCACTGCGGTAATTAAAACATGTGTATCCAAGGGGATCCATAGGACGTGATGCATAACAAATGTTAGCCACCACCCACAAACATCGCTGAACAGCACTATAGCCAAGGATTTCCAAAAATTACAGCCGAAAGGGACACGTGGGACATAAAGCAGCACTTTTCATTCATTCGTGCAGAGGAACGCTGCAGTGATAGCATATGTTTTGGTGGTATATTTTCTAATTGAAGTGAAGTAATCCATGAAGTGTCCATGGGAGCAAGCTACCTAAGGGTTCTCACGTGTTCATGCAGAATGGTTTTACATATCATGGATTAGGAGAACCACAAGTTTGCCTAATGGATTCAATAATGGTTTCATTGCTGTTGAACTGTGTTGTAATTATTAAAAGTACACTGTAGATAACTTAAAAATAAAATAATGGAGAAGTGCTTTTAATTGAAAGATGTTTTGTGCCCCTCTCAAATCCCTCTCTTTATATGGCACAATCTATATTTAATGGTTTATGCTTCATGCTTTGCAGTTGTTATTTTGATCTCTGAATCATAAGTGTATATAGTTTTTTAATAAGTTACTGATTTTGTAAATGTTTTATAGGCCTCCTACTGAGATAAACAAGAATTTAGCATAGTTTACTCCCTTTCTTCCTTAGTCTCTTTATCTCTCATAAACCATATATGGCTAGATATAAGAGGAGTTTGTTTCCTAAAATCCTACTTCAGAATTTTCACCTTATATAGGAGTCTTAAAAATCACTGCCTTCTTATAGACCGCTTTCCCTATCAACTAGTCTCAAACAAAGTATAGTATTTGGGGGAAATAACAATACGTCCTCGGTTGTCTGAGATCCATAAAGTCGTCTTCACATAACAGCAAACAGGCAAAGAGATATAACAAAGATTTAGTCACTATCCCTGTATATGACATCCAGGGAAGAAGTCTTTATAAATATCTTTTAAAACTAAACTTTAAAAGCAAAAAAACATTGTTAGATTTTGATTGTGAAGAAAATCCTCCTTTAGAATAAGAGATTTTAAAAATCCTTGTGTTCATAATGATCTAGAACTATAGATCATTATACAAATAAAGGTTATCATGTGAAGTTTGGATGAATTTAGTTATAATGAAGAAAAAAAAGAATGGTAAGGGATGGTACTGATAAAGAGTTCTTGGAACTTGGGCTAACTTTTTTAGTGACAGATTATATTTGAACTTAAAAGTTGCTGCATCTTAAATAATAAAGGTAGAACTGAAGATGATAAGGTTTGAATGCCTGCACTAGATGATTTAAAAAGTGGTTCTAAAGATGACAAAGACAATAATGTAGAATATGCAAGATAAGAGTTTGACAAAGTTTTCATAAAATTTGAGCGTGAACAAAAGTAAATCTGTACTTATGTGTTTTTTGCACAAATGATTTTAAATAAGTAACTAAATTAGAAAAACAAACCTTATAAGAGGCAGAATTTGTCAGATTCACCTAAATCTTTACATTTCTTTGTAATAAATGTGGCCACCAAATTCTCATTCTTAAATTCATTTAAAATCTGTCATTCACAAAAATGAAGGATTACCTTGTCCTTTAGTTCTGTGCATGTGTGTATGTATATAAAACACTCACATATGTATCTTCTAGTGTATACAGTGTATAGTATATATTCATAATTTATAATATATAGTGCATATTATAAATTAATACTCCTTTTATGTGTTGCCTGCGTAATTTATTTATATATATTTAATTTATATGCATTTAACTTATATATATCAATAATAATTAACCTACATAATTATTCTCAAACATTTAGGGACTCTTTCTGGAGAGTCCCAGATTAACATCAAGATTAACATCCCAATCTTGTTAAAATCATGTCTGTGAAAAGAATACCTCATTTTGAACAATATGTCATTTTGAGGATAAGTTTTAACAGACAATTTGTAAGTCATGCTCTTCTTTCCCCATCAGAACAACCAGCCCTGTTCCACGCAAAGGCCACTTTGTCAGCTTAAGTGCCAAACAGCAGAAAACATGGGGCTGAAGCACAACTGACCCTCAGAGAACAAGTGACAGGAGTCAATCCAAACCTTTACTGGTACCAACTGTTCACGTTTTACTATTTTTTTTCTTCACTATAACTAAATTCATCCAAACTTCACATGCTTATCTTTATTTCATAAGGTAAAGATATTATTATTATTATTATTTGAGTCAGTTTCACTCTGCCAGCCTGCATAGAGTGCCATGGCAACATAGCTCACAGCAACCTCGAAATCTTGGGCTAAAGTGATCCTCTTGCCTCAGTTTTTCATTTTTAGTAGAGATGGGGTCACCCTCTTGCTCAGGCTGGTCTTAAACTCATTAGCTTATGAACTCCTCATAAGTAATCCACTCACCTTGGTTTCCCAGAGTGCTAGGATTACAGGCATGAGCCACCATGCCTGACCTCAGTAAAGATATTATTTGAGGCTTTTCTAGAAAGATAGTATAGTATATATCATTCTCTATGTCTCTTCACTCTATTTTATCTTCCAGTTTGTGCCAGCAGTATTTCATTTTTACATTGTCAAGATTGGAAATATTTTTGGGGGGTAACTATATGCAGTAGATCGTTATTTATAACAATCCCTAAAAACATTAAGTCCTAATCCCTGGAACATGTAAGTGTCACAATTGAAAGGGGGTGGTGGGAGTTCTTTGAAGAGGATCTTAAGGTCAAAAAATTATCTTGGATTATCCAGTGTGCCCTAATGAAATTATACATGTCATTATTAAAGAGATGCAGAAAGAATAGGATCAACATATTGAAGAAAGCAAGGTGAGAATAAAGCAGAGAAAGATTGGAAGATGCCTGTGGTGAAGACTGGAGTGGGGCGGCCACAAACCAAGGAACGCCAGCAGCGGGAGACACTGAGAGAAATAAGAAATGCATTCTCTCCTAGACCCTCCAGAAGGTGTGCAGCCCTGCTGAGAGCTTGATTTCGTCTGGCCTGCAGTATTGTGAGGGAATAAAATTTCTGTTATTTTAAATAACCAAGTTTATGTAATTTGTTACAACATCCACAGATAACAAATATGCGGTACTTAATTTCTCAGTGCTTTGGCTATATATTGTATACAAAGTTGCAAATTAACCATGTAAATAGTGACTATAAAAAGCAAACAAACAAGAAACCAAAACAAACTCAATTTTAAGAATTGCTTTTCATGCTAGTACTGTAATTAGTCCACATCTTTAGAGTGAGCTAATAAAATGGTTATGTCTATCTGAATGCATGATATATACTCCAAGGAACCCCCTTATAATAACTACAGGCAAAGTCACTTTCTGTTTTCTAAAGTCTTTCAACATCTTAAACATATAATATGCTTTAACACTTCATATGTTATATTGCTGTAGTGGTGAAGGAAGTATAGATTCTGGAATCTGAAAAAAATTGAGTTCTAACCATGGCTTTTCTACTCAGCAGCTAAGTGATAATTAAAAAGATTTCTAAAGCCTCAGTCTCCTCATTTGTAAAATAAGAACAGTATCTCATTCACAGTGTGATTTAGGTATTAAATCTACACAAAGCACATGGCATAGTGCTAAATAATATTACTGAATATTATTATATCTCTTTAGAATGTGTGTCCACTAATTGTTCAGTCTTCAAGGATGGGGACTTCATATTGCTTATTTTTCCCTGCCTTCAGAATAGTCAAGTAGCTTATACTTACTAGGTAGTTGACAAGTACTTAAGAACAGATGAATGGATGGGTGAATGAATTAATGACTTGCTGGGCAAGATATACCTTGAAATTTTGCTCATTGTATATTATTGAAAATGAAAATTAAAAAAGAAAACTCAAGTTCCATACCTAGGCTCAGCCATTTCTTTCTTTCTGACTTACTGACTCCACCTCTGACATGCTCCTAACTCACTTTGTAGCAAAATGGCTTTCAAAATAAAAGACACAATGAAACGTTGGAAGGGAGGGGAGGGAGGGGGGAGGGGGGCGGAGGGAGGGTGATTGTTGGGATTACACCTGCAGTGCATCTTACAAGGGTATATGTGAAACTTAGCAAATGTAGAATGTAAATGTCTTAACACAATAACTAAGAAAATGCCAGGAAGGCTATGTTAACCAGTGTGATGAAAATGTGTCAAACGGTCTATAAAACCAGTGTGTGGTGCCCCATAATCGCATTAATGTACACAGCTATGATTTAATAAAAAAAAAAAAGAAAGAAAGAAAGAAAGAAAAGTTGGAAGGAAAAAAGCAGGAGAAAGGGAGCAAAGGAAAGGGAGACAGGGGGACAAGAAGAAGAAAAGGAAGAAGTAAAAAAAAAAAAAAAGGAGGACAAGGAGGTAGAGAAGAAAACAGAGGTTATGAAAGAAACTCACTTCTTCCCTTATGTTTCTCCTAAATTAGAGCCTCTCTTTCCTCAGTACACTGCACGTCTGTGGAGTAGACCACAGTTTTGGGTCCTGCTGGTCTGTGATATTCATCCAAAGCCATTAATCTTCAGTTGCTGAGGACCATTGTCCAAGGAAGATTATATGTCATATGATCACTTCACTTCTGCCGATAGTTCCGTTAATCCTATTTTCTCTCACTGAGTTCCAGATAATTAATCTGAATCCTGCTTGCTTTGCTTAGAAACCATAGCTTGATAACAAATGAGATGTCCTGTACCTATGTGGGTACCAAATGCCTTTTCTGCACATATTTTGTCTACCATTACAGTCTTTCTCCTTCCTTAGTGAAGGTCTCTTTAATAACCTTGTGAACCTCTTTGAGTATCTACTTTATCATTTTAAGATAATAATGAACACACTTATTATATTAGATTATCATGAAAATTCCATGATAATTCTAAACATACCCCAGGGACAAATGTAAAACGTTTGGCAAATATTAGATTTCTTTTGAGTTTAAAAAGAGAGTTTATTCATTTTTATTAAGAAGCTGTATAGTATATATTCATTAAAAGTAGAGCTGTATATATTAAACACAGATGACATAAACAAACGAAAACTCTTTGCATGCCCATGGATTGAAAGAACCAATATTATTAAAATATCCATATTGCCTGAAGTAACCCAATACAATTCCTATCAAAACACCAAAGTCGTTTTTCATAGAATTAGAAAGAAAAAACAACCCTAAAATTCATATTGAGCCAAGCAAAACTGAACAAGTCTGGAGGCATCAGATTACCTGACTTCAAATTATACTACAAAGCAATAGTAACCAAAAGAGCATGGTACTGGGATAAAAGTAGATCCAGAGACCAATGGAATAGGATAGAAAACCCAGAAAGAAAACCAAATACCTAAAAGCAACTGCTCTTTGACAAAACAGACAAAAGCACACAGTGGGGGGAGCTCTATTTAATAAATGGTGCTAGAAAAATTATCAAATCATATCCAGAAAAATAAGACTTGATCCATATCTATCACCATTTACAAAATCAACTCCAGATAGATTAAAGACTTAAATATGAGATCTGAGACCTTAAAAGTATTAGAAGAAAATTTAGGAAAAACTATCTTCATCACTGGTCTAGGCAAAGAATTTATGTCTAAGACACTTTCCCCAAATACAACTAAAACAAAAATAAATAAATGAGATTTAATTAAACTAAAATGCTTTTGCATGGAAAATGATATGATCACAGAGCATCTAGATAAACTATGGAATGGGAGAAAAAAATTGCACATTATATATCTGCCAAAGTAGTAATATCCAGAATCCGTAAGGAACTCAAATCAGCCAGAAAAAAGTGGGCAAAAAAGCATAAACAGACATTATTTTCAAAAAAGACAAATAAATGTCTAAATACACATATAAAAAATTCTCAAGATCACTAGTCATTGGGGAAATGAAAATTAGAACCACAATGAGATGCCACTTTACCCTGTTAGAATGGCCTTTATTACTCAGTCAAACACCAAGACATGCTGGTGTGAATGTGGTGAAAAGGAAATGTTTATATACTATTGATGTAAATGCAAATCAGTACAATCAATGTGGAAAGGAGTACAAAGATTTCTCAAAGACCTAAAAGTAGATCTACCATTTGATCCAGCAATCCCAGTGCTAGGGATCTACCCAAAGGAAATAAGTCAGTATATATAAAAAAGATACCTGCACCTGTATATTTATTGCACCACAATTCACAATTGAAAAGATATGAAACCAGCTTAAGTGCTCACCTGAACTAATGAGTGAATAAAGAAAATGTGGTATGTCTATGTGGTAGACACACACAGACACATACACACTCCATGGAGTATTATGCAGCCATACAAAAGAATGAAATAATGTTTTGTGCAACAACTTAACTGGAGGCCTTTACTTTAATAAGTAACCTAGGAACAAAAAACTAAATACCACACAATTTTACTTAAAAGTAGGAGCTAAGAAGTAGGTACCCAAACTAATACAAGTGGCTTAATTCATATTGAAGACTTAGAAGGTGGAGGATGGGCTACGAATGTGGGATGAAAAATTACCTATGGAGTACCCAAAACAAAACGAAACAACAAAAAAAGAAAACACATGTACTCCATAAATCTATTTACATTTTTAACAAATGAAAAAATACAGGTTTTATTTGAAATCCTGGTACTACATTTTCTTGACTATATAATATATCACAGTTACATTAAGCAGATACAAGTGTTGCTATGAAGAAAGAAGTTTGATATGCAAATATGGAGTGCAGAATATATTTAAACTGAAAGATGAAAATGAATTGGCATCCATCAGCACATAGGAAGTACACAACATTATAAAGAGTGAGATTGAATGAAATTACCTGCAAAGAGCGTTTGGTTACAGAGAAATGCTTTCAGGATGTATGCCTGAGGTACACATAGGAAAAGTTGTCATCTGAAAAGACTCTAATGTAAAAACAAGAGAAATAAATGGAACAATGAAAGAATGTTCGAGAAATGGTATCAGTCACCATTAAGTTTCAGTTAGTAAATTAATCTATCAGTTAAGCAGAATGGTACTCAGCACGGGAAATCAGATGCTTACAAATTTAATGATTAGACTGGTTTTGTAAAATTTACACCCAGAACAAGGTACCTGAGGTTTACTATCAAAAGAAGAGTTTTACATGTCATAATCAGAAATCTGGTGAAACATACAGGCATTGTCTCAACTACTGAAGACAGAAGAAGCTTAAGGATCATATCTCTTTAGACACAATATGGAAATAAGAAGCCTCCACCAGATCAGTTGGCTTTATAATCATGCTGCACAAGAAAAAAAAGTGCTGCCTGCTCTATACTCTGCCTCCTTTCCCAAGTTCAAATTCTAGAGTCAATGGAGCATTTCACTGGCATCCCTGGATCTGTGAACTGACATAATACACACATGCACGCACATGTATGTATGTGTGTGTGTGTATGTAAAAGATTTTCATATCTGGGAAATATTTTTAACTTTTCAGCTACTTCAGTACAGGAAGATAAAATAGAGAATGTTGGAACATGGATTAAATGAATCAGTTTACCACGGCTACTGAAAGAGGGTCAACGGAGGGAGTTATTTCAAGGAGAAAGGAACAGCTACATGTGTGCGATGTTACAGAAAAAGCGTGTAAGATGAAAATGGAAATGATAGTTGAATTTGGCACCATGAGACATGATTGCTGACCTCAATAGCAGCATTACGTAGGTGAAACCCTTAAGGAGATAACAGTAAGTTGAAGAGTGAATGAGAAGTGAGGAAATACAGACAACAAAGTGAAAGAAACTCATTCTTGAACTCTTGTGAAAAGAAGCAGAGAAATAGAGCAATGGTTTGATTTGGATGGGGGGGTAAAGAGAAAGTTTTCAGTTTGCTGGTTTTACATAGGATCTCTTGATAAACTGATGATGGTAATTCAGTAGGAATGGTGAATAACATTTCCAAAGAAATAAGGGATAGCTACAAGATAAAATCCTGAAGACAACCGTATCCAAATTGTGGCTTTCCCTGATAAAAAAAGTGGAGGGAGAGGGATAAAAGTAAGTCTAGAAGAATGCCTACAAAAAATAAAATCAAATAATGGACGGTGAGACTAATTACATAGGAAGAGAAATGAAGATACAAGATGGCAGACGGATAGTTAAAAAGTTTGATAGATCAGCACCTTCAAAGGCTAAGTCAGTAGTCAAAAGATTTTGGAGTTGTTCAACTAGAGTCAAAGGCAAACGGTGATGATCTGAGTGAAATAGTTAAGGCTCTAGTTATGAACAGGTTGAGAGTATGTGAATAGAATATAGTGGTTGAGGAGAGTTTTTAAGAATGTGTTGGAAATTAAGATGTCAAGACACAGAGAACTGGGGGTGAAGGGTCGGTCATGCAGGCTTCTCCACTGAGAATAACAGTAGCACAAATTGAAAGTAGTTTTATTTCCCAGTCATGAAATTGAGAAACTTTAGTGAGTGAGGCAAGGTGAATGGTTGAAGGTTTTGACTGAGGAAAGAAGAAATATACACATCCTAAATTTAGAATCATCTTATAAACGGAAAGTGATAATTTGCAAGTTGCTGTGTCTAAACACATGTACATAAACACACATTCACACATAGACAAACCATCGAAATGTTGCATTGCTAACTAGAAAATATCATTGCATGACATAAATATAGGGAGGTATTAGAAAGAGTGAAAAGTGAGCTGTTATATGCTACTTGGTTATAATTTTTATAATAAAGACAAGATGGAGAAATTTTCTTGAAAAATCCTACGTGTTTTTTGACATATTTTCTCTCTGATGAATTTCTTGAAGACACCGACAGTCTAGCAAATAACTATGTTTTCAGAAGCTGGCACAATCTCAGGCACACTGAACAAATATTTATGGAATTCAAAGTTCAAAAAAACCTTAGTTATGTGAAGAGACTTTTTTCTATTTAATAACTGAAGAATGGAAGAAGTTAAGAGGCTAAATTAGCTATTGCACAGCTAGAGACTAATGCATTGTTATAGTGAATCACAAGAAATTTGAGTAGCCTTTTCACTTCTCAAGCGTCATATGCTTTGTATTTTAATGCTTTGCATATTTCCAATTTACTAAAATAAATGCAGATTTAAATGTAATATATATTTTTGTGCATGTAAAAGCAAATAATTATTATGCATATTTTTCAGAAAATCGAAAGATAGGACCCTGTCTGAGCCTAGAAATTTGTTCAGACAATCTGTGGTCATGGTTCATTAGTGATATGCTGTACTAGGCTGGTGAATAAATAATCATTTTCATTCCCTTTCATTGCTTTTTCTGCTTATGGAGGCTATTAGCAGATAAGAAGGACATTAATGCACATTTTGTATAATAAAGATTCTATGAACCTAAGAATCTTATTTTCGCTGTCAAGAGCCCATAACCACAGTACAGGAATGATGAATAAGAGATAAAAAGCTAGAAATAGCAAAATTCAATATAATTTTAAATGAAGTGCAACCAGAAATCTGAGTGAGTGAAAAAATGCAATTATATGCTAGCAGAAGGAGACTGCTGATAATTAAATACAAATGCATAATATACTTATAGTATAACAGACATAAATGTGTACTTTAGATAATTTTCTGAATATAGTGTGTGTAGAGTTGTATGTGTCCATATACATATTCTAATACCCTGTTTCCCCGAAAATAAGACAGTGTCTTATTTTAAGGTGTGCTCCCAAAGATGCACTAGGTCTTATTTTCAGGGGATGTCTTATTTGTCCTGTAAGTAGGTCTTATTTTCGGAGGATGTCTTATTTTCGGGGAAACGGGGTATATATTTAAATATGATTAGATGAAGAACAAAACAATTTTCTTAAACCTTGCCTGACAGCTGTTATGAATCTCTTTTACATTTGGAAATAGCTAAAGTAAGTAGACACAAGGGAAATAAATGTAGGGCCGACCACTGCAAATGCTTACAACATAAACACATATGATTCAACGATGGCGCCGGCAACAACTGTGCTAATGAAAATTACCTCCCGATTATTGGTTTATGTCTCCATTTTTTATTACATTTGTATGAATAATTTGTGACATTAACTTACCCCAAAATAATTTATCAAGCTAGTTGTTGATGTCTTGCCTTTGTAAATATAATTAGGGATATCTATTATTTCATAAATACCACGGGAATGAAAAACAGAGCTTTGAACCCTTAAAAATTTCATGCTACAAGGGGAAAAATTTTATTGGCTTGTTGAGTAATATATTTTCAATTATATTTTTTAGGACAAATCTTGAAATACATTTTATTTTTTGTGGTACTCAGTCACATATTCAGTCACACATTAAAAGATATTCACTTGTATCTTTTAGGACAAATCTAGAAATAAGTTTTATTTTATATGGTGTTCAGCTGTGGGTTCTATGTCCTGTGAATCACTACTTAGTGATGAGAAATATTCCCAGAGCTTCACTAGGAAGGTAGGACTCAAAATAATAGCTTAAAATCTAAAAATGTGCCTCAACTATTTATAAGAAAACATTCTCTGGGGCGGTGCCCATAGCTCAGTGAGTAGGGAGCTGGCCACATATACCCAGGCGGGCCAGCTAAACAACAAAGACCACTGTAACCAAACAAGTAGTGGGGTCTTGTGGAGGGCATCTATATTCCCAGCTACTTGGGAGGGTGAGCAAGAGACTCTCTTAAGTCCAAGAGTTTGAGGTTGCTGTGAGCTGTGATGCCACAGCACTCTCCCCAGGATGACATAGTGAAACTCCGTCTCAAAAAAAAAAAAGAAAAGAAAACATTCTTTGTACTTTAGCACCTTCAATATATTAGAATAAGCCCCTGTTCTAAGCAATGAATCAAAATTAGATAAGCTTAGTTAGAGGGTTCCCAGTTGTCTTTTTAAGCATTCACTATTTTTGTTTTTGCACATTAGGATAAAAAGTGATTTTATTGGCTTGAATCTTGTTTTAGTAAAGAGCTTCTGAGGGAAAATATAATGACACTTAGCCCTCTTAAAGGAAATACAAAGAAATGGGCAAAATTTTCAATGATTCATGAAGATGCAAATGACAAGAGTAAATCCTTGAAGTAAGTGCAAAGTGATTATTTTTCTGCCCATAGAAGTAATGAACTAAATTAATACTAAAATGACTTAGAGAGAGTCAAGTCAGCAAGATGATCAACTAGAAGACCCTGATTCTGGCCTCCTGCAGCCAAAACAATGCAAATACATTTTGATGAAAATAAGGAGAATACTGGAGTACCTGAAAGGAGTAGGAGAAACTTCGTTGAACACAAAAACTTAGGACAGCCACACAGAGAAGGGAAGGAAACCCCTGGCTTCTACCACCTCATCCTCCAGCCAGGATCAGCTGGGAACCAGGAGAAACCTCTTTCTGCAAAGCATAGGTAAGCAAGAGGATCCCAGCAACCCGCCTCAACACCCTGGCTTACTACTGGTGAACTCTGCAATCCTCACCAATCCTAAACCCAATCTGAAGGAGCTGCCTGCAGAACACACATCTGGGCTCCCCCAGAGAAGAAGCTAAGGGGTGTGTCCCTGCCCCTGTGGCTTGCGTGGCTACTGCACTCTTTCATCCGAGATCTGGAACTACTGCTAGAGCGTGTCTTGTTACAGGGGTCAGTGGCCACGGCACTCTTATGATGATCCCATTGGCTCTACTGTGACTGAACCACTTGTCCAGCGGCCCAACATCCCTGAGCCAAGCACAAGCTGCTCTTACCACTTACCCCAAGGGGCCAAGAGGTGGAGGAGCTGCCCCATCTATTCCTCCCAGTCACAGCTGCACCTGGCCTCCTCAGACCCAAGCCACATACTCCTTACTGGGAAACAGGGCTCTGGCAGAGCTGCTGCACTTTGTTCCACTGCACAGAGCTGAAGTGTGGCCTTCCTCCTGAGAAAACAGCGCCTTGCCCTCCCAGAGCAGTCATGCACATATGCTCACCTCAGGGCTTAGTCTGAAATAGCAACTTGCCTTCTGGAAAAAACAAACAAACAAATAAAAAAAACTATATCTATCTATATATATATATATATATATCCATATCTATATCTATGTAGATAGATAGATAGATAGATAGGTCTGGTTGCTTGGAGCAGCCACACACCCCTGTACCTTAGCTAAAGTGGAGCTCAAATAATGTCTAGGCCACTCAAAGCAGTCATCCCCTCCCAGGGTTGAGCTGAAGCAATGCACTGTCCCCTGGAGAACTGTTGCCTTGGCCAAGCTGAGTGAGCATCTGTGCATTCTATGTCTGAGCTGACATGGTTCCCCATATTCCAGGAAAACAACAGTGGTAGAGCTGAGACACCTCACCTCCAGGCCAAACAACTCTATACCTTGCTTCGCTGAAACATTTCTGAGACACCCTTCCCCTCCATCTCAGAGAGTGGACTTATCACTATTGCTCCTTGCTACCCAAGGCTGAAATGACAGCTTTGCTCTAACATTCTTGGGTCCTTGCTGCTGCTGCACCTGGTGACATGGAGTCTGGGGTACTGGCACGTCTCACCATGTCCCACTACACCAGGCAGAGAAAGACGAACAGCACGTAATTGCACATATTTGTGGAATGTATAAGAGTTGCTCTCATAAATGTAGAGGGTAGAAAAGTGGTTACCAGGGGCTGGGGAAAGAAAAAGGGAGGGAGGATAAGGACAATTTCGCTAACATGTACCATGTGACAGAAAGCAGGGATGTATTCTGGTGTTCAGTGGGCTGCTGAGAGTTAACAGTCATGGATTTTAATTTCAAAAATACAGTCATTCACCACATAACAATATTTTAGTTAATGAAAGACAGCATATAGGATGGTGGTGGTCCCATAAGATTATGATATTGCCTTTTTACTGTTCTTTGAGTATATTTACCTATGTTTTAGATACACAAATACTTATCATTGTGTTAACCATTGCTCCTGTATTCAGTATGGTCAAGTGCTATATTGGTTGCCTAGGAACAACAGGATGGCCCATATAGCCTAGTTGTGTCATGGGTGAAACCATCTAAGTTTGTGTAAACACAGTCTGATGAATACCTAACAAAATCAACTGAGACCTTTCTCAGAACATAGCCCCATCATTAAGTGATGCATGACTCTAGCTAGAAGAGAGGATTCTGAACATTCTTACCACAAACAAATAATAAATATTTGAGGCAATGAATTTGCTAATTATCTTGATTTTATTATAACACAGTGTATACAAGTATCATAACATCACAGTCTACTCCATAAATATGTTCAAGTATTATGTCAAATAAATACCTCTTTCATGTTTACATGGATGGAGCTGGAACATATTCTTCTTAGTAAAGTATCTCAAGAATGGAAGAGAAAGTACCCAATGTACTCAGCCCTACTATGAGACTAATTTAGGGTTTTCACATGAAAGCTATAACCCAGTTACAACCTAAGAATAGGGGGAAGGGGAAAAGGGAGGAGAGGGAGGGGGGAGGTGGGTAGAGGGAAGGAGATTGGTGGGATTACACCAGCGGTGAATCTTACAAGGGTACATGTGAAACTTGGTAAACGGTCTGTGAAGCTAGTGAATGATGCCCCATGATCATATCAATGTATCAAAATATATTTGCATTATTTTATTTTAAATGTTTAAATATTTCTTAAATATCACTATCTGAAAAAAATGAGTTAATATTTGAAAGTTTGCATTTCTCTTCCTTTTTTTTTCCTTTTTTTTTTTATTGTTGGGGATTCATTGAGGGTACAATAAGCCAGGTTACACTGATTGCAATTGTTAGGTAAAGTCCCTCTTGCAATCATGTCTTGCCCCCAGAAGGTGTGGCACACACCAAGGCCCCACCCCTCTCCCTCCTTCCCTCTCTCTGCTTTTCCTTCGCCCCCTCCCCATGACCTTAATTGTCATTAATTGTCCTCATATCAAAATTGAGTACATAGGATTCATGCTTCTCCATTTTTGTGATGCTTTACTAAGAATAATGTCTTCCACTTCCATCCAGGTGAATATGAAGGATGTAAAGTCTCCATTTTTTTTAATAGCTGAATTGTATTCCATGGTATATATATACCACAGTTTGTTAATCCAACCTCCTGGAGAAGAGGCCCTGGGGGGCATGCTATGGCTCTGAGACACTTTACCCTAGATCTTCCTTCCTAGAGATCTGGGGTGGCAAACAGGGAGAAGTAAAGTGAAAGGGTTTGGCTGTGCTCATTTGTTTTGTTTTTCATTTACCCCCCCCCCCATTTTTAGTTGTTCTCTCTATGGCTTGTTGCTGTTCTCTGGCTAACACTGAGTGTTCACTCTTCAACTCATCTACATGGCAACCTTACAAGCCTGAATCTCTTAAGGAAGACTTGAAGGTCCTTCAGGGATTTATTTCACAATGTCTTGACTTGTGGAATCTACAACAAACTCATAGTCCACTCATCTACAGCCCAGCCAAGAAACATCACCCAGGGAGTTCTCTTACTCCTTGGGACAGAAAACATTTACATGGGATACGCAAGATAGGGAAGACACAGTTCCCTAAGTCCTCCTTTTGATCCACAAAATACCTGTACCTCGCCACACAGAACATGGGAATGTGAGCACCACTCTCACGTTTTCCTTCTGCCCTGCCTTATCTCTCTAAATTTTTGAATTTCTCTAAATTCGGTGAGCTGCAGCTCTGATAAGGCAATTTTTCTTCCTAAACCATTTCTTGACCAAGGAATTATGTGGCTGTTTTCTTTCCTTTTTAAAGTAGTTTCCAGTATGATAAACGAATATTCTAGGCTTTTTCTTCTCCCGGTCCTCTTTCTTTCTTTCTAGCCTCCCTTTAACTAAACTTTCTGGAGCACTGGGGAGGAATATTGGAGAATGGAGCCAGCTGTGTGGGGTGGTGACTGGGGGTGAACACAGTAGGCTCACTCATATCTTAGGAAGTACTAATTCCCATGATATTGACGATTGCCTTTAGAATGTGAGGGTTTTTTTTTTACTTTTTTTATTAAATCATAGCTGTGTACATTGATGCAATTATGGGGTACAATGTGCTGGTTTTATATACAATTTGAAATACTTTCATGAAACTGGTTGGTATTGAACACTCTTTCACGCTGATGACTAGACCTTGATTACCATTTCTGGAGCAACAGCAAGAATCTGATTTGCATTCTATTGCACAGAGAAGCAAATGCCAGATTGTAGACTGTGCACATTTTCAAACTTCTAGGTTAAAAATGACAAATTGCTCTCTCTTTTGTGGCAGCCCCAATTTGTAATTCCATCACCAGCGTCAAGGAGTTTTATATTCCGCCATATTTTCACCAAAACTTTGTATTAACAGACTTTTAAAAAATTCTCCTATCTTAAGGGAGTAAAATAGTATCTTATGACTTTGATCAGTAATAATCAAGCACAACCTTCATTATTACTGACATAAAGCATATTCACGGATGTTTATTGACGCTAAAGACTCTCTCTCCAACGGCCTTTTTATGTACTTCGTTTTGGCTTTTCTTTTACTTTTTGTTTGTTTTTCTACTGATCAATAGAAAATCTTAATATATTTTGAACATTAATCTTTTTTCTTATATGTACTAATATCATTAGCATTTTATAAATATATTTTATTTTATGTAATTTTTATATTTTAATGTAGTCAAATGTTATCAGTCTTTATAGTTCATTTTTTATTTGCTACTCTCAGTTATACATTTTTCTCTTGTGAATCTGGTATATCTCTCCACAATTTTATGTCTTTTTATGCCCATCAGTAAATATTATTGTGTCTTCTATAAAACTTCTGCACATCTTTGATAGATTTACTCCTAGGTACGTTATACATGTTTTGCTTTCATGGGTGATATATTTTAATTTCATTGTCTAATTTATATTTAGATTACAGGAATGTTACTGATTTGAGAGTGGCAATCTCGCATCCGGGAACATTCTTGACTCCTATGATCTGAATAGTTTATAGTCTCTTGGATTTTAGGAGCAGAGTATTTCAACTGCCTGTATTTACAACTGGTCCTTGATTTTAGCCTTAATTACTTTTCTATTTCTTCTATTTTATTGCTGTGGTATAATAACTTTATAGTAGCTATTTTATTAAAAATAATTAAATATTTTTATTTCATTATGGTAGTAAAATTTATTCTACTATTATAAAGTTTAATCATTGTGCCAGAAGTCATCCTTATCTTCTAACAGAGAGGGGGAATTATCACTTCACAAGTCAGTGCCAGGTTTACTCAAATGTTTGGAGATTCCTTTAATCAGGTGGAGAAGGCTCATTGTTTCTAAATTTCAAAGAACTATGATGATGAAGATGATGATGATGATAACAAGTTTTTATTTCAACATTTATCTGCCTCTATATTAAGACCATGTATGGATATCATGGTTAATTTTTTTAATGTGGTGAATTATTAATGTGGTAGCTAATAATAAAGCTACCTTGCATTTCTGCAATAAAATCCACTAAGTCATGATGCCGTTTGTACATATGAATAGATTATGTGCATTGTAATTTTATTTACTCCTAAATTTAATTTCTTATACTAGTTCCCTCTAATTGGTTATAAAAATTGCATTAAACGTAGAAGTAAAAATTGTCTGTTAAAACAATGTAGATGATTTTTAAAAATTATATATATATATTAGTAGCACCAGAAATGTTTTAAAATAATATATTTTTGAAGTTTTTACTAAAAATACAACATTTTCTTTATTGATTTATAATAGATCTTTAAAGGTTTTCCATTTCCTTTGTAAAAAGTAATCTGAGGCACAACAAAATTTTAAAGACAAATGGCAATTCATGAATCAGACAGCTCCAAACTTGAAGTGGTCTGGGGTCTGCACCAGTGGAATACTTGGGGGAGGCTTTTATACAGTGGACATAGAAGAAAAGAAAAGCAGATACTTGATTAGTTACAGTTCTATAGTTGCCTTATTTGTTTTGTCCTGATGGAAAATCTCCAGTTAGAAAATTACAAGTTAGTTGGTAGTTTCTGAACAGTTAGGCTTAAGTTTCATTTTTCTTAATACAAGCATTTTCACAAAATAGCCCAAGTTAACTTTCATCTATGTTTGCAGACAAAGCAAGATTAAAGTCATTTTTGAGGCCTAACTGACTTTGTCTGTTCAAGGATTCTTCAGGCCTGGGCTCAACATTAACAACATTTTAAAATCATTGGGATAAAGTTATTTAAAATGCTCCTTTATGATTTCTTTATAATTGTTAAGAATGCCATTGTCATTATTATTATGTGTTTTTCTTTTTTTTCATCTTGCTTTCCTGTTCACTGTCTCTGGAGTTTTGTCTATGTGCTTACTCTGTTTCCTCTTCTATATCCTTTCTTAGCTTCTTGCCTTTTAAATATTTTCTTCTATTCATAATTCTTTCTTTCTTTTTTTTTGATAAGAGGAAGGGCTTTATTCACCAGCCAGGAGCTTATGGTATAGGAGAATTCCAAATGGCCGGGCTCCCTGACTGCCTTGGTCTTTCCCTTTTTATTGACAGTCAAAAAGTTCCACCCCACAGGTACCCTTCTCATTGGCCAGTTTGAATCAATCGGGAGATGGTATTCCTGCTCCTACAGAACTACAGGATTTCACAGAACTTGGAAATGTCCAAGTTTCAGGAAGTTAAGTTTACAAATTCCCAAGAGCTGAGTCACCATGGAGAGGACCCTGCAGGTGTCTCCTTGTGGTCTCCTTGAGAAGACCTGTTCTCCCACACCTCACCCTTCTCGGCTATCCTCTCTCATTCCCCTCTTTTGAGACTCCAATATATTTTAATTTGGGGTCTCAGTATCAGTTTGTTTCTGCAGGTGCCAATATTAATTACTTTTCAGCACTGAGGTTTTAGGGACTGTGACTCTTCTTGGGTTCTCTACTCAGGCCTTAGTAGTACCGTGGTGGTGGGCTAATATATATACAAGTTTTCACTTTTTCCTGTGACATTTTCCCCCCTTTTCCCAAAGTTCAAAGTCAAATTAAGACAAGTCTCTCAAGGAGTTTCCTCAGGCTTCAGCCATGCGTTGACCAGCCAGCTTCCAGTATGTGGCTGGAGCAGGGTGTGTTGATTGTTTTAAAAGTTACCTTTACTTTCCAAGGAGCAGTGAAGCCCTATTCAGCCAGCTGTGATGACTCCACGTGAGGATTCTTTCCATCTTCACTGCTGTGCATGTGGTCAGAATGATGGTGTAAAGTCCTTTCTACCTTGGTTTCAGGGGGATCAGGTTCTGATTCCAGACCTAGACTTGGTCCCCTTTGATCTTCCAGAGAGAAAAGATGTACAGACACCAAAGACTAAATGGAACAAGGTTAATTACCCCAGTGGAGATTTTCCTTGCTATTTTTTCTAGGGTTTTTGTCCTATTCAGTTCAGTCTTTCCCAGTTCTTTTAGGAGTTCCTGCTAAATTGCAGAGAATTGACAGAGGCCTCTTTGAACAACACCAGTGGCAAGGCCTGCATCTAGTTAAGCTTTGCTTCCTGGCAGAGTTTACCAATTTCTGCTCTTATGGTCCTGTTTATGCACTTTACCCTGTTTAAGCTTTGAGGCCTATAAATTATTCAAAGCTTTAGCTTATTATTTGCACTAGTTTTGCAATGAAGGCTAGCCCATTGTCAAATTTAAACTAGAGTGGCAGCCTAAATCATGGGATGATTTCTCTGGGCAATATTTGTACTACTTTGGGAGCCCTTTTTTTTATCCTAGTGGGGAAGGCTTTTACCTATTCCAAGTCTGATAGACCATCGCCAGCCAGTACTTGTTCCCGCTCAACCTGGGCATTTCAGTAAAGTCTACCTGGAAGTCCTTGAAAGGCGTTGCTGCATACGACTGGATTCCTGGGGGTACCGCTGGTTCTTGGCACGCGTTGAACTGGTTGCAGGTGACACACTGTAGACTGACAGTTTTGGCCAGGGCTGCCAGGTGGGAGATGTAGAAGTACTGGCCCAGCAACTTCACCAAATACTCCTGTCACCACGGTGGCTCCTAGAATCTGGGGGACTGCTATTCATCTGTCCGGCATCTTTATTCATCCTCCCTCTGCTTCCTGGCTCCCTTCTGGGGTTATTTCTTTGTACTTTCTTTGATTTGAATTTTTACATATCTTTCTAATTTCCTGAGGTTGTATTAACTTTTAATCTTTTTCCTGCTAATATATTCTTTTAGGGCCATTTATCACCCTTTAGTATCTAGTATTAGTTGTGAACTGTATAATACAAATTTTTAGTATTGTTTTTATTGTCATTTAGTTCCAAATATTTCTTTTAGTTTGTATAAACTAATATAGTTTGTATATTTCTTTTGTCCCACAGATATGCATCAGTGAAAATGTTTTATTAAATAATTTTAGCCATGAAGTAAATGTGGCTTACCTTAAATTATCCTTATTTAGGCTTTATTTTAATAGAAATGTCAATGAAGACACTTTTTTCTTTGTTTTAGTTGTTTCAAATATCTGAAACAAAGAAAATCTGAATGTATTGCTTCCTAATCAAGAGAGTGTAATTTGTAAAGCAGGTGTCTCCAAACAATGCAGGCAGAGATTGCATACAAGGTGGGGAGTAGGAAGAAGGTCAGCATCAGTGGACATCGAGGAGCAAAGGTCCTAAACTGAAATGAGTTTCAGTTGCAGAAACCTTGTTACTGGATTGTGTTTGTTGCTGATTGGCTGACAAAAGCATAGGATCTGTTTCTGATTGATTGGGATAAATTTCAAACTGTTTATAACAGTTTTTTTTTTTTTTTCTGTTTTTTTTTTTTTTTTTTTATCTGTGGCTTAGAACTGTGTTCCAGATACTTTTTTCCTTTCGGAGAATAGAAATGTTTTTCTGAGAAGCACTATCCCTGGTCTGTCCACGCGGTGGTTCTCAGACTTCCTAATGCTGCAATGTATTTTCATTGTTGCAAAGGGGTCGCACCCCACAGGTTGAGAACTGCTGAATTTTCTTGATGAAAGTCATATTCATGCTGCTACCCTTGAAGGTTTAACTATAACAACACATGAAGGAATCCTGGGATTTGTAAAGAGAAGAGAAGTAGTTGGATGAGAAGCACAGATGTAATATCAGGAGTAAAAGAGATATGGTTTGCTAAGTGGTAGGACACAGGCCTAGAAATAGTGAAACATTATAGATCTATACTGGAAATTCTAGCTGTAGCGATATACAGGTAATTAAAACTTAGCTGATTATATGTTTAGTTACCTTCTCACTCTTCTTTTGTAAAGAATTGGTGTAAGCACACTAAAACAGCTGTGGTGAATGAATCGGTATTGACTTTGTTCTACGAAAACTATTTTCTCTCCCGGTTTGCCAGTTAATGCTGTCTCTTCTCCAGGTTGGTCTGCTTCAACATGATGACCTTGGTCATCATGGATAATTTAACACATTCACGGATAATTTAGCAATCCAGTGGATTTTCAGTTTCTCTGAAATTGCTCAGTCTCTATAATTAAAATGCCGTCCACGTTAGTTATGGTAATAAGTGTTGGCTTCATGTACCATACAATTAACCAGTAAGTCCTACTCCTTCACACAAAGCCTGGAGTCCCAGCAAATTCAGGTAATTTCTTACCTTCCCTGGGCTCTGCTTTGCCTATAGAGGGCAAGATGATACTGTAAAAGAATTTTCAGAAAACTGGAAGAATTGGGGATCAATGACTCTTTTAATACTTCTTCCAACTCAACGAACTTTGAAAAGGAAAAAGATACATTGGTTTGCATGAAGACTTATGAAACATTTATTAGTATACCAGTATAATGCTCCTGGGAGTATGATTTCTCTCAAGAAATATAATAATGGTACAATTCACTGATGGCAAGTTACCTTATAAAAATTATTAAAAGAAAACTTCACCTATTATGTGCCCACTAGCAGTGCATAAGCAAGCCTATTCCATTGTACCCTTGCAAACACTAGAAATAATGTCCATCTTTTTAATCTGTATCTATGTACATATAAATATGTATATCTTTATAAGTTGAATACCACTTTTGTTGAAATGATGCATATAGTTGGACAGTAGAAGAGAATGGTACTGTCTTATCAAAGAGAGTGAGGATTGTAGGGGTGAGAAAGAGTATCACTGATTATCAAGAAGCGTAAGTTTGCAAGGAAATTAACAACTCTCACGTACATCAAGAAGCGGGCATAATTAAAGCTGAAAAATGAGAGTAACAAAAACAATATCACTGATTTTTACTCAGAAAATTTGACAAAATGCAAAAATGTGTGATATATTTTTACTATTAGTTAGAAAACTATTATAGTTAAAAAATTTGTGAAAATTCCGTATACCTAGTTTTATCTTATTTAAGAAGACTATCTCACAATTTCTTCACTTATCCTTTTTACAGTTTAATCTCCTAAGAAAAGGCAGCATAACAAACAAGAAAAATTCTACTTCAGATTCAATTTGAGGAAAAAACAATGTTTTTTTTTGTTAGTAAGTCAAGTGTTTAGAGGAAGTGGAAATTTAATTTTTATTTTTAGGTTAAGTAAGAAAGGCTAGAAATAGGAAGTGGGACAATTAAATTTGTGAATTTATCCTAGAAAAAGTGGTACATACCTCATCACCAGACAGTGACCATAGTGATATTCAGCAATGAGGCATGTTGCACTTTTCCTAGGATGAACTCAGGAACTTAATTGTCCAACCACATATTCACATATGTACCTGATTTTTTTTTTTTTTTTGTAGTTTTTGGCTGGGGCTGGATTTGAACCCACCACTTCTGGCATATGAGGCCGGCACCTGACTCTTTTGAGCCACAAGCACTGCCCTATACCTGATATTTTGAAGAAACTAATAATAAACATCCTAAGCAAACATAAGCAAAGACTTCATAAGAAAGTTTTATAGATCTGTTTCATCAGAAAGTATTCTGAATTTTCACACATTAATTATTAGATATCATGAAGCTTTCAATAGCAATGTCTTACAAATGAATCTTCTTTCGTTGCTAATTACTAAAATCACATAAAAGAACATGGTAAAACATTCAAAGAGCACAAAAGTGAGTCATTTTCCTTAAACAGGAAAAATAAATCTCTGTATTTTCCCAGACTTCCAGACACATCTCCAGAGGTCATTGGCTATAACAGTTTTTTATACTTTCCTTTTTTATGTCAAAAGATCAAAAAAGTCCAAATGTTTTTGTAACATGGATGAATTGGATAATTCTGACTTTAGGGCTTTTAGTGTTCCCATCACCAGAACAGTGTGCAATGTACCTGATAGAAAATTTTATTCCTCATTTTCCTCCCACCTTTTCCCTTTCTTAGATTTCAATGTCCCTTACATCAATTTATGACTGTGTATAACCCATCAATTCACCAAGAGATTATAACAATTATAAATGTATTCTATGCCCATTTTAACTTAATTTATTTAAACATGCATGTAAACACATGAACGTGGCTTTCTGTTTCATCGTCTTATCATTACCTGCATGAAATTTATACTATGCTTTTAGATATAATTTTAATGACTGCAATATATTATATATCCATATGTCATTTCAGTGTTAAGACAATCTCCATTTTTATCACAAACAGTACATCTATAAATAAATTGTTACATAAACTATTTGTATATTTAAGATTATTCTTGAACAAGCGTATGTAAACATAAAAACGTATTCATGTATATGTCTTCTAAAGTTAAGAAGTTTGGACCTAAAACTAGAAAATTAGAAATACTTTTGTATTTGGAATCAAACTATCTAGAGCCATGAATTCAGCGAACCAATGAAATTGGTGCAATATTTACTCTAATAAAATTTTTATACAAACCACAGTAGTAATGTTTGTGAACATATGTTGTAAAATGTAAATATGTTTAATAGTCCTAGTTATAATTTTCAATAATAAAAAAAATATGTTTTTGTCTTGGCCACCAGTTGTAGAGGGGAGCTTATAATTTTATATGTTGCTTCAGCTTCTACTCTAAATGCGAGTTTGTGTTTCTCTGCGACCAGAGGCAGGTCGCAGTCACTCTTGACATAGTTTCCAGTTGCACTCTGTTCACAAATGGTTCCGTCTGGTTGTCAAAGAGGAAAATGTAGGCATCTCTCCTGCCTAGCAGATTGGGCCTCTGCTTTTCTGCTGTTTCCTTTAAAAGGACCATTTGGGCATTTGCCTGTAAGTCTAAAGTGACCCACACACTATTCCCCAAAAGGCGCTGCTAGTTGCCTGCTCTCTCCTCACTCCTTGGGCTCCCTGACCTCCGGGTGTGGCCTCAGGAAATGCCGTGTAAGCTTTAGCATCTGTAGGTACCTAAATCTCTTAAACTTTCACACTGTGGCTGTGGCAATGGAGCAGCAACCTTCAGAGGGGGAGGCCACCCCTGAGGTCACTGTGCAGGTGGGTGTCCTGCTGGTGCTCTTATGCAGCATCTGGTGTGCACTGGAGACTAGAGCATCCAGCTAAGTTACCAGCTACCAGTGAAAGCTTATGACAAATCACCTATTTGAAAACAAATTCAGACTATAAGAATATATAATTTTGTGCTTCATATGTCAAATTTTTTGATAAAAATTGTGCAATTTTTCTCCCAACAGGATGAAATTCATGCTTAACTAAGATTTTGGTCCTCACAGTTCTATTCATGAATTTTTTTGCCTGCTTTCTTTTCTCTTTGCTCATCAAATAATTACATAAATCCTAATTCAACAATTCCCAATTTATAATATAGTTCTAAAGCTATTCTAATTAATATATTAAAATTACATTTGATGTACAAAAGAGGACGTGCAGGAACTATTTTAAATGACAATCAGAAGATGCCTTAGGCCCTCTCAGAGGATGGCTCTTCCACAGGTAAACTTAGACCGCCGTCCCCTGATCTTCTTCTGCATGATGTTTATAAGTCGCCTCAGATAAACAGCCTTCTTTCACTTCTACTATGTCGGCCAAGGTTCTAGACAAGAAGGCATTATGGTTGACTTTTAAATCAGACTCACAAGAATTAGAGATCTTACCCAGTAGTTCGAATTATCTCAAGGAGAATTGTGAGGCATGGGCAAAACAGAGATGCGGGATTGCCAAGGCTGAACTCTCTCCCAGTCCTCTCTTGCCACATTACACAGCTTTCTAATTCACATGTAATATATTCATTCTCTAAGTAATGTGTGCAGCCATATTATTTATATAAAAGGGAGCTATTTTTTTTTTTTTCACCCTGAGAAAAGCCTTGTTTATTCAGCCTCCCTAGATAGTAAATTGATTCCCACAGTGGACTTTCTTTTTTTTTTTTTTTTCACTGTTATTTTTTTTTTTTTTTTGGATTTTTTTTTTTTTTTATTGTTGGGGATTCATTGAGGGTACAATAAGCCAGTTACACTGATTGCAATTGTTAGGTAAAGTCCCTCTTGCAATCATGTCTTGCCCCCATAAAATGTGACACACACTAAGGCCCCACCCTCCTCCCTCCATCCCTCTTTCTGCTTCCCCCCCCATAACCTTAATTGTCATTAATTGTCCTCATATCAAGATTGAGTACATAGGATTCATGCTTCTCCATTTTTGTGATGCTTTACTAAGAATAATGTCTTCCACTTCCATCCAGGTTAATACAAAGGATGTAAAGTCTCCATTTTTTTTAATGGCTGAATAGTATTCCATGGTATACATATACCACAGCTTGTTAATCCATTCCTGGCTTGGTGGGCATTTAGGCTGTTTCCACATTTTGGCAATGGTAAATTGAGCTGCAATAAACAGTCTAGTAAAAGTGTCCTTATGATAAAAGGATTTTTTTCCTTCTGGGTAGATGCCCAGTAATGGGATTGCAGGATCGAATGGGAGGTCTAGCTTGAGTGCTTTGAGGTTTCTCCAGACTTCCTTCCAGAAAGGTTGTACTAGTTTGCAGTCCCACCAGCAGTGTAAAAGTGTTCCCTTCTCTCCACATCCACGCCAGCATCTGCAGTTTTGAGATTTTGTGATGTGGGCCATTCTCACTGGGGTTAGATGATATCTCAGGGTTGTTTTGATTTGCATTTCTCTAATATATAGAGATGATGAACATTTTTTCATGTGTTTGTTAGCCATTCGTCTGTCGTCTTTAGAGAAAGTTCTATTCATGTCTCTTGCCCATTGATATAAGGGATTGTTGGCTTTTTTCATGTGGATTAATTTGAGTTCTCTATAGATCCTGGTTATCAAGCTTTTGTCTGATTGAAAATATGCAAATATCCTTTCCCATTGTGTAGGTTGTCTCTTTGCTTTGGTTATTGTCTCCTTAGCTGTACAGAAGCTTTTCAGTTTAATGAGGTCCCATTTGTTTATTTTTGTTGTTGTTGCCATTGCCATGGCAGTCTTCTTCATGAAGTCTTCCCCCAGGCCAATATCTTCCAGTGTTTTTCCTATGCTTTCTTTGAGGATTTTTATTGTTTCATGCCTTAAATTTAAGTCCTTTATCCATCTTGAATCAATTTTTGTGAGTGGGGAAAGGTGTGGGTCCAGTTTCAGTCTTTTACATGTAGACATCCAGTTCTCCCAACACCATTTATTGAATAGGGAGTCTTTCCCCCAAGGTAAGTTCTTGTTTGGTTTATCAAAGATTAGGTGGTTGTGAGATGTTAGTTTCATTTCTTGGTGTTCAATTCGATTCCAAGTGTCTATGTCTCTGTTTTTGTGCCAGTACCATGCTGTCTTGAGCACTATGGCTTTGTAGTACAGACTAAAATCTGGTATGCTGATGCCCCCAGCTTTATTTTTGTTACTAAGAACTGCCTTAGCTATACGGGGTTTTTTCCGGTTCCATACAAAACACAGAATCATTTTTTCCAAATCTTGAAAGTACGATGTAGGTACTTTGATAGGAATGGCATTGAATAGGTAGATTGCTTTGGGAAGTATAGACATTTTAACAATGTTGATTCTTCCCATCCATGAGCATGGTATGTTCTTCTATTTGTTAATATCCTCTGCTATTTCCTTTCTGAGGATTTCATAGTTTTCTTTATAGAGGTCCTTCACCTCCTTCGTTAGGTATATTCCTAGGTATTTCATTTTCTTTGAAACTATGGTGAAGGGAGTCGTGTCCTTAATTAGCTTCTCATCTTGACTGTTATTGGTGTATACAAAGGCTACTGACTTGTGGACATTGATTTTATATCCTGAAACATTACTGTATTTTCTTATGACTTCTAGGAGTCTTGTGGTTGACTCTTTGGGGTTCTCTAAGTATAAGATCATGTCGTCAGCAAAGAGGGAGAGTTTGACCTCCTCTGCTCCCATTTGGATTCCCTTTATTTCCTTGTCTTGCCTAATTGTATTGGCTAGAACTTCCAGCACTATGTTGAATAGTAAAGGTGACAGAGGACAACCTTGTCTGGTTCCAGTTCTAAGAGGAAAAGCTTTCAGTTTTACTCCATTCAGTAAAATATTGGCTGTGGGTTTGTCATAGATAGCTTCAATCAGTTTTAGAAATGTGCCACCTATGCCTATACTCTTCAGTGTTCTAATTAGAAAAGGATGCTGGATTTTATCAAATGCTTTTTCTGCATCTATTGAGAGGATCATGTGATCTTTATTTTTGCCTCTGTTAATATGGTGGATAACGTTTATGGACTTGCGTATGTTAAACCAGCCTTGCATCCCTGGGATGAAGCCTACTTGATCATGATGAATGACTTTTTTGATGATAAGCTGTAATCTATTGGCTAGGATTTTGTTGAGAATTTTTCCATCTATATTCATGAGTGAGATTGGTCTGAAATTCTCCTTTTTGCTTGGGTCTTTTCCTGGTTTTGGTATCAGGGTGATGTTTGCTTCATAGAATGTGTTGGGGAAGATTCCTTCTTCCTCAATTTTTTGGAATAATTTCTGCAGTACAGGAATAAGCTCTTCCTTGAAGGTTTGATAGAATTCTGGAGTGAAGCCATCTGGACCAGGGCATTTTTTAGTTGGAAGCTTTTTTATTGTTTCTTTGATCTCAGTGCTTGAAATTGGTCTGTTCAGGAGGTCTATTTCTTCCTGGCTAAGTCTAGGGAGAGGGTGTGATTCCAAATATTGATCCATTTCCTTCACATTGTCAAATTTCTGGGCATAGAGTTTCTGGTAGTATTCAGAGATGATCTCTAGTATCTCTGTGGGATCAGTTGTTATTTCCCCTTTATCGTTTCTGATTGAGGTTATTAGAGATTTTACTTTTCTATTTCTAGTTAGTCTGGCCAATGGTTTATCTATTTTATTTATTTTTTCAAAAAACCAACTCCTTGTTTCATTAATTTTCTGAATGATTCTTTTGTTTTCAATTTCATTGATCTCTGATTTGATTTTGGATATTTCTTTTCTTCTACTGGGTTTAGGCTTAGATTGTTCTTCTTTTTCCAATTCCATAAGATCTCTTGTGAGATTGTTGATGTGCTCTCTTTCTGTTTTTTGAATGTAGGCATCTAAAGCGATGAATTTTCCTCTCAAAACTGCTTTTGCAGTATCCCACAGGTTTTGGTAGCTTGTGTCTTCATTGTTGTTATGCTCAAGGAAGTAAATGATTTCCTGTTTTATTTCTTCCTTCACCCATCTGTTATTCAACAGAAGATTGTTTAATTTCCATGCCTTTGGGTGGGGTTGAGCATTTTTGTTAGAGTTGAGTTCCACCTTTAGTGCCTTATGGTCTGAAAAGATACAAGGTAAAATTTCAATTCTTTTGATTCTGTTGATATTTGTTTTGTGTCCCAGGATATGATCAATTTTGGAGAATGTTCCATGGGGTGATGAGAAGAATGTATATTCTTTATCTTTGGGGTGGAGTGTTCTATACACGTCTATCAAGCATAGTTGGTCTAGGGTCTCATTTAATTCTCTTACATCTTTGTTTAATTTCTGTTTAGAGGATCTGTCCAGCTCTGTAAGAGGTGTGTTAAAGTCCCCTGTTATGATGGTATTATCAGATATCATATTGCTCAGACTGAGTAAGGTCTGCTTCAAGAATCTGGGAGCATTTAAATTGGGTGCATAAATATTTAGAATGGAAATGTCTTCTTGTTGTAGTTTTCCCTTGACCAATATAAAGTGACCATCTTTGTCTTTTTTGACTTTAGTTGCTTTAAATCCACATGTATCTGAAAATAAGATTGCAACTCCTCTTTCTTCTGAATTCCATTTGCCTGAAAAATTGTCTTCCAACCCTTGACTCGGAGCTTTAATTTGTCTTTTGAAGCCAGGTGTGTTTCTTGCAGACAGCAAATGGATGGCTTGTGTTTTTTAATCCAGTCAGCCAATCTATGTCTCTTCAGTGGGGAATTCAAGCCATTAACATTTATTGAGATAATGGATAAGTGTGGTAGTATTCTATTCGTCTTATTTGGTGAGAGTCCATTGCTTAGTTTTATCTTTTGCATCAGTGTGGAGGTTAGGTTCTGTCCTTTGGTTTCTGAGTTCTTACTTTGCTGCTGATCCATTGTGGTGGTCAGTGTGCAGAACAGGTTGAAGTATTTCCTGTAGAGCTGGTCTTGTTGTGGCGAATTTCCTCAATGTTTGTATATCCGTAAATGATTTGATTTCTCCGTCAATTTTGAAGCTTAGCTTAGCAGGGTACAGAATTCTGGGCTGAAAATTGTTCTGTTTAAGTAGATTAAAGGTAGATGACCATTGTCTTCTTGCTTGGAAAGTTTCATTAGAGAAGTCTGTGGTCACTCTGATGGATTTGCCCCTGTAGGTCAACTGGCGCTTACTCCTGGCAGCTTGCAGAATCTTTTCTTTTGTCTTGACTTTGGACAGGTTCATCACAATGTGTCTTGGAGAAGCTCGGTTAGAGTTGAGGCGACCCGGGGTCCGATATCCCTCTGAAAGCAGTGTGTCAGAATCTTTGGTGATGTTTGGGAAATTTTCTTTTATAATATTCTCTAGTATGGCTTCCATTCCTCTGGGGCATTCTTCTTCCCCTTCTGGAATTCCTATAACTCGTATGTTGGAACGCTTCATAAAGTCCCATAATTCTGACAGTGAACGTTCTGCTTTCTCTCTCTTCTTTTCTGCCTCTTTTACTGTCTGAGTTATCTCAAGAACTTTGTCTTCTACCTCTGAAATTCTTTCTTCTGCATGGTCTAACCTGTTGCTGATACTTTCCATTGCATCTTTAAGTTCCCTAATTGACTGTTTCAGTTCCTTCAGGTCTGCTATATCCTTTTTATATTCTTCATATCGTTCATCTCTTATTTGATTCTGTTTTTGGATTTCCTTTTGGTTATTTTCCACTTTATTAGCAATTTCCTTCATTGTTTCCATCATTTCTTTCATTGTTTTCAACATGTGTATTCTAAATTCCCTTTCTGTCATTCCTAACATTTCTATACTGGTGGAATCATCTGCAGTAGCTACCTCATGGTCCCTTGGTGGGGTTGTTCTAGACTGGTTCTTCATGTTGCCTGGAGTTTTCTGCTGATTCTTCCTCATGAGTGATTTCTTTTATCTGTTTGCTTGCCCTAATTTTCCTTTCACTTCCTCTTGCTCTTTAAGTTCTTGTGCCTGTGGACTAAAGGTTACAGGACCAGAAGGGTGAGAAGGTTGAAGAGCAAAAAAAAAAGGGGATGAAAGAAAGGAGGACCGAGTGATAAGAAAAAAAGAAAGATAGAGAAAGGAGAGGGGGTGGGTATAAGGAATATTGACAAAAAGAAGAGAGGCACAGAAAGAGGGAGACAGGGCAATATAGGTGTACAGTAGGGTACTTTGACACAACCTTAAAAAACCCCACCTTCTGGGGGTGCCCAGTTGCGTGGTTCCCTTGAGGTCAGCAGCTCTTTGCTAACCTGATCAGACACAGTATCCCACCTCCACCAAGTAGAGAGGAAAGACAAAAATGCTATAAATCAAACCAAAAGAAGCAAACAGAAAACTTTACAGGGATAAAATTGGGTGAAAAACTAAATTATATCGGTAGAAACACTAGCAAAAATGAAGTTGAAGTTATTAAAAAAAGCAGCAATGGGAAATTATAATTAAACTAGGAAAATTGAGAAAGAAAAAGGGATCTGTGTGGAAAAGATTGAAATTAAAAAAACAAAAGAATATCAGCAATGTCAAAATAAACAAACAAAAAAAACAACCAAGCAAAAAAAGAAAGAAAAAAATACACAACCAAAAACAAAGCAGTTTGTATATGTTATTGAATATTGTCTGGGCAACACGTGGTCTTCTGGGGTATGAGATGTTAGTCACAGTTCAGATACGACTGGAGGCTGCTGATTACTCAAACCCCAGCAGGTAGACACCCTGAATCTCTCTTCAGCCTACTTAAAAGGCACTTCGAACTTGTAAACTTGTTGAGCAGAAGCTTTCCCAGCTTTCTCGCTGGAATTGCTGCTGAAGTGGCTATCCACTTACTCAGTGTGCCAAAACCGGTCTCACTCTGCCCCTGAGGGTTAGGGCTGCAAGGCGGCTCAGACCCCACCCTTAGGCTACTTGGTTGCTGGGTTACCAGCTCCCACCTGTTTCTAGCTCTGCGACCCTGAGGGCGGAGCTTGCCGGGGCAGATCGCTGACAATGGATCCGTGTGACCCACTGCCAAACACTATTAGCTCCGTCTGGCTCAGCGGCTCAGACTGGGGCCCTAGACAACGGCCAAAGTTCTCGCACTCCCGCTCAGGCCTTCCCCAAGGCAGTTCAACTCAGTGCCAAGTCCAAGGACATCAAAACAGTTCACAGGTAAGGCCTTTCTGGTTTGCAGTCTCGCTGCTACTGAACTTACAGTTGTGGGCGGGTTTAGACGGATTGAACACACGCGACCACTTGCCGGTTTTCCACGGATTTAGTCCTCCTCTTGGGGTCCAGAAGTCTCTCGCTGACTCCCTGTATCCTCATAGGAGTGATGATAGGCAGTTCTCACCAGCCAGAGACGCCTGGAGTCCTATCTCCCCAGACTCACGGTGCCCAGATGCAAGGAAGCTGTTACTCGGCTGCCATCTTGCTCCGCCTCCCCCCAAAAGGGAGCTATTTTGGTCTTGAAACATCTCACTTTTACTTTCCAATCCTTTGATAGCTTATGTGAGATATTCCAGGAAGACGTGACCCATAAATAGGTCCCATAAACAGAGATTCCAGGAACTACAGAATAAGTAAACCTAAATAGGAGAAGTAAATCCTGCTAAAACCATTTCATAGTTATGTGTTCTTCCACTAGCAAATTACATTAGTGTGTTTGTAAAAAGTTCTATCAATAGAATGTTTTCAAGGAAATTTGAGCGAGTAGGGTTTGATTGTTTGTATGCTTTTACCCTGGGTTTTCCCTAGTAAAGGGAGAGAATGGATTGCAGTTTTTCTACTAACCCTTTCCTGTCCACCAAGCTTTGAATTAACATTATTTCAATAAATATTCACAGAATATGTACTCTGTGCCACAAATTATTCTACATGATTGTGATATAAGGATAAACAAAGTGAGCAAAATCTTTCCTTCTTCTAAAAGGAAACAGGTAATATGGAAACAAACTAGGAAAGATCATTGTGCATTTTGGTCAAATGTATGAATTAAATAAAATATGATGACTTTAGAGAAACAGGCAAATGGGACTAATTTTGAATGGGGAGTCATTGAAGGCCTCAATTTAGGAGTTCACTTTGTATGTGATCTTTTGTTTCCCTACTTCATGTATATATGTATATGTGTGTGTGTGTGTGTGTGTGTGTGTATATATATATATATATATATATCTGAGCCCTGCCTTTAATAGTCATATAGATGAGTTATTTTTTTCACAAAGAATGCTCAACTTTATCTGTGAATACCCTAGATACCAATTATGATCCCTCTTCTAATATTCTTGAAATTGTTACTAAGCTACTAGTCTAACTTCATTTGAGAATTTATTTCTCTGCTTCTACTGAATCCCAAACAATAGTGAAGCTGTTGGGGTGAAACTAGAGTTTATAAAGCCCTTTTGCATATTTCTTATCTAACTTATGCCCCCTCATCTTGGGGACAGCTGTCCTAGCAGCCAAACCAAGTTTCTCCTCAATCTTTCCTCAACTGTTCAACATCATTAAGGTCATAATGCTCCTACTCTGAGCCTGTAAGAATTATGATCATTTGAAATTGAAGTTCTCTTATCTTGAATTATAGCAAACAAAAAAATATGTCTTTGAAATATTTATAATTCCTTATAAACAGTTATTGAAGTGGCATACAATATCTAATAACGATATGAGGGCTATACATGAATGATGCTAAGGATATCAAAGGAGCCAGTTTATATTTGAAGGTCATTTTTCTCATTTAAAATTGGGCAATTTGACTTTAGTGAAACTATTTCAGTCTTTAAGCTAGGTTTACCTGTCTATGAATGCTAATTCCTCAAACATTAGGCCTTGGGGAAATACTAAAGTTCAGGAGAAAATATTGTTGAACTAAGTTTAATTTTAAGTATCAGACATTGAGGGAAAATTTAGATAATAGAGTTATAATTGCTCTATTTCAGTCACTTCCATAGACTTCATTTTCACAGAAAGTTTGGCCTTGACTTTCAAATATATTACAAATGCATTCATTCCTTAGTACCTCCACCCCTATCGTCACATGTCAACTCACCATCGTCTAGCATGTAAATTCTTTCACCCGCTAAGCTCCCTGGGTGGCCATGCTTAGCTCCTTATACTTAATTTCTCATACAGCTGATTATTGACCTGTTTATAAAAATTGATTTACTATAGAAATTCAAATGTATACAAGTAGAAAAATGTTATCATGAACCCTAAGTATTCATTACCCAGCTTTAACAAGTATCAATATTCTACAATTATCCATTCAACCCTTATTCTTTACTTGATAATTATAATACTATCAAAGAATATTTATCATTACATCATTTTATAAATCACTTAATGGAGGCATAGATTGTGTATCTTTGTTACATCAAAATCTGGGAACTTGACCTTGTCCTATTTTCTTCCTGATGCCTTGTCATTGAAAGACGATCCTGCAAAGCTTCTGCTTTGAAAATTTTCCAGGTAGGAAGCAAATCCCCATGGCTGATGAATTCCAAGGAACATGTTAAGTTTCAAATTTCCTCAGCAGTTCTCATACTACTACTTGCACTACCTCAGTACTGCTCTTACTCTGCAAAGCACTGAGGCCACCATTCTGCAGTAAAAGTTAGTGTGAGGCAAGTTGCCCCGGAAGAAACTCTATGAGTGGTTCTCCTAAGGGATCTCTTAATTCTCTGCAGATTCTTCCTCCTTTCCCCTTCACCCTCCCAAGCATGAGAATTGCATTGTCTTTTACTTCAGAAACAGAACTGACATAAACAGCAGTAGTTCTGAAGCATACATTATTTTTTAAGAAAGCTATCGTTGCTTCAGATAGTTATGAAATGTGTCTTTTTAATTCCCAAAACTTTATGGGATGACAGTCCCATAGCTGTAAAAAACTGACCAATAAATCATGTACTCATGCCACATGTATTTCACAAAAGCCGCGTCTGCTGTATATTGTATTTACTTCAGAGGAGGAATATTTGAAGGTATGTTCTAGTTAAGCTTTGTTAACTAAAAAAAAGAGAGATCTCTTTATCTTTGTTCAAGAAGAAAAGGAAACTGTGGAAGTAAAAGAACTAGCACTAATAGGATAAATTTAAAGAAAAAGAAATATAGTGTATTACACGAGAAATAATGCACTTGACAATAAAATCTATCATGTTGTGGAGTAAGTCTCTGTGGACATAATGGGAGCAGTATCTTCTAGGTAATTAATGGCAGTGTGATCTTGTTGATACCCCATATAAATGGGAATCATGAAAAAGGTTCTACTTTCAATTTTATTGCCTCTTTAGGACCCTACAGAAAAAAAAGTCTTGAAACATTCATCTGAGTAACAGGGCGTGCTAGGCTAAGTATATTTATTTAGCTCTCATTACTCTTTGCAAACACAAAGAAATACTTCTGCATCTTACTTCTGAAACCTAGAAGATGCCAAAAACAATTTTATTCTTTGCCATTTTGCAAAGTTTTCAATTTTACTAGGCTGCATTTAGCCTGGGGGGAAATAAGAATTAAACATAGAGGAATCAATATTTTAAAATTCTGCAGCTTCTGTAATAATTGCCTCATCTAGTAAACAAAGTATTTCACTCATCATTAATCAAAACTTATCATCCAAAATACTTTTTGATTATCTATATTATCTTCTTACATATTCAATAAATTATTTTTACTTATACATTAGTCAGAGCCAGCTAACTATTTGAACAAACAATACCTGAATATTAGTGGCTTAACCAATGGAGATCTATTGCTTCCACAGTTCAGAATAGTGTGCAAAAGGGGTTGCAAGAAGTGCTTTACTCCATGCAATTACTCAGGATCCAGACTCTATTCATCATTTGATACTACCATATATAGAAGAAAATAGATTAAAGATATAGATTATTTTTCCTCAAGCGCCATTTTTTGCTTTATGTTCCATTCACTCGAACTATTCACATAGCCCTCTGCTCGAGCTAAGAGATCCCACGCTCTTAAGTTTTCTCACTACAAACTTCATAGGCAAATGCAGGCAGGACAATAAGCAGTAGATCAAAAGCAAAAGAAAATAAAACATTGCTCGGGAGACCAGAATGCTATGTCACAGAGTTCAAGATCCGAGGTCATTCTTTTATTTAAGAATCATGGAAGCCTCTCATCCCTGTCTCCATACATTCTTTTGACATCTTAAAGAAGCAAGCAAGACAAGGAGACGATCAAAAAGGATACTTTTATAAGATAACCAGAAAAGCACCAGACATAAACTGATTTAAATTGTCAAACAGAGAGAATAGTATTAAAAACAGTTTGCAAGAGAAAAAACAGCACATCAAGGTGACAAAGCTGCTGAAATTATTAGAAGAAAAGACTTTAGAGTAGCTATGGAACATATCTTTCGATATACACAAGTGAACGGTATTGAATATTTAAAAATAGAAGAAGGCATGCAGATCAGAAAAGAAGAAAAAAAATTGTTGCTAATTGCAGTTGGTATGATGGTCCACATTTAAAAATCTCCAGGAATCTACAGAACATTTACTAGAAATAATAAATGAGGGCAGTGCCTGTGGCTCAGTGGGTAGGGTGCCGGCCCGATATACTGAGGGTGGCGGGTTCAAACTTGGCCCCGGCCAAACTGCAACAAAAAATAGCTGGACATTGTGGCAGGAGCCTGTAGTCCCAGTGCTAGGGAGGCTGAGGTAAGAGAATCACCTAAGCCCAGGAGTTAGAGGTTGCTGTGAGCTGTGACGTCACGGCATTCTACCGAGGGTGATAAAGTGAGACTCTGTCTCTACAAAAAAAAAAGAATGAAAGAAAAAATGATAGAAATAATAAACAAGTTTAGTGAGGTTACTGGGTCCAACATCCTCATATGAGGATAATTATATTTTTACATGCTAACAATAAATAATTTTAAACTATATATACATATGTAGATATGTACAATTATGTGTATACATATATGTGTGTGTGCTTTGCTAGGCACATATACACACAATTTAGGAATAAATTAAACAAAGTATGTGCAGAATCTGCTGAAATTATAAAACATTGGTAAAGAAATTTTTAAAACCTACATACTTTAAAAGATACTCCATTTGAATGAATTTAAAGACTAAATGCAACCTAGGTGACATTTCTCTACCAATCAATCAATAGATGTAGTGAAATTCCACTCGAATTCCCACTGAGTGGAAATTTTTTTTGTAGAGATACACAAGTAGATTCTAAATTATAATGGAAAGGCAATGAAACTAAACATATGAGACAATTTTGAAAAAGGAATAAAATTAGATGACACCCACTACTTATTTTTAACACTTAATATAAAAGTACAAGAATCAACGTAGTGTTGCTAGTGAAGTGACAGAGATATGGATCCAGGAAACAGAACACAGAGTCCAGAAATCATCCCACAAACTATATATAAATCACTAATAACTGAAAGAAAATATTTTTAAGTCACATATATGACCAAGAGCTTATATTCTAAATACAGGAAGGACTCTCAAAACACTGCAGTAAGAAACCAAAGAACCCTCTACCACAACTGAGCAGAAACTTTGGCAAAGAAGATATAAGGATGAAAATAAGAACATGAAAAATTTCTCAACCCCATTAGTCATCACAAAAATGAAAATAGGAAGGACCTATTAGAATAGTTAATTTTTCAAAAGAAAAACATTACTGGACAAAATGTAGAGAAACTGGCACATTGATTCATCACTGGTGGTGATACAAAATGGTGTAAACATGATGAGTACAGTTTGGAAGTTTCACATTCACCATGTGACTTAGCTGTCCCATTTTTAAATCTTCACTCCCATGCACTAATTGATTATGCCACTGGAGCTCAATTACACTAGAGAAATGATTAATTATGTTCACAAACTGTATACAAGTGTGCATGGCAGTTCTAGTCCTAACTCCAAATCTAGAAACAAGTTCAGTGTTATTCAATGGATGAGTGAATAAGCAACTACATCCTTACAATGAACACTGTTTAATAATAAAAATGAGCAAACTAGTAATATATGTATGCAATGACATGGATGAATCTCCAAGGCATTATTCTGAGTGAAATAAGGGAGTCCCAAATTGTTGCATATTAGATGATTCCATTTGTATAAAAATCCAGAAAGGCCAAACTTTGGGAATAAAAAATCAATCAGTGGTTCCAGTGTCAATCTGACTAAAAGGGGTAGAAACATGGGAGTTCTATATTTTTATTATGCTGATAATTACATGTTTCTGTAGATTGTTAAAACTCATAGAATTGTACATTTGAAAAAGTTTCAATATTATGATAAGCACATATTTAAATAATCCTTTAATTTAGTAGTCTATCTAAATGGGTTTTTTTTCCAAGTAATCAATCTGCCCAAGTAACAGATTCCTCTATAACAACAATAGCAAGAATAACTATGGCACTGTAGTGGTTACCATGTATTAGAGTATGCTAAGCAGGCCTACATTGATTAACTCATTTAGTCCTCAAAACATTTATTTGAGGTAAGTTCTATTGTTATTATTATTTTCTTTTCAGATAGAGATGAGATTATCTCCCAAGCATCATTCCTTTATCTCTCACTAACTTTCCTGACTTTTTTATTTTTTCATTTCTTCCCTAAACCGGTTGTGTGTTAAGAAAGAAGCTCACTCCACTCCTGGCTCTAGAAAAAGAGACAGAGCTAAGGCAGTGTTCAGGTCTAAGCTAATTAGTTTAATTCTACTCTTTGATCGAAATTATTGCTTCCAGTAAGAGAAATTATCCAATTTGGGCCAATAAGTTTCAAGGAGAGGTTTGGAAAATTTCAAGGAAAAATTTCTCACTTTTTAATTAAACCTTCCAGAAAGAACTTTTTTTTTTTTTTTTTGGATGTGAATGAATGAGAAAGCATTAAGTGTGAAGACTTGTTGGAATTGCCATGCTACCCTGAGAGGGAGCCCAACTTCCATATAAAAAAAAAATTGGGGACTTAATGCAATTGCTTGACCACTGAATCTGAGTCATTCTTAAGTGCTCTTTCCCTCTGGATATTCTAATTTCATAAACCAGTGAATACATTTTTCATATCTTAGCAATCGTAAATTCATTTTTTTGTTCAACTGAAAATAGGATCAGAAGGAATAAAAGTATCACATCTCATTCTCTAATATGTGAAGAATCAATCAATTTTATTGAATATCCTTCCCATGCCCTTGCCATGGTAATGACCAGTTTCTGCAAACTTGATCGCTCAATCAAATTATTGAATTTATTTGGTCATTGAATTTGTCCTGTTTTAAGCAATTTCATGTTCTTTGTCTTACAAACAAAAATCATGCTCAATCTAGTGTTTCTTTAAAATGTGGTCTGTGTACTTCTGATAACAATACCATCAGTAGCACTTACTAAAAAGATGGAAGCTTTTCCACCGTACCTTGTTTAATCTGATTCCTTGAAGTATTCAAAGATTAACAAATTCCTCCATGTGATTTCTGTAGTAGCTACTGACGTTCTGATTGCCAGTACAAAAGCGTATTCGTGGTCTTCATCCCACTACAACCTACTACAACATTCAACACCTACGACCCCTTCTTTTTGAAACCCTTCCAGATTCCACAGGTGCTGAAGTCCCCTCTTTCCTCTGACTTCTTACATATCTTCTGTTGTTCCTTCTTTTTCTCTGGCTCTGAAAATGATTACAGTAGATTCTTGCAAGCATCCTACTGATCAAGCACTACTGATGACACTTACATTGACAATTCCACTGAAATTATATCCAAAAACAGAAAGAGTAGTTCCAAAGTAAAATCAAGACCTTTATTAGAAGAAGGAAGAAAAAGTGCTGGATAAGTAGAAGCCAAATATGTTCTTGGTTTATTTTTATTTTTAAAAAACCAACTATGTTCTTGGTTTCTTTTTTATTTTAAAACCAAGAAACCAAATATGTTCTTGGTTTATTTTTATTTTTAAATTACTACATATTTACAAGAAGTTGTAAGGAAGTACAGAGAGTTCCCAAAAATCCAAAAATGATTTTATGTATACATCAAATCAGCAGCTAACATCACACTTAATGGTGAAACACTAGTTTCACCACCATTAAAGATAGGTCAAAAAAATGTTCATGATCGCCATTTATGATATTTATGATGGTTTGTAAGTACTTAATTACTAATACTAAATATTGAAATAGTCTGAATAAATATTGAAACAAAGACAAAGTTGGGAAAAGTAGTGGGGTGGAAAGGATGAAGATGATTTGATGAAAGGGCACAAATACATAGTTCAATAAAAGAAATAAGACATAGTGTTTGGTCAGTAGGATGACTATGGCTTACAAAAAACTGTTGTAATTTCAAAATAGGTAGAAGAGAACAATTTGAATACGTCTATCAATAGTACAAAGACAAACATTTAAGATGTTGGATATCCCAGACACACTGATTTGATCTTTAAAATTATGTAAATGTAGTCAATAAGCACATGTACCTCAAACCTATGTGCTTCTACTCTCCATCAATATATTTTTTTAATTTTATAATATGGCAATAGAGATTTAGTTTTATAATTTTCCAGTTATAAAATACTTATAAAAATCAATAACTCTCACATACTGATAACCACAGGGGGATAATACAGAATGGAAAGATAGAACTAAAAATAAAAATAAAAATAGAACTAAAACACATATATGAAACAAGGAAAAAACTTACTAGGAAATGTGATATATTTACAGAAAAAAGCAAATTTCAGTTCTTCGCTAAGAGTTGTAAAAAAGGTATTGAACAATAGTGGAAAGAACAATGTTCCCACCTGACAAAACTCAATGTTATAATCTTCTCCGGAAATTATGCTGTAAGTATAGAGAAGGTTTTTAATTTGAAGAAATTATCTTAAATATAACCCTGAATGATAAAAGAAATTATATAGCCTGAGACATTTTGTAAAATAGAACAGTAATTGAAGTGAGAGTGGCTTTGGATGTTTAAAATAGGTTTATGAGAATAGCTATTGGAATTTACTGAAAGGATACAATTAAAACAGTGTAATGTGATGTTAGCATTTCATACATTTATGATACAAGATAGAACATCTAGGGAAAACAAAAGTAAAATTCTAATGTAAAAGAAAACTTAGTGACATTTCAAATCATTGATTAAAAGAAAGATCAAAAGAAATGTCAGTTAGGTAATTGGTTATTTTAGAAGAAATGTTCACCCAGACCAGTGAAACATTTACATATAAAAATAAAGAATCACAAAATTATTTAAGGAACACAGGATATATATCCAGTAACAGGATAAATTTTATATTCATCAGTCTATAGAAAAATAATGTAGGAAAGGGTAAAGAAAGCTATTTTTAATTATTTCTAAATATTATAACCACCAAAGATACGTTACTCATTAACGTAAATAAATAAAAAGCAGGGCGGTGCCTGTGGCTCAGTGAGTATGGCGCCGGCCCCATATGCCGAGGGTGGCGTGTTCAAACCCAGCCCCGGCCAAACAAAAAAATAGCTGGGCGTTGTGGCGGGCGCCTGTAGTCCCAGCTGCTCGGGAGGCTGAGGCAAGAGAATCGCGTAAGCCCAAGAGTTAGAGGTTGCTGTGAGCCGTGTGACGCCACGGCACTCTACCCGAGGGCGGTACAGTGAGACTCTGTCTCTACAAAAAAAAATAAAAAATAAATAAGCAAATCTGAAATTGGGAAAACTGTGTCCAGCCTACATGATAGAAACATTAATGCATTTGTTACATAAAAGCTCTTTCAAATCAATGTTCCTAAATGAAAAATATGAAAAATAAATCTACAGCAAATGCAAACACCCAATTTCAGTGTTAATTATTGCTTTTAATTTCACTAAATTATCACTTTATTTATAGAGGTTTGCAAAAACCATCACTACCATACTTAGCGTAATAAGCATTTCCTTATTTCATGGTGTTACTACAAAATGGGAAAAATGAATTTGAGTTATTAAAATGTACTTTGCACCAAGAGGATTTTTTTTTTTTTTTAGACAGTCTTAAGTTGCCACTCTGGGTAGAGTGCTGTGGTGTGATAGCTCACAGCAACCTCCAATTTGGACTCATGGATCCTTTTGCCTCAGTTTTTCTATTTTTAGTAGAGATAGGGTCTCGCTTTTGCTCAGGCTGGTATCAAACTCACGAGCCCCAGCAATCCACCCGCCTCGGCCTTCCAGAGTGCTAGGATCACAGGCTTGAGCCACTGCACACTGCCTACATCAAGAGGATTTAAAGTGGTCATATCATTTAACTATCTCATTTCATTTCTAGAAATTTACCCAATTTAATATTCAGTAATGTACGATTTATATTTAATGATTATCACTATAGTATTGTTTTTTTTAATTTATTTTTATTAAATCATAGCTGTGTACATTAATATGATCATGGGGCACCATACACTTGGTTCATAGATCATTTGACACATTTTCATCACACTAGTTAACATAGCTTTCATAGCATTTTCTTAGTTATTTTGCTAAGACCTTTACATTCCACATTTACTAGGTATTGTTAAGTCTAATAATGAACAAATGCATGTCAACAGCACTTCTCAAGTAACAGGGCTTAGCTTGGTGGTTTCTGTTTGAATTTCTGTGAAGCCTGAGAGCTAAGTAATGTCATCTTGGCCCGCTTCTGAAATTCATCCAGGCAGAGGTAAGGATCAGTGACAGAAGGGACCACATGGACTGAGCACACAGTCGCCTATGGCCTGGCCCACACAGAACCTGAGGTGTATTATAAGGGAAAAGAAGAATATCATCTAACAATGCTATCATCACAGGGGTCCTCAAACTTTTTAAACAGGGGGCCAGTTCACTGTCCCTCAGACCGTTGGAGGGCCAGACTATAGTTTAAAAAAAAATTATGAACAAATTCCTGTGCACACTGCAAATATCTTATTTTGAAGTAAAAAAACAAAACAGGAACAAAGACAATCACACTGCCTCATGTGGCCCGTGGGCCGTAGTTTGAGGACCCCTGACTAGGTAACCTTAGTGAGTGGTATCTAGATATCTAGGTATTCTTCAGCCAGATTTGTTCTGACTTACAAAAGTAAGGGAAAGTGACATTTCTAGTGTTCTTATTATTTTAGAATAATTTATGCTGATTGTTTGTATTAAGCTTCTCATTACTGTAAGTTCTTTAGTGGCAGGGTTACAGGTGTTATTCAACTTTGCATTTCCTTACCTTGATCTCTAGCAAAACATCATGTGCATAATTAAGGTGACCCACCACCTTAATTCACCTGACACTGAGAGGCTTTCCAGCATGTAGAACTTTCCATGTTAAAATCTGCAAACTTTCAGGCACACTGGAACCAGTTTGTCACCATTTATTCCTTTGAGATATTATTTACTGAATAATAAAAGTTCTGAGGTCTCTCTTTTAATAATAATTTGAAGAGATTTTAGGATTGAAAACAGGGAAGAAATGAGGCAAAGTGAATAGCAGGACAACCAGCATTGTTTGGTGCACAGCAGCCTTTACAAAGATAGAATACTGTGGAAATGGAGCAGATAGGCAAGAGAGACTCAGCCGCTGGCGTGCATACACCAGTATCCGGAGTAAGAATGAGGCTGAGAAGCATGAATATTGCACATGCCCTCAGCTTGGTGGAATTAATCTGTTGAAAAAAAGCCACCCAAAATATTTCTTATAGCCATGAGAAAACTGCTTTGCCTGATCTATGATGAAACACAGGGAAGAAGGCAATGATTTCAAGTTAAGATAAAAGCTATAAGTGAACAGTTTAATGTTGGATAAATACTAGTACGGGATATTATATTGATAAGATAATGATTTCAAGCTTCTTAAGGATGGGGGCTATGTCCCATTTCTTTTGCCACTGAATTCTCAATATTTTACACATAATAAGACTATACGCAATAAGAAATCCCAAAATATATATTTAAAGTGATTAAAGGGAAGACACATGTTTTTAGCACCTACCTGTGTTTGGAATTGGATGACTGTGAAAATTGTAAGAGGAAAACAAGGAGATAAATCTGCCTGATTTTTAAAATAAACAGAAAGTAAAAAGAAAGCTATTCTAAGTTCAAAATAAAGGGTCCATGTATTTAATATTAAAGCAAGGATATAGAAGGCTTTGTAGATGTTCCTGGGAATTAAAGAAAAGATTCTCTCTTCTAATAGAGGATTTGTGTTGATCTATATTCAGCAGTAGAAAATGAAAACTTCTTTTTAATGCTCAGTTACTAAATGAAGTGTGAAGCTTCCCTTTCAGATTAATGCAAAAACAATTCTTAGGCTTAATGCCAGAAGGAAGAAAATTAATGAAATGACTCACATATAACTTTTCTTTAGAAAATCAATGAAACAAGGAAGTTTCAAACAATGCCAGGAAAATAAAGAATGCAGTTTTTAAAGTGTTTAAAAATATGAAATACAAGTACCGTGGAATGAAAGTGTGGTTCTTAATGTAAGAATTATCGAGTTTCAAAAGAGAAGAGAAAAAGTCTTTAACTAAAGGACTTCAGGAAATACAATTGAATTTGAAGAAATATTCAAGTGACTTCCGGAAAACATTAATAAAGAAAAAAACATGTTAGGGAAAAATGTGAAGAAAAGAAGGCATTCATGTGTTTGCTCTGGACCTTTCCTTCCACCTTTGATGTAGACTGGGTCTTGTTCCTTACTTCTCTTTCACTAGCTGTCACTATCCATTTATCCTGTATCACTGTGAAATCTCCAAGTCTGCTAGTATAGTGAAATACGGGATTCCAAGTGTGTCCTTTTTACTTGTTTTCAAATACAAACACTAAGCTTTTTTGTTTAGACTTTATTTTCATTACACTAAGTTTAAATTTGACTATGGAAACACTCAGGCAAATGAAAACTACAAATCTGGTTACCTGGTTATGGCATATCATTCTAAGCATGTTATAGTTAAAGGAGACTGGTAAGAAGACACACAAAATTTGATGTAAGTTTAGGACTTGCCAAACTCTCTCCAATCCCTTAGAATCTTCTCAGTTAATGCATGATGGAGTTCCTTCTTCACATATTTGATCTCTAAAGAGTGAATAAAAAATTTTTAGGAGAATTCTTGGCGACCCTTTGTTTCTGAAAGTGATTTCATTTGCTCTCAATCTGTTCATGTGTATGTGTGTAATGTTCTGTGTGAATGGCTTAGGGTATCAAGAAATGAAATTCCATTGGAAAGACATTTATTTTCCTGTTGTGTTTTTGTAAAATAACTTTTTAAAATTTATCCCAAATCTCTCTACACAGACTGCATCCAAACAGTCTATCATTTTTATTTTCTTTCTTTCCCTTCCATTTTTGGCAATACTATCACTGGAATTCTTTGTTCTACCATTCCAATATTACTGTTTGTTCTTTAGGTCTTTCTAGTTCATTTATCTATATGCATATCAATAATAAAATGCTATTTTATTACCCATTTTGTACATTATAAATATGATAAATCCATTGTTTCATATCTAGGAATATTTTTTTCTCGAGCATCATTACTAGGGATGGAATACCATCAGTTCTTTCAGTTGTGTGTTGGGTTTTCAGAGGAGGTTTAATCATTATCCATCCTAGTCTCTTCCCTGGAAAGTGAGTGCACCCACTGCACTCTTGCCTTCTGGCTACCAGTTGAAGTTAGCTAGTGGGAGAGCCCAGCAGGTCAAAGTGCACAGAGAAAGTGAAATCTGATTCATTTTCCCTCTCTCCCAGCTCTCCATATTGACATTTGACCCAAGGCCAAAGGTCCCACTGCTTGGCCATCTCCCTGTGCCATAGCCACTCTCTCTAGGATCTAGTAGCTGCTCCTCCCTTTACCCACTCAAGGACAGGAGTGGTAATGGGTGACTCTTCATTTCTTTTGGATTCATCTTAATGCGACCATGCCAGTTAAATTTATCCTTTTATTGATGAATGTTTCAAATATCCTCCGATTTATAATTTACAAAACAGCCTTGTGCTTTGTGTCTTGCTGGGAACTAATACCATCAGTAATTGGTATCAGGAGCCACCCTAGAAAGCAGAGAGCAAATGTTGAACAACATTCATATTAATAGAGGAAAAAAGTAATATTATTAACCTGTGACATTGAATGACACCATAATTACCAGTTATTATTGCTAGTGACATGGAATAAATTGCAGGTGGAAAGCAGAGTATCGAGCAATCAATTATCATGGTAATAATAACTAAAATTTGTGAGACCATCTGATAGTTTCAGGTAGCATTAGAGATTATACACAGTAAAAAAAAGAAAGAAAGAAAAAGAGTACAAGAGAAAGAAAGAAGGGAAGGAAGGAGGGGAGAAAAGAGAGGGAGAATTAGAGGGGAAAAAAAGAGAATTCGAGAAAGAAAATGAAATAAATTCTTCAATGCCCAACTGAGAATCAAGGTGGAAATTCAGAAAACTTCTCTGAAAACTTTGAGGAATTAATTTATCTCCTGAAGTCACAGAGATTATTAAGTATGTAGTCCAGGACCAAAGTGATCTAATTTAAAGCTCTATCCTGGCCAGTCTGTTATGTTGAATTAAGAACAATGATATGGAAAAAATGACTGTTCTCATTGTTCAACCAAATAGTTGAGGAAGGAAATTTTATTTTCCCTCCTGGTCACTTTGCTCCTAGTGAAACCTCCTTGTCAGGGAACACAGTCATTGTTTTGACAAATTGAAGACTAAGATTGCCATCTGGCCATACTGGGGTCATCAGGATGCTGACCAATGGATGGAGAAGAAGATTACTGAAGAGAAGTGGGATTTCTCTCACACAACAGAAGCAAGTGAGAACTATATCTGGAACCTAGAAATCTTCTAAGGTGTCTCTTGGTACTCCAGGTCCAATAACAATGGTGAATGAAAACTGCAAAGATCGATTAAAGACAGGATTTTTATAAATTCAGATTTTCAGAAATGGATCTGGGAATTTCAAAAGCTTAAAACCTTTGCAGTTGAGATAAACTCAGAGTTTAAGGGAATTATCAATAGCAGGTTAAGTAACAAAGCTCTGATTATCATCTTTGGCCTAGAGCAATAAAGGATCCCACTAACTATAACTAACTTCAAGGGATTTTACCATTCTTATTATTTTCGTTGAAACATGCCCATATCTTTTATAATATTCTATTAATCTCTCCTCAATTGCCCCATTTGAAAGTACCACCTATTCCCTTCTGTGACCCTAGCTATTGCATATCAATCTATTTAAACTATCTTCTAATATTGTACATTTAGGTCATCTCCTTCTTTATTCCATTTTTTTTATTAAATCATAGCTGAGTACATTAATGAAATTATGGAGTACAATGTGCTAGTTTTATATACAATTTGAAATAGTTTCATCAAACTAGTTAACATAGCCTTCACCACATTTTCTTAGTTATTGTGTTAAGGTATTTATATTCTACCCTTAATAGATTTAACTTGTACTCTTGTAAAATGCACTGTAGGTGTGGTTCCACCAATTACCCTCTCTCACTCCCCCATCCCCCCTCCCTCTCCTCTTTCCCCTTCATATTGGGCCATAGTTGGGTTATAGCTTTCATATGGAAGTGTGGGTGCTTATAAATTAGTTTCATAGTAGGGCTGAGTACATTGGATACTTTTTCTTCCAGCTCCATCCATGTAAACATGAAAGAGGTAAAGTCTCCATTTATTTTTTAAGGCTGCATAATATTCCATGGTGTACATATACCACAATTTATTAATCCATTCATGGGTCAATGGGCACTTGGGCTTCTTCCATGATTTAGTAATTATGAATTGGGCTGCAATAAATACTTTGGTGCAAATATCTTTGTTATAAAGTGATTTTTGGTCCTCTGGATATATATCTAATAGAGGAATTGAAGGATCAAATGGCAGGTCTATTTTTAAATCCCTAAGTGATCTCCAAACATCTTTCCAAAAGAAACGTATTAGTTTGCATTTCTACTAGCAGTGCAGAAGTGTTCCCTTTTCTCCAACATCTATGATTAGGGGATTTTGTGATGTGGGCTAATCTTACTGGAGTTAGATGATTACCATGTATATCTTAGTAGCTAAATCATCCCCCCCTTGAACCTAGTATAAATTAATAGAATCTGATTAACCATAAGCTTTATTTCATGACATATTATTATCTTTGCTTTTTTGGGCTTTTTTTATTTACTGCATTCACTTATTTAAATTATTCATTTGCTTAGAAATATAATGAACCCTCAGTGAACCCATAATTCAACCCTATGACTAAAATAGTAATTCTAACATGTGTCTGTGGAAGTAAGTGTCCTTCCCCTGTTCAATTCTTCTGTCTTCCACATGAGATTTTCCCAGAGGTAATCAACATCTTGAACTGTATATTGATTATTTATTTGCATGGATTTATTATTGAAATGTATCTAATATCAAAATAATTTGTTTTTTTAATTTTTTACTTTTATGAATATAATTATATTATGTAAACAAAGATACAGAAAAAGACATGTATCCTAAGAGGATACCCAGAAGATTAACAGATACATAGAGAAATGCTTAACCTCACTACTAATTAAAGAGATGCTAATCCAGACAGGGAGATACCATATATTGCCATCCCATCTCATTGGCCTCATAGAGAAAGAGATGTACGTTATATGATTAATGAGGAGGATTTTAGCTCTAAATTATTGCCTGTATTTTTTTTCTTTCTTCCTTTTGACAGGCCCTGTTTGAACCTGTCACCTCTGGTATATGGGGCCAGTACCCTACTCCTTGGAGCCACAGGCGCCATCCAATTATTGTCTATAATTTTTAACCCATAACTGTGTTCCAACAGAAAGAACCAAAATAGTGGGGAAATAGAAGGTGTCAGGCTATTCCAGGTAAACACCACCTTTGTCATGAATATTCCTGCCCTTGTTAATTACAGGAACTAAGGGACTTGTTCTCTTCTTCAGGGAGAATTTGCTTCTGCTCTGTCTGTGGAGTAGACTTTCTATACCTTCTGAATAAATCTTGTTTTCACTTTATACTGTTTGGCTTGCTCCTGAATTCTTTCTTGCATGAAGCCAAAGACCCACATGGACCTCAAGAGGCTCCCAGCATTGGAACTCACTTTCCTGTGTCAAGATGACCAATATCATTACAATGACCTTACACAAAAGCAAGAATTTTATTTAGCTTGTATAATTTTAGAGAAAAATGATTATATTTATTTACCTTTTTTGAAATATTGAAAATACTCATTACCACCCTTAAGGAAATTACAAAGATTCAAGGACCCCAGACTCAAAAAATGCAATACTGGATTTACTTTTCCTAATACGCTAGGTAGCATAGCAACAACAACAAAGAAAAAAAGAAAAGAAAGAAAGTTTAATTTTCTTTTCATTTATATATAAAGATCTGCCTAAGCTGCCTTAACTTTGGTTCTAGCAGCCCAATTAGCATTTTCCTTTCATTTTACAATACGCACAATTCTTACCTGCTCTCTGCCCTTCTCTATAGTACTTCTTTTATTTCTCCTTGGGAAACATGCCTGATTTCATTAAAAACTTTAATTATTAAAGGAATAAATGTTTCAGGTACTTTCCATCTAGAAATACAAATTGGTTTATCTTAAAAGACTTTAAGAAGCCAAGTTTCAAAGTCTCCCTTTAAACTGATCTGAGACCTGAAGAATAATATTTTAGACTAGACTTTCTCTTACAAATGTGGTCATCAAAGAAGGCTATATGCTATTTGGTCCCTATGTTATTACATTTTATAATAGACTTTGAATGAAGAAGGATAAAAGTGAACATCGTTAAAGCAGATGAGTCATGCGGAGTAAGTCTTTAAAGGCAGTTATCCATTGATGAAAGATGTCAGTATCATTATGTACTTGTAAAACTAGGAGAAATTAAAACTTTAGAACTTAGAAAAATATGTTTGCATAACTTAGAAACCAACCTCAAGTAGAAACAACCAATTACTTATATTAATTAAATAAAAGAGCCAGGGGTAGTAAGCACGTAGTTGGTAATGTCAAATGCCAAAGACTGGGCTAAGTTATAAGCACATGTTTCAATTATTCTACCTTTAGTCATTTATTCATTTTTTTCATTCAAATAACTTTTGTTGAATACATATGGAAAGATAACACTCATGTTAAACAACTATTCAATTTCTGTGTCTATATTTCCCAGTCCCACTTGCAATTAAGGAGAATCATATGACTAGTTATAATTAAATGTGAGATAAAATAAAATGTATTCCTTCTGGGCAAAGGCAATAAAAAGCCCTTGGGCAAGTCTCAGTTTCTCATTTCCCCTGCTGTATTAGTCAGGGAGAAGATCTATTTGAGGTGATGGATCTGCAAGGCCTAAACAACCTGTATTCCTGAATTACTGCATGGATGGACAGCTGCCCTTCAGAGTGCTCCAGTTTTACGTCTGCCCTTCAGAGTTCTCCAAATCCCCAGTGGAGTCGTCATGAATAAGAAAGTTTTCATTGTAACTCAGTGACATTTGGAGACTGTGTGTTACCAGAGCATGGTCCAAATTTTCCTGACAAATATATCTATCGTGTTCACTCACATGTTGAGTAGTTTCTACTTATGAAGCCAGGTCCTAGGTTCCAAAAAATGTAGTGGCAAAAGATTAAAAAAAAAGAATTCCTGGGCGGCGCCTGTGGCTCAGTGAGTAGGGCGCCGGCCCCATATGCCGAGGGTGGCGGGTTCAAACCCGGCCCCGGCCAAACTGCAACCAAAAAAAAAAATAGCCGGGCGTTGTGGTGGGCGCCTGTAGTCCCAGCTGCTCGGGAGGCTGAGGCAAGAGAATCGCGTAAGCCCAGGAGTTGGAGGTTGCTGTGAGCTGTGCGAGGCCACGGCACTCTACCTGAGGGCGGTACAGTGAGACTCTGTCTCTACAAAAAAAAAAAAAAAAAAAAAAAAAAAGAATTCCTACAATACGTATAAAGCTAATGATTCAGTGGGGTACAGACATTAAATGAGTTCTCAAATAATAATTTAATGTCCTATTATTTTACTATTTTTCTTATGTATGAATTATACTTCAAATGTAACATAAACCACATACGAATTTGAATATAGATTGTTCAGATTTCATTCTGCAAAGGAGCCTATTTTACCCACATGCTCACTAAAAATATCTTGACAATAATTGTCAACTTTATAATTGTTTAGGGTGGGAATGGGAGTTCAATGCCAATTACTTCATCATGGCCAGAGTGCAAGTCAAAATTAATTCACGATTTTTAAAAACTTATGCAGAAGAATCTTTCAAGATTTCTATTTAGAATTTGCTTCAGATTCCTTATTTCCTGCTATCAAGTGTCTTGGATACAACTAACATGGACCACTTTAAATTTATTTTGGAGTCACATAGGAAATACAAAATGTGGGGGGGAAATGATGTATGTGCTATTTTTTGATAAAGAATTTTCATGGTCTTTTTCTCACTTCTGTGCAGAGCAAAGGTTGTGATAGAGAAGTTTTCCTTTTTTCTTTCTTTATGAGATAAATTCTGCTGCCATGGGTAGAATGTTCTGGCATCATCTTAGTTCATAGCAACCTCGAACTCTTTGGCTCAAGCAATCGGCTTGCTTCAGCCTCCCAAATAGCCTGGCATGATGCCCAGCTAATTTTTCTGTTTTTTCTAGAGATGGGGTCTTGCTCTTACTTAGCCTGGGCTGGTCTTGAACTCCTGAGCAATCCTCCCACCTCGGCCTCCCAAGTGCTGGGATTACAGACATGAGCCTGGACCAAGAAGTTTTCGTGCTGTGTCACTCTGCAGGAGCATGGTTTTTCTAGCTCACCTTTTCATCTAATTTGTTAGCCTTCAGATTCCCAGCCTATGTATGCAATCTTTTCTGACTTTCCATGTTGTGCAGGCTCTGGGTATTGCCAATTCTCCCTCTCTCAAGGCCTATTAAAAAGCAAAGGCTCAAGACCTTTGGCAGGGACTCTCAGGACAGAAAATGACATCAGCAGTTAATAAATTTTCCAAATTTGTACTTTTTCTTGTTTTTGACCCTTACGGATTTTTGTCCCCTTCTTTTTAATTCATCTGTGCATTTATTTTTTCCTATAAACTCATTTGTATTTTTATCCCTTTCAAATGTATGTATTTATCAATTATTTATTCAAATTTACTGATATAACTGCATGCACTCATCATATACAACATATTTTGAAGGTATATATATTGATAAACAATTAAACCTATCTACTAAACATATGCATTACTTTACACAGTTATCTTGTCTTTTTGTAATAACTCATCCACTTTCTCAGCATTTTTAAGAATGTATCATTATGTTCTACCAGAGATCTCTTGAACTTATTTTTCCTATCTAATTGTAATTTTGAATCCTTATTCAACATTTCTCCATTCTCTCACTCTACTCTCTATTTCTACAAAATCAACTTTTTTGATTCTGCATGAGTGAGATCACATAATATTTGTTCCTCTATTCCTGGCTTGTTTCACTTAACATAAGATTATCAGGACAGTCCAAGAGAAGTAATGTATAAGCTATAAAGCAGTAAGGTCTAACTCATTCGAAAGCCAAAGCTGTGAACGTTAGGTATGCTGCAAAGCATTCCTTTGTCCTGGAATAGAACTAAACATATCTTCATTGGACTTGAGGGGCAGGTACAGTACTTAAAGGTAATCCTTTAAGGTAATCCAATTCAGGTTACAAAGTATTTGCTGTAGCTAATGAACTTTTTATGTCTTTATTATGAGTACCCTCCTCTGTCTCTTATTATTATTTTTTCAATGTGCCTGAGACATTTTGGTGAGCTAAGTTGACTATGGTGGTAACTTTTTGTTAAGTTGGAAAACTGAACCCAAACTATCAACGTAAGCACCCAAATGTTCTCTATGTGGCAGCAGTTATGGGTGCTGTAACACAGCCTGTGATTCACGATGAAATACTTCCTTCTACACCTGCCTAGATACTGCTGTTTAACTATTTCAGAATGCCTGGAATTTTAAAATACTGTTTTGTATTTCAAATAAGTTCTGAAATTCTTGCTTTTAAAAGTTTTCTAAGTAATAAAAAAAATACATTTCTTTTTTCTTTACTTAAGGTTTAATATTTTCATTTTCAATAAAAGCATTTTCACTGCCTTAGAAATAGGTTGCCAGGACAATCCTTCATGAGGATTGTCAATCTATTCATGAGATAGATGAAAACAAAAAGACATTAACATTAACAAAAAGATCCCCTTCAGCTCCGAAATTTTATGAGAGTGTGTACACTCTATACCAGCTGGAATTACAATGAAATTTTACTAATAAATATTAATTATCAGCTAGCTTATATTTTTCTTTAAATCCTACCTTAAACTTATTTGAGGTTATTCCCAGGTTGGGCAGCTCTTTGCTTATAAAAGTGTCTGTGTAATTATAATACAGAGGGGGAAAGGACCACTACTTCTTGGCATAAGATTCTAGGAGCAGATGGAGGTACCAGTGCATTGATACTCCTGGACAGGGAATCAGAGAGTTAAAAGCAGGCTGGGAGAGGTCTGAAAACATGAGGATAAGCTGGTGTCTTAGGTTAGGTTTGTAGGAAAGCAGACTCTGATATGAAGATATGTAGTGAAGTTTGTTTAGGAGAGCTCACGGGGATAACACCTGTGAAAGAATTAATAAAACAGGAAGGGGCAGAGGGAGAAGCTGAACTGCAATGCAGTTGCATACAACGGAGGCTTTTTAGGGTTACCAGATTTAGCAAATAAAAATACAAGATTCCAATTAAATTTGAATTTCAAAGAAACAATGAAGAATTTTTTAATATAACTAAGTTAAGTATACTCAAAAGTAGTCTTAAATTGGACCACTCCTCTTATCTTTTGTTTGTCAGACAGTGGACACAGAACCACTTGATAGTCACTGCATCCTGGAGGACACTATATGACTTTCACAGATTATCACCTCCACGAGGGTGAATTGAATGTGTCATCAAAGGCCACTCCAAACCATCATTAAACTGCAATTCTGGAAAGCCTGATATTAGATGCAGCCATATATGAGATAGGGTCATATGGTGAGGCCACATCCCCTTTGTAGGTGGGGATATTGGTCTGATACCAGGCAGATAGATCAGACTCTTTATAAATCTTTGGAAAGTTGTAGTGACCAAGACCCTGCAGGCATGAAAAGAAGACCAATACCTAGAATGTGTGTAAATTACAATCAAGATAAATTACGTCTGCTTCCAGGATAGAGCCAATAAAGTGTAATTCATTTGGCTTAAAGTGGCAGTTCTTCTCTGAAACAAAAATGGTCTTATTGTGGGGCTCAGCATTGGTCTCTACCAACAGCAGGTTGGGCATTCTGCATCCATGGCAGTATGCCAGATATAGTGAACAGAACCCGTGCTACTGTACCCAGGCCTCCAGATTGTTGCACCAGCACTGTGACGGCTGATGATGGAGGCTGGATGATGCCAAACGGGTGGGTAATCTCTTGACTGGGTTCTTCAGTGCCTCTTATGTGAGTATCTATGGTGTGTAAATATGATTTTAAAAGACTTCTGGTTTGCTTTCCTTCTGGTGGCTGGATCTGCATGATTTTCCTCCAGGCTTCTTTTTCTACCATTCTTTTAACCTCTCTCTTATGTTTCTCTGGACAATTAGCCAAGTTATTTACCACTCCACAAGAAACAATTACATCATGAAGCCAATTCAATAAAGGCTTATTCTCAGCCCCTCCAACTAGTGTGTTCCTTGAAGATATGCCAAAGTGACCAAACCCTCTGTTTGGTCCCATGGAATGTAATTAGGTTGTCGATCATCCAGCTTTTTAAGGTACATTTGCTTTAGCATTTTTACTTCTGGTTCCCTTCCTCTGCCATCTGTCATATCTGAAAGAGTATTTCTACTTTGCTTAATGTAAATCATCGCTTTTTCCAAGTTTCCACCTCCCATCCTAGCAGACTCTAGCACCATTTTCTAGGGCTTGTGTCAGCATGCTAAACCCCGTATCAACTTAAGGTGTTCTACCCACCTTAATCTAGCACCATTGGGATTCCATCCCACACATACATTGAGTTTATGGGCTTATGTGGATACATATTGGCAGCAATGGTAGTCTTTTTTTCCCTCTAAGGATTAACTTCCCCAACGTAATCCTATTTATTGATCTGGTGACCAGGTAAGGAGATGGAAATAGACCTTGGAGTAAGCGGTTTTCTTGGCTCCAAAGGCAACAACTCTTACATTCTTTGCGACCAAGGGAAGAATGGTAGCCTTTATTACAATGAATGGGACATTTCTGAAGACCTAGATAGCTCAGAGAAGCTGAAGTTTTATGATTCTTAATTATGTTACATGGCTCTTTTTCCTTTCCCCACTTTCAAGCTCCCATTTCTTCCCAACTAGCATCTTTTCTCTGTCCCAGCAGATCTGCTGAACTGAAAATTTACCTTTTCACTCTCCGAAGCTCTCCTAGTCTTATAATTAAGTCCCTGGACTGATACAAAGATTTCATTTCCCTCCAGGTTCAGATGAGAGTCTCTTTACTGTTTCCGTTAATGTTTCAATTAATTCTTCTGATTAAAGAAATTAAATTCTTAAATTTCTACATTCTTCGAACTCTTCAAACACCTAGGATAGCATACATAAGGCAGTATCTTCCACTGGTATGCCATTATATTTAATCACCAGCAAAATTTTTAACACTAGCACTGCTTTATAATTTCAGGTGATATCCAAACCCAATCTACCATCATCTTAATTGACAACTAGAAAGGAGTTAAACAACCCTAAATCCCAATTGAGAGTCAACTTTCTCGGGCTCCTCTGAAGCCCTACGCCATAGTTCAGGTTATCCAGGTTATAGGTGACAAGACAAAGTATTATGTGCAAAAAGTTAAGTAGGCCATGGTTGTGGAAATAACTACATGGAAATAATCCATGGAAATAATCCATGAGAAAATGAAGAAAGAAGTGCTGGGAAGAGGATGCAATGAACTGGGGTGCAGTTATAGGCATCAGCCATTTCCAAGAAAATAATCCTCTATCTTGGCACAGGAATCAAGATTTTGTGATCATTTACTGATTAAGCTTTGTAAACCATTGGATCAGCCAATCCCTGGAGAGGGGGCAAAGCCTTGGGAAAGGCAGCTTCCATCATCCAAGTGTCAATCCTAGAAAGGGGACTCAAGTTTCAGCTATCAATAGCTAGCATTATGGCAGCTGGTGGGATTGCATGCTTTACTCCGAAGAGTGGATATTCATGGGACTCCAAGGCACCCACTTTAGACAGAGTTAGTACACAATATAGAAAGCATTATTTGGAAGAGGAAAGGTGAAGTCAGTTCACTAGTCAATGAATGAAGATATAGGAAATCAGTGCATCAAAGCCCTAGACAAAGAGCATACTAAAACATTAAAAAGGATTCCTAATTAAAAAGAACAAACAAGGGGCGGCGCTTGTGGCTCAAAAAGAACGAACAAGGGTGATATCTGAGAAAGAAAAACATATCACAGGTAAGATGGTAAATCTATGATAAAATTTGTGTAGGAGAAGTCTCAATTTCTATTCTTTTGATTAGGTCCTTCTCCACCCAAAATGTGGATAAACAAAGTTCATAATTCAAAATGCACAAAGTCAGGGAATCTCAGTCTCCCAGACATTCACTTCTTAACTCTGGTTATTCATTTATATTTCTCTTTTCCCACTAAACTGTGAGATCTTTGAAGCATAAGAGGTATTACTTATTTTGTAACTTCCATGATCATCTCAGTTGGATAATAAATGCTAAAAGGAAAAAAGTTTGTAATTATGCTTATCAAGTAATTTTTGAAAGATAGTACTTCATCTCTTGATAAGTTTTTAAGAAAAATATACCTTCATATTTTTGTATGATGAATTGAATACAATATAATACTACCAAAATTAATTTATATATTTTGCAAAACATTCATAGATTGAGTTCATGGGATCTTTTATATGATCCATATTATATGAGTTCAGTTTTGAAAAGACTCATAAACACTTATATCTGATAGTGCAGAAAACCTCTCTACAACATTTACAATAAAAGGTCGTATAAACACCATTTGTACATATCCAATGGCAGGGAACTTATAATTGTACATCAGGAGACACTCATTTCAATTTTGATAAGCTGTACCAGCTCTAATCAAAGAAAGGAGCAAGGTTTTTGTGTTATAAATTAAAATCATTACTTTGGTATTTACAGTCAGACATGAATTAATGAAGTGAGCGGTCAGTAATCAAACTGTCATGAAATTGTTCTAATTGAAAAATAATCATTTCTCAAGGAATATAGTGAAATTCTCAGTATTCATAAGATCGTTATAAATGTATCAAGACTTTCGGCCAGAAATAATCCACATATAAATTGTATTTTGTTAATTTTGATTTGTTTTGTATTTTTTCCTATAATGAAGACCTACTGTGCTCAAGTGAGTCCTTACATTCTTCATCAGAATGAATATACTGGATAACATATGTATGTCTTCTTTTCAAATCTGAAATCTGACATAAAATAAATGCCTTCTGATTAATGAAACTTCATGTTCATTTCATAATTCTAGACACTAAGATATTCTTTTTTTATTTTTTGTAGAGACAGAGTCTCACTTTATTCTTAAAAATCAATAGCCCATGTGGTGATTACCACAAACTGTCATAGTAATTTCCATATTGAGGCAGATGTTAAAACTTAAATGGCTTTGCAGTAATTGACCATGCTTATCAACTGTTGTCATGAGAATGCTCCATAAAAGTCATGCCCAAACTCTGGCATGTAATTCTAAGCATTTTGTTCTTGCTCACACATCCATGGGTCAGCTAACCTGGCTGAATCATCTAGCTTGGATACACTATACAGGCTGGGTTCACGTCTGCTCTATCTCTCATTCTTCCAGAACAAGCATGTATCCACAGCATGTTCTTTTCATGGCAATAGCAGAAACACGAGAGGGAAGACAAAACCATACAAGCATGTTCCAAGGCTCTGCCTCCATCAGGTCTGCTAATAGCACATTGACCAAATGACCAAAGCTAAAACAATATGGACATATAACTACAGAGGAGTAAAACATGACAGCCAGCAATAAAATCTTGCTACTTTTTCCTCTATTGGTCATGCTCACATTTCTGTTAGAGGGAAAATATATTTTCCCTCATCCTAACATCTTCGAGAGTCTCTCTCAATCTCTGTATCAGCTTCAAAGTTCAGGATCTTATAAGGCATATCAAGTGTACATCCTCTTGATCAAGAAACCAGGAAACTAAAAACACAAGTACCTACAGACACACAATGGTGTAACCAAAGCAGAAAGCAATACAATAAACCCTAAACCCTCCCATCCAAAAAGGAAAAGAGTACATAGCAATCAGTGATTCATAGAAAGGCTGAAATCTCTTGGGTCGTGTGTTTCCAGATCCCCCTGCCCTGGGAAACCTACAGTCTTCTTCCTTAATCCATTACCCTCCATGGATATGGCTCTGTATCTTGCTATGTCCTTCCCTTTCCATCATCCTCCTGTCAGATCGTACCCCTGAGCATTCTAAGGCTAAATGAATGATAACCTCTCATGTTCCTGATCCAGAGGCCAGGTCTTCCTGGCAGTTTCCCTTTGCAATGACCACCTTGACTTTGTTGAGATTTTCTTTTCCAGCCCCAGAATCCGTGGGCTTTCTACTTTCCCTCTCACTTTAACTTAAACCTCAGCCCGTTCATTTCTGATCTCACCTGTCTTTGATAATACCAGCTCACATGTTTAGTTTTTTCCCTTAAAATTTCCTCACCCATAGAGCTTAATGTATACACATTATTCATCTTCCAGGATATTTATGACTAGCCATTTATTAAACATTTCCCATTTGTCTAGCTTCATGAAAGATTCATCCCCTTTCTCCATATCTTATAACAGCAACCCCACTGCCTTCTTACCACCTGCTCTCCAAGATTTCGCAACATATTTCAGAATTTCTTTATAGCAGTGCCCCAATTCCATGTATTAATTTATGTTTTAATAGACTATTTCCATAATAATGCTGCATACAAAACCACTCTCAAAGTTGGTGACATACAACAAGAAACATTTTTTGTTATATACTCAGGCAGCTGTGGTCTAGCTGTAGTTGTATAAGTCTGCCATGGTGGCTTTATTTAAGGCTGCAGATCTTGAGTTTTGGGGCCCACTCTGTTGTACATCTCATTCTAGAGATCTGGCAGAAGGGGAAGAAGTGGTCTGTGACTCTTCTAAGGAAAGTCAAAAGTTCCCAGAGGAGCAAGTAAAAAGATACGCTACTTCTTCATGCCCACATTCCATTGGCCAAAGAAAGACAAGTATAGCATTAAGGAACACAGAAATATACATCTCTCATGAAAGCTGAAATATCATTTGCTGCACAATAATCAAATCTACCACATTTGTTCACCAAACAACACTAATGGGGAAGATAAAGATAAATAGCTCACATGGATTTCATTAAATTCTACTAGTAGTAAGATTATAAATGGGCCTCTTTCTCTTGTATAACAATAGAGATTATTATTACACATATGTAACAGATAACATGTATTGGAATACACATCATTCACTGACATCAATTATACCATTATTTTATTCTTTTTGAAGAGGATGAATTGCCGTTTGGCGCCTGTAGTTCAAGCGGCTAGAGCGCCAGACACATACACCAGAGCCGGCAGGTTTGAATTCAGCCAGGGCCCACCAAACAACAATGATAACTACAACCAAAAAATAGCCGAGAATTGTGGTGGGCACCTGTAGTCCCAGCTACTTGGGAGGCTGAGGCAAGAGAATCGCTTAAGCCCAAGAGTTGGAGGTTGCTCTGAGCTGTGATGGCACAGCATTCTACCCAGGGTGACAGCTTGAGACTCTGTCTCAAATTAAAAAAAAAAAAAGAAGAGGATGAATTGAAACAAATATAACAAACAAAATCATTCTAAGTTTGTGATTATATGTTGCTTATACTTCAGTGGAACATAGCAAATGGAAAAAAAGTCAAGAAGACTCAACTTAATCAAAAATAACAGGAATTGCAGCCTTTTATCTTACAAATGCTCACAGTAATGAAAACATAAAAATACAGACAGCGTCCTTGAGTGTTAATAATACATTTAACATTAAGAGAAAACTACAGCATCTTTTCCCTTTCCCCATCCTCACTATTTCTCCTTAGTATATTCCAATGTCTTTTAATAAAGGCTAATTTATTGATATATTGCAATATTTCTCCCTTCTCTTTTCTCTCTCCCTCTAATAGCCACATCCTTTCTGTATTTTCAAATTTCTATCACATTAGGCATGTTAAAAACTGTCAAGTGTTTGTCATGTGCTATTGCTTTGAGAAGCAAGACCAAAAATTTGCCTAAAATCATAATGATTCACCGTATAGTTTTTTGGGGGGTGGGGAAGATGGCTCATCTGTGTTAGTCCGTGTGCAGGATTTAAGTTTTCACAAGATCTGTCAACTGGAATGAAAACATCGCAATTGAGCCAATGTTTATCTGAAAAGATGTGGCTAAACCGTAAAACAATAATAACAATAACCACAACCACACCCTCTATTTTTGGATTCAGCAGGGCATATCTCAGACTGAAAGCAGGTTTAGACAGAGCAAATGTCCTGGAACCTGGTTTGGGGATGATCCATTATAGATGGACTTGAAAGGCTGACGTTTTTGTAGGTTCTGATAAAGACATTGTTTTAAAAAGCTATTGATTTAGTAAGTGGGTAGAACAAGGTCGCTAGTAATAATTGGGGGAAAGTATAAATTTATTAGGATTTATTTTATAGATAGGACTGTTATAATGCAATAGTACTCTGTTCTCCTGAAATTGTTCCATCGTTGGTCATTGAGACCTCTTTCATTTGGCTCCTATGACCCTTTGACACACCCCATTGTGCTGAGATTATTTTTATTTTTTGTTGATGATGTTGTTATTTAGCATCTTTTTTTTCATTATTCTTTTCTGTTCTTCTTCTTTTTTTTTTTTTCTTGAACATAGGATTTCCTACTTTCCAGCACTATATGGTGATCCAGCACTATCTTATATATTTTCTGCTCCATCCCTAGAATCAAAGGGATTCTACAAAGAGCTCTAGTTCCTTTTACTGGAGAATGGTATTAAAAATCAAAACGTGAGAGGTAGACATGCCCATTGCTACTGGGGTATCACTGGTTTTAGACTCTCTCAGCTGACACCTCAGGTATACCATCATGTGTATGTACTAATTTGTGTACTTACACATAGCTAAAATATTGCTGTATATTCTATCTGTTTCTATGTTAAGCTAAGCATGAGTTTATACTGATGTCTGCAGCTCTAATCTATTACCACATGGACCAGTCCAGCTTTCTTCCCTTGCTTGTTTATAACCTCGCACTCCAAGAGTGAGAAACTTCCACCCACAATCTATCATCCATTAACTCAATTGTTCAATTCCAGCATTCATATAAAGAGCTGTTAAAATGTTTAACCCACAGAAAATAATGTTAGCAACACGACGACTCATGTACAGTTCCTTTTTTCTTTAAGCCTGCACTTGGTTCCAAAATTACTTTAGTCAGCACATTTCTCCCATCCCCTTCAAAGAGATTGTTTTTCATACATTCTGTAATACAGTTAAGGTTTGATTTTTTGTTACAATTTGCATTTCATCCTGAGATTCTCTGACCTGTTGAATGAATTTTTAAATTTTCAAATATTAAGGGTCACTATCTGCACACTAAAATTCCATGGATTAGAACAAATTGTATACAGTCACGAATCCACCATAGGTGTGGCATATAGAATATTTTGCCACCATAAAAAAAATCTTCTAAACTTCACTCATCCAGCTTTTTGTCCTTTCAAAACGCCTGGAAGTTTTTGATTTGCTTATCATCTCTATAGTTTTGCCATTTCAGAATGTCACATAAATCCAACAATACAATGTGTAGCATTTTCAGACTAGTTTTTCTCACTTAGCAATATATATTTATAATTCATCAACGTTTTGTGTGGGTTGGTAAATTCATTCCTTTTTTATCATAAATAGAATTGCATTGCATGAATGTACATATTTATTTATACATTCGCCAGTTGAATGACACTTTAGTTGCTTCCAGTTTTTGTAGATTGTGAATATAATTGTTAAAAACTGTCACATGCAGGTTTTCATGTCATTTGGGCAAATTTCCAGAAACACAACAGCATCCCTCCACGGTAAGATGAGGTTTAGGTTGATAAAAAACTGCCAAACCGTCTTACAAATTGGTTGTACCATTTTACTCCACTACTGGCATAAAGAGTTCCTCTGGTTCACAACCTCCTCAGTCATTGACACTGTTATTTTTATAAATTTTAGCCATTTTCGTAGGTGCATATTAGCTCATTGTCATTTTGTTTTAATTTACATTTTCCAAACAACAAATAGCAAAAGACAAAAGTCTGTGGCGTGACATTTCATTCTCTTAAAAGTGGCTTTGCAGAACAGAAGTTTTAGACTTAATAACATCCAATTGATCAATGTGTCATGTTTTATGCTTTTTGTGTATATGAAATCTAATGTAATTTTTAGCCCCTTTACTCTTCATAGGTACAAATTATTTTTATTTCTTCTGATTTTTTGAAATTTTCTCTTTGTCTTTGGTTCAAATATAGTGTACCTGGGTTTGCAGGGCAGGGGTTGTTCTCTGAGATGCCTGGATCTGCAGTTTGTTGGCCATCAATGATCACTTTAAAATATTTCTTTTGCTCTGTTCTTTCTTCTCTTTTGTGTATTCCAGTCATATGAAAAAAGCATGTTGAACTTTTTTGATGCTCTCCCACAATTTTTAGGTCATAGTCTGTTTTGTTTTTTTCATTTTTTTCTCTTTGCATTTGAAATTGAAGATTCTATGTTGCGTTAGCTTTAAGGTTGCTGATTTTTTTCAGTTTCGAATATAGTGTCTTTTATTTGTAACGTTTCCTTCTATCTCAGCTTAGAGATTCTCCACATGTGCTGCTCATCTTTTCACACACATAATTTAATCATTCCATTGAAGCATTTAACGTATGAATCACAGCTATCCTAAATCTCTTGTCTGATAATTCCAATATTTATATCATATCTGAGTCTGGTTCTGATGTGCCATAACGAGGATTTTTTTTTTTTTTAATATCTACATGTTAAGAACCTGGAAAATGACAGGAGTCTGGGGTGGCAGAGCCAATGCAGGAGATCCCCTAAGAATAACACTGGGGTCCCCAGAGTTTCTCAGGATCAAGCTAGTTCACACCCCATCTCCAGAAATTCATCAAAATTTAAAAATAAGTGTTTCTACCTTTTTATAGCTCAATGGCTTCTGCTCGTATAAGTAGAATACCCACCATGATTCTCTGTATTTACCTCTTTGTATTTTGGGATTGTGCCTTTCCCTTTGAACTCAGTTCTCTTTTAGGGCCAAATAAATTTATTAATTATTCATTTGTATAACCCTTTTTGTTGTAAGGATAGAGTGATGTTTTCCAAGTTCTTATATATATCAAGACTGACCTACGTTTTTAAAAATCCAGTTAAAATACATATATTTTATTCACTAGGATAGTCCATGTAAAGGTATGTTGAAATGGATTCTAGGAGTTTATTTCTAACCCACCCAGCTATTTTTGGAAGCAGTGATGCCTAATTTACTTCAATCTTCAGCTTCATTTTATATTGATTTTTATATCATTATGCAAAAGTAGGTAGCTTTGTCATTTAAAGTTGATTGAATTATGGGGAGTTAAACCAAGATGAAATGTTCACACATTGATTTGCTAACACATGTTTTTAAGTTATTCAGCACCAAAAAGGAGAGATTACAGTCTTCCATCATATAATTCTTCAAAGGCTCTATATCAATTTCTCTACAAAAAACTTAATACTAAATCTTTTCCAACCAAATGGTTGATTATTTAACCAGAGGGAAAGAATAAACAGTTTAGAGTACTTAGAACTGGAAATTAATATAGAATTAGAAATAATAGAAGCTGTAATTTTGAAAAATCAGGTCTCGGGTTGTTGGGCCCGGTATTTTCATTGGCATTAAGGAATCTTAATAAACTGTGAATCTCATTAGCTAAGATTTCCTTAAGAGCACTCCAGAACTGTGCTTCATAATTGTTCAAACAGCGCACAGATCAAAGGGGAAGTAACCACCTTTATTTTAAAGGATGTTCTAAATTAAAAATGTTCACACTGTATATCTGTACATGTTCAAGTTTTCTAATTAGCATGAGTATTTCTTTCTCGGGGGAACATTTCAGTAAGACTGGCTGATTGCATTTTTCACATTCTGCATTTTTAAAAATTTTACTTAGGCTGATAACCCATTTTTGTACTCATCCTGGTGAAGAAATTCTCCTGCTTACTTCTATAGAAACTCTAAATCATTAGAGCTTTCCTGTGCCTTGGGTGGACATTCCCTTCTCCATCTATTTACGTATTAGTCATTTCAAGATTCTGACCTCAGAGAGACAACAGGGAAGAGGGCGCAGGCTATATTAAGGAATGAAACTTCTGCACTGGACTCTTGTTTTCTTTCCTGCCTTAGATAACTAAGCTTTTTGATCCCTCTGGATTGACACCAAAGTCTCCCAAATCTAAGAGATCTGTAAAGACATTTGTTTTTTTCTCCTTTTTCTTTTCTTTTCTTTCTTTTTTTTTTTTTTTTTGTAGTGCCACCTCCGGCATATGGGGCCAGCGCCCTACTCCTTTGAGCCACACGCACTGCCCCAGGTAAATTCATTTATAAAATAAGAAGATGTCAACTATCCATTAAGAAATAATGGCTCTCTTGGTTGGCGCCTGTGACTCAAGGAGTAGGGCACCGGCCCCATAAGCCGAGGGTGGTGGGTACGAGCCTGGCCCCGACCAAAACTGCAAAAAAAAAAAGAAAGAAAGAAAGAATGGCTCTCATTGACAACCAATTCGGGGAGCACTACTATTCCAAGTGTCCCAACTTGCCTTAGCCAAAAGGTGGACCTATGACAATATGACGTTTAATGAGTTTGTCTCTCAAGTATGAAAGTGAAGCACAATACAGCACAGAAGACAGTAGATAGAACTCTAGGGCTTCAAGAGTCCTCACCCCGGGATGTACACATCATTCCCTAGTTACTTAATAAAACGTTGACTTGGTGCTTTTAAGAAAGGAGCTTACAGAATAATTAAGATCCCAAGGCAGTTGAATTATGAAAAGAAGAGATTATTTTTGAAGGGCTTGGTTTATTTATATGCACCTTTAAAAGACATTGAGCTTTTCCTTAAGAGAGATACTCGAAGAATGAGATTTGACACAGGAGAGATGTGCTGTGAGGTTAAAGAAGTGGCCATGTGGCAAAGAATGTGGTAGTCTCTAGGACTGAGAGCAGTCCCCACCTGACAGCCAGCAAGGAAACAGGAAACTCAACAGCCTGAATAAGCATGGAAGTAGAATCCTAAAGCTTGCAGATGTTAATTCAGCCTGTCGATCAAAGCTGACAACTTGATTTCAACCTTTGGGATGCTGAGCAGAAAACTCAGTCACACCATGCCCAGTTTTTGTGACCTAGAGAAATATGAGTTAGTAAATGAATGTTATTTTAGATGCTTAAGTTGAAGTTGAGCCCTTCCATTATGCCATTAGGTGAGAACTTGAACTTTACCTTAGAAATGAAAACAACGTAACCTAAACATTTGTACCCTCATATTAATCTGAAGTTTTAAAAAAGAAAAATAATTGTAATATTCCATACATACCAATAACATTTTTTATCTTGTATATTGTATCTTGTAGCTCTTGTAATGGCTGAAGTCATACGTGACTTGCGTACTACAGGCATTTTTCTTTTCTTTAAAAAATAAAAGATGCTAAAGTTGTGGTAATCTGGTAAACACCAATAACAAACAATTAAAAAAGGAAAATGGCTTGAGATAATTCAGTCCAAAGGCAGCAATATGTACAGATGATAACAGTATAATGTGAGCAGGGCTTTGAAAATAGAAATAGGTGGATGTTATGATGGCAAAGAGGAAGCATGGCCAGTATGTGAGCTAAGGGAATGCCTACACAGCTTGTTGATTGGTTCCTGTTATCCAAAGTCCCTGAATTATTATGACAACAATTCTTCCTGATGCCCTGAATTACTCAAAATCCTTTCAGTAATTTCCTTTTGCTTAAGTTAGCCAGATTGTTTTTAGTACTAGCAATCAAATCCACTAAACGATGTGTGCTTTGAGACCAAACAGACTTTAAAACACTTCCTCCCAAAAGATTTACTAACTAAAAAACTTTGTAAAAAGAGACTCTGGAACAATCCCTCCCAGGTTTGAAAAGCTTGGTTTCTCTATCAAAATGACCTCCACATCCCAATCTGTGTTATTAAAGATGAAGAGTAAGAAAATGAATGACATTGTACTGTGACCATTGTGTTGTCTTCCTGGGTTTGTTGGTTTGTTTTTTGTTGTTGTTGTTGTTGTTGTTGTTCAGATTATACATTTTGCTTTGGAAACTTCCAATGATCTCTTCTGAAAATATACAAGTTGAAGTCAAGGCTAAATCTGTAGTGTTACATTCAGCTGAATATCAAAATGAAAGTTCCAGCATTTTTGAGAATATATATGTTATCCCAAAACACAGACTGTTTTATATTTTTGTTTGGGTGGATGGCTAGCTCTTTGCTTGTTTTTCTTGTTATCGTTCTTGTTCTTATTGTTATAGAAGACAAGTCTAGCTAAGTTCTGATTTCATGCTGTGTTAAATGATTCAGCATTCCTTGGTTGGAACACATGGAAAAGTATTATCATATTCTACATTTGTTTGAAACAAAGTAGGTTAGACAATATATTAAGCAATTTTCTAAGTATCTTCATTCGAATATAAACATTTGTATATATTTGATTTATCATAACAGGGACTATACTGTAGTCATAGAGATGATCTTCTTATGTGTCAACTTGACTAGACTACAGTCGTCAGTTACTCAAACACTAACGTAGGTGTTGCTATGTAAGTATTGTGTAAATGTGATTAATGACTATAGTTGCTTGAGTTTAAGTTAGAGAGATCATCATAAAAAACCTGGGTGGGTCTGACTCAGTAAGTTGGAAGAGTTTAAAGAAGAATTGAGACTTCCCTGAATAGGAATAAATTGTACCTGTGAACAGTATTTTAAGCCCATAACTGAGAGTTCCAGCCTGCCCTTCCTGGCAGGTTGCTCTGCCTTTGGGACTAGCCTGGTATACTTCCCAATTGTGTAAAGCAACCCCCTAAATCTCTTAATGGATATCACCTACTAGTTTTGCTTCTCTGGCTGAATCCTAGATGCTTCAGTAATCACGTCAGTAAACAGTGGAGCCAACTGGAATTAAACCCTGGCAATTTTCCATACTAGCTTTTTGACCTTGGTCAAGCTCCTTTTTGTGCTGTTGTTTCTTTAACCGTAAAAATGCATATAAAAATCTTTCTTTTTTTTTTTTTTTTCTTATACTATTGTTGAGGGGATTAATGGAGTTGATGCATGTAAAATAATCAGAACAAAGCCAAGAATACATTACCTTGTATTAAAACATAGAAAGATAAAATAGATACTTTTGGTTGTAATTGTTATCATTAACCCAATATGTTCTGAAGATGACTTCTAGTTATCCATGCTAGAGTCTCTGCCTAGGGCCTTATGGTATAACAGAATAAAACTAATTATTGTTCTCCACTCACTCCTAGATAATTTTTCATTTAGTTGTCTCTGCCCAGATCCTTTTCTGCCCCATTATTGATCTAGTTAGGCCTCTTATGCTTTGATAACCCCTGTGGTATCCAAAATAATATTTTCCCAAAGATGCTCACATCTTAATCTTCTGTAAATATGTTACCTGAAATGGGAAAGGGTTTTTACAAATGTAGTTGAAGTTGTGATGGAGAGATTGTTCTGGATTATTTAGGTGGGCCTAAATCTAATCACAAAGTTCCTTAAACATAGAAAAGGGAGACAGAATGCTAGCGTAGGATAACACAATGTGAGAACTTGACCTGCTAATGGGATTACAAGCCTAGAAATTCAGGCAACCTTTAAAAACGAAAGCTCAAGCGAAAGAATGCTACCCAGACATACAAAAAGGAATGCATTCCTGCCAATACCTTAATTATAGCCCAGTGAGACCCATCCAAGACCTATGACCTACATTACTGCAATATATTTGTGTTAAGTCATTAATTTCATAATAATTTGTTACAGAAACAAAAGAAAATTATATTTCTCCCATTGATAACCTTTGGACTTTCAGAAAAGATCAAGTTCCCCTTTGTCTCATCATCCTAAAATCTAATATTTTCTTCTGTTGTCACTCTTTTCATATTGCACAATCTATGCATCTGTCTGCTACCAGATATTTGTGACTATTTCAAACTTCTATTCAGATTAATATATAGAAAGTCCACCACAGCAGCCTAACATGTAGCAAATGTCTCATATGGGTTTATTGGACTGAATTAGCATTCCAGTCCTCACCATGACCTCTTCTTCCAAAAATGTGAAGATGTCACCTGAGAACGGGTCACAGGGTAGGTCACCTTTGATTATTTCCCTTCACAGTTACTTGTTTAGTTGAAAGCAAACCAAAATTTGGAACATCAACTAGCCACGTTCAACCCACTCTTCCCTATATTCTTTTCTCAAACAATAACATTCTTTTCTCTTTTCCAATAACATTCCCATGGAGGTTGGGAGGAAATTTGACATTTTTTCTGTACCTCCATCTTCTTTGTTAGAATATTTTAAATATTGTCTAAGTTTTCACATTTCTTCTCAACCTTCTTCTTTATGAAGGCTAAATTTTTAAGCAAATCATACCAATACTCAGAATTATTTAGAAGGATTAAAATTTCAAGGCCCCTCTCTCAGGTTCTTACTCTGTGCAAAAGGAGAAAGAACATGGCCTATAGACCAGGGGTCCTCAAACTTTTTAAACAGGGGGCCAGTTCACTGTCCCTCAGACCGTTGGAGGGCCGGACTATAATTTAAAAACAAAACAAAAAAAAAAAACTATGATTCATCCAGCTACTTACCGTTATTTAATCTTTGACAAGTCAATTAAAAATATTCAGTGGGGAAAAGATTCCCTATTTAACAAATGGTGCTGGGTGAACTGGCTGGCAGCCTGTAGAAGACTGAAACTGGACCCACACCTTTCACCATTAACTAAGATAGACTCTCACTGGACCAAAGATTTAAAATTAAGACATGAAACTATAAAAATACTAGAGGAGAGTGCAGGGAAAACCCTTGAGGAAATCGGTCTGGGCAAGTATTTTATGAGGAGGACCCCCCGGGCAATTGAAGCAGCTTCAAAAATACACTACTGGGACTTGATCAAACTAAAAAGCTTCTGCACAACCAAGAACACAGTAAGTAAAGCAAGCAAACAGCCCTCAGAATGGGAGAAGATATTTGCAGGTTATGTCTCTGACAAAGGTTTAATAACCAGAATCCACAGAGAACTCAAACACATTAGCAAGAATAGAACAAGGGATCTCACCGCAGGCTGGGCAAGGGATTTGAAGAGAAACTTCTCTGAAGAGACAGGCGTGCAGCCCTCAGACATATGAAAAAATGCTCATCATCTTTAATCATCAGAGAAATGCAAATCAAAACTACTTTGAGATACCATCTCACTCCAGTGAGACTAGCCTATATCACAAAATCCCAAGACCAGAGATATTGGCATGGATGTGGAGAAAAGTGAACACTTGTTGCACTGCTGGTGGGAATGCAAATTAATACATTCCTTTTGGAAAGAGATACGGAGAACACTTAGAGATCTAAAAATAGATCTGCCATTCAATCCTGTAATTCCTCTACTAAGCATATACTCAGAAGACCAAAAATCATATCATAACAAAGATACTTGTACCAGAATGTTTATTGCAGCCCAATTCATAATTGCTAAGTCATGGAAGAAACCCAAGTGCCCATTGATCCACGAATGGATTAATAAATTGTGGTATATGTACACCATGGAATATTATGCAGCCTTAAGGAAAGATGGAGACTTTACCTCTTTCCTGTTTACATGGATGGAGCTGGAACATATTCTTCTCAGTAAAGTATCTCAAGAATGGAAGAAAAAGTACCCAATGTACTCAGCCCTACTATGAAACTAATTTAGGGTTTTCACATGAAAGCTATAACCCAGTTACAACCTAAGAATAGGGGGAAGGGGAAAAGGGAGGGGGGGGAAGGTGAGTAGAGGGAAGGGGATTGGTGGGATTACACCAGCGGTGCATCTTACAAGGGTATATGTGAAACTTGGTAAATGGTCTGTGAAGCTAGTGAATGATGCCCCATGATTATATCAATGTACACAGCTATGATTTAATAAAAAAACAAAAACTAAAACAAAAAAAAAACTATGAACAAATTCCTATGCACATGGCACGTATCTTATTTTGAAGTAAAAAAACAAAACAGGAACAAATGTTTAAAATGAAGAACAAGTAAAGTTAAATCAACAAACTTACCAGTATTTCAATGGGAACTATGGGCCTGCTTTTGGCTAATGAGATGGTCAATGTCCGGTTCCATATTCATCACTGCTAGTCATAACAAGTGATGCATGTGTGCATCAGTTAGTCTAGATCTGGTTGGAGATTTCATATGTTTCATTCTGGAAAAAGTCTGTTCACAGACATAAGTGCTGCCAAAGATGGTTGCCATTTTGAGTGCATGGTTCCTGAGATTAGGATATGTCTCAAAGGGGAGAGATGCATAGAAATTAGGAAGCCTGCTTGACTTGAATGCGTCTTTCAGAGAGTCATAATTCTGCAGTTCAGCCAGTTCCATTTGGTAAATCGTATCCATATTTTCAATGTCAATAGAAAATGGGTTACGGAAAAGCTGTGTGTCCTGTTCATGGAGATGAAGCTCTTTAAATCTAAATTGGAATTCCTTTTGCAACTTTTCCAGTGAATCCACACATGTTTTATTTGGGAATGCAACCAATGGATTTTCTGCTAACAGATTTTGAGTTGTAGGGAGATGGCAGAAATTTTCCTCCTTCACTTGTTTGATGAGGAGGCCTAATTTTACTTCAAGTGCTTTTACATGTGATTGCATATCACAGATGAGCTTCCCCTTTCCTTGAAGTTGCACACTGAAACTGTTGAGTAGCTCTGTTACATCTGTCAGAAAGGCAAGATGCCATTTCTACTCTGCATCATTGAGCTCTGATACTTCTTTGTTTTTTGAAAGCAGAAAAGCTGTAATCTGTGGAAGTAAGTCACAGAAATGTTTCAAAACTCTCCCTTGACTCAACCAATGGACTTCTATGTGGTACAGAACATCTCCACAGGCAATATTTAGCTCAGACAGAAATTTCTGAAATTGTCTGTGGTTTAGTGCATTACCTCTAATGAAGTTAACACAAGATAACACAGTTTTCATAACAGAGTCCCACTGCAATGATTTACTACACAGCACTTGTTGGTGGATGAGGCAGTGTATGGCTATTGGATGAGAATGGTTATGTTTGTCCATCTCTTGGTTAATGTGAGCAATTACTCCTTTCTTAGACCCCACCATGCTAGGAGCACCATCAGTTGTCACACTGGCTAGTTTTGCCCAGTCCAGCTCCAAACTATTCACAGTTTGGCAAACCTTTTCATAGATATCCTATCCTGTAGTTGTTCCTTTGATGCTTTGCAGTGTAGCAAACTCTTCTATAATTTCTAAATAGACATTCATCCCACAAATAAAAATTAGAAGTTGTGCAGAATCACGAACATCATTACTTTCGTCAAGTGCCAAGGAAAAATAGGAAAGTTTTTTTTGCAGAGTTTTGCAAATGCTGATGCAAACTCTCTCCCATTTCTTCAATCCTTCATGTAATTGAGGGTCCTGAAAGACTCACTGTACTAAATAAATCGGCCTTTTCTGGACACATCTCTTTGGCAACAGAAAGAAGGCATTCTTTAACAAATTCTCCCTCCATGGATGGTCTGCCAGTGCATGCTATTAGCTTGGCAACTTGAAAACTTTCTCACAGTAATGTATTTAGCTGTTTCTGCTTCACAAAAGTATTTTGCTGAGTTGTCAATGTATATTTCAGTTTTCATATTTTTTTTTTTTTGTAGAGACAGAGTCTCACTGTACTGCCCTCGGGTAGAGTGCCGTGGCATCACACGGCTCACAGCAACCTCTAGCTCTTGGGCTTCAGCGATTCTCTTGCCTCAGCCTCCTGAGCAGCTGGGACTACAGGCGCCCGCCACAACGCCCGGCTATTTTTTTGTTGCAGTTTGGCCTGGGGCTGGGTTTGAACCCACCACCCTCGGCATATGGGGCCCGTGCCCTACTCACTGAGCCACAGGCACTGCCCCTCAGTTTTAATATTTTATCTTTTCTCACTTCTCCAACCAAACAATCATATTTATCTTTATGTTGAGTTTGATAGAGTCAATGCAAATTGTATTTGTTGAACACAGACACTATATTCTGGCATATCAAACACACAGCTCTTTCCTTGTACTGCACGAAAAAGTAATCATAAGTCCATTGTTCTTTGAATATCCTACACTCCAAGTCAATTTTTCTCTTTCTTGATATCATTGTTTTCTAGGGATTCCAAATTGCTATTAGCAAAATACCAATATATATACAGCGCTCCAAAAACAATATACCAGCAATAACTTTGCCCACACAGAGACATATAGACTGCACTGCTCATCAATGCAGTCTGATCAGCGCCCATCAATGCAGTCTGATCAGTGTCCATCAATGTAGCCTTGCCAGTCCACATCATTTCAGCCTCTCCAGTGTCCATATGGTGGAACTGCACTTTTACCTCAGGCTCACACTGGTGTGGTGCGGGAACAGGCATGATTACAGAGCCCGTTCCTCCACCATCTTTCCAGTTCACACTACCCTGTGCAAACCACACTGTGACCTGTGAACTCGCACAGGAATCTGATCGCATGAGTGAGAAGATCCATGAGATCAGATTCCACTGCAGGAAAAAAGAAGGCACATATGCCTTTTTTCTTCTGAATCTAATGCAAGTTCAGCCATACAAGCATATGGCTGAACTCACACTGCTCAGAGATCGCAACAGCGTGAACCAGGGCTTACACAGCACACAACATACAACATAATACACAACTGAATAGCAATCAGAATATAAATGCACTTACTGTCAATTAAATTGGGTTTCCTACTCCTCAGCTGTCTGCAGAGCCAGATTAAGTTCCCATGGGGCCCTAGGCAGATTACCAGTTTGGGGCAGCCATGTGATAACACTGAGCACTGACCATTTACATTAACACTGACCGCTGACCATTTGTTATAACACTGACTGCTGACAATTTGCATTAATACTGAGTGCTAACAATTTCCATTAACACTGAGCACTTACAATATCATTACCATTGAGCACTAATTATTTGCATTACCTCTGAGGTCTGACCATTTGCATTACCTCTGAACACTGACAATTTGCATTAACCCTGAGCACTGACTATTTGCGTTATCACAGTGATGCAACCCTCCTAGAAACCACCCTCAACCAATTAACCAACTTAAAAAAAAGGCTCTCCTATCTTCAAAAAAAAGGCTCTTCTAACTTCAAATAAATGGTGCCCCCATCTGAAAAAAAAAAAAAGACCTCCTAACTTCAGTAAAAAAAGGCCCCCCTTAACCACAAAAAAAAAAAAAGGCCCTACTAACTGCAAAATAAAAAAAAAATAGACCTCCTAACTCTAACTTGTTCTTACCCCGGTCCTTAGGCAGCAGCAGGCTCTCAATAGGCAACCTGGTGACTCCTCCAATTATACCAGAAACTGAGAGGAGGAGTTGAGAGACAGAGAGAAGGAGGGGCAGGGAGAGGCAGAGAGAAGGAGCGGAGTCAGAGAGTTGGTGCACATTCCACACATGCGCACTGCGGCCCAGGACAAGTTGGCTGCTAAGCAGGACAGGCAGCTGTGGCAAAAAACCCCAGCAGGCCGGATAAATGTCCTCGGTGGGCCGCATGTGGCCCATGAGCCATAGTTTGAGGACCCCTGCTGTAGACTTTGAGGAAAAAATCAAATTAAGATTATTCTAGTCCAAAATTAGCGATTTTTAGACACATCTCTAGCATGCATATATATATATATATATATGTACACACACACATATACACACACAGATGGTGCCAAATATGTATATGCAATTTAAGAAAGAAAAAACTGCATTAAAATTGTAAATGTAACATTTTTTATATTGTATATTGTATCTTTTGTCTCTTGTAATTGCAGAGGTCAAATGTGACTTGAGTACTACAATTTTAATACATTTTTTTTCTTTCTTAAAATGTGTATACATTTTTTGGCACCCTCTGTATGTAAGTACATGTGTGTACAGGTGTGTTTGAATGTGTGTACTGCCACTTCTAATGACTAGAAAGATGCAGAATTTACAAATGAAAATTGGTTCAAATTTAATGTCATGGAGAATATTTCCATTTTAACTTGAACATCTGGTCATAGCCTTAGGTAAACATGTACATGTCTCCCAGAGCCTGTTGACATAATCTGTGCCTCCAGCAAGTATTAGAAATAAAACTTACCAGAAGGATTCTGTTGTACCCGGCCATTGCTCTTGTTCCAGCAGAAATAGGAAGTACCTTTAAGAAACAAATTTATTATAGTGTAGAACAAGTGAGAAAATAATGTTGAAAGATCTGTGGCGTGAAAGATCAGAGAAGGAAAGACTCCCTTATATGTAGAAATTCATCAAGCAGGAAAAGAGATGTAAAATGTTAACACATTAGCATGAATGGAGCTCATATAATATGGTCGAATCAGGAAAATATTGACTACCCTACACTGGACTCCGGTGGCATGGTTGCTTTGCTTGGCTCTGTATCTTTTTTTTTTTTAATTTTTTTATTTTTTCATTAGATCATAAATGTATATATTACTGCATTTATAGGATACAGTGTGCTGATTTTATATATAATTTGGAATGTTTACATAAAACTGGTTAACATAGCATTTACCTCACTTATTTAATTGTTGTGGGGTTTTTTATACTCTACTATTAATATATTTGACATGTATGCTTGCAATATGCACAGTAGGTGGCATCCTACAGATTGCCCTCCCTCAACAATACTGAATTCTATTTATACACTAATGAATTGGATATGATAGGTTCTTTCAGAAGGTATTTTGCTGGACCTCATTTTCTTCTAAGAAACATAAACACTTTCAAAATAAAATACATAGAGACATTCCTGTTTGTAAGAATAGAGAATCAACAAACACAAATCACAAAAGAGGAAGGCATGATCTCCCAGTGATTAAAAACTTATAAGTGTTCTCCATATCTCTTTCCAAAAGGAATGTATTTATTTGCATTCCCACCAGCAGTAGCAGTGCAAAAATGTTCCCTTTTCTCCACATCCACACCAACATCTCTGGTCTTGGGATTTTGTGATATAGGCTAGTCTCACTGGAGTTAGATGATATCTCAAAGTAGTTTTAATTTGTATTTCTCTGATGATTAAAGATGATGAGCATATTTTCATATGTCTGAAGGCCACACGCCTGTCTTCTTCAAAGAAGTTTCTCTTCAAATCCCTTGCCCAGCCTGTGATGGGATCCCTGGTTCCTTTCTTGCTAATGTGTTTGAGTTCTCTGTGGATTCTGGTTATTAAACCTTTGTTGGAGACATAACCTGCAAATATCTTCTCCCATTCTGAGGGCTGTTTGCTTGCTTTATTTACTGTGTTCTTGGCTGTGCAGAAGCTTTATGGAGAATGCTTAGAGATCTAAAAATAGATCTGCCATTCAATCCTGTAATTCCTCTACTGGGCATATACCCAGAAGACCAAAAATCACATCATTACAAAGATATTTGTACCAGAATGTTTATTGTAGCCCTATTCATAATTGCTAAGTCATGGAAAAAGCCCAAGTGCCCATTGATCCATGAATGGATTAATAAACTGTGGTATATGTACACCATGGAATATTATGCAGCCTTAAAGAAAGATGGAGACTTTACCTCTTTCCTGTTTACATGGATGGAGCTGGAATATATTCTTCTTAGTAAAGTATCTCAAGAATGGAAGAAAAAGTACTTAATGTACTCAGCCCTACTATGAAACTAATTTAGGGTTTTCACATGAAAGCTATAACCCAGTTACAACCTAAGAATAGGGGGAAGGGGGAAAGGGAGGGGAGGGAGGGGGGAGGTGAGTAGAGGGAGGGGGATTGGTGGGATTACACCTGCAGTGCATCTTACAAGGGTATATGTGAAACTTAGTAAATAATGGAGAAGCTAGTGAATGATGCCCCATGATCATATCAATGTACACAGCTATGATTTAATTTAATAAAAAATAAAACCTTATAAGGCAGCTCCTCCAGACTTTTGTAACTTCTTCCTTGGGTAAACTTTAAGCTCTTCTTTTCAATAGCCCTTTTCTCATTCAAAATTCTAGCATTACATGGGTTTCAAGTCGACAAGTCGACCTTAAGTTTTCACTCGTGTGCTCAGTACATTATATATGAGCCTTGACTTATTCTCAGTATATCTTACTTTAAATTATTGAAAAAAAGAATCTTATTGTCTGAGCCCAACCTGTGGCTTTATTCACCCTGATTCGAACAGTTTTAACCTTGAAGTAAGTACTGTCACATGGTCTGAGACCATCCCTCATTTGGAAAAAATAATACTCCAATAGATAGTTTAGATTGCAAAGGAAAATCATGAGCATATTAAATATAAAAAGATTGAACCGGGTTCGGCACGTCGTGGAGATGAGAGTGGCGTGCCCGCGAGGTGTCAGGCTTTTCTTTGAAAAGAAAGTGGGTTCTTCAGCTTGTTGCAACTGTTATAAGATGCAGTCTTGTGGACACAGAGATGCCTGTTGAACTATTATTATTTCATATGAAGAAGATCTTAACAAGTTTTTCAAGATCTAGGAGGAAGCGAAGGCTTGAATTGTAATGGACCCAATATATCAAGACATTTATTCAACAACGGTGCATGCTCAACTGAATGAGGAGACGGTGTCCTTCTGGGCTGCTTCATCTGAGAGTCATCGTTTCTTCTGATTAGGAAACTGAGGCACAGAAAGGTGAAGTCAACTATCCATTATCACAATTTGTGGCATAGCCAAAATTAGAACCCAGCAAGAGTGAATGCAAAACCCACATCCTTAAGCACAACTCCTGTGGGAGAACACTTGACTGGTCCTCAACACCAGCTGAGACCGTGTGGACTGCAAATGAGATTGCTCAACTGTGCTACGAACACTATGGGATCAGGCTGCCTAAACAGGGGAAACCAGAGCCAAACCGTGAGTGGACATTATTGGCAGCTGTGGTAAAGATACACTCTCCAGCTGTCCAGGCCTGTGACACTCCTGATAAGCTAGTGCAAGTGACAAAGGAAGTTGTCTCTATGGGAACTGGAACAAAATGCATAGGCCAGTCCAAAATGAGGAAGAGCGGAGACGTCCTTAATGATAGCCATGCTGAAGTCATAGCCAAGAGAAGTTTCCAAAGGTACCTTCTCCATCAGCTACAATTGGCAGCCACCCTGAAAGAGGATAGTATCTTTGTCCCAGGAACACAAAGAGGAATGTGGAAACTCAGACCAGACCTCCTCTTTGTGTTTTTCTCCAGCCATACACCCTGTGGGGATGCCTCCATCATTCCAATGCTTGAGTTTGAAGATCAGCCTTGCTGTATTGTCAGCAGAGATTGGGCCATCAACCCATCAGTAGAAGCCAGTGGTAACTTGGAAACTCCTGAAAATAACAAGAATTACGAAGACCCTGACAGTCCTATAACCAAAAGGATGAGGCTTGAGCTTGGAACTCCTACCAGGGAGGTTGCCAACGGTGCAGCTCACCATCAGAGTTTTGACAAGCAGGAAAGTGGTCAAATCCTACCAGGTGTTAGCAGCTTGAACCTCACTGTAGAGGGACTGGCCTCTCTCACCACAATAGCCATCAATGGTGCCAAAGCAGTGGACGTTCACAGAACTGGAGCCAAGTGTGTGCCTGGAGAAGCTGGAGACTCAGGGAAGCCTGGTGCTGCATATCACCAGGTGGAGCTGCTCCAATTGAAGCCAGATTGGGGAGACAGGACTCACTCCATGTCCTGCAGTGATAAGCTAGCCCGATGGAATGTCCTTGGATGCCAAGGGGCACTGTTGATGCACTTCCTGGAAGAGTCCATCTATCTGACAGCTGTAGTCATTGGGAAGTGTCCATACAGCCAGGAAGCCATGCAGAGAGCACTGATGGAGAGGTGAGAGGGTAGGAGAGAGAGTTCAATTGGAACGATCATTCCCACAGGCAGTTTGAGAGTATGTCCAGTGAGCCTTAAAAATCTCTATACCTAAGGAAAAAAAAAAAAAAAATCTCTATACCTGGCCAGGCACGGTGGCTCTCGCCTATAATCCTAACACTCTGGGAGGCTGAAGTAGGTGGATTGCTTTAGCTCATGAGATTGAGACTAGCCTAAGCAAAAGCGTAACCCCATCTCTACTAAACATAGAAAAACTGAGGCAAGAGGATCTCTTGAGCCCAAGAGTTTGAGATTGCTATGAGCTATGACACCACAGCACTCTACCCAGAGCAACAGAGTGAGATTCTGTCTCCAAACAATATATAGATAGATAGATAGATGAATATTTAATATGGAAACATGTTCGTTACGGTTAAGAGCAGTTTAAAGATAAAATAGCTCATTTTGGTCTTAATTACACTTAGGAAAAATTGTAAGAGTATGTACACCAAGGTATTTGAGTTGTATTATGGGTGGTTTTTTCTTCTTTGTTATTACTGTATTTTCTAATTTTTCTACAGTGTACATATATTGCTATTATAAATTTTTTAAGCCTCAGGGCGGCGCCTGTGGCTCAGTCGGTAAGGCGCCGGCCCCATATACTGAGGGTGGCAGGTTCAAACCTGACCCCGGCCAAACTACAACCAAAAAATAGCCAGGTGTTGTGGCGGGCACCTGTAGTCCCAGCTACTTGGGAGGCTGAGGCAAGAGAATCGCTTAAGCCCAGGAGTTGGAGGTTGCTGTGAGCTGTGTGAGGCCACGACACTCTACTGAGGGCCATAAAGTGAGACTGTCTCTACAAAAAAAAAAAAAAAAAAAACAAAGATAAATTTTTTAAGCCCCTAAATATTAGTTTTAAGTTTTAAAAAGATAAAAAACAAAGGATGATCACTCGGGTGGTCTCTTTAACGGAGGCAGCCAAACCTGACTACTGCTGTAGTAAATGATAGCACGGCAGAGCCATGGCCAGAGGAAACATCACGGGCCCATGTCACATGGGCAGCCCTAAGGTATGACCCAGAATTCTACTCCTTGGTATACATCCAAGAGAAATGAAAACATGCATCCACACAAAAACTTGTACACAAATGTTCATAGCAGCATTATTCATGATATCCAAAGAGTGAGACAAATGTCCAATAGTGGGTGAGTGGATGATAAACAAAATGTAGTATGAGCATATAATGGAATATGACTCTGCCAGAGAAAGGACTGGATTGCTGAGTACTGATACATGCTACCACATGAATAAACCTTGAAAACATCATGGTAAGTGAAGAAGCTACACAATGTATGATTTCATTTATGTGAAATATCCAGAAAAGGGAAATCCATGAAGACAGTAGTAGCTTAGTGATTCACAGGGGCTGGAGAAGGGGATAAAGATGGACTGCTAAGAGGTGCAAGGTTTCTTTTGGGGGTAATGAAAATGTTCTGAAATACATTGTGGTGATGGTTGTACAATTCTGTGAATATACTAAAAACCATTGAATTACATACTTTAAATGGATGAATTCTATGGTATGTGAACTATATCCCTGTAAATACTTAAAAAAAAAAAAAAGAAATAAAAGAAAAGGCAACCCTTAAAAATAAATAAATAAATAAATAAATATAAAAAGATTGCGAGCTCTAAAATGTTGTTTTCAGTGTTTTAAATTTCTAAAAAAGACTGGTAGTATGCTTTTTGTAAAAATAATGTAATAGGTATTGGCAGGATCTACTATATTGTCTCAAAGTGGTAAATAGAACTCTAAAACCAAGATTAACAAACGCTACCTTTTCTCAGGTGCCAAGAAATTAAATAATATATTTAACAAGATTTATTAAGAGATGGTCAAACTAGTCCTGAGACCATTATCCCACCACCCATCATCATTTCTGAGAACCTTTTTTTTTTTTTTTTTTGTAGAGACAGAGTCTCACTTTATGGCCCTCGGTAGAATGCCATGGCATCACACAGCTCACAGCAACCTCCAACTCCTGGGCTTAAGCAATTCTCTTGCCTCAGCCTCCCGAGTAGCTGGGACTACAGGCGCCCACCACAACGCCCAGCTATTTTTTGGTTGCAGGTCAGCCAGGGCCGGGTTTGAACCCGCCACCCTCGGTATATGGGGCCGGCGCCCTACCGACTGAGCCACAGGCAAGGAAGGTTTATTGAAATAGGAAACACCTGGAATTATGCAGTGTCAGCCTTGGGAAAACTATTCCTGTTCCCCTAACCCAGGAGATGACAAAGCCAAGAATAATATTGGTACATAACAAGGTTGTATGCAAGGAGAGATGAGCAGACCATACTTTGAACAGAAAACTGCTTCTTCATAATAATAGGTAATCTGAACTATTTTTTTATTTGAGTTGGAGGATAAGAAAGAGAATCAGAGAAAAATGAAATCAGAAAGACAGAGCTTGTATTTTCACAATTTGACATGGTAAGAATGGAGAGATGAGTTTTCCATGACCCAAAAGGACAAGTAATAATAAGTAAGCTGACCATCTTGTCAAGGCCCAAAGAAAGTTGACTGCAGCCATACAAACCCCAGGAAAGAAACAGTGGGCTAAATGACTAAAGACAGTTCAGGTTCCGTAACATAGAAACTTGGGTTGTTTATTTGAGACCTGTGTTTTTAAGTATCCATTTATTAGTATTAATTTCCCTTTTAGTAATAATTTCCCTGTATCCCATAAGTTTTGATATGTAATATTTTTACTGTCACATTTATCAAGATACTTTGATTTCCCTCTTACTTCCTTCTTTGAGCCATTCGTGGTTCAGGAATGTATAGTTTAAATTCCCATGTCTGTAAATATTTCCAACTTTTCTTCTGTTATTCCTTTCTACCTTCATTTCATTATGTTCAGAAATGATATATGGTATGATTCTCATCTTAACTAAGCCCAGGATTTGCAGAAGAAAGGACATAATAAACATTGGAGCAGAAATTAAAAAATAAAGATAGAAAAACAAGAGAAAAAAACAACAAAATAAGAGTTGGATGTTTTGAAAAGATAAAATTGACAGAACTTCAGTTAGATTAACTAAGAAAAAAAAGAGAAATGTAAACATGAGAGAAGTAAAGTCTCCATCTTTCTTTAGGGCTGCATAATATTCCATGGTGTACATATACCACAATTTATTAATCCATTCATCGATCGATGGGCAATTGGGCTTTCTCCATGACTTAGCAATTATGGATTGGGCTGCAATAAACATTCTGGTACAAATATCTTTGTTATAATGTGATTTTTGGTTTTCTGGGTATATACCTAGTAGAGGAATTATAGGATTGAATGGCAAGTCTATTTTTAGATCTCTAAGTGTTCTCCATACATTCATCCAAAAGGAATGTATTAATTTGCATTTCCACCAGCAGTGTAGAAGTGTTCCTTACATGGATGGAGCTGGAACACATTCTTCTTAGTAAAATATCTCAAGAATGGAAGAAAAAGTATCTAATGTACTCAGCCCTACTATGAAACTAATTTATGGCTTTTATATGAAAGCTATAACCCAGTTATAACCTAAGAATACCAGGAAGGAGGGGGGAGGATGGGCCGAGGGAGGGTGATTGTTGGGATTACACCTGCGGTGCATCTTACAAGGGTACATGTGAAACTTAGTAAATGTAGAATGTAAATGTCTTTACACAATAACTAAGAAAATGCCAGGAAGGCTATGTTAACCAGTGTGATGAAAATATGTCAAATGGTATATAAACCCAGTGTATGGTGCCCCATGTTCGCATTAATGTACACAGCTATGATTTAATAATAATAACAAAAAAAAGAGAAGTGTTGCCTTGACCCAGGGCCTCTTCAGAGCGGGGCGCTGGGTCTCCTGCCAGGCGCACCCAACTGTCTGGATGCCGGGTGCTGGGCCAGAGTACTCGGGGGTAGGTCTCCTTCAAGTCTGGGTGCCGAGGCACCTTAGAAGTCACAGTCCATATTAGTAGGAGCGAGCATCTCAGCAGCAGTCTCAGCAGCAGTCTTAGCAGGACAGCGCCTATCAGGCATCCTCGCAGAAAAGAAACGAGCCCCACAGGAGCCTGGACTAGCTTCTCCCGTGCCTGTTTATAGGTGATACACCGCAGGTGTGGTGACTGCTGTGCAATAATGTACATGCTTTCCCGCTCTTTAATGAGAGACCAAAGATGTTCAATGACGGTAAATGATGTTCAGTCCCTTCCCCAGTCCCTTATCGCCAAGGTGTTCCTTTTCAGGTGTCTCTTACATAGGTGTTCCCTGCCAAGAAGACTCAAATAAATAAAATCAGAAATCAAAGAGAAAAATTAAAACTGATGATAATAAGAAACTATGATAGCAATTAGTCAAAAAACTGGGTAACCTAAAGACCGTCTGTGAAAGGGCAGCCCAGACACTGAGTAAGGAGCCTAGGGGGCGGGAGGGAGTTCCAACAGGGTTTCCTGAAGAACATGGAATATCTAGTGTGGCTCAGCATTTGGGAGCAGGTCCACAGTGCGGCCAGGTAACACGTTTCCAGTCTTTTTCAGGTAGTTCTCTAACCCTGAGGTCCCACGCGGTACCAGTCCATGGCCCGGCCACACAGCAGGACTTGGGCAAGAGCAACTCTTCTCCTGTATTGACAGCCATTCCCCATGGTCGCGCAGTTGCCTGAGCTCCACCTCCTGCCCTGCCGGTTCAGCAGAGATTTTATGTTCTCACAGGAGCAACAACCCTGCTGTGAAGTGCACACGAGAGATACAGGCTGTGGTTCCTCGTGAGAATCTGATTCCTGCCGATCTGAGATGGGGGGAAGGTGAGCAATTTTAGCACTGGGGAGTGTAAGCATCGTAAGATTGTAAGATGCATGGGAGGTGTAATCCCACCAATCATCCTCCCTCCGCTCATCCTCCCTCCTCCTTCCCGGTATTCTTAGGTTATAACTGGGTTATAACTTTCATATAAAAGCCATAAATTAGTTTCATAAGTCACTAAAGAGTGACTGCAAATACTGGATGGAACCAGCGAGCTGCAGGAAAGCAAGCTCAGGGCTCCCACTGACCCCGCACTATGGAGAGTCGTATAGTTATTTCTTTATATATTACAATGCAGTAATAATAGAAATAAAGTGCTCAATAAATGTCATGTGCTTGAATCATCCCCAAACCATCACCCCATTCCTGGTCAATGGGAAAATCGTCTTTCATTAAATCAATCTCTGGTGCCAAAAAGATTGGGGAGCCAGAGCAGGGGCTAATGCCTGTAATGCTAGCAGACTGGGAAGCCGAAGCAGGTAGATCACTAGAGCTCAAGAGTTCAAGATCAACCTGAGCAAGAACGATACCCATCTCTAAAAATGGCCAGGAGCTATGGCAGGTGCCTGTAGTCCCAGCTACTCAGGAGGCTGAAGCAAGAGAATTGCTTGAGCCCAAGAGTCTGAGGTTGCTGTGAGCTATGGTGCCACGGCACTCTACCCAGGGCAACAAAGTGAGACTCTGTCTAAAAAATACAAATAAAAAAAAAAAAAGGTTGGGGGCTGCCACTTTACCTTCTATCGTGTGGAAACCAAAAACGAAATCAAAACAAACAAAAAGAAGTGCATAACCAAAAATCAGGAAGAGATCAGGAGGAGAGGAAAAATGATTCACAATTGCAAAGATGCATGATCAACCCAAGTGCCCATCAATTCTTGAGTGGATTAATAAAACCTACTATATGTATACTATGGAGTACTGCTCAGCCATAAAAAAGATGAATAAATACCTTTTGCAACAATCTGGATGGGCCTGGAGACCGTTCTTCTAAGTGACATATCTCAGAATTGGAAAATCAAGCACCATATGTATGTTCTCGCTAATAAATTGACACTAAATGATGGATAAGTTCAGGCACAAAGCCACATAAAAGTCATGAGAAACTAGAAAGGAGGGAGGAAGGAAGGCATCAGGGCTAAAAACTTACCTATGAGGTACAATGAACACTATTCTGATGCCGGGCACAAGAAGTCCAGACTTAAGCATTATGCAATGTAGCAATGTAACAAAAACACTTGTACCACTATAATATTTTGAAATAAAAAAGAAACTAAGGACATCTGGACAAACTATTGACTTTGGTTAATAAAAATGCATCTATACTGGTTCATTAATGGTGACAAATATACCCTAAGAGTATATAATACTAACAGTAGGAAAAATTGGATGACAGAATACCAGGCATTGGTAACTCTGTTATCTTTCCATTTTCCTGCAAATCGAACAGTATTCTAAAAAGTACAGCTTATTAAAATAAATAAACTTCTTTTTCTAGACCTGGAAATGAAGATACTATATCTACCTAAAACAAGAATAATGAAAAATTCATCAGCCTTTATTCTTTAATTTCTTTGGAATATGGATTTTAAGAATCAGGTATGTAAAGATAGTACTTATTTGCTTATCTGTATACCTATAACATATATCACTTGAATTTGCCCATGCAGAATTAGATTATACCAACTTTTGCATACACACACACACACACACACAAACTTTACTCACCATGGTGGGGTCACAGGCTTCAGATGGCGTGTTACTTTGTATCATTTGACTAAAAAGTCTCTTCTCTGTCTCAGATACTGTGAGTTGCTACAAGTACTTTTTGATTTGGTTGGTTGTTTATTTTTGTTCTCAGATATTTTGATGCAATGCAATATATTCACAAAATTCCTAACTTTCAACCTTCTATGAAAAACATTCTTGGTTCCTACAGACAATTTTTAATAAACTGTTTACTTGATTCCTCAGAATTTTATTTGATTTTCATTATTCTCAAGTCACCTTGAGAGAAAGAGAGAGATACAGAAAGAGAAGAGAAAGAAAAATAATGAGAATTGATTTCTGCTTCAGGGGACCAACGAATATTTGAACTTCAATGTAAATGGTAGTGTGATTATGCGTTTTTCCTCTGGGGAGAATATATTTTTCATAACATTTTCCAAGAAATGTATGAATCAAAAGATAGTTAAGAATCTTATCACCCATCTATTTACCCTTAATGTTGTACCTCAGGAGTTTTGTGACAGCTTTATAAAATCATCTGGCTGAGAAAGGTATTAAAATTATTGTTGGGACATCTACCAATTTTCTTTCCAATTAATAATCATGTTAGTAGTATTTTTAAAGTGCTAGTTCCCCCAGTAGCCAGGCATTTGAATTTATGTTAAATAAGAGTGTTCAAAAAGGAAATTCCTCAATGTTTATTTTAAATTTTCATGAACGTATGTTCTACTGAGAATTAACTTTTTAAAAAATAAATACAATTAATATTTAAATTTATTAAGTAGTTATGAAATATTAAGATTGTTCTAAGTTCATTGTATGCAAAAATTTATTTATTCCCCATAGCAATGGTATGAGGAATTAAATTGTTGCCATTTTACAGACAAGGAAACCAAGGCACAGAGAGGTTACCATTTTGTTATAAATCACACACACACCACACACACACACAAAACCCCTTTTCTTACATTATTCGTTGCCTTTTAAATTTCCTCTTTATCCTGTGTGTCCTCTGCACACTTTTCTTGGATTGTCTCAGTGTTTGAATTAACAATTTAAATGTAAATTCCAAAGCGTTGTATGAATAGGAGGATGTCTGATTATTAGCCGTACTCCATGAGACCAGATTCCCCAGTGCAGACCTACTTCCCCTTCCACCATCTCATGCTCACCAGGGTGAGGCTGGAAAAAGATAAATAAATAAGCACAGTTCTGCCCTGAAGAGATACAGAATCTATCAGAGAAAATTTGTACAGCCATTACACAACCTGACGCATACACACTCAGAAAATGTATGTTGAAAAATGATTTTTTATTTTTTTGAGATGGAGTCTCACTCTGTCACCCTGGGTAGAGTGCCATTGCATCATAGCTCACAGCAACATGAAACTCCTGGGTTCCAGTGATTCTCTTGCCTCAGGCTCCCCAGTAGCTGGGACTACAGGTGCTTGGCTAGTTTTTTCTGTTTTTAGTAGAGACAGGGTCTTGCTCTTGCTCAGGCTGGTCTCAAAATCCTGAGCAATCCACCTACCTTGGCCTCCCAGAGTGCCAGAATTACAGGCATGAGCCACGACACTCAGCCCATGATTTCTTCTTTCGCAAACAGCTGTTTGTCCATGAATCTGAAAACCTCCAACCACAGTGAGAATAATTATTCAAAGGATCAATTTATTTTTATGTGTTCCCATAGAAATTATTTATATTACTTGATTATACATGGATTATTCCTATATCTAATTTAATTTTCTCACACTTATTTTCATTAATATTTTTTCCTGCCTCTTACCACCATGAGTCTCTGATGTTACATCAGTAACTGTGACAGACTCATAATATTTGAAGTCATTCAATTTACAAGTATCAGTGTATATATCTTTTTTTTAATGGTGTAAATAATCTATTCATATACAGTATTACTTTCCTAAAATATATTTCACTGATTTTAACATGTATAACACTCTAAGCTCCTTAGGGACAAAACAAAACTACATCTGTAACAAGCATATTACAGAAAATATCTCATGGAATTAAGTTTGGGAAGTACGTTCCACTGGGATAGCCAGTGAAGCCTTCTTATAACCAGTGTTACTCTGCTAAGCTTAAGGTTCATCTTTAGGTCACCTGTAAAAAGAGAATTAAAATTAAAAAGCTTCTTAAAATTTTGTGTTATGATATTTTGTTCGCAAGACATGCCCAGAGACTTCAGTAAGGTTCACAGTTGTTAAAATTACCAACCAATAAAAAGCAATGTACATGCAAGTCTCAAACTCATTTCTGTACATACTATTTTTAATTTGCTAGTTTTAGATAAAATGGCATTAAAGCTTATTTTTCTGAGAATTCTGGGAGGCAATATGCTAACATAAATACACAGCTATTTGTAGTATCATATATCGGATTGGATTGACTGAAGTTCTCTACAAAGATATGTCCAAGTTCTAATCCCCAATGCACATGAATGTGACCTTATTTGGAAATACAGTCTTTGTAGAGGCAATAAATTTAAGATGATGACATGTGAGTGGACCCTAAATCCAAGAACTGGTATTTTTATAAGAGAAAGAAAATAGATATTTGAACACAGAGACACACAGTAATGATACAGAGGGGAAAAGACCATGTGATGATGGAGACAGAGAGCAGAGACGCAGCTGTAAGCCAGGGATGGTAAAGGTTTACGGACAACCATCACAGACAAGGAAGAGGCAAGGAATAATTGTCCCTAGAGCTTCAGAAGAAGCCTGGATCTACCAGCTCCTTGATTTTGGATTTCTCTCTTCTAGAGCTATTAGGGAATAAACTTCTGTTGTTCTAAGCCAAACTGTTCATAGTAGTCCTAGGACAGTAATATATGTAATAAATGCACATGTATTGTGTACACATAAATATACACACGTCTTCAAGTAGAAGATGTTGAATATTATCATAGAGACAGACATTGCTGAAGGCCAAATGGAAGTTCCAAACTATGAGTGAGAAATACAGTAGATAGATAAATCTGTTATATAATTATAGTTTTTATGTGAACTAACAATAGTGAGCTATGTAGATTCTATGTTTTTCCAAGTATGAGAGATCCAAGACGGATTTTGGTCTAGGAGTATATAGAAGTATTTAACAGAGTAAATGTCATTTCTTAGAAAATAACTGGTGGAAACCTAGATGGGATCTTAATGGGAACACCAGGAAAGATCACTTACCCATAAAGAGAGTGGTTGAAATCACTGTGGAAGACTTTCCAGTGGCAGGGAGAGAGGAGGAGTGATTGATTTCTGAACCAAACTATAAATGAATTAGCCAGAAAAGTGGTGCATGTGGAGGAGGAAAGATTGTGTTACAAACAGATGGGACACCTTCAACTATAAACAATGCTAAGATGCATGTATAGAGAATTCTTATCAAGCATATGGAGGAGAGATAGATAAGACCAAGGAAATGATAGAAAAAGGTAATATAAGAAAGAAGATCAGATCATGAATGTTGAAGGAGACTTAGATATTTCTTCTATCTCCTATTTGGATAAGTGCTGCGATGATTTTCCTAGTTTCTCAGGCTAGCATAATTCATAATGATAGTTGTCAAAGTTGCTTTGGGTTTGTAGATGACTCTAAGCTCCTAGTTCAGTATCTAGGATTACTGGGCTTGTGATGGGAGACATCATGAAAATGTAGAACTTCATTCCCCGACCTCTCTTCCTTTGCTCAGTTCTAAACATAAAGCTGCAGGTATCTAAGTTGCATGAGGAAAAGCAAGATGGGAATTGCAGCTGTGCATTGAATAAAAGAAATCTTTTAGCTTCTTAAAGACGCAAAATGAACAATCGTTTTCTGCAACAAACTGATAAATTGTCAAATTATTTTTGCTCAGAGTATTAAAGAAAGAGAAGAGACACAGGAGCGGTATAGGAGGGGAGGGGAGAAGAGGAGAGAATAGAGAATGAAAGAGAAGAAAAACAGAGAAGAATAAATCACCATGAGACCAGAGAGCTGTGATTTGTAAAGGAGGTCCACACAATCTTAAGGGATTTATAAAACTAAACCTTTGGCATCATACCAAAGAAACAGAGGTGTTGTATAGAAAGAGCATGGCCTATGGAGTTGTTAGGCCTGGATGACTCAACTTTGCCCCTCTTTAGTTGCACAACTTTAAGCAAATCATCTTTCATCTTTGAGCTTTTGGTTTATCTTCTTTAAAAATGCGGTAGACTGTGTTTCCTGTTTTTCTAAGAGTGGCTGTGATGATCAAGTCAGGATGCTAAGGATGACATAAGGATGCTACTGAGAAACATCATCCCCTCTGAGAGTACCATGGAATGTGTTTGTATCAGTCGTCTTCTTATACAACAAATTAAGGCCTAGTGATTTAAAACTAATAATAAATATTTACCATTTTACACAGTAGCTTTGGGTTAGGAATTCAGAAATCACTCACATGGGTGGTTCTGGCTTGTGGCCTCTCAAACGGTTGCAGTACTGTTGTTGACTGGAGCCAGAGATACCTGGACATTTGACAGGAACAACATAATCCATTTCCAACATAGCTCATTTGCCTGGATAGCAATTTTGAGATGGCTGTTGACAGGAAGCCTCAGCTCTTTGCCACACACTGAATGCTCATATTCCCCAATTTATGTATTGAAGTTTTAACACACAAGTCAATGATATGAAGAAGTGAGAAATTTAGAAGGTAATTAGATTGCAAGGATGAAAATGTCATGAGTGGAATTAGTACTCTTATAAAAAAGAACTCAAAGAGAAGCCTTAGCCTTCTTGCCACATGTGACTACAGGAGAAGACAGAAGACACCAAACCTGCCAGGGGCTTGATTTTGGACTTCCCAGCCTTAAAAACTATGAGAAATAAATTTCTGTAATCTATAGAAATCTATACCATCCAGTCTTTGGTATTTTCTTATACTAGACTGAGCATACAGCAACCTCATGGTAACAGCAGCTGTGTTGCCTCTGATTGAATAAGCAAAAAGGCAAAAGAAAGGTACACTATATTTTCTATGAGGCTTCTCAGAGATAACACACCATCCATCATTTCCACAATATCTTATGATTACACAGACAGGCCCTATTCAGCAAGAGCTGGAATGAATTCCATCCAAATGCATGAATTGCAGGAGGCAAGAATCACTTGTGGGGCTGGAGGGAGGCATCTTGAAGTCTGCCTACCACAATACTTTTAAAATGTCTGTGCTTGGAAATTATAAGGGAAGAGAATTTTAGCTTTTTTTAAGTTTTCTTAAAATATATTAATCTATTTAGTTTACTCCTTTTTGAGAACAATTTGACTATCTGATTTACTGGAAATGTATATTTAAGCTAGATTTGCAGTATCTTATGATAAGGTTATAGGGGAAGGTTTTAAAGTGAGCAAGGAGAACCCAGCAATAGGATACTCTGCTGGGTGGCAAGAGAGAAGTTCATATACAAACAAAAATAATTGCAAGTAAGACGTGAGGATAAGGGGTGGTGCCTGTGGCTCAGTGAGTAGGGCGCCAGCCCCATAGATGGAGAGTGGTGGGTTCGAACCCAGCCACGCCAAATTGCATAAAAAAATAGCAGGGCGTTGTGGCTAGTGCTTATAGTCCCAGCTACTCGGGAGGCTGAGGCAAGAGAATCGCCTAAGCCCAAGAGCTGGGTTGCTGTGAGCTGTGATGCCACAGCACTCTACCAAGGGTGACAAAGTTAGACTCTGTCTCTAAAAACAAAAAAGAAGAAGAAGTGAGGATAAGAGCATTTGTAAGTCCAAAAGACTAAAAAATGAATTAAGATACTGAATACGGTTCTAAGTATTACTGAGACCAGAAGTCAGAATAACTTGATGCTGAAATGTATAGCATCACACGAGGCATTTTCTAATTTCCCCTGACTAGGAGCAAGATTATTTCTGAAGTACAATGAAGACTGCAGATGGAATGATACAACCACCATTGTAAATAGTAGACAAATCTAGGTCAGGGAACAAAGGCATATTTCACTTCATTTTTTGATCATAATGCTTCATTTGCTCAATTTCCAAAATCCAGTTCCTTGAACCAATTTCTTTGGTAGATTTGGAGGCTAATATTGCCTAATCCATAGGGCCATTAGTGATATTTGCTTTTCCACCCAGCCTTTTTCATAAAAACAAAATAAAGCAGAACAAAAGGAGTTCAGTAATTGTCCATACACACATTCCTTTTGCTTCTTAATTTTTCTTATTTTAGCTGCTCCAGGATTAAAATGGTGCAGATTCTTTTCCCTAGGATCACAAATGAACATTCATTCATTTAAAAAAATGTCCAAAAATGTCAACTAAAGAAATAATTTTCACAGAATAACATTTTCACAGAAGGAAAAATAATCATTTTTTTTAGATAAGGATTGTAATGGAAGCTCTGCCATTCTTCCATTCTCCCCTATTACTTATTTATTATTTATTCAACCCGCATCAATCATGTGGTAGGTAGTATCCTAAGTGGCTAGACTAGAAAACGAAGAAAAATGACAAATACCTCTTTGGGGATCTTATATTCTAGTGAGAATGATCACTAGAAAACCAAAGTAAGATACATGGTCAGTATCACTGAAGGAGAATAAAATCAAGACAGTGGGTTACCTGTGTAGGGAAGGGTTGAAATGTCGAATAAGGGGGACAAGTATAGTCCTTACTGAGACACTGATATTCGAGTTACCTCCTGTAGGACAGGATGAGAGGGAAGAGAGTCCCAAGTACATTATAGTACACCCAGGACAGGTATTATTTTAACCCCCAGATTCTGATGCAATTCCTATATAGTGATTCAACAATAAACATGTTTTGAATGAACAATGAATCTTCACACAGAGGAAATAAATCTTTTACAATATCTTTAAGTTTTAATCATCTTATTTATTTTAGGAAATAAATGATGCCCTCCTCAGAATGAAAACTCTCAGCAGAAATCATTCCTGGTAAAGGAGAGAAGATAGACATTTGTAGACCAGGGAGATAAGCTAGAAAATATTATGATTGCTAACAGACAAAGAAAGACAGTTTATGGGTTACCTTAGGGATAAATGCTAAAGCTTATCTTTATGTTCTGATGAACTGATCTTATTTCGTAAATCTCTACTTTCTAGCCATTTTGTCACAGCACATAGCATTTTTTTAAAAACTGGATTGTTTACATGTATTATTTTTTTTTTTTGAGAAGCGTCTTGCCAGGGGCCAACCCTAGGCAATGTTGCCTCATTGTGGATGCAGCAAAGCTTTGCACGTTCACTGAGTGCCTTTTCGGCTCTGGCTTTGCCTGTCAATCTTCTCTCCTCCTACTCAGTACACTTTTCATCTCCAAGCACCATCTATCTTAGGACACATTTGCGTAAGTTAATTTGACATGTATTACCCATGATAGAATGTGCATCCTTTCAGGGAGAAGAAAATTTAGTACTCATCTTTAAAACTTAAGTGTGGAGCACTGTAACAGGGTCCTACGTGGGGGTTAATAAACGGTTGTTGAATGAATCTTATTGTTGTAATCTTTGTTAAAACTTAAGAATTGAAGGCACATAGAGCTGGACGGTTTATCAGAGATTTTTTCAGGACTGTCCAAAAATTCGCTAAAGCTAATACTTGAGTATGTTGATACCAAAAAAATATTGTTAGTTTGACTACTTAAAAAACAAAAGGTTTGCTACTTTTTAGGATGAAATTATCATCAGAGAATTCAGTTTCTAAAAAAGTTTTTACTAAAGTATTCAGTGAAAGAAACTTGGGATACTTTATAATCTCCCATAAGTACAATTAGAGATAGAAATGAATAAAATTTAAGGGACAAAATACATCAAGGCCTAGTTCAGTAAGGGTCACCACAGTGAGTTAAGGGTCTGCCATGGAATGCAAAAGTCAAGAAGTCCACTTTTAAAAAGTGCTATGGCTGCATAATATTTCATGGTATACATATACCACAGTTTGTTAATCCATTCATGGGTCGATGGGTATAAAGACAGCAAATTGTACCCCATACAATGCAGTAACGTACACAGTTATGATTTAATAAAAAAAGAAAAGTGCTATGAACATCCTTAAGAGAGTTTATTGTATTTTTAAAATTTTAATGCTCTCATAAGTACTTTGAGGCACTGCCTTCATTCTTAATTCTGGCAGCAAGTTGTACATAAACACACCCTATCAAAAATATTTTTAATACGAGCAATGAACGTTTTCCTCCCAAATTCTGCATTAATGAATAATCTGGTTGTCTTCAGCTTATCCATTTCATGGATATTATGTAAAGCCTGCTATTCTCAGATTCATATTCTAGTTTTGTTTCTGACTAGTCTTGTGTAGTGATACAGTCGTTTCAGCACTATCTGCCGACTATCTTGATGGCAAAATTAGAACAGGCTCACACTTCCTGAAGAGATAGCAAACCTAAGTAAGAATATGGTTTATGAGATTTAAATATCTAAAGGAGGATTTTGTGTTAATCTCCGGGAAGAGTATGTTTGCATTACCTTCAGAAATCCATACAGCTTAAAATATTTAGGTTAGAAGCAAGCTTATTGTTTTGCATCTAGAGAATTCAATTTCACTGCGACTTTTTCTCAGGCATTTCAGACATCCTCTACCTTTACTGCCATAAGTCTAAAGTTTGAGAAATCTTCAGTGGACCCTGAAATTAAGATGGCAAACACTGTTTAAATTGGAACTGACAGGACATCTCATTATCATGTGATTAGCTCTTTTGCTCATTAGTAGTAATGGTGATAATTGCAATTCTAATAAAATTAACAACTGGAAAGAGCTTTCTGGTGCACACTATTTTATTCCATGCAACAAACAAACTAAGAAAGTCATTAATATGTGTCAATATTTCACCAAGTAATTCAGATAGATGCAGATATCCAGAGTGTTGTGATTCTCCTTGAAATGGCTGGAACTCCAAAAATCATCTCTTTAGAAAAACACAAACTCAAGTGGGGGGCACAGGGAGGAGGGAGAGGGAAGACAGGAGAGGGGTGAGGGTGCGGGTGCTCTCATGTAACAGGCAGAACCTGAGGGTATGTGGCACCCCTCCCGAGGGAGGGGCACAATTACAACTTGAACTTTACCTAACAAATGCCAACAATGTAACGTAAGTGTCTGTACCATGGTATTAATCAGAAATTTGAAAAAATAATAAAAATATGCAGGGAGAGAGAACGAGGGAGGAGTGTGGGGAGTCACAGGGAGTGACACGCCTCTTGGGGACTGGACACAGTTATAAGAGGGATTTCACCTAACAAACATAATCAGTACCCTCAATGAACCCCCAACAATAAAAATATAAATATTCTACCTGCAGATTGTTTTTAAATAATAAACACAGCTTTCATTTAATCCAAAAAATAAAAATAAAAAATAAAAACATAAAATATTGATATCTTTTTAAAATCATTTTTTGGAGGATACAGGACCCAGGGAATTATGAGGGACACATTCATACAAAAGATGCAAAGTCAACCGTATACCATGCCAACATCCAATGTCAGGATACTGCACTTCAGTGTGAGTTTAGGCAAATGTCTCGGCCTCTACATTACCATTATATTAAAAGTCAGTCATCATCAGGGTTGATACCTTTCTGGGTAACAATGGCAGAACAATTCCTTTTATGATCAAAGAATTTATTATTGTGTATATCATATATATCCCCCAAATTAACTATAGTAAAACCTCTGTAAGTTGACTACCCAAAGGACTGTAACAAACTGGTCAACATAGAGATGTGGTCAGTATAAAGAGGTAGGCATGCTTTACTGATATGTACATATAGTTCATGTCTGCTCTCTGAATGTTAGATCAAAGTAAGGAGGAGGTCACTGTAGGGAGGTGGTCAACTGTGGAGGTTCTACTGTGTATAACTAGGAAATATATGTTGAACCTGAATGATGTCAATTGCTAGCATTTAACTATACATTTCAACTGGTGCAGTGAGCCACCAAAGGTCTATTTCTATAGAGAACTAAAGAGTTTTCTGGAGGTATTCATCAGTAAAAACCCAAGGCATGTACTCACTGATGTGATGTGAATTCCTTACTTATTGGAGGAAAAAAGTCATAATGGTTTTTAATGAGAGATCACTATGGATCAGAATTGAGAGAGCCATTCACGGAGCATTTAATGAGTCTGGAACATCAATATCACCAGAGTAGACTGAAGTCTTATGCAGGAGACAGGTAAGAAAAGTAAAAATTGAATAAAGTTATGAAATATCTTTGCAAAGCACCATCATTCAATAAAGTCAACCCACCCTTTTCTTTCTCCAGCCCTGGAATATCTATTGCCATTTTGGTTGATCACCAAATGAATTAGTTTAGTTTTAAAGACCATTTTGCATGAAAAATACATTTTAAAATATTAATGCCCATAGGAAAAAGACAAAACAAGGGGCATGTAAAAATAGACCAAACAAAGATCTGTTAATATCTCTCATATCCTGCTCCCTCCATAAAGACATAAATTCACTAAGTGAAGTAATGCGTGGGATCATCAGCAATGAATTAATAACAAATTAAAAGTGTGTTCAACACTGTTGTGCTCTCATCTAATACAATAGTTCTCAACTAGACATAACTCCTCTGGTGACATTTTACAATGTCTCGAGACATTGTGCCTTAAGAAACTCTGATAAGAGAATGCCATAAGATAAGGAAAACGTTTTCTACTCTCCTCGTTACAGATGGTCTCCCCTACAGTCTAATATCCCCTAAAACACATAAATAACATATTACAGTCTGATATCTCTGATAAATAACATATATGTGTTTTAAAAACTCCTCCTACCTCTCTTGACTTCTTTCTCTGTCCCACCCATATATATCATCCCTTTTATTTAACTCGCTTTGAATTGTTCAATTTAGGTATATAATTTGTTTTCTGTCACAAATTTAATTGCTACAGACCCTCTTGAATCCAATGCAAAAGAGTTTGGTGCTTAGAGAAACATAGCAGTATATGGACATGATAAAAGCAGGGGTGATTGCTAGCAAAAAAAAAAAAAAAATGACAAGTGAATCACTGGCAATGTCTTTGGGGAATTAGAACAGATAGCAATGACGGTTATACCTAGGGACTCATTAAAGTCAGAGATCTCCAGGCAAATGTTAGAGGCAGTGTGGGCCCGTCTAAGCAACTCCAGCGTGTGATAAAGGTAGCACTTCACAAGAGAAAAAGATAGTTGTACCCAAAAAAAGGTCAGTGTCAGAAGAAAGTCAGAAAAATGGCAGTAGGATCTGTTGAGTGCTATGTGGTAACAGACAAAATTGTCTGCAGACACATTTGAGAGATTCTCAAAGCAGATTCGAAATAATATTAAATTTAATTTTCCATCTTTCAACATTCTTTACTAATGATAGAATATTCTACAATAATGTTTCCTGCTCAATTTCCTTATAAATCAAGGGTTCAAGGATCATGACTCATGGTTGCATGAATTTGTGATTCATCCGTCAAATAAATATTTGTTTAGCAACTTCAATTTCACATGCCAGGCACTGTCCTTTGTAATAATGTGTACCTGAAATGTTCCTGAAGTTATCATTTTTATTCACTGTGGCCTGTGGGTTTTCAAACTGTGCTTATTATTTTTCATGGAGGATATAGACCAGCTTATCAGGCTTACCTGAGTTGCTAAGGTCCCAGTTGATCTATTTCTAAACTCTCCAAAATTATGGTAATCATCTGGTTTATATGAGACAAAAATCTTGCCACTGTTTTAATTTATTTCCTTAATCTTTTGTTACATTAATCTTTGTTCAATAAAGGATAATATAACCAATTTTATAATTAAAATTTCTAGTACAAAAAGACTATATTAGGATGTGAGACTCATGAACATACTAATGAATAAAATTTATCGCTGTAGGTCAGTGATTTCTAAAATGATAATCAACAAATGAACCAGTGGACATTCAAAGGTGTCCTGTTATGCTTGCCTTAACCAATTAGAAAATTTTAATGTGTATTTAGAATTTCAGCACTTAGAAACAACATTTTACCTTTACTGCACACTTCTAAATGTTGCACTTGGATCAATCACCATGTTAATAAACATTTAGTAAGCATTTTCTATATATCAGCATAAATCCTAGAGTTGGGCCAGTAAAGGTTTCTGTCACGGAGAAACTGGCAATATAGTTGGTGTGAAATATTGGCAGGCCATTAATGGCTATAAATAAATGTAACATGCAAACTATTAGGCATGAACAGCTTAATGGGAAGGTGCGGGTATATGGCATCCTTCCTGGGTGAAGGACATCTACATCTTTGCAACTGAGAATTGTGCTGCTATAAACATTCAAGTGCAAATGTCCTTATGGTAAAATGAGCCCACACATGAAAAAAATGCTCATTGTCTGCTACTTATTTTTTATATGGTCCTGGGCAAGTCTGTATCTTCACTCACCATTCACTAACTTGATGCAGAAACAACCCAAGTGCCCATCAACCCATAAAGGGATTAATAAACTATGGTATTAATATGAAGAATACCATGGAATACTATTCAGCCATAAAAAATACGGAGACTTTACATTGTTTGTATTTATCTGGATGAATTTGGAAAACATTCTCTTAAGTATCTCAAGAATTGAAAAGCAAGCATCCCTTGCAATCAGTCCTAATCTGAAAATAGTAGTGCAAGAACTCTAGGACTGCAAGAGTGAAAAACACAGTAAAATTCAAGGAGGGGGAATTGAAGGGGGGCTTAAGTTCCCACCTATCAGGTACAATGTAGGGGTATATGGCACCCTTTCTGGGTGAAGGACTCAACTACAACTCAGAACTTCATCTTTACCTTACATGCAAATCATGTAAACTGATGGTATGTATCCTCATATTAACCCAAAATAAAACATAAACAAATAAAAGAAAAATAATAAGTAGAAGATGTATAATTGATGTGGTCATAGTGGTGTCCAAAGACTGGAAATGCATATCAACAGAAATTAAGCTGATAAGTTTGACCATAATATTTGAAGGGATAATTAAGAAGCCAAGGAAATTATTGTTTTGAGATAGATAATTGAAAGCCATTGAAAAATTATTTAAACAATCTGATGAATGTATTTTTCAAGGAAGCTCAGTCTGGATGATTGGGGTGTGATGAATATTAGTTAGTGGGACTTAGAAAATAATTTGATCATTTTGTGGACATAGGAAAAAAGATGACCAGAAAATAGAGATAAAAATAATATTTCAGAAATACAGATAGTTTTCAGAGATTAGGCAAATAAGGAAATGAAGTGAAGGTGAAACATGGATCAAGAATCTTGGATACATTGTTGATGGTGATGTAAAGTAGTGCAGCCACTGTGGGAAACAGTGTGAAGGCTCCTCACAAAACTAAAAATAGAACTACAATGCCATCCAGCAATCCCACCACTGTTTATGTATCCAGAAGAAAGGAAATCAGCGCATCAATGAGATATCTACAATCCCATGTTCATTGCAGCATTTCTCACAGTAGCCACAATATGATTGAACCAAAGTATCCATCAGCTAATGAATAGACTTTAAAAAATGGAATATACTTATATACTGTGGAATATTATCCAGCCATAAAGAAAGAATGAAATCCTGTCATTTACAGCAACATGGATGAGACTGGAGGTCATTATGTTAAGTGAAATAGCCAAGTACAGAAAGAGAAATATTGCGCCTTCTCACCCATATGTGAGAGCTAAGAAAGGGGATTCATGGAGGTAGAGAGTAGAATGGTGGTTCCCACAGGCTGGGGAGGAAAGTGGTTGGGGGAGTCCCAGGGATAAAGAGAACCTAATTATGATTAGGGGAAGAATAAGTTCTAGTTTTTGATAGCATCATGGGGAAATTATAATCAACAATAATATATTGTGTGTTTCAAAGTGTCTAGAAGAGATTTGTAATGCTACAACACACAGAAAAGATAAATGTTTGAGTTGATGGATACCCCATTTACCCTGATTTGATCATTACATATTATCTACAGGTATCAAAATATCACATGTAGCTCAAAAATATGCACGGCTATTATATGCCAATAAAAAATTTAAAAAGATATGAACTTTTAACAATGCATGTAATACATCTAACCTACTGAACACCATAGCTTGTCTTAGTTTACCGTAAATGTACTCCGAACAATTACATTAGCCTGCAGTTGGTCAAAATCATCTGACAACACAGTGCAGCACAGTAGTGGTTGTTTCCTCCTGTGACTGCACGGCTGATGGGGAGGAGAAGGTTGATACTGCCCAGCATGGCCAGAGGGTATTATAACACATATGGCCAACACAGGAAAAGTTCAAAAGTCAAAATTCAAACTGAACTTTCTACTGAATGAGTATTGCTTTCACACCATTCTAAAGTTCAAAAATTATATGGCAAACAATGCTAAGTGTAGGATCATTTGTATACTAATGTAATCATTATTTCAATAACCAATCATGTTTTATGGAGTTGCTATTCCCACCACTAAAGATCCTGTACTATTTATTTTTTCGATTTATTAATGTCAGAATTTCTTTTTCAACTCTTGGCTCTTAAATTAAATACGACTTCTAAAACCATTAAAAAAAGAATCTTGGTTAAACTTTAGTCTTGGTTGCTAATTGTTCATTGTGAAATCATTGCCAAGACTGAGGAACCAAGAGAAAGAGCAGAGTTGGGTGGAGAGAATGACGGAAAGCTTTCAGGCCAGGAAGCCCTTGCAGTAGCCTCTATAGATGAAGCATAAAATTAATGGTTAAAATTTGCTATGCAAATATCTATAATAAAATTGGCATCACTCAGGAGCAGAACATTATATAGGACACACACATATCTTGTTTGCTGAATAGCAGCTGCAGGATCTTGTATTAAAACCTACTTAAAAAGCATAACCACTTCCTCCAATGCCTTATAATGTCATTTAAAAAGAAAACTCAGCTCATCAGTCAACTACTCAAATGAAAATAACTGCAAAGAATTTCTAAAGTAGGGAGATAAAGGATTCCAGCTTCTAGATGTGGTTGATAGAAATTGCTAGAAGGCTACGGTTTTAGTCTATTCCTGAAAATTATCAGAACAACAGTAAAACTATAAAAATGAAAGATAAACATAGAGAATGATCTAGCTGTGCCAAGTCTGAGTATCTCCACACTTTGATAATATTTTCCCCAAGGATGTACTTTTCTTGTTCTATTATATTTCTATAAATAATTCTTTTGGAAACAGAACAAGAAAGCAAGTGAAGAAACAATATACTTATACCAAGATTGTGATCAGATATATTCTCCCATGTGAAATACAAATGAGAAGCAGGATAAAAGTAAAGAGACCACAAGGCAGTGAAGCTGGCAAAAAAATTCAGGTATTGACATTTACATATTTTCCTCAGGAGAGTAATACTCATGCCCCGTGCTCTGCACTTAGTCGCCCATATTGCTATAAATCATTCTAATAAGGGTGGTGATCTAGTTTCCCAAACAAGCCATAAAGGAAATGAGGCATAATGGAAAGATCTAAACCTTCAGATTCATTGGTTAGCTCATGAACACTGGGAAAAAGGGAATCCAATATATGCTGTATATTTTCACTGTAGTTCCTATGTATATAGCCTTGATGTTAGTAGGACAGGCTGAATAACAACTGTACGACCCATGACTTTGCATTTGTAACATCATCCTTATGTGCCGTCTTCATTTGCAAAATGATGAAACTAACCTCAGTAACCTGAGTTACTGTGTCGGCTCTATGAAATGTAGCAGTATCCAGCACAATACTTGGCACATAACGTTTATTTTATAGATGCTCATTTTTAACTCATAGTATATTAAACACAGAAAATTGCAAGGCCAAAGAAAAAGAAAACCACAGGCATTGAGAACACAGAGAATGGTGGCGGAGGCTACACGGATACAAGCAGTGAAAAGGGGGCAGGAAAGATGATTAGAATAAAGCACAGGACTCCCGACACTTTAGGAGAAACGGATAGACAGCATCGTACTGAGCATGAAGAATCGATTGTTCTGCTTCTCAGATCAGGAAAAATGCTCAGACGCCCACTCTCCCACAACTTCTCTTCTACATTTCCCCAGAGCTTCTGGGCAGTAAAGCGAGGGAATGAGAGACATACCAATTAAACCAGAAAGGAAGAAGTAATACGAGCCTCATATGCAGATGTCATGATCACCATTAAAAAACCTGATGGAATCGTCAACAAAACCACTGAGGTTACTAATATCAGTTATGTTTATATATACCAGCAATAAACAATCAGAAATTGAAATTAATAAAATGTAGTATTATTCACCATCATGTCAAAAATTATGAAATCCTTAGGGGTAAATCTCATGAATATGTAAATGATCTCTCTCTACCCTGAAAACTTCAAAACATTGCCGAGAAAAATGAAAAGAGATCTAAATGATAGGTATTTCCTTCATGAGTCAGAATAGTCAATATTGTGAAGATGTCAATTCCCCCCAAATTGATCTATGAAGTTAGTAAAATCCCAATCAAAATTTCAGTAGATTGATTTGAGGAAGTTTGAAAGCTGATTCCCAGTTACAACCTAAGAATAGGGAGAAAGGGGAAAAGGTGGGGGGGATGAAGGGGGAAGGAGGGGGATTAATGGGATTACACCTGCCGTGCATCTTACAAGGGTATATGTGAATCCTAGTAAATGTGGAATGTAAAGGTCTTAGCAAAATAACTAAGAAAATGCTACAAAAGCTATGTTAACTAATGTGATGAAAATGTGTCAAACGATCTATGAACCAAGTGTATGGTGCCCCACGATCATACTAATGTACACAGCTATGGTTTAATAAAAATAAATAAATAAATAAATATCACAAAAAACAAAACAAAAAAAAAGCTGATTCTAAAATCCATATAGGGGGAAAAAAGAGAGAAAGAACAATGTCTGGTTTTAGAGCTAATGATAAATCTGCAGTAATCAAGGTAACGTATTATTATCATTAGGTTAGAAAAATGGATCAAACCATATAGAGTCCAGAGATACACTCATACATTTATGTTTTTTTTAATGTTTATTATCACTTATTATGGGTACATACTAATTGTATATCTTTACAGGGCACATGTGCTATTTTAATATAGGCAAACTGTGAATTGATCCGAATAGGCTAATTGGAGTACTCGTCACCTCAGATATTTACAAATACCTTTGTCACACTTGTTTTTCAACACTGATGCAAAGGTAATAGAGTAGAGAAAGTATTTTTTTTCCAACGAACTATGGTGAAACAAATGGATATTCATATAAAAAAATAGAACTTTAATCCATACCTCACACCAAATATAAGAATTACTTCAAAATGGATCATAGACCTAAATATAAAACTCTAAAACTTCTAGAAGAAAACAAATAAGAGAACTCTGTGACTTGGATTAGGCCAAGATTTCTTAGATATGTCATCAAGAGTACAATTCATCAAAAGTTCATTACAAGTGAAGCTTCTGTTTGAAAGATGCAGTTAAAAGAATAAAAATACAAACCATAGACTGGAGAAATATATTTGGAAATCGCATTTCTGGTAAAATACTAGTAAATACAACATACAAATGTGAACCTTCATAACTCAGTAAAAAAGAAGACAAATGACTCAATTAAAAAGGTGTCTAAAGATTTCAAGTGACACTTCACCAAAGAAAATACACAAATGGCAAATAAACACACTTGAAGACGCTAAAATTAAAATAATTGTCCTGCCAAAAATGTCTGTAAGGACATGTGGAGATAAACTTGGCACTGTCATATGCTGCAGGTAAGAATAAAAATGGCGTAACTTTTTTGAAAAATTCTTTGGCAATTTCTTAAGAAGTTAAACAAAGATCTACCCTGTTCTCCAACCACCCCTGTTCTAGGTATTTTCTGAAGAGAAATAAAAGTATATGTTTATAAAAGCCTTGCACACAACTGTTCAAAGCAGCTCTTTTTGTAATGGTCACAAACAGAAAGCAATTTAAGTGTTTGTCAAAACAGAAGTAAAGGGCGGCGCCTGTGGCTCAGTCAGTAGGGCGCCGGCCCCATATACCGAGGGTGGCGGGTTCAAACCCGGCCCCGGCTGACCTGCAACCAAAAAATAGCCGGGCGTTGTGGCGGCCGCCTGTAGTCCCAGCTCCTCGGGAGGCTGAGGCAAGAGAATCGCTTAAGCCCAGGAGTTGGAGGTTGCTGTGAGCTGTGTGAGGCCACGGCACTCTACCGAGGGCCATAAAGTGAGACTCTGTCTCTACAAAAAAAAAAAAAAAAGAAAGAAAACAGAAGTAAATATACAAAGAGTTGTGCATCTATTCAATGGAATAGTATTTATCAATTAAAAGAATGAGCTACTGCCCAGGAGCGGTGGTTCACACCTGTAATCCCAGCACTCTGGGGGGACTGCTTGAGGCTGAGGTGGGGGGATTGCTTGAGCTCAGGAGTGTAAGACCAGCCTGAGCAAGAGTGAGACCCTGTCTCTAAAAATAGCTGGGTGTTGTGGCAGGTGCCTATAGTCCCAGCTACTCAGGAAGCTCAAGCAAGAGGATCGCTTGCTCAAGCCCAGGAGTTTGAGGTTGCTGTGGGCTAGCTGGAACTCTACCAGGGGTGACATAAGATGATTTTGCCAATTATACGTCAATTATATGTCAGCGAAGTAGCTGTTAAAGAGAAAGATTGGGGTTGGAGAATCGAGAGCTACAAAAAGAAAAAAGACAGTCAAATGTTAGACAGCTTGTTAAGAGGAGGACCTACAGAGAAGCTGAGATTTGATAAAGGCTTTAAAAAGAGAAAGGAAGTTAGCTCAGTTACAGAGGCAGCAGCCAGGCAAAGGCGTCAGGGTAAGAGCCTGATGAGGACAGTGTGCCTGGAGCCCACCGAGAAAGGCTTGCCAGGGAGGCCTCAGATCACACAGAGCCCAGCTGTGTATTTTAAGGATTTTTGGCTTTTACTAAATGTAAATGGGGAGCTACTGAAGCAGAGCAGTGAGCCTGTGTACTTAATTTTTAAAAGGATTTATCCCGTTGCTGGGTTAGAAATAATCCTCCTGGGGACAAAAGTAACAGCAGATGACCCATAAGCAGGTGATTACAGTAATTTAGATAAGCCATGATGGTCCCTGGAAAAAGGAGGGGAACACTGAAAGAGGTAAGAACTGGTCAGATTCTGGGTATGTTTTGAAGATAGAGCCAATTGTTATACCTAATGGAATGAAAGTGGGATATGAGACAAAGAGAGGCCTTTCCTGGAGTTGACTTTCAGTACTATCTTCTTCCTGGTCACACATCTCTGAAAAGGATCAAGTTTGTTCACATTCCTGCCAGTGTAATATTATAATCCAAATAAAGAATAGCCAGTTCAGTGTAGAAGGAGCCTCTTCCAGGTTCATTATCTGTGGTTTTGAGCTAAATTTGATTGGTGCTGTACCATCATTCAGTTGACTTAAATTGAAATGACAGGGAAAAAAAACAAAAGTGTCTACTCATTTTCTGCTTTTGCAAATACATTTTTCCATATTTTTAATCAGTATTACAGTTTTCATTGCAGAGATCTTTCACCTCCTTGGAAAATTTTGTTCCTAGGTATTTTTATTTTATTTATTTTTTTTTTAGTTCTTGTAAATGGAATTGTTTACTTAATTTTTTTAATTGTTGGGGATTCATTGAGGGTACAAAAAAACAGGTTACAATGATTACATTTGTTAGGTAAAGTCCCTTTTATAATTGTGTTCTGTCCCCAAGAGGTGTATCACATCCTGTGAATCACTTCTTCCCTCTCCCTCCATCCACTTCCCCGACCCCTCACAGGTCATCAATTGTCCTCATATCAGAATTGAGTACATAGGATTCTATGTTGTTTTTTTTTTTTTTAAACAGTCTCCCTTTGTTGCCCTTGGTAGAGTGCGTGGCGTCATAGCTCACAGCAACCTATAACTCTTGAGCTCAAGCAATTCTCTTGCCTCAGCCTCCCGTGTAGCTGGAACTACAGGCGTCTGCCACAATGCCTGGCTATTTTTCGAGATGAGGTCTCACTCTGGCTCAGTCTGGTCTCAAACTGGTTAGCTCAGACAATCCACCTACCTCAGCCTCCCAGAGTGCTAGGATTACAGGCATGAGCCACCAAGCAGCCAAGTACAAAGGATTTTTGTTTCTCCATTCTTGAGATGCTTTACTAAAAATAATGTGTTCCATTTCCATCCAGTTTAGTACAGAAGATGCAAAGTCTCCATCTTTTTTAATGGCTGAATAGTATTCCATGGTATACATATACCACAGCTTGTTAATCCATTCCTGGGTTGGTGGGCATTTAGGCCATTTACATATTTTGGCGAATGTAAATTTAGCTGCAATAAACAGTCTAGTGCAATGTCCTTTTGATAAAAGGATTTTTTTTTCTTCTGGGTGGATGCCCAGTAATGGGATTGCAAGAGCAAATGGAAGTCTAGTTTGAGCTCTTTGAGGATTCTCCATATGACCTTCCAAAAAGGTTGTATTAGTTTACAGTCCCACCAGCAATGTAGAAGTGTTCTTTTCTCTGCACATCCACCAGCATCTGCAGTTTTGAGATTTTGTGATATGGGACATTCTCACTGGAGTTAGGTGATATCTCAGGGTGGTTTTGATTTGCATTTCTCTAATAAATACGGATAATGAGCATTTTTTCATATGCTTGTTAGAGTTTACTTGATTTTTGAGCTAGTTTGTTAATGGTATATAAAAACATAACTAGGGTGGCGCCTGTGGCTCAAAGGGGTAGGGCGCCGGTAACATATGCCAAAGGTGGAGGGTTCAAACCCAGCCCCGGCCAAAAAAATAAAAAATAAAATAAAATAAAATAACTAAATTTTATATGTTGATTTTGTATCATGTAACTTTACTGAATTTGTTTATCAGTTCTAAAAGGTTTCTTGGCTGAGGTTTTACTTTTTTCTATATATAGTATCTTGTCATATACAAATAGGAACAATCTTACTTCCATCTTTCCAATTTAGATACCATTTATTTCTTTCTCTTGCTTAACAACCCCGGCCAAGTCTTCCAGTACTATGTTGAAAAAAAGAGGTGAGAGTGGACATCTTTTTCCAGTTCCATTTTTTTTTTTTTTTTTTGAGATAGGGTCTATGTTGCCCTTGGTAGAGTACCGTGGTGACACAGCTCCCAGCATCCTCAAACTCCTAGGCTTAAGGGATTCTCTTGCCTCAGCCTCCCAAGTAGCTGGGACTACAGGCGCCCGCCACAGTGCCCGGCCAACCAGTTCCAGTTCTTATAGGAAAAACTTCCAGCTTTTCCCCTTTCAGTATGATGTTAATGATGGATTTTTCATATATGGCCTATATTGTGTTGAGGTACATTCCTTCTATGCTTAATTTATTGAGAGGTTTTACACATATCATGAAGGGGTGTTGAATCTGATCAAATGCTTTTTCTATGTCTCTTGAGACGATTGTATGGTTTTTGCCTTTCATTCTACTAATGTGATGCATCATATTTATTGATTAGTGTATGTTGAATCATCCCTGCAATCCTGGGATAAATCTCACTTAGTCATGGTGTATAATCTTTTTTATGGTCCGTGAACTTGATTTGCTAATTTTTTTTTACATTTTTTGTTAAAATTTCAGACTATTAGGGGGTACTCATGTTTTGTGTACAGACTTTTTTTTGTGCAGAATGTGGAAATTATAACCATTTTGACAATGTTCCTTCTATCAATACATGAGCATAATAGTATTTTTCCATGTGTTTTCATCATCTGCAATTTCTTTCCTCAATGTTTCATAATTCTCCCTATAGGGTTCTTTTACTTCCTTTATTAAGTATATTTCTGGTTGTTACCATGAAAACTGTCATGTCTTTGATTCTCAGCTTGACTGTGGGCATATAAGAAACTACTGATTTGTGTACATTGATTTTGTAACCTGAGATATTGCTAAATTTATCAATCTGCAAGTCTCTTAATTGAAATTTGGGACCTTTTAGATATAAGATCATATCTTCTAAGCAGGAATAGAGGATATAAATCTGTCTGATTTGGCTTTGTTATTTATTCTTTGTTTTTAATTGTCACATAATTGTACATGTTTATGGGGAATGTGATATTTTGAAACATAAATACAATGTATAATGGTCACATAAGAGTAATTATCATATCCACCACCTTAAACAAAGAGCGATAGTTTGATCTCCTCTTGCCCCATATGGATCCCTATTTCTTTTTTTTTTTTTTTTTTGTAGAGGCAGTCTCACTTTATGGCCCTCGGTAGAGTGCCGTGGCCTCGCACAGCTCACAGCAACCTCCAACTCCTGGGCTTAGGCGATTCTCCTGCCTCAGCCTCCCGAGTAGCTGGGACTACAGGTGCCCGCCACAACGCCCGGCTAAGGATCCCCATTTCAAACATTTTTTTGTAGAGACAAGGTCTTGCTCTGTTGGCCAGGCTGTTCTCAAACTTTTTTTTTTTTTTGCAGTTCTTTGTGAGGGCTGGGTTTGAACCCACCACCTCCAGCATACGGGGCCAGCACCCTACTCCTTTGAGCCACAGGCACCACCTGTTCTCAAACTTTTGACCTCAAACAATCCACCTGCCTCTGCTCCCAAAGTGCTGGGATAACAGGGTGAATCACAATGCCTGCCCTGATAACTCATTGTTTGTTTTCTTGATGATAATTATAATATTATATTTATATTATCTTGATAGCAAAAGAACAAAAATCAATCATTTCCCTTTAAGCTAGGTACCCTGCTATATTTATTCCTTACTTTCCCTCTTTATCTCATTTTAATTAACATCTCCTAAGGTTTTTCTTTTTTTAAAATCAGTTTGTGCTTTTTATGATATGCCTTTTTTTGGTAAATGACTTTAAATTTTTGTCTAAAGCAGGTGGAATATAAATAATAAAAGACAACTCCTCAAATGAATAATGAACAAAACAACAACCAAACAAATAAAGTTTCATGGAAACAGCAACCACATAGAGGGGATTAAATGCTGTCACATTATTTTTTTATTAGTGCCAATACATTTTTAAATTTTTAAAACCATATTACTTTGTGAAGGTGCTCAAAATAGTTCATATTTTCTGCTTGGATAAAGAGTATTTTTAAAACCATCTAAACATAAGTATGCTATTATTTCTTACTACTTTTGGCAGAATAAAATTATATTGGCTTTCAATTTTATTTCATGATTAAAGATATAGAGAATATTCTCACAATGACAAGTTTTCCTTGGAAAAGTCTTCTTTCACAGGAAGATCAAACAAATCTACCAGCTCACTTAAAAATAATTATTACTACATAGCACACAGCATTAAGGCAATGATTCAAAAATATTTTGCACAGAAGAATCCTTTCATTATTTTCTTTCCCATAGGCTAGACATCTCTTGACATCACTAATAATCAGAATATCTCTCTAATCAACATGAAAAAAGACCAGTGTTAATACACAGAGGTGGTATAAGTGCAAACTCAGAAAAAATATGACATTTTTGTCATCCTGCCTTTTTATCCCGCACAGAGCCACATTTAGGCTTTGCAATTGCTGACAACAGTGTATAGCCACCTTCATCTCCAACACACACACACACCCACATCACTACCCTGCAGAGTCTTGAGGTGTCCTGGCCACGTCTCCTTGGCTCATCAGATTTCAGTGCACCTGTGGCTGAGAATCTTACACACATGGCCATCATCCCTCTTTAGGAACACCACACAGTATCATTCTATTTATCTGCCTTGCTGCTTTCTCCAAACTCATAAAAAGCCATTCAGCCATTTCATTATGAAGTTACATTCAGAATCTGGGAGCAATCAGTGATGGATGAGAGTCAGCAGATAGATTCCCAGCCTCCCCATTTTTCACTGGGGTCATTTGGAAGCATATTCCAAATTATTTTTCTGTGGGCCCCCAAGGGGGGCTGAATACCAGTGTTCACAGTAGTCATCAGCTGATCACCAAAAATAGTCTTTTTCCCTTTCTTCTCTCATTTTCTCCACTATTCCCTCACTGTCACTGCCTAATATCATCCCTCAAATAAACTATACCCATGTCCTTATTTCAGACTCTGATTATGAGGCATTCTCAAATCAAAACATCTATTGTTGTATGCTCTAAGGATTTAGAGATTTCTATAGGGGAACTGATACATTAAGACCACTAGTATTTCTTGAATACAAACCGTATGTTAGATACTTATAACTATGTTACATCAGTTTATTCTCAAGGCAATTTTGGGAGATTATGATGATCTTTTGTAGGTATATGAGTAGTGGAGTGAACAATGAGAAACGCTGACTTTCAACTCCAGGTCTATCTGGTGTCAAAGGAGTGTTCTTTCTACCATACTGAGTCTCAAATCACATTTTCAGTAATGCACATTTCTCTCAAAGAAATTTTAATAAAAATTCTTGTGAAGATGGATAAACAATAGAACTTGTCTTAATAATCTCTAAAGACTAGCAATGTCTCACAACATTGGTCAGGTTACATATCAAAGGAAGAGCTCCCTCCTTTGAGGAAACTCCCCTGTTGTTTTGGGCATTTGCCCAAATATTATTGCTTCTGCTCTGGCTTAATTCCAATTTACATAACTTCAGTAGCCTATATAATTTTCTTTAAAACTGTTACGGTGTCTATTGTTCTGCTCTTCACATCCTAGCATGACAGAATTAGAATCAGTTAAGCATCCTGAAATAGATTATACCTTACAATTTTGGCGTGTTGTGTATCAGCAATAATGGTTTTCGTCCTCATTAATACAACAAAAGAAAGCAGAGAAAGGTTGAAATTTAATTGTAATTAAGTCCCCAAAGTTACATGTATTGTTACAATGAAATGGAATTTGATATAACAATATGTTGCATTGTCAGTTTACACAATTCACAGATGAAATCCTAAATGTTACATTCATACATTCATAGTGTACAATATCCAGAAATGAAATAAAGTGAATATCTAGAATTTCTATAAAGAATTTGCAAGTGAATTCAATGCTTTCAATCAGTAGTTTGATGGCATGGAATAAATTGACATACAGTTTGAATTAGATTAAATGTAAGTGATTGAAAATCACAGATAGAAATGGTTTAAATAAGATAGAGGTTTATTCAGTCTTATGAAAAATTCTGTGAATATTCCACAAATGGCAGAGTGCTTCTTTTTAGTTATTTATTTTATTAAATAAATCTGTGTACATTAATGCAATCTTGGGGCACCATACACTGGTTTTATATATCATTTGACATATTTTCATCATACTGGTTAACATAGCTTTCCTGGAATTTCTTTTTCTTCCACTCTTGAGTTACTTTGCTAAGAAGAATATGTTCCAGTTTCATTCATGTAAACATGAAAGAGGTAAAGTCTCCATCTTTCTTTAAGGCTGCATAATATTCCATGGTATACATGTACCACAACTTGCTAGTCCATTTGTGGGTCGATGGGCACTTGGGCTTCTTCCATGACTTAGCAATTATGAATTGGGCTGCAATAAACATTCTGGTACAGATGTCTTTGTTATATTGTGATTTTTGGTCTTCTGGGTATAAACCTAGTAAAGGAATTATAGGATTGAATGGCAGGCCTATTTTTAGGTCTCTAAGTATTCTCCAAACATCCTTCCAGAAGGAATGTATTAGTGTGCATTCCCACCAGCAGTGTAAAAGTGTGCCCTTTTCTCCACATCCACGCCAACATCTCTGTTTTGGGGATTTTGTTATGTGGGCTACTCTTATTGGGGTTAGATGATATCTCAAAGTAGTTTTGATTTGCATTTCTCTGATGATTAAGGATAATGAGCATTTTTTTCGTATGTCTGTAGGCCATGTGCCTGTCTTCTTCAGAGAAGTTTCTCTTCAAGTCCCTTGCCAAGCCTGAGATGGAATCACTTGTTCATTTCTTGCTAATATGCTTGAGTTCTCGGTGGATTCTGGTTATTAAACCTTTGTCAGAGACATAACCTGCAAATATCTTCTCCCATTCTGAGGGCTATCTGCTTGCTTTACTTACTGTGTTCTTGGCTGTGCAGAAGCTTTTTAGTTTGATCAGGTCCCAGTAGTGTATTTTTGAAGCTGCTTCAATTGCCCAGGGGGTCCTCCTCATAAAATATTCGCCCAGGCCGATTTCTTCAAGAGTTTTTGGCAGAGTGCTTCTATAACCCCCAAAATACCCCACCATAATCAAGGCAGCATTAACACTATTGATCTGATCATTATTTGACTTGTGCCCATAATGCCAACATTCTAGCCAGAAGGTCAAAAGTAGGAGACACCCTTTCTCTTAAAGTTGGCTATACTGAAGTTTTACATGGCGTTTTTTGTTCACATACCACACACCAGATCTGTGTCACCAGACAATCCAGGAAATATACTCTTCATTCTAGGTATCCATGTGTCCAACTAAAACTAGAAGTTACATTAGTAAGTAAAGAGAGAGACCAAGAGCAAGAGTGAGTGAGACAGAAAGATGGAGAGAGAGAGACAGAGAAGTGGACATTATGAAGAAATGTCATCTGATATACACAGGTTATAAAGTCGGAAAAATTTGAGACCAATACCTCACTCTGTCATTTATGAATTGAATGACCTCAATTATTATTTAACCTATTTGGGGCATGATTTACTTTACCTCTAAAAACGGCTATTATACATGTATGTTTAACCCTAAAAATTGCTGCAAGGGCTAAGTAGGATAATATCTTACATTTAGAAAAAGCAAGAGGATGTTAGGCATGTTCCATTCATGTCAGTCTTTCTTTCCATACTTTGCTTGGATAGTTCGGATAGTTTAAGTTTGGGCAGGCAGAGGGTGAATTAGGAGTTTAAGTGGGTGTTTTTGTTTGTTTGTTTGTTTTTCTCAATAAGGTATTGCAATTTTTGAGGAAGAAAGAAATCAGGAAGTAGAAGATGGTTATTAGAGTGCACAATAAAAGCTCAATCTATCTCCTTTTCATCTAAATAACCACATCAACAATAATAAGTATAATGTATAATATTTTAAAATTTAGGAAACGCTTTTCTAAACACTGTTTTATTTTTTGCTCTAAAATGTTAATATTATAGTAATCTTCAATTTTTACAAATAAAACAACTTACCCTAGGCATATTTGCAGTCTTGCCCAAGGTCATACAAGGTCAATTACATAAGAAGCACAGCAAGTTATAGTTGCCTGAGGATATCACATAACAATGGGACTATCTCTCCATACTCAACCACATGGCTTTCCCAGGTCTGGTTTCAGGTCGTGAGTCTTTTCACGCAACTCTATTTAGGAACTGAATGTTCGGTGTGAGGGCATGGATGAAGTATGGAATTTAAGTGATGAGAGGCCTTCTTCATTTTTAGAATAGACTGACTTGTGAAAAATGGATATGAATGTAAACTTTCACAGTTCCCAAATTCATAGTGACAAAGTGGTTTGACCACCTATCAAAATCAAACTGATTTCTTCAAACCTATGTTGAGGTTGGACTGAGAAGAAAAAGTTTGCTATATTTGGTGTCTGGGAATATGAGGGAAATGATTAATTGTCATGACATTTTCTTAAAGAAAGTATTAATGTTCACCTTAAAAAGACTTCAGAATGTTTGTGAAGAACTGCATGTTAAATGAAATGGCGTTAAATATTGATATCCCATCATAATGAGTAAAAAATATTATAAACTTTAATATTATTAAAAATATTGGCCAGAGGAGCTGGCTCATGCCTGTAATGGGCTCACTCTGGGAGGCCAAGGAAAAAGGATCGCTTGAGGTCAAGAGTTTGAGACTAGTCTGAACAAGAGTGAGACACTTTCTCTACAAAGAATAAAAAAAATAAAAAATTATCCAGTCACAGTGGCATGCACTTATAGTTCTAGCTACTATAAGTGGAACTTATAGTAGGGAGGCTGAGACAGGAGGATCACTTGAGCCCAGGCGTTTGAGGTTACAGTGAGCTGTGATGAAGCCACTGTACTTCAGCTGAGGTAACAGCATGAGATTCTGCCTCAAAAAAAAAATATATATATATATATGTGTGTGTGTACCATTGGGCTTTTCTCCTAAGCATTTTATCATTTTAGTGTTTCTATTCCTCTCCCTAATTACAAAAAGACATGTATTTTTCTTGTGACAAAGGGGAGGAATTGGTAGAACAAAAATTCAAAGACAGAAAAGTAAATAATGTAGTAAACAGCTATGACATTCCAAATGAAACAATACCCAGAGGAGAACGTCAGAGAGATGGAATTTCCTAAATTTTACACGTATTTGTATGGGTAGAAATTATGAAAGACTAAGATCATAGGGATTCTTTTACAGTAAAAAGACCTTGGTCATGAGATTGGTATCCTAACATAGAAGACTAAAATACAGGAGAAACAAAAAAGGTAAAGTTCACCTTCTCCACTTCCAAGGAGTAGAGGGGAAAAATGAGAAGGAAGTCAACTCTCTCCCTGAAAACCTCTTCGCCTCTTTCTCATATCAGTACGGTTATATCTTTTTTTGTACAGAATTTGCATATACCTTTTATCATATTACATCATATTCTGTGTTATTACATACAAATTGTGTCTGTTGACAGCAACACATGGGAAGAGCTGCATTTTTTTTGTTTGTTCTTAAATGAGTATGAGTTCAAGTTACTAATAAAGATACTACTGACAGGGCAGCGCCTGTGGCTCAGTCGGTAAGGCGCTGGCCCCATATACGGAGGGTGGCGGGTTCAAACCCGGCCCCGGCCAATCTGCAACCAAAAAATAGCCGGGCGCTGTGGCGGGTGCCTGTAGTCCCAGCTGCTCGGGAGGCTGAGGCAAGAGAATCACGTAAGCCCAGGAGCTGGAGGTTGCTGTGAGCTGTGTGAGGCCACCGCACTCTACCGAGGGCCATAAAGTGAGACCCTGTCTCTACCAAAAAAAAAAAAAAAAAAGATACTACTGATGCACTTGAGATTTTAGCTACCTTCTTACTCTTTGTCTGCTCTTTGCCCCACATTTCCTCTGTGAGCTTTTTCCTCTCCTATTTTCTCTTCTTTATTAATTCAATATTTTTGTTAATCCATCCTCTTTTATACCACCTTGTAAGTTATAAAATCTTCTATTGTTTTTTGTATCTGCTTTAGAGATTACAACATATACCTTGATACTGTTACTTTTGAGTACTATCACCACTTCCTTAACAAAGGAAGAAACTTTAAATACCTTACCTTACTTTACCCTTCTTATAATCATTGTCTTATAGTCAAAGTTTATTTGATTTACCAACACATTCACCATTACTATTTTCATTACAATTTTTCTTTCCTTTCCATTCTTCCATTGTGAGGACCACAATTCACTTGCATGCAGAATTTCTTTTAGGGTAGTTCTGCTGTTTATATATTCTTTTAGTTTTTATTGTCTAGAAATATTTTTATTCTGTCTCCTTCTTTTAAGCTACTTTTGTTCTGGTTTTGTTCTGGCAGTTGGTTTCTTTCACCATTTAACAGGTAGCATTGCATTTTTTACAGCTCCCATGGTACCTAGTGAGAAATCAGATATCACTTTTATTTTCCCTTTGAAGTTAATGCCCCAGTAGTAATATTTCTGAATGCTTTAGGAATTCTCTCTTTTATGTTTTGTGTATTTTTTTTTTGAGGAGGTTTACTATGCTGTGTCAAGGTATGTTTTTCTTTGTACCTACTTAACCTTCAGTAGTTAGTGTTTCTTTCTTTTCATCAGTGTGGAAATATTATAGGTATATTTATTCAGATAGTGTGTCTATTCTGTTCTCTCTCCCTCTCTTTCTCTCATTGGAATCTAAACACACATTTGTTAAACTTTTTTATTGAAATCCATATAATTCCTATACTTTTTTTTTATTTTCCATCACTTTTTTTCTCATCTTTGGTGCATATATAAATTTCACTAATTAGTATTCCAAATCACTAATCTTTCCTTCAACCAAGTATATCCTGTGGTAAAAATTCCACATTCTGTGTTTTTAATTTTAATTATTACATTTTTGAGGCCTAGGTATTGAAAAAGATTATCTGCCTGACCAAACTTTAGTCATTATCCAGGAATCTTTTCTTAGGCCCATCTCTTGAATTTCCTTCTAAAATACAGTTTTAGCAAGGAACTCAGCTAAGTCAGTTTAGCAAGAATCTCCTAGTCTTGTTATATACACCCTTGATATATGATTGGATTTCTTATCCTCCACCATTCCCTAGGTGGTGACTGATTGATTTGTGATCAAATATTCTGCATTTCAACCATTCTACTCTTAAGAACAGTGGCAATATCTCTGCTTACACAAAACTGGGATTATTCCTCTGATTTTCATCTCATGATTTATTTTCATTCTCCTTTTTTATTTGGAGCCTGTTCTGAATTTAATAAGAAAAATGAAATTCCTCTTGCTACAGTCACCCTCATCAGAGACTTAGGCTGTGGCTTCCTTTACCCTGATTTATCAATTATCATTTTCTATATTTGGCAAGTGTTTTAAACATTTTGTGTTAGTGGATCATCTCCCACTTGTACTTTTTATTTTAATGAGTTTGTATCTTTTTATTCCTTATTGATAATTTTAATAGAATCTCAGAAGAACAACTGTCAACACATATACACTGTATAGTTGGCCAACTATTTCCTGAAAGGCCCATGTATCTAACAATACTAGTGTATAGTACATTTTATTCACTGATTTGTATTTTATGAGATTAACTGCTTAGAGTTTAATTTTATTTAAAGACCTGTGGTAGCTTGTTTTTCCTATATTCTTATAATAGAATTTACAGTAAGTGCATCCTTTGAAAGACCTATCTATGTATTTAAAAAGCCTGCAGCAATGTCAGGAACAAGAGTGGTGTGGTGCTGCGATGCCACCAGAATCATCCACAGTGCCTGCAAGCAGCTGGGGGTCCGCTCTGCTCTGTGGAGTCCCTGGAGCGCCCAATGTCTTTTCAGCCTGGATTGATAAGAATCATCAAGGAACTTCTGCTGCTTGATGACATGGAATGTATCTTACAATGCAGCGATGAACACTTTGTGCGCTTTTCTGTGGAGGACAGGACACATTTAAAGAGAAAGAGATGTGGAAGGGCCCTGTTTTTACCCAGATGAGAAATCTCCCCATTGATGTGGAATTGTTTTCTCTGGTTCTGGGGAGAATCTAGATTTGAGCAGCTCTCACCTGTAGCTACAAGTCCCATTGGCTGGTATCAAGCTGTCCGAGCCCCCTTGAAAACAGCCCGATAGTCTAGTGTGGTATTTATAATAAAATATTTCTGTTGAAAAGTCCCGTATGCTGTCCTGGGAGGAAAGGGTCAGCTCACTTTAATTTATTGCGAAATTATTTATCCCATGTCTGTGATGTGAGCCAGGTAATATCCTGTAGTACATATGTTACTGACGGATTTTTCTGAATAAAGTCTATACTTTAAAACATAAAAGAAGGTGGCACCCATAGCTCAGTGGGTAGCACGTTGGCCACATACACCAAAGGTGGGGTGTATCCAGCCCAGGCCAGCTAAATGACAATGACAACTGCAACAAAAAAATACCCAGGCGTTGTGACAGGAACCTGTAGTCCAAGCTACTTGGGAGGCTGAGACAAGAGAATCGCTTAAGCCCAAGAGTTTAAGGTTGTTGTGAGCTGTGATGCCAGCACACTACCAAGGGTGACATAGTGAGACTCTGACTCAAAAAAAATAAATAAATAAATAAAATAAAATTTTAATGAGGGAGATTTCTAACATATATTTTAAAACATTCTGAATTTAGCCTCCTACTACTTAAAAATATTCTTCAAATATTTCAATTGTTCTCAATTTAAGAAATGAAAAAATTAATATAGAATATGATCAGGTAGCTAGCATGAAAGATAAATAGGTGTGGTGTATATTCTGTCCTCTGCTCTAGAATTTGAGTTATATGTTGACTATCTGGTTTAACTTCCACTTATTTCAAACATTTCCTGGAGAATAGAACGAAAAGAAGTACTTTAAACTCATATTAGTATTTTATAATTATGAAAAATTTAGATTACTATCATTGTGACATATTATGAGGGCTCGGGCATAATTTAATCCAACTATGGTCCTATAATGATTTTCAAATTATCATAAATTTAAATGTTTGACCCATGAATCAAAACAAATTTCTGACTTACAATAAATACTTTCCTGTGACTTTTATGTTTTTATTTTAGCATATTAACAAATATTGTACTCTCATATGAAAAATCTATATTATGTTACACTTTTAACAAATAGTGTTTTCTTTCCCATTGAGGGGGTATAAGTCTATGAGATGAAATAGCAGCTTTAAGCTAAATATATACAAGGAACATTTATTTGCAACCAACTTTCCATGTTAATGCATAGATATCCTTCTTTCCAAATGCCAAAAATAATAATAACTTTAATGCATAGTACTTTCAGTGAACAGGAATTTAAGATATGTTCAGTAGTTTAGGGAACTAGATCATGGAAATAGACAACACAAATCACATACAACAGAGGTCCCCAAAGTTGTATGAGTTTTCCACGTAGTGGCCAGCACTTACTGAGTGATCATCAGATGCCAAATATTTAACATTCATTATCTAATGTCATCATTACTACAACCTTAGAAGGTAATCAATATCTTGACTCACTTTACAAACCAAAAATGGATAGGAAATGTTAATTAATTCAGTTGGTAAATCACAGGTGACCTGGGATTGTCTGATGTTGCAGTTTATTTTATAAATAGTTTATTGTATAACTGTTTTCAGAACATCTAACCATGTGCTAGGAAATTTGCAAGGCATCAAGGATGCAGTATCAGACAATTCTATGTAACCTTTATTCTCGTGGTGTTTCCTTATCTTAGTAAGGAGAGTAAACATTGGGTAGTGAAGAGAAGTATGCAAACAACTTGTCTTCCTCTGGCTTGATCAACAGTGTTAATGGCTTGGACCACATGCTCAGATTTAGACATGTTAAATTTGAGGCTCCCTCCCAATATGCAAGTGAAATTTCCAAACAGGCAATAGTATATTCTGGTCAGAAATTTAGCAGATAGTTCAAATTTTACATGTTTTTGACATTTATTGATTGACAAGAGTATTTCATGGCCAGCCTTGCCAAGAATAAGGCAATAAAATTACAAAGACAGCCAAGAAGTGGCCACTTTTAGAGAAACCTGAGAGTGACTGAAGATTTCTAAGCTAAGTTGGGTGCATCAGAGCTGGGGAGAGCCACCTGACATGCTCACATAGCAGACCTCAAATTGTCAACATTCAGACTTGATTTACAGACCACAGCATGCAGCTGTTGACAGCATCACAGTACCGACTGACAGCATCACAGTGTGATACCAAGTTATGAAAGAGGCAGAAAATCAGCCATGAGCATCATTTTCATTTATTTTATCATAGCTTGGTATAGAATAAGAAACAAATTTTAAAAAATGCATAAATCTCGGAACTATGAAGATAGAGGGTCACGAAGTTAAAAATACCAATTTTTTTCCAGCATAGCTTGTTCAATGCCCAAGGCTGATTAGATGCAAGTCTCACTTTGTGTTAAAGTTGGAAGACCAGTGTTTAAAATATAGACACAAACCTAGAGGAAGGAAATGGTTTGCTCATCAGAGCAGAGAGTACAAGGAAAAGGAGAAAAATGACGCTCAAACCAATTCCTCTATTTCCATTTTGTCTAGTTTTGGATATATATTTTTAAAATCTTTCTCATTGTTTTTTAACATATAAAATCACTGCAACACAATAGCACAGGGAAAATTCAGACTAATTTTAACATACTACCCTCTTGACCCTCTTCTGCATTGCTGAGTACAGTAAATATACAATATAGTCAATTATTTTTTAAGAATTTATAAACACGGGCGGCACTTGTGGCTCAAGGAGTAGGGCGCCGGTCCCATATGCCGGAGGTGGCGGGTTCAAACCCAGCCCTGGCCAAAAACCACAAAAAAAAAAAAAAAGAATTTATAAACACTATTGCTTTGGAATTTTCCCAATTATGTTCTTAAAACATATCATAACATAAGCTGACTTCTCATTATTTTATGCCATCTCTATTCTTTCAAGTTTGAATTTTATTCAAAAACTGTTCCTCTATGTTAATTTAATCATTAGTAAAAAGACTTTTCCAACTGTGAATGCATCTCATCATTTTTTATTTCCTAAGTCATATTTGCCTTTATATGTGGTTTTAATTGTTTACAAATCAGTAAAGAAAGTAATCCATTGCATTGGGCTAGGAGTCAGATCAACTTGGAGTAACTGCAAAATAGAAAGTTAGCAGATATAGACTTAACTGCTAGGTCTCTTAACTATGTGACCATGAGAAAACTATTTATTATTCCTAAAAATGTTAATAATATCTATCTTTTCCATATTTGTTTAAAAAAATAATGATCCAACATAGTTAGAACATTTGAAATGTAGTACGCGATCAACTAAACCAGAAAATTTCCCACTCACAATTTTGGCTCTAAAACGAATAGGGAGGGTGTGATTTTTTTATTTTATAAAACATTATGGTCATAGAGATATTATGAGTTATAATAGCAAATACAGCTATTTTCCAACATAGAAATTATATAAATATTATACAATTACAAACCTAATCCTAATCTAAAGAAAGTCATCAAATAAAAAAGAAAAATGCCAGAATGAGAAGCCTAATGCTACTATACAGAACACTTTTGTTAACCACAGGGTAATAAAATACAAATCAATAGCAAAAATCACTAGGAAAAAAGCTTATATTTGAAAAAAATATATACACATATACACCTGTGCATATCCTCCACACACACATATCCATTCATAAGTAATTCAAGTATCAGAAAAGAAATCGTAGTGGAAACTTAATATTTCCATCTAACTAATAACAAAATCAATACATATTGTAAATTGAGGATGGAAGTAAAATACACTTAGATAAAACCAATAACTTAATATTTCAATATTAGAAATAAACATTTGAAATAAATGAGTTATTCACTTAGAAAGTTAGAAAAATAACAATGAGTTATACTCCAAGGAAAAATGTGGGTAGAAACATAATGTTTTACAAACTATAAAAAATAACTCAAAAGGATAAAAAGAACAAACCTTAATTTAAAAATGTATATTATCTATCAGAGATAGGATCAAGATGGACAACTGGATCCAGTAGCATGTGCCTTCTCCGTGGAGAGGAACCAGGGTATAAGCAGGACCTCACATTTCAAACAGATCATATAAGAGAGAATGCCAAGATTCACCAACGAAGCAATGGGAAGGAGACGATTCAAGGAGTCTTGCCCAGCTGGGGGCTGGCTAACAAACAGGAGAAGCTCTGGGATGTGGTAAAAAGGCAAGAGAGAAGTTCCCAAGATTTCATCTCTGAGAGGAGCTTTAACAATCTTGGCTACAAGAGGATCCCTGACCCAGGCAGGTCTCAGGCCTATCACAAAGAACTGAACTGCTCAAAGATCGCATGGAAAAGGAACTCATGTGAAATCCCATGGGCATCTGAGCCTAGAACAGCCAGAGCTGGGCACAACTTTGAGAACCCAATTACTGGGGACTTGAGGGTGCACTTGCAGCAAATGTTCAGCACCAAAGAGGGATGGAGGAGCCCAGGTACTGCCCCCCACCCCCACCCCCAGCCATACCAGGGAAGGTCCTCACCTCTGATGTAGCACTTACCATATCTAGAACTCTATAGAGCTTGGGAAACACTCCTTTCCCTCTACAAAGCCACAGTAAGCACTGTGTGTTCCCCAAGGTGTCCTGCTGTGGACTGCATTTGAGACGGAGACATGAGCAGACAGCATCTTTCGTATTTTTTCACCCACACTTCCTGCCTGGGTGGGGCCCCAACCTTTCCAGTGCCAGAGCCAAGGCACCATTTTATGAGTCTGACAGTGGACAGTGTCCTGCCCTCAGGCTAAATTTAGGCTGAGACAGCCTTGCCCAGCTGAGGAAGGACAGAAGAGGCCAAGATCTCCTACATATCTAAAACAGTTCCCACTGCCTTGCTATAGGCTGCTGTGAAACTAAGAAACAATGGACAGTGCTCTCCCAAGTATCTTGTCCATACTATTTGTCTGGAAGGCCCCTCATCTCTCTGGTCATAGGCCCCTGGTGCTAGTTTGGGAGTTTAGCTGGATGGCACTCTGCCCCTGGGCTGAGTTGAGGATGTTGTAGTCATAGCCCTGCCAGGTGAGGAGGAACAGGGGAGCTCAAGTTCTTCTGCTTACTCTTGTGACAATTCCCACTAGCCTGCTACAAATTGAGTTGAATGACAATGCTGACACAAGCTACCACAATCCCTGGAATACTACCAAAATCTCTGAAAAAATACTTTTAAGAGGGAACTTCATAGCACTAAATGCCTACATTAAAAGATCACGTATTGAGAACACCACAAGGCACAAGATAAATAAGAACAAACCTCGCCCAAACTAGCAGAAGACAAGAATAACAAAGATCAATGCAGAACTAAATAAAGTTGAAACAAAAAAATACAAAAGATCAATGAAATGAAAATTTTTTTCTTTGAAAAGGCAAATAAAATTGACAGACCACTAGCTACATGGACCAAAAAAAGAAAAAAAGAGGATTCAAGTAAGCTCCATAAGAAACAAAAAAGAAAATATTACAGTGGATACCATAGAAATACAAAAGATCATCTAAGATCAGCATGAACATCTCTTTGTACACAAATTAGAAAATTTAGAAGAAATTGATGAATTTTTAGAAACACACAAACTCTCAAGGTTGAATCAGGGAGAAATAGAAATCCTGAATAGAACAATAATGAGTAACAAGATTGAATCAGTAATTTAAAAAAGTAAAATCTTCCAACAACAACAAAAGCTCCAAACCAGATGGATTCACAGCCAAATTCTTCCAGACCTACAGAGAAGAACTGATACTATGCTAAAGAAACTGTCCCATAACATCACAAAAGAGAGCATAATCTCTAACTAATTCCACAAAGCTAATATCATGCTGATACTGAAGCATGGAAAAAACATAACAGAAAAAAAAAAAAAAAACTATAAACCAATATCCCTGGTAAACATAGATGCAAAAATCCCCAATGAAATAGTAGCAAACCAAATTTAACATCACAATAAAATAATAATTCATCAAAATTAAGTGGGTTTCATTCATGCAATGCAAAGTTATTTCAATGTGCACAAAAAATAAATGTGCTTCACTACATAAACAGAAAGAAAGATACTGACCATATGATCATCTCAATAGATTAAGAGAAATCATTCAATCCAGCACATGTTCATAATAAAAACCCTTAACAAACAAGGCATAGAAAGAAAATACTTCAAAATAGTAAAACCATATATGATCAATTCACATCCAACATCACATTGAATATGGTAAAGTTGACAGCAATCCCCTCAAGAACTGGAATAAGACCAGGATTTCCAATTTCACCATTTCTATTCAATACATTACTGGAAGTCCTAGCCAGAGCAATCAGGCAAGAAAAAGAAATAATGAGAATCCAATAGGAAAAGAGCAGTCATTATCCCTAATTGCCAAAGATGTGATCTTACACCTAGAAAACCCTGACAACTCCACCAAGAAACTCTTACAATTGATAAATGAGGTCAATAAAGTCTCATATTATAAAATCAATGCACACAAATCAATAGCATGCCTATAGACTAATAACAACCAAGCTGAGAATCAAATCAAGAACTCAATCGTTGTAACAAAATTAAATATTGTAAATATATTTAACCAAGTAGGTAAAATACCTCCACAAGGAGAACTACTGAACATGAATAAAATAAATAGTACATGACACAAGCAAATGGAGCAGCATTCCATGTTATAGACTGGAAGAACCAATATTGTTAAAATGTCCATAATGTCCAATGTAATCTATAAATTCAGTGAGATTCCTATCAAAATACCAATGTCTTCACAGATTTAGAAACAACAACCCTGAAATTCATTTGTAACCAAAAAATAGCACAAACAGCTAAGCCAATCCTAAGTTTAAAAAAAAAAAATATGGGGGCATCATATTGCCTAACTTCAAATTATACTACAAGGCTATAATAACCAAAACAACATGGTACTGGTATAAAATATACATAGACCAGTGCAACAGAATAGAGAATACAAACGTAAATCCAAATACCTACAACCAACTGTTCATTGACAAGGCTGACAATCGTACACACCAGGGAAATGATACCCTGCTCAAAAATGGCTCTGGGAAAATCACATGCAGAAGAGTAAAACCAGATCCCTATCTCTCACCCTATACAAAAATTAACCCAAAAGGTGCATAAAGGACTTAAATGTGAACCTGAAACCATAAAAATCCTAGAATAAAACCTAAATAAAAACTATCTTCAATATTGCTCTAGGTAAAGAATTTATGATTAAGACTTCAAAGCAAATACAACAAAAACAAAAATAAATAAATGGGACTTAATGACACTGAAAAGCTTCTGCACAGAAAAAAAGATACAATCAACAGAGAATAGGCACCATATGGGGGAGAAAATATTTGGAAGCTGTACATCTGACAAAGACCTAATATCCAGAGTCTATAAGGAACTCAGACAAATCAGCCTCAAAGAAACAAATAGCCCTATTAAAATGGAGGCAAAATACATGAACAGACATTTTTCAAAAGAAAAGAAACAAATATCCAACAAACATGGAAAAATGTCCAACATCATCAATCATCAGGGGAAGCAAATTAAAAATATATTAGATACTACTTTACCCTTGTCAGAATTTCCATAATTAAAAAATCAAATAACAATATAGATGGTGCCATTGATACAGCAAAAGGGTTGTAAATTATTACAATCTCTATGGAAAAAATTATGGAAATTTTTCAAAGAAATAAAAGTAGATTTATCATTTAATCCAGCAATCCTGCTAGTGGTGATCTACCCAAAGTAAATGAAATCATTAAAAAAAAAAAAAACCTGTATCATTTATACCCTCATGTTAATCTGAAATAAAAATTTTTTAAATATACCTATACTGGTATGTTTATCATGGCACAATTCACAATTGCAAAGATATGGAACCAACCCAAATGCCTATCAATGGAGGAGTAGGTGAAGAAAATATGGCATTTATGAACCATGAACTACTCAGCCATCAAAAAGAATGAAATAATGTCTTTTGGAGCAACTTCCAAAGAGCTGGAGGTAATTCTTTTCAGTGAAGTACCACAGAAACAAAAACACAAATGGTGCATGTTTTGCATAATAAGAGGTAGCTAAGCAGTGGTGTGCATGGCCATGCAGAGTGACTTAATGGACACTGATGACTCAGCAGGAGGACTGTGAATGGTGATACCAGGTGAAAAATTGCCTATTGGGCACTATTAAAAGCCTGGACTTTTCCATGATGTAATTCAGGTACGTAGCAACAAAAAACAATACTTGCAGCCCAATTCATAATTGCTAAGTCATGGAAAAAGCCGAAGTGCCCATCGATCCACGAATGGATTAATAAATTGTGGTATATGTATACCATGGAATACTATGCAGCCTTAAAGAAAGATGGAGACTTTACCTCTTTCATGTTTACATGGATGGAGCTGGAACATATTCTTCTTAGTAAAGTATCCCAAGAATGGAAGAAAAAATATCCAATGTACACAGCCCTACTATGAAACTAATTTGGGACTCTCACATGAAAGCTATAACCCAGCTACAACTTAACAATAGGGGGAAGTGGGAAAGGGGGGGGTGGGTAGAGGGAGGGGAATCGGTGGGATCACACCTGTGGTGCATATTACAGGGGTATTTGCGAAACTTGGTAAATGTAGAATATAAATGTTTTGGCACAGTAACTGAGATAACGCCGGAAAGGCTATGTTAACCACTGGGATAAAAATATGTCAAATGGTTTATGAAGTGAGTGTATGATGCCCCATAATCATATCATTGTATACACTTATGATTTAATAAAAAAATTAAAAAAAAAAAAAAAAAAAACAATACTTGTACCCTCTAAAACCATTCAAATAAAAATAAATGGAAAAAATAAGTTTTATTTATTACCAAATGGATAACCACACAACGTAGTACTCTTCACATCTTTACTGCAATATATTCTGAAGATAAAAACAACTCAGTGTCCCTGGATATTAATTAGTAGTTCGTTATGGGTAATGGCATTGGTGTATATAATTGTGAAACTATTTGAGAATTGAGCATTATAGATATAACCAAATGAGTAAATGTATTTTATTGTTGGGAGGCCAGGTTTTCACGGAAAGAATAAGGTTATCATTAAGAAATGTAAGTTGTGGTAGAATCTATACTACTGTATTTGAATTGGTTATATTGGTATAAATTTAGAATTATATATATTATATATTTATTATGTAATATATATAATATATGCATATTATTATCTTCACTGAAATGTCTAGAAGCAATGATGTCCAAGTAGCTACATTCTTCACCTAAAATGTCCTTGGAGAATAGTCGATTCTGGGTCCGGGACAGGGAGAGTATAAAACTAATTTAGTATATAGCTTTGTTCTAGAAAGTGAGAAAAAGCTTAAAGACTAGTAGGATTATATCAAAATGAAACAGAAATAAGCTTCAAAAGGCTATGATAGTTCATTCTAATAGGATGCATTTATCATATCCCAGAGCCTACAAGAAAAAAAAATGATTAAATAAAGACGAGGAAACTCATCAAACAATGGAAGTTTTTCCTGCACTGAACTCTTCGTTCCTTCTCTGAATATTTAAATGAGATTTATTAATAAAATGCATTCATTACCATTCACATTTCTTAGTAACTACTGGAGGCTGTATGTGTTCACATCACTTTGACAAAGATACTCTATGTCAGTGTGACAGTGTTTCTAAACAATGGAGATGTTCCCTGAGCTGGTTCTTTTGTTCAAAACCAAAGCATTCTACTTTAAGAGAGAAACTGTTGAGCTCGTTATTGAAAGATTTGTTCCTCCTAACATGCTTCATTCTACTTATTATGTTATCAGGATAATGCAATGCCATAATGTTTACTTAGTGCTTCCTGAGCATAAAACACTGGATTAGATTCCTTTATGAAAATCCGTAGGATGAGACATAAAACCTGCCCTTAATATTCTCTGTAATCTAGCAGAAAATAAAAGACACAGAAGGAACAGATGAAAAAAAAAATCACAACAAAAATATCCCTTGGATACAATTCAATACACAGATTTTATAGGAAGAGGTGACAAGGAACTACAGTGGTAATAATTTGGAAAAACCTTTAACTAATGCAATCAACTTCATTGTATCTTGGTAGAAGTTTAAAATTTTGTACAATTAACAACAATTTTCCTCTGAAAATATGACTTCAGACAGTGTATTCATTAAGGCCCAAAAAGGAAACAGATGGCAGATATATGTTCAAATCGGTATATGTGCAGAGTTTTAAAAATATTATTACAAATGTGTGGGCAGTTCAGAGAATATAGGAGATAATGGTGAGAGTGTCATGACTATTTCTACTCCTAAGATTAATTTATTGTCCTTTCCCAAGTAAAATTTTGTGTTTCCAAAATAGGAGGTGCAAAAATTCCCTTGATAACTTTCATCCTCATGAGATCGTTTTAATCTGGTGAGATAACTGTCTGAAACCAAAAATATTAGTTGCTGCAAGCAATGCTCTTTACAGAAGATGATGCAGGAAATGTTTGTGGAGGGAAGAAAAATAATTAACACAAAACAAATGTGATTCAGTATCTGCTTGTTTTTGCATCTGGTCATAAAATCTAAGTTAATCACAACTCTATCCTTCTACGCTCCATCCCACAGAATCCGATGCTGTCCCAGCTCCTTGCTTTAGTTTGTCATTGACAACAATAACTTGTCCAGTGAACACTAAAAGGTGTCTCAGTGAATCTCCTGAGTTTTAGAAATAGTCTTCTCTATCCTCATTGTATGCCAGAAATCACATTTCTATTTGCTAATAGGAGTCAGCACGCTGACTTCGTCTTTAAGCACTGGTCCAGAAAAATGAGGAGTTCAAAATTGCAGGTGGTATCTTAGCTTCTACTTACATAGGACTATGACTGTGTCCTTCCTTGTACACAAGAACATTCAAATTGATCAATGCCTCAAGATGTGGAAAAGGCAGAAAACATCTTCAAGTGTGTTATTGTTTTATTTAGAGAGGTCACACATGTTTCGTTCCTTGGTTTCTGACCTGTTCATTCTGGCTGTGAAGTAACTGGTCTCTAGACTAAAACATATTACTCAGAATTTTAGGGTAACGTACCTACCCCATAATATCATCTCCCAGCTGATGTCATAACAAAGTCTTCAGTAACACATTCCATTGTAATATCAGTCTAGCGTCTTCTGATTAGTGGAACACAGAGTAAGACTTACAAATACCATAGTTTGAGCCACTGCCATAAATCTAACTCTTGGTCAGAGTCTTTTTTGTGAGATATGACGGCAATCTGGAACACATTCTGTTAAGTCCTAAATAGGATGTTGGCAGAAATTTATGTTTGGACAGCAAATATGTACCAGGAATATCTTTTTACACTGTGAGACTATAGTATCACCCTCTATCATGAACAGGCTCTAATGCGATCCTTATTATGAGGGAATTCACAAAAAATTGTGACATATTGTATATTTGGCCTTGGTCTTTTTTGTTGGAAAATTAGACACTCAGAAGTAGTAGTAGCCAAAACAGTTTCAGTTCCACTAGAAAAAGATACTAATAAAATGATTGCAGTGCAGGAGGTTTCTTTGGAAGGTGCAGAAAAAACAAACCATGGGGTGGTGAAGTAATACAGAAAAAGGAAAGCAGCCAATAAGCGTGGGATTACTAAGTGCAGCCTCCACAGCGGGCAAGCAGAGCTTCATTCAGAGAAACTCAAGGAAAAAGTGTAAATCATACACATCATAACTGAGCTGTAGTACCATGAGGGAGCTGAGGCATCAATATATTAATTTCTATCAGTCATGAGTTGAAGTCTCTTATTAGTGGTAATAATTCCCAGGCGATTCTGGTCTGAGGTTTGTGAGAAAAAGAAGGGGCAGAAAAATATGCTTAGGCACCAACACAGATGCTGCAGCTTGACGTCAACTAAACACACTGGAAAGGAAGGGCTCAAGTGGTATTGGCAGGACACTGGCGGCAACTTCGAACACCTTACATCTCTGCCACTTTGACCATTTTGCAGAAAGACCCATTGAGCAAACATCAGAGGCCAAGGGCTTGGGAAGATGATATCCACAAAACAACTTACCACATTGGTCTGATTGTTACGCTTCTCCTCTAGTACAAACACTCCCTGGTGGCATTTATGTAGGATGTAAATATGTCCAATCTGAGAAATCCATGCACAGACTTGAGATCTCCTTTGTCACCAGTTTTCCATTTCGATCTTTACACGTTCCTCAACTTTCAGTGATTGACAGTCACCCAGGAGGCAGAATATTGTACGTCTCGGGTAATAGTTATTTCCACATGAAGTAGACATCAAGACATGGGAAAGCAAATCTTTGTAGGACCCGTCTTGGTGTGGATATAAGGCAGTAACCGTCCACTTCTGGCAGGTGCCCCTAAAGCATACAAAGTCATTTGTAATTCAGTTTTGGGATTTTCTTGCCCATTAACACATACAGGGACATCCTCATGAGATGTGAGTTGGGGGAGGCTATAAAGCAGTGGAAGCAGGTGCCATGGGAAGCTGTGCCTGCCTGTGCCATGTCCTAGAACCTTCTGCGCCTGCTTGTGCCCTGACTCCTGTAGAGTATTTCTATTTTACAATGAGATGGTAAAGTATGTGTCAAATTGTACGGTTCAATGAATTCGTAAAATACATTTCTTAGTGATTAGTATAACTCAGTTATTCGGTGTTCAATACTCCAAACAGTTATTTGGTGTGTTCAGTCTTTCAGCTGCTATAAACGTTCAGCTGCTCTCAAATGAAGAGTATGCTGTTTGAAAAACACACAACTTTTTCCAAAACCTTAGGGATTGTATTGGCAATTGCCAGACACTCCAGACAGCACCTCTGTTTTTCAGACTTTTCCAATATATCTGAGTGTGCTGAGTCATAAGGACCCAAGTGGCAGGGCAGCTGCAGTATACTACAGCCTGGACCTTCTTTAAGTTTTATTTTGTGCTGGCCCTAATCAAAACTGGCAGCTTGCAGGCAAATACTGGCAGGAAACTGGAGGAACCAACAGAGCCAGTGAGATGGCGGCCACAGCGTAGGGAAGCAACCCTGCCAGTGCTCTGTGGATTTAGGACGTCCATGTGATATTCACATAGCAACTTCTGCTAATCAACAGATATGAGCAGATGTACTGCTACTTTCTCGTAGAACAAAAAGTGATTTTATTGGCATTTTAAAATTCCTTATTCAACTCGTCAGGAATAGTTATAAAAGTTGGACTTAAAAAAGAAAAACCTAAGCTCTTTGAAGTCATAGCATTGGAAAGGAACTGTGACCTTCAGATCTTGATGATTCAGAAGAAAAAACAAAATGGAAACCCAAACATGTTAAAGTGAACTTGACCTTCTCCACTGATATTTCACATAAGGTCATATGCCAACCAGGTAACGAGTCACAGAGCTCACAGTCCCATTGGCCAAGGAGATAAAAATTGGCCACTAAGGAAGTCACTTTGTGAAGTAATAATGATAAGGGGATAATGGCATTGTTGAATAAGTGGCCCTCACTCCATCAATCAGGAATCAATGTAGGAATAATCTGGTTCCTAACAACATCTATTTCTATTATTATTAAAATGGAGAAATAACTACAGTGTGATCCTTACTCCCACACAACCCTGTGAGACAAGATGGGGCCAAATCACCATCCATGCTCTTATCTCCAAAGAACCCTACTATAAATTGGAACCACAGAGGTTTCTATTGATCAGAATACATTAAGAGTTGCCATCCAATAGCTGGGCCTTGTGGTGGGCACCTGTAGTCCCAGCTACTTGGGAGGCTGAGGCAAGAGAATCGCTTAAGCCCAAGAGCTTGAGGTTGCTGTGAGCTGTTATGTTACAGCACTCTACAGAGCGTGACAAAGTAAGACTCTATCTCAAAAAAAAAAAAAAAAAAAAGAGTTGTCATCCAATAATCCACGGAAGGACTGCATATCTAGCTTTCTCCAGTACAAAGTCGTCCTGGTAGATTACTACAGGATACTTTCAGGAAGGTTCACATCTATTCAAAGAATATAAGTGATTCACATATCTTGAGCCATAAAGGTTTATATTTTATTTGCTTAATTTGATTTTTAAATGCTAATAGCCTTCACTTTTGAAGCAGTTTTAGATTTACAGGAAAATCAGGATGAAGATACAGAGATTTCCCATATACCCCCTATCCCACATATGTCACAGTCTTGTCTATTATCAACATTCCCTACCACAGTGGTACACGTTTTTTACAATTTATGATCTTACACTGATATGTTATAGTCACCCTCAAATTAATAGTTTACAGTAGGGTTCACTGTTTGTATTGTATATTCTGTGGGTTTAGACAAATTTATTATGACATATATCCACAAGTATATTATCATACCGAATAGTTTCACTTCCCTAAAAATCCTCTGTGTTCCATCTATTCATCCTCCCTAACCCCTGGCAACCACCGATCTCATTATTTCTCCATAACTTTGCCTTTCTAGAATGGCACACAGATGGAATCTTCTAGTATATAACGGTTCCAGATTGTCTTCTTTCACTTAGTAATACACATTTAAGTCTGCTCTGTCTCTTCAAGACTTGACAGCTCATTTCTTTTCAGCACTAAATAACATTCCATTGTCTGGATGAATCACAAGTTGTTTATCCATGCACCTACTGAAGAACATCTTGGTTGTTTCCAAGTTTTAGGAACCATGAACAAAGGTGCTATAAACATCTGATTGCAAGTTTTGGTATGAACATAGATTTTCAACTCCTTTGGGGAACATAAATTTTCAACTCTTTCGCGGAACATAAATTTTCAACACTTTCGCGGAACATAAATTTTCAAATCCTTTGGGGAAATACATGTTTATTTATATTAAAAACTACCAAACTGTCTTCCAAGGTTGTTGTACCATTTTTCATTCCCATGAGCACTGAATGATAGTTCCTGTGGCTCCACATCCTTAATAGCACTTGGTGACAGTATTCTGAATTTTGGCCTTTCTCATGGGTGTACAGTGGTATCTCACCATCATTTCAATTTGTATTTCCCTTATAAGTGCAGCATCCTTTTATATGCTTATCTGCCACCTGAACAGCTTCTTTAAACAGGTTTCTATTAAAGTCTCTGGTCTATTTTTTTTAATTAAATCATAGCTGTGTACATTAATGTAGTCATGGGGTACAACAGGCTGGTTTTATATACATTTTGAAATATTTTCATCAAACTGGTTAACATAGCCTTCACAGCATTTTCTGAGTTATTGTGTTAAGATATTTATATTCTACATTTAGTAAGTTTAACATGTACCCTTGTAAGATGCACTGGAGGTGCCCATCAACCCACGAATGGATCAATAAATTGTGGCCACCGTGGAATATTATGCAGCCTTAAAGAAAGATGGAGACTTTACCTCTTTCATGTTTACATAGATGGAGCTGGAACATATTCTTCTTAGCAAAGTATCTCAAGAATGGAAGAAAAAGTATCCAATGTACTCAGCCCTACTATGAAACCAATTTATAGCTTTCATATGAAAGCTATAACCCAATTATAGCCCAAGAATATGGTGGTCTATTTTTTTTTAATTAAATCATAGCTGTGTACATCAGTATGATCATGGGGCACCATACACTTGGTTCATAGACCGTTTGACACATTTTCATCACACTAGTTAACATAGCTTTCCTGGTATTTTCTTAACTATTTTGCTAAGACCTTTACATTCCACATTTACTAAGATTCACATCTACCCTTGTAAGATGCACTGCAGGTGTAATCCCATTAATCCCCCTCCCTCGACCTACCTTCACCCTCCCTCCCCTCCCTTTCCCCCTTCTCACTATTCTTAGGTTGTAACTGGGTTATAGCTTTCATGTGAAAGTCCTAGATTAGTTTCATAATAAGGGTGAGTATATTGGGTACTTTTTCTTCCATTCTTGAGACACTTTACTAAGAAGAATATGTTCCAGCTCCATCCATGTAAACATGAAAGAGGTAAGGTCTCCATCTTTCTTTAAGGCTGCATAGTATTCCATGGTGTACATATACCACAATTTATTAAGCCATTCATGGATCAATAGGCATTTGGGCTTATTCCATGACTTAGCAATTATGAATAGGGCTGCAATAAACATTCTGGTACAAATATCTTTATTACGATTTGATTTTTGGTCTTCTGGGTATATGCCCAGTAGAGGAATTACAGGATTGAATGGCAGGTCTATTTTTAGATCTCTAAGTGTTCTCAATATATATTTCCAAAAGGAATGTATTAATTTGCAATTCCACCAGCAGTGCAAAAGTGTTCCCTTTTCTCCACATCCACGCCAACATCTCTGGTCTTGGGATTTTGTGGTATAGGCTAGTCTCACTGGAGTTAGATGATATCTCAAAGTAGTTTTGATTTGCATTTCTCTGATGATTAAAGATAATGAGCATTTTTTCATATGTCTGAAGGCCGCGCACTTGTCTTCTTCAGAGAAGTTTCTCTTCAAGTCCCTTGCCCAGCCTGCGATGGGATCCCTTGTTCTTTTCTTGCTAACGCGTTTGAGTTCTCTGTGGATTCTGGTTATTAAACCTTTGTCGGAGACATAACCTGCAAATATCTTCTCCCATTCTGAGAGCTGTTTGCTTGCTTTAGTTACTGTGTTCTTGGCTGTGCAGAAGCTTTTTAGTTTGATCAATTTTTTTTAATAGATTTTTTAATGCTTGAGTTTTCAGAGTTTTTTCTTTGTTTGTTTGGTTTGGTTTGGTTTTGTAGATATTTTGGATAGCACTCATTTAACAGATATGTCTTTTGTAAATGTTTTTCCCAATTTTTGGCTTGCCTTTTCATTCTCCCGACAGTATCTTTCTCAGGTCAAGAGTTTTTAATTTAAAGCCCAGATTATTGATTCTTTCTTTCATGGATCACACCATTTGTGTTGTATCTAAAAAACCATCACCAAACCCAGGATCCTCTGGATTCTAAATACAAATTTTATGTTCTTCTCAAAAATAGTAAATCAAAATAGTTATAGTAAATAATAATGTATTCCATTTTCAAAATTGCTGACAGTGTATTTTAAGTGTTCTCACTAAGAAAATGATAAATATTTGAGGTGATACATATTTTAAATAGTTTGAGCTATTCCACATTTGGTGACTATTTCCAAGCATGATGATGTATGTAATAAATATATACAATGTTTATTCATCAATTCAAATAAATGGATAAAAACAGACCATGGGCTTAAATGAAAAATGCAAAACTATAAAACTCCTAGAAGATAACATGGAAGAACATTTTCTTTTTATCACACAATGAAATTGATTTTTTTATGTACACTCCCATGAATTTTAATACATGTATAAATTCATGTAATCACCAATAAAATAAAGAAACAGACCAGTTCCAGCAGCCCCAAACATGCTCATACCCTTCTTTTGTATCCACACCAAGTCTCCATCTGTGGCAATCACTGATCTTCTATCACTACAGTATTTCCTTTTCCGGAATGTTTTATAAATGGAATCATACAGCATGTAACTCTTCAAGACTTGTTTCTTCAATTTAGCTTGAAGATTCTGGAATTCATCCAAGTTATTATGTGTATTTCATTGCCTTTTATTGCAAATTAGCATTCAATTGTATAGCAATTCCAGGGTTTGTTTATCCATTTACCTATTGAAGCACATTTGGATTGTTTCCACTTATTGAAAATTATTAATGAAAATTCTATAAATATTTGTGTACAGACTATGTGTGAACATAAGTTTTCATTTCTTTCAAGTAAACACCTAGAAATGGGATTTCGAGAATGTATGGTACATACATATTTAAGTGCATAAGATAATACTAAATGGATTTTCAGAGAATATGTAACATTTTGCATTCCCGCCAATGATGCATTAACAGATCCACTTGCTCTACAAAGTTGTTCACACTTGACATTGTCAGGATTTTTTTTATTATTTCAGCTATTTTAACAGATGTGTAGTGGTATCTCATCCTGGCATGCTTTGCTTTGCATTTTCCTAATGACCAATGGTAGTAAAATATTTTCATGTGTTTAATTTCCTTTTATATGCCACTTTTTAAACTGAGGTATCTGTTTAAGTCTTTCACCTATTTTTTTATGTCAAATTCATAGGGGGATACAAATGATTAGGTTGTATTCTTTGCATTTCTTAGGTAAAGTTCAAGTTGTTGTTAAGTCCTTCACCCTCAATGATAATCTTTCTTACTGTTGAGTTTTGTGTAGATATTTTAGTATATTTCATTTTATTTGAGATTTTATATTCCTATCTAGTGAAATTGCAATCTATGAGTAAGTTCTGGATATTGATGATACTGATGTATGATCACCTAAAACAGCTTATAAAAGAGAAAACTTGCTATAGTAAGCAGAGGAATTCTATGATACAGGCACATGGATATATCCAGAGGAAGTAAACAAGGAAACAAGAATAGGGTATGTGGAACAAGGCAGGTGTTCTAACCATTCATTGTCAAAAATAGACAACCTATGCTAAGAAAATACACAAAAATGTACTCTATGAGCTCAAGTTTGGTGAGAAAAAAAATCACATTTTAAGTAAATCAGGATAATATATATTTGATTTCAGGTTTAAGTAGAAAAGCAGGTGCTTTAGGCCAGAGCTTTGTAATATTTTGTATAGACACGTAACAAGAAAAACAGTTTTTATATAAACACGGGTTGTAGAAAGATCTTAACTCTTTATGTGGAAAATGAACAATTGATTGTTTTCTATTGTAAATTGACAATTTAGAATTGTATAAATTTGTGTAGTTAAAAAGGTGATGCAATAATTTAATTAAGTCCACATTTCTATAATGTGGAATAATTGAATCAATCTAGTTAATATATCTATCACTTCAAATATTTATATCTATGAGCTGAGGAATGCTACCTGTAACTAAAGATTAGTCTTCTAATACCTACTATTAGTTAATTGCTGTCTCATTATCTCTTTAATTGATTTCTAATGGGCTGTAGCCTGATACATGTTTTCTCCAGGCTAAATATTATAAGGATGAAATGATCTCTCACTTCTGAAATTGTGAACTAGCAGAGCACCTGCCACTCCCAGTTTGTTTTCATCTTTAGGCAGCCATAAAGTGTAGATACACATGTGAAGCAGATAAAGCAGTTTAGCATTGTCATCTGCCTGCCTTTCTTCATCTGCAAAAACTAATTTTCCCTATAAATCAAAATGCATGTTCTTATGTTGGTTTTACAAGGTCATCCCAATCTATTTCACACAATATCTTACTTACAGTTGCTCAGATAAGCTATGCATTTGATTTTTTAAAACAAAACCATTGGAGGCGGAGCACGATGGCAGACGGGAAGGATGTGTAGCCCACCTCTCCCAAGTCACCTCTCCCAAGGTGAGAGGGAGGGGGGTCTGGACCTTTTCCCCGAGTGGATTATTGGTGTAGACAGACAGCTGGAGACGCTTAGTGAATTGGTGGATTGCTGTATATGAGGTGTAATTTAAAACCATGGACTCTGTTGTAGAGATTTCCCCTGCCTGGCCATGGTGGCCAGCAGGCCCCTCCCTCATGGAGGACAGCAGTTTGCAATTCCTGGAAAAACTCAATTGATGAAAATTTATTCCTGAGCTGAGTTTGGCAACCAGAAAGGGGTGCCGCCCAGAGCCACAAGGGGCTAAGCAACCCAATGGAAAGTTGAAAGGAAGGGATCCCACCCAGGAAACAGACATTTTTAATTGTCCAAAATGGTGTACACCTTCTCCCAGAACAATAGGAGTGATTAAATAGACCGGACCATTCCTGGTGGGGAATATTGGTGTGGGCCGGTAGTTCAGGCTGTGTGGCGAACTGGTGGGTGGTTGGACTCAAAACTCCAGATTCAAAAGTGAGACTCTGAGCCACAAAAACTGAGGAAAAGGTCTCCATGTGCAGCAGCTGCAGGAGATGGGGAGTGGGGGGAGTGGGGGGGTGGGGGTGGCAGCAGCCCCACCCCCACAGCTGATTGCAGTTGCCAGTTTGCAGGAGAACGTGGGAGCAGAGTGGAAAGATTTGTGAAGCATGCACTGAGTTGGGAGGTCGGATAGGAGTGCTGTCTGGAACAGAGCAGCCGAGGTGGGACAAAAATTAGGAAATAAACTTTTATGGAAACTCCACGATTGGCCAGGTAGGGTGGTTACCGTGGTAACAATGTAAACTTTGAATCAGGTATAAGCCTAGTAACCACTCACAGTACCACCTGGTGTCCAGAAAGTATATTGCATTATAAATATATTCCTATGAAAGTTGATCCCTACGTCATACATATAGATGTATATTTCTATATATATACAAGAATAATATTTTTGTGGTTGGTGCCCTTTTTTTCTTTTTTTCTCATCATGTTTTTGGAGGAGCTATTGTTAATTTTTTTTCTATTTTTAATTTTTTCTTTCTTCTTTTTTAACTTTTTTATGAACACCACTTTTTTTTTCCATCTTGCTCCCTCTTCTTCCCTTCTTATGGTTTCTGAGAGTGCTTACATCAGATTTTTAGAGGTTTTTTGTTCGTTCGTTTGTTTTGTTTGTTTTTTACCTTTTTTCAATTATTTTACGATTATTATTATTGTAGTTCTTTGTTGTCTGTATTTCTGTGTTTCTGATTGTTCATGCATCTGTGGGTTTGTGTGTCTGGTAGCCTTTTTATCTGTTTATTTACTTAATTGGTCTCAGTGTGTTTGGTGTTTTGCTAAATCCTCAGGTTGCTATTTTCCCTAACTCCAATTTTCACATTCAACAAGAACAAGGGGGTACGGGGGACAATGGCTGATTGGAGCCAGCTCTCAATAGAAGCTCCAGTCCAGAGGGAGAGATAACGACCAGAAAGAACCCAACAAAGCTGAAGGAGGGGAGCCAAGCTGAGAGATGAGATCAATAATTGCTCTTCTTCCCTGCTGAGGCAAGCTTCAACTCCAAAGAAACTATTTTCAGGTACAGATCCCATTCCAAAGAGGTTGTGTGGCCATCCCCTCCCCTAAAAGAGTTGCTTGCTTACTATGGGATTTCTACTGGTGAGTGATAAACTGAGGCTCTCCTTCCTCACCCCACCAAAGGGAATTGCTGGAAGTTGGGACTCTTTCTCAAAAGAACCCCTGGGGTAAGTCTAGGAATTCATTGTCTGGCAGGAAATTTGAACAAATATTTTCCTTGCCACCTTGATCCTTCAGTCTACCCACCACCACCACCCCCCAGCCTGGCAGTCTAGAAGTCCAACTCCTCCAGAATCCAGATTGTCTGCATTTCTTGGCTAGGATCGGGCATTGCATAGGCAGTGCAGTATAGCTATGCTGTACCTGTGAATCCTGTAACTGCATAGAAAGACATAGAGGGAAAGGTGACTGACCTGGCCCCAAAAAAGTGTATCTCAGCAGCAGACGGAGGCTTGGGTTCCTGCACTGCAGGTGGAGGCTCAGAAACTGCTGAGGTGCATGAACCCAAGAGGGGGCACCTCCCACCCAACTTCAGCATTAGTAGAGTGATCCTGCTGGGGTCTAACTCTGGAGAGTCATCTCCCCAAACCAGTGGCCTGCCAGAGGGAACCAGACCTCACCCTATAGGAATTCCAGAGCTCCAGAACAGTGGCAACAAAGGTGCCGTGGCTGAGGGAGAAATTCTTTTGCTGTCTGGATATCCTCAGGTTTGGACTGAGCTCAGGTGGAACTTTCTTCACCTGCCATTGAGCTCCTGAGGCAGGTAGACCTCAGCTTCCCCTTCTGGATGGTGGTAGACTGTGGTAACCATGAGGAGGAGGCAAGGACCTCACTTTGATCTGGCAGGCACATAGCCCTGGCACATTTGCTTATTGGACAAAACAGGGCCACAGAGACTGGGTTAACAGAGACTACTGGTGGGAATACTAGAGACTGGGGTGACCAAAGTCCAGTGGTGAAGGACGACCAAGGTGTGGTAAGAGGCATCAACCCCCTGGCTCTACCTCCCACTGGATGGGCCTCTCTAACCCCTCAAAGCACCAGAGGCACTCAAATCACACTTGAGCTGCCAATAGACCCCTAACATGTAGTTGCTGGAGTCCTCTTGAACTCTCCAGCTACAGAGTGGGGGCTGTTTGGAACAATTGGTCTGGAACTCTTGAACTGGACAAATTACACAAGGATCCTCCAAGGTGCGACCCTGGTTTTAATGTAGTGGGAAAGTTTGATTGTCCTCGTCCAGATATTACCCATGGGAAAGGGATGTCCTAGTTGCTTGTATTACACCAAAGCTGAGACTGCAACCTAGAGTTGCTGATTCACTAGGAATGGACAGAGATCAGCTGAATACAAGGCAGAGCCACCTACCCCCACTACACCAAGCAGGCCTCTAGAGTCACAGACTGTAGTACTGTACCAGTCCTTTGAAAAATTGTACAGGAAAAGCTGCAGTCACCAGTCCAAGTTCCTAGGTGAAGGGCTGGTCAACCACAACCACAGAAGTTTCCAGTCCAATTTCTCCTTACCTGCTCATCTAGCTAAACACTGAAAAACAATCATGGGGCGGAATCAGCAGGAAAACTCTGGCAGCATGAATAAACAGAACAGTTCTACTCCCCCAAAGAATGACAAACAGCCAATCCAGAGGATCCCATTTACAAACAGATAGCTGAGATGTCTGAAATTGAATTTAGAATTTGGATTGCAAACAAGATCAACAGAATGGAAGTAAAGATGGAGGTAGAAATTGTAGGATTAATTCAGAAGATGTCTCAAGAATTCAATGAATTCAAAAACACAATCACCAAATGTTTAGGCACATTGAGAAAAGAAGTTGCAGCCTTACATGATATGAGAAATACAGTAGAATCCCTCAGTAACAGAATGGAATAGGCAGAAGAAAGGATTTCAAACATCAAAGACAAAGCTTTTGAATGATCCCAAACATTCAAAGAGGAAGAGAAATGGAGAGCCAAACAGATCATTCTCTCAGAGAGCTCTGGGATAACTCGAAGAAAACTAATATGCCTTATAGGGATTCCTGAAAGTGATGAAGTAGCTTCACAAGGCACAGAGGCCCTTCTTCATGAGATTATGGAAGAGAACTTTACATACATGCCAAGAGATCCTGAAATCCGGATAGCAGATAGTTTCAGAACCCCAGCACAATTCAACCCAAATAAGACATCCCCCAGGCACATCATAATTAACTTTACTAAAGTTAATATGAAGGAGAAAATCCTGAAAGCAGCCAAACATAAAAAAACCATAACCTACAAGGACAAGAATATTAGAATGACTGCTGATCTCTCTGCTGAAAACTTTCAAGCCAGTAGAGGGTGGTCATCAACTTTTAATTTCCCAAAACAAAATGACTTTCAACCCAGGATCCTCTACCCAGCTAAACTGAGTTTCATTTATGATGGAGAAATTAAATACTTTAATGACATCCATATGTTGAAGAAATTTGCCATAACTAAACCAGCTCTCCAGGATATTCTCAGACCTATTCTCCATAATGGCCAGCACAACTCTCCACCACAAAAGTAAACTCAGTCTGAAACTTTTGATCAAATTCCAAATTCCACAGTGGTGAAATGATTAAAAATGTCCACTGGTCTTTCGAAAAACTCAATACCCAAAATAATACCAGGTCTATCAATAATCTCAATTAATGTAAATGGATTAAATTGTTCTCTAAAGAGGCACAGGCTGGCTGACTGAACACAAAAATTCAGACCAGATATCAGCTGCATACAAGAATCTCATCTTACCTTAAAAGATAAATATAGACTCAGGGTGAAGGGATGGTCATCTATATTCCAGGCACATGGAAAACAGAAAAAAAGCAGGTGCTGCAATTTTATTTGCAGATACAATAGGCTTTAAACCAACAAAAGTAAGGAAAGATAAGGAGGGTCACTACATATTTATTAAGGGCAGGACTCAATATGATGAGATTTCAATTATTAATATTTATGCACCCAACCAAAATGCACCTCAATTTATAAGAGAAACTCTAACAGACATGAGCAACTTGATTTCCTCCAGTTCCATAGTAGTAGGAGATTTTAATACCCCTTTAGCAGTGGTGGATAGACCCTTCAAGAAGAAGCTAAGCAAAGAAATTTTAGATTTAAACTTAACAATCCAACAATTGGATTTAACAGATATTTACAGAATATTTTATCCTAACAAAACTGAATACACATTCTTCTCATCAGCTCATGGAACATACTCCAAAATTGATCACATCTTAGGTCACAAATCTAACCTCAGCAATTTTAAAAGAATAGAAATTATTCCATGCATCTTCTCAGACCATCATGGAATAAAAGTGGAACTCAGTAACAACAAGAACCTGCATACTCATACAAAAACATGGAAACTGAATAACCTAATGCTGAATGATAGCTGGGTCATAGACGAGATTAAGAAGGAAATAAACAAATTTTTGGAACAAAACAACAATGAAGACACAAATTGTCAGAACTTCTGGGATACCAGAAAGACAGTCCTAAGAAGGAAATTGATAGCACTGCAAGACTTCCTCAAGAGAACAGAAAGAGAGGAAGTTAACAACTTAATGGGACATCTCAAGCAATTGGAAAAGGAAGAACATTCCGATCTAAAACCCAGCAAAAGAAAAGAAATAACCAAAATTAGAGCAGAATTAAATGAAATTGAAAACAAAAGAATTATACAACAGATCAATAAATCCAAAAGTTGGTTTTTTGAAAAGATCAATAAAATAGATAAACCTTTAGCTAACCTAACCAGGAAAAAAGAGTAAAATCTCTAATCTCATCAATCAGAAATGACAAAGACGAAATAACAACAGACTCCTCAGAAATTCAAAAAATCCTTAATGAATACTACAAGAAACTTTATTCTCAGAAATATGAAAACCTAAAGGAAATTGATGAATACTTGGAAGCACAACACCTCCCAAGACTTAGCCAGAATGAGGTGGAAATGTTGAACCGGCCTATATCAAGTTCTGAAATAGCATCAACTATACAAAATCTCCCTGAAAAGAAGAGCCCAGGTCCAGATGGCTTTACATCAGAATTCTACCAAACTTTTAAAGAGGAACTAGTACCTATATTACTCAAACTTTCCCAAAATATAGAAAAAGAAGGAATACTACCCAACACATTCTATGAAGCAAACATCACCTTGATCCCCAAACCAGGAAAAGACCCAACAAGAAAAGAAAATGATAGACCAATATCACTAATGAATATTGATGCAGAAATATTCAACAAGATCCTAGCAAACAGAATCCAGCAACACATCAAACAAATTATACAAAACAACCGAGTGGGTTTTATCCCAGGGTCTCAAGGTTGGTTCAATATACATAAATCTATAAATATAATTCAGCACATAAATAAATTAAAAAACAAAGACCATATGATTCTCTCAATTGATGCAGAAAAAGCTTTTGATAATATCCAGCATCCCTTCCTGATCAGAACACTTAAGAAAATGGGTATAGAAGGGACATTTCTTAAACTAATAGAGACCATCTACAACAAACCTACATCCAGTATCGTATTGAATGGAGTTAAATTGAAACCATTTCCACTCAGATCAGGAACCAGGCAAGGTTGCCCATTGTCTCCATTGCTCTTTAACATTGTAATGGAAGTTTGGCAATCAAGGGTATTCATATAGGGCCAGAAGAGATCAAACTTTCGCTCTTCACAGATGATATGATTGTATATTTGGAAAACACCAGGGATTCTACTACAAAACTCTTAGAAGTGATCAAGAAATACAAAGAATTTATTGTGGTCTCTGTGCAGTTAAACCTCTCTGCTAATGATTACCTGTATTTGCAGCCACTCCTCAGAGCTACCCCATTTCCCCAAAAATAAGACATCCTCCAAAAATAAGACCTACTTACAGGAAAGATAAGACGTCCCCTGAAAATAAGACCTAGCGCATCTTTGGGAGCACACCTTAAAATAAGACACTGTCTTATTTTCGGGGAAACAGGGTAGCATTACCACCTGAGCTCCACCTACTACCATCAGGCTTAGATTCGTATGTACAGTTCATAGTCAGGTTTGCACTCCTCTGAGAATCTAATACTGCTACTGATGTGACATGAGGCACAGCTCAGGCAGTGATGTGAATGATGGGGAATGGCTGCAAATACAGATGAGGTTTCTCTAGCAAGCCTGCTGCACACCTTCTGCTTTGTGAGTCACTTCTTAACAGGCCATGGACCTGGACTTGGACCAGTCTGCAGCCCAGGGTCTGGGGACCCCAGACATAAATACCAACTTGTATTTTGCATCAGTTTGTTTTATTGAATTTTTTAGTATCTACCTAAATGTTGTGAGGGTGATAAGACAAATAAGACATAATCATTGCCAGAGAAGTTGTTAATTCTTAGGGAAACTAACAAACAAATAATATAGGCAATCAAAAATTACAAATACTGTGACTACTTACTACTACTCATTCCAATCACAAATTACAAATATTATAAATACTGTGACTACTTACAACATAACCTCATTTTACCAATGGCAAGGATCAAATAACTATTATTTTGCTCAACTTTAATATATTATATAAACATAAAGACATGTAGATAGGTTCTACTTGGTACATTCAATATATGATTTTATTTACATACATATTTGAAATCATATGGTTATGAAATATATCAATTTAGAAATATAAATTTTCCAATTCAGTTTTATGGAATGCTTGTATTCAAATATTTACAATTAACTTCAACATAAATATCATCTCCAAAGGCAAGAGTACTCATACCATTTTTCAGGTCACATTATTTTTACTTCTTTCTAACTAGTTGGAAATATTTGTAAGCTCTTATATGATGCTTCTGTTAATACAAACTTTATCCTAAGCCATGCAAACTCTTTCATGTAACATTAGACCTTTTTGCTTTTTTTCCCTTGTTTTGGTAAAAGTTTATGAATGGCAGAAGATATTTGTATGCTATGACTCTGACAAAGGGCTGCTAAGTAGATTCTACAAAGAACTCAAATTAATCAACAAGAAAAGAGCAAACAATCTCCTTTATAAGTGGGCAAGAAAACTTCTCTGAAGATGACAGATGAATGGCCAACAAACACATGAAAAAATGCTCATCATCCCTAATCATCAGAGAAATGCAAATCCAAACCTCTCTGGGATATCACCTAACTCCAGTGAAATTAGTCCACATCACAGAGTCCCTAATCTGCAGATGTCAGTGTGGATGTGGAGAGAAAGGAGCACTTGTGCAAAGCTGGTAGGATTGCAAACTAATACAACCTCTATGGAAAGAAGTATGGAGAATTCTCAAATAATTGAAAGTGGACCTTCTTACTTGATCCTGCAATCCCATTACTGGATAACTACCCAGAAAAACAAAAGTCATTTTACCACAAGGACATTTGTACCAGAATGTTTATTGCAGCTGAATTCACAATTTCTAAGACCTGGAAGCAATCCAAGTGCCCATGAACCCATGATTGAATTAACAAACTTCACTATATGGAGACCACAGAGCACTATTCAGCCATAAGAAAAGATGGAAACTTTGCATCTTTTATATTTACCTGATGGACTTGAAACACATGCTTCTTAATAAAGTATCTCAGGAATGGGGGGAAAAGTGTCCAGTGTGCTAAGTACTAATATGAAACCAATATATAAAAACTGTATGCCCACATGAAAAAGAATTTTAAAAGTCACCCTAGCTAGGTGACATATGTCAGTGGTTAGTGCCCTGGCCCTGCTTACCAGATGTGGTGAGTTTGAAAAAAAAAAGCCAGAAAAAACATACTAAAGAAAAAAACATTTTACAGCAATTTTTAAAGTATTTTTATTGTGTATTTAAGTCTGCAAACTCATCCTAGAAAAAGTGCCCCATAGCTCATATGGTCACCAGATGGCCAAGGACAGGACTTTGAAGGTGACCATAGTGGTATACAGTAATGCGATATGTAACACTTTTCCTACAATGAGTTCTTGAGCTTAACTGTCAGACCTCATATGATGACAGTTCTGATGGCCATTCTAGAAAAAGAGTTCCAGAATTGTTTTGAAGGGTGGGCTCGGCACAGGCATCAGTGCATAGCTTCCCAAGAGAAGTACTTTGAAGGTGATCACAGTGCTATTCAGCAATGAGACATGTAGCACTTTCTCTAGGATGAGCTTGAGAGCTTAATTGTCTGACCTTGTATTCAAGGTCTGCAACATGAGATTATGGAATACGTATGGCTAGTAAAACGATAACTAGAGTGAAGCAAATTAGCACATCTATCATCTCACATAGCTGTTTTTCCTGGGGTGCCCATTTATAGGGGTCTTCAACTTAAAATAACAACTCATTCCACTGTACATGTTTTATATGAATCTTCCATATTTGCATTTTACTATAAAATACAAAAGAATAATCAAATTAATTTAAAATTAGCCCAATCTTTCATTGTGTGGATACATAATGTTTTATAATTCTAAGTCTCTATAATTATATAGGTTATTTCTACTTTTGTACTATATAATGTTGTAATAAACAAAATTTAGCTAAATATTTATGCACATCCTTAATTTTATCTTAAGACTAAATCCTGGAAGGTGAATTCCTGGATCAGAGGGTGTGTCAATTTTCTGGCTTCTTGCATATGTAGCCAACACATCCTTTGGAAAGATGGTTACTTCTTTTTTTTTTTTTTTGTAGAGACAGAGTCTCACCTGATCGCCCTCAGTAGAGTGCCGTGGCGTGACACAGCTCACAGCAACCTCCAAATCCTTGGGCTTAGGCGATTCTCTTGACTCAGCCTCCCAAGTAGCTGGGACTACAGGCGCCAGCCACAACGCCTGGCTATTTTTTGGTTGCAGTTTGGCCGGGGCTGGGTTTGAACCCGCCACCCTCGGCATATGGGGCCGGCGCCCTACCCGCTGAGCCACAGGCGCCACCCGGTTACTTCTTATTGTACAGGCTACCACACCCTCTTACATTGCTTGCAATATTGATTATATTTCTGCAAGTTTGATTTTTAAAACATTCTAATTTTAAAACATTGAAAACATTATTGAGTTTCAGTTACATGAATTAGAAACGCCCTATTATGAGAAAGCAGATTGGGATAAATCCAACAATATAGGCGAGGTGAATCCAGTTGTGTTATTACTGCGATTTGTATTAATTCAGAGGGTAACAAAAACTTCAACAATGATATATTCAAGAAAGTCATTCCATCTATTTTAATTTCAGATGCTTAGAATAAAATGTACTATCTGCTATTTAGGTCAATTGCAACTATTATGCAAAATGGACCAACATAAAAGACAAAGTAACCATAATTCATATTTTAATAGACTTGTCTCTATAATGTCAAAATGAAAATGGCAGTGTGCGAATCATTGCTCCAGGAAAATAGAGAAGGAGAGGAACAGCTTTTTTAGTTGTTGGCTGGAGCCTAATACCCATCTTACTGACAACTATTTGTCTAAATGGTTTTAAAACAGGCACTTAATTTTAATGAGTGGGTGGAGGGAGCTTCACCTTTGGATACTCACAGAAACTAAAATGTACTTTGAAATAGGACTGCAAGTTAGAAGCATAGTAGAAATTAACTCATTAAATACCAATGGGTGTGCACACGTGTACTAGATGCTCATAAGCTACAGGCAGAAACAGCTATGACAACGTATTACTGTTGTTTTATCTGGGTTCTAATTCATCTAGAGGATAATACCTTCACCTCTACCATGTTGAGCTACTCTTCTTTAGCATGACTGGTGGTCAGGGGGGAGCACTGATTTTTTTTCCATGCAAGTTTAGCCATATACTCTAGACACAACCACTACTCTGGGAAGATATTCTTCTTCCAATAAGAAACTTTAATTTTGGTAAAGACCCTACTACTGTTGCAGAGTACTGTGCTCTCTGCCATGTCAAGATGTTTCTGCTCAACACCATGGTTGTCTCCTGTAAGGCATCGCCATCCAGACGCACTTCCCATACCCCTGAAACTGGCTGGTGCTCTATGGTTGGGATGAAGTGGTGGAAATACCCCTCTCCTTTTTGTGTTACATGTCTCAAGAAAGTTTCTAACGTTGTTCTGGTGTACTCTTTTATTAAGTTTGTTTGTATTACAAGTTTTCCAGCTTATACATGTATACCACTAACTTTCTAACATACGCCCCAGTCAGAAAGTGAGAGTAGACCCTATAGCCCCCACTGGTGTGGATTCTCAATTTTTCTTCCCCCAACCACCAAATTCACTGAGGCACTCTGTAAGATGAATTAATCCTCTCCCAAGTGGTTTGCCAGTCTTCATATAAATAAGCATCTTTTAGGCTTCTTACCATTTCTCTTGATATGTATAAATACATCAGATATCCAGAAATGAATATGGTATAATCCCAATCTGAGACTTTACCTATAAGTTATTAATTTAATGATAGCTCAAGTAGGATGAGGAATGGACTGAGTTTAGCTAAGCCACATTCCTTATTACCCACTAGACTCTCCCTCCTACTATTTTGTCTTGGCCTTATTCAAACACCTGAGTTCAGACTAGCTTTGTTGTTTTTATACTTAGTAACTTGCAGGGAACTTGCTCGTTTCCGGAGAAGAATGAAAAATAATCACTAATAGACTGAACCAAGGATAAAAAGAATAAAATAAGAATTTTCATGTTATTTCAACAATTTTTGATAGTTATCTATTAGTACCTTTAAGACATTTTAATTTTTTCTCAATTGCCTATTTTAGTTAATTAGCAAGTTACTAATTACAGAGTATATTATATATTTTCATGACTCTTTGTCTTTAAATCTCAAAGACAAGAACTGGAACAAGTAACTATTAAATTTTAGAAGAATAAATTATCCCTGAGGTTATATATGTCAACAGAAAAGAACCCAAAGTCTGTAAAATAATTTAAAGAGGTTTATTCTGAGCCAAATGTGGGTGACTATGGCCAGGAGAGCCAAGCCCAGGAATTCTTGAGCAAACAGTCTCACTGTGGCTGGGTAACAGTTGGTTTTATACATTGCAGGGAGACAGAAATTACACAGGAAATCATAAATCAACAAATGGAAGGCATGCATTGCTTTAGATTAGAAAGATAGGACATTTCAATGCAGGACATTACAGGTTACAGGTGAATTTAAAAATTCTTTGATTTGAAATAGGTTGAAGAAATACTCACAATATTTGAAGTCAACATAAGGAAGTCTGTTAATCAGCCACAAGCCACCATACATATGCAGGACATACACCCAGACCCAAGTGATCTGTTAAGGAAACTGATGACCTGCAGGTGTGATTTAAGCTTTGTCTTGCACAGCCTTAGGCCTGTTAATGTGTTATAAAAGATGCCTGCAAGAGAGGAAGAGGCATGAGAAGGCATGTCTGGCCTCCCTTGTCAGGGCCAGAAACTCAGCTTTAGAGTATTCTTGTGGCCCCCTTGGCCAAGAGAAGGTCCAGCCAGTTAGCTGGGAGAAGGGGGCTAAGATTTTATTTTAGTTTACATATGGTTTCAATTTTCCATATGTGTTTTTAGCTTTTCCCTATTAGGAAATTCCAAGGCCATACGACCCTCCCTCTTTTCCTCCTTTCTCTCTTTCTCTTACTATTCACTCTCTTCCACTGTGTTCCCTGGCTACTGGTTTTAAGCATATTTTGACACATACCTCTCCCAACCATTTCAAATACTTATCCTTGAATCCACTCTTTCGACTAATGATTATTATCACAACTCTTTTAAAGGCTTATTTTTCTTACACACTAAATTTGAACCAGAACCAAACCTAATTTTCAACAGGTAAATAGCCTTCTCCTTCAGGGAATATTAATCATTGCTCTTTTTCTTTGAAGGTATTAGAAAACCCAATTCCCAATTCAAATTGACATAATTAAAAGTAAGGGGAGAGAGAATATGGTCTCACGTGTTTGGAAAGTCCAGGTAATATTAGTCTGAGGAATGGCTGGATTCTGGAGCTGAAATTGCTGGCTGTTTTCCTTGTGGTGGCTCCATTTATTGCTATATTTTTGTTCTTACAGAAGGATGGCTGCCAGATGTTCCAGGCTTTTATCCAAACCTCCTGGCAGCTCCAGTGGAACACATGTGTCTTCCTCATTAATATTTCAACAAGTGGCCTAGAATTGAGTCTCCTTGAGTCTAACTGGTAATAAGCCCATCACCATAATAATTAGAGTATAACATTCTGACAAGCAGAGAATGAAACATTCATCTACACAGGAAGGAGTAATCTCTTAAATAAAAAAAAAAAAATCCAAGTTTCATTACTAAATGAAGGAGACCAATGCTAAGCAGAAGAAAATGCCAGATTTAATGCCCAATCTTTCCATGTGACCATTTCATGTGGGAAGAAAATGAATGACAATATATAATTAGGTTATATGGCAAGACTCTTCACCATCTATATGGAGTAATTCATTAATCCTCAACCTTGTCCAAGAAATCTACTGAACAGTGTTTGAAAAAAGAACTGAAAGCTGGGTACAGGCTCATGCCTGTATTCCTAGCCCTTTAGGAGCTTAAGACAGGAGTATTGCTTGAGAATAGAAGTTAGAAATCAGCCTGAGCAAGAGTGAGACTCAAACTCTACAAAAAAAAAAAAAAAAAAACAGAAAAATTAGCCAGGCATGGTGGCACGTACCTGTAGTCCCAGTTACTTGGGAGTCTGAGGCAGGAGGATCCTTTGAGCCCAGGAGTTAGAGGTTCCAGTGAGCTATGATGATGCCACTGAACTCTAGCCAGGGTGACAGGGCGAGACCCTATCTCAATGTAAAATATAATTACTTAAATTAAAAGAAAACACAATTAGTTCTTGAACTTCCCTTCTCACTCTATGGTATCCTGGTTAATATCTGATTAACTTGTTACTGGCTTACATTCCACTACCAATTACTGGGATGACATTCAGCCACTACATTCTTTGCTTTTGCTCCAGGTCTTAAACCTGTGTTTTACCCCATAATGAAATTTGTGTTCTGTTGCTTGGTGCATTATGTGCTTGAGCTAATCATGTATTAAAGAACCTCCTACCTGTGACACCAGACCTCTTATACCTGGATATTGGCCTTACCGATGTCTCTACCAGCAAGTCGCCAGTTCCTGATTTTTATATCTCATTCTGCTTTGGGGGAAAGATTAGGCATCAGTTTTAGTTTAAAGTTTTTAGAGTGATTTCCTGATGATGAGCACTGTTTAAGCCTGGTGCATATGACTTGAGAGTAAGTAAGCATTGAGTGCCTTCATCCCAATAATGGTAGCAGGGAAGTAGCAGCTCTAGCTCTGTATCTTATCCAAGAGTCAGGTATTTTCTCATTTAACCTTTTACACTTTTGCAGGCTTATAATCCCAAAGCATCCCTATTAGGTAGCTAAACACCTGGGTTTAATAAGCAGCATAGTAGGGCAATGATGCTCATCAGAGGAGTGGGGGCTTGGCAGTGGCTAATGTGCCTAAATTGCATGAAGAGTTCCTCCCCAAACTCCAATTCCACATCAGGGTAGTCAGCCTCCGGTGTGGAGTAGTGATCCCCAAACCTGAAATATTTACCTGGAGCATATTTCAAAAGCAGATTTCTATACCCCAGCCAAAACATAATGAATCAAAATCTCTGAGTGGGAGACCTGGATACTGGTATTTTTAAAAGCTCCCTAGATGATTCCAAAGATCAAACAGGTTTGGGAATTACTAGGATATGGCATCTGGTCTCAAAGCAAAAAGAGAATTAGGAGAATTAGAACTCAGCAAGCCAGATTTTTCAGGGCAAGCCAGGTTTATTAGCAAGCTCCAACTGCACAGACAGTTGCTTATCACCCCTTTGCTTGCTTTAAATCAAAAATAACCCAAGCATTTCTTTACTTGGGGTTTAAATAGAATGCATCAGTGGAACTCCCACCCTGCAGAAGCAACACATTCAAAGGTCCTTCATGGATGAATGAACTTTAATAGGAAAGCTGTTCTCCATGCAGGTGACCAGCTGGGTAAACCTGCCACCAAACTACGTTACCAATTATCATCGTGCCCTATTTAAAAAGTCAGGGCAGGTCAGTTTCTCAGTTGAGGGAGGCAGCAAAACTCCTTGTGCTTTGTGTATTAATCCCACTTTAGAAGCTCTTGGTTATATACAAAAGCCAAAATATACAGAATAGTCCACTTAATGGAAAAAACAAGTAAATCAAGGCTTGATGGAAAAAATGTAAATCAAGGCTCTTTATGTGATATGGATTAAGCCACTGGTGAATATTTTCATTTTTCCCATTTTTAGCTGTACTTAACTTCTATGCACAGCTTCTGAGACATAATTACATTTTCTATCTTTACTTGAAAAGTAAATGACTGAAGTGAAGATATTTAAATTTACATTTAATGAAATAATAGGCAATTAAAAATCAATTTATAAACAAAGTGGTATCTCTGTGAAGTGTTATGTGTATACAGTGAAGTATATAAGGCCTCTTAAACATCTGAAAGTATTTTTCTTACTGCCTCTCTGGCCACTTGACATCTGGACCTATATCAGTTTTGGCACCCACAGTCTTTAGCCACCTGAGCTCTATTTCAGCTCTGCCCTCCTCCATCTACAATCCATGCCTGGCTGCTGATGGTTTTACATGTAGGCTTCTGCATCCTCAGTTTCTACCAGCACTGAAATGCTTTTATAGAGATATATTTAAACCAGCAATGCAATTAATAACCTTTAGTATTATTTATTATTTATTATCAACCGTGGTAACTTCCCAGACTGCAAGCTTCTCTCTACACCTCTTATCCCATAGTCTCATCCCCACTGCTTAGTACCATCCAGCTTTTATTCTGAACATTGTGAAATCCTAGGTCACCCTTAAATTATTTATTCATTCATTAAACTAATAAACCTGGCTTGCCCTGAAAAACCTGGCTTCTCTAGAAGATAGCTCCAATAAAATGTAACCGTTCTCTCACCTTCCCTATGTTTCCAAATTAGAAAGTGAAATAAGATTCCTCTCTTTTCCCAAACCTATTTTTTTCTATGAATTCTACCTTCATTTAAATCCAAGCCTTGCATAATTTCATCATACAATACTGGTCCCTCCTTATCTCTGATGGGAGTAAAATCCCAGTCTTTTCATGTACACATCCAATTCTGCCATCAATATGAGTGATTTCAAAACCCGTAAGGATATACCTAATAATTGGAGTATAGTTATATACCTAATAATTGAATAATCTACGTTCAAGTCCTCTTCAATTTGGTCATACATTCTTCTTACCACCTACAACAGTTCCATCTTTAAAATATCAAACTTTAGTAATGAATTCCAACCCCATTGAAACTTTGGTACTTTATCCATTCTATTACTTTCATTTTAACTCCTACTGTTACCTTGACCTTCTTGAAATTTCTAGCCTATTTTTCTTCCTATTCTCTACCTTGCCTATCATGTCTATAGTGGGTTATCTTTCATAGTTGACTGAACTTGATGCTTGGTCATCTGCAAAAATATTTTACAGATGGCACCTGTGGCTCAAAGGAGTAGCGTACCGGCCCCATAGGCCGGAAGTGACGGGTTCAAACCCAGCCCTGGCCAGAAACTGCAAAAAAAAAATTTACAAATCTCAAATATCCAAACAAAACCCTAACCCTGAAATAATTCTAAAGTCTACTTTCTCCACTGGTAACACTTAGTAAAGCTAAAAAAAAAAAAAAAAAAACATAGCTATAAAAAATCATATCATTATTAGAGGTGTTTTACCTCTAGCTGAGGATTCAGAGATTCCATTGATCATTTAATTTTTACTTGCTCATCAACATCTTCTACAGACTGAAATTCTAATCCAAGACTTTTTAACTATTTCTAAGCCCCTATTCAACAAAGGAAAATCCATTTTTCTCAACAGTATTCTTATCTTTAACTTTTATAAAGAGACATAAGGTGGCAAGCATGATCTATAACAGTGGTCTACCTCCAAATCCTCAAATGTATTTTGAAGCCCAATTACCTCATGTCTCCCTGTCTCAGAAGAAGCTTCTCTTCACTTTCATGAAAATAAATGCTTAATAATTGCCCTTAACCTCATTCTTACCTGCTTCCTTTAGAGTCCATACACATTAATCTTTTCTTTCCTTTAATAGGGTTTGTTCTTATTCTTCCCATATAAATGCTCAATGATTTCCCAGGAAAAAGTAAAAACGTCAACTTTCCTCTGATTCTACTTCCATTTGTGTCAAACCTGATTGGTTTTAAATCATTCACCCTTGACCCAGGAAAAAGTCTTCTTGCTACTAAGTCTTCAGCTGCGTGATAATGTTGAACCTTCCTACTTGTCTTATGCTACTGATTGACTTCAACAAATATTTCCTTAGGTTCTAGCTCTTAAACTTTGCCTGTTTCCTTAGATTCATAGTTCACTTACCCCAGACTCATGAGTCAAGCTCTCACTGGATTTTATTTTCCACACACCCTGCACAAGTGAATCTGTCTTCTTGCTTCCCACTTCCAACTCTATTGTCTGGAACCTAAGACCCAGACAGAATCCCAGAACCCACATTTATGCTGAAGAACGGGGGAGATACTACCATATATTTGTGTGTGATGCCATCTCCTGGAAGCTCTTTGCTTTCTCCATATTATCATTTCCATTTTTGTTCAACCTATAGAAATTTGGTCTTAGCCCCCATACTTATAAGAAAATCACCCCCAATGATCTAATTGTTAAAACCAGTTTGGTCCCAATTAATTGAACTTCTTTGTTATTGGGGTGAATCACATGAAATTGTCATTTTTTTATAGTCAAAAATGTTTGAACATTGTCATTTCACATTACTCATCATACTCTCTTTCTTGAAAATCCCTTGGCCACAATAGAAATTCTGCTGCTTCTATTGCTCTCATTATTTTTCTCTGACTCCTTCATGTGCTAAACTTGCTTAGCCTTCTATGCTCATCCTAAATAGTATCCCTTGATAATCACATGAAAACAGGTTTCAACTGCCTCATAAATGTTGAAGAATAACAGATACATATATCTTTCTACATCTATCAGTCAATTCAAGTATCTCCTCATTTTCCTGAGCTGTGTCAATGTTCAGGGCTTGTCATGGTGCAAAGACATCCTTGACCCATGCCTAGGTCTGCTCAGTTCTCCTCAGTTCTCACTCATCAGGTTGAGTCACAGAGAATTCAGAGAATTCACAGAGAATGCCCAGGTTGAGTCACAGAGAATTCAGAAAGAATAACTACTTTGCTCTACTCTCAAGAACATTGTATTTGTTATACCTAATTCCGTGCTGTAACCCAGGAGAGCTCTGTGTGGCTGACTCAGACCATTTGCTAGATACGCCATATAACCACTCCTAATATAGGTCTTGCCATCTTCCTGTGATTTTTCTGGGAAAGAGAAACAAGTTTTCTCAGCATTATGAAAACCCAAAACACAGCTGACTTTCTGTTTCTTCCCTCAGACTAATCTAGAGTTGAAAAAGCACAAGGTCCTCTCATCCAGGTATCCATGCCTTTTCCCCCTTTACTTATTCATCCCCTAGAATGTATTTAGTCTAAAATACAGTGGGGTGATAAGCTGGAAAATTTTCGTTTATTAATCAAAAAGTCTCCCAAATATATGGTTTATGTCCTGAGTATATCCAGGTCCTGGAACCAAAATTTTTGTGTTTAATATTCCTCTGGTTTATGAAGTTCTAATTCTCCCCAGAGAAAATGAGTTTGAATGTCCAACTAAAAGAGTGTAGAAAAGTTTTATAGAACAAAAAGAGGTTAGAAGGGAGAGAGACAGAAATAGAGCAAGACTTCATGGCTACACGAATATATAACTATATGTATGTAAATATATTGTTTTAAAAACATAAATGAGTATATCTGTACATACATATGTATGTGTGTATATATACAGGCTATGAAGTTTGTGTACAACTTTTAAAATTGTGCATTTTAAATTGCATATGAACTTTATGGACACCTATATGTGTGGATATCTATGTGTTTCTATGTCTATGTGCATGTATGCATGAACATGTGTATACAAATGTGCACACATATATATAATGATTACACGTATAGTGATATATATGTACATAATAAATGTATGTGTGGGTATGTATGTAAAATGATCTCAAAATAACCTGCCATTTGGGGGGGGGTTATCTTCCAATTAGAGGATGCATTTGGTTAACTGCATTTTTCTGCTTCCAAAATTTGGAATTCCGTGCTCTTGGTACTTTAACTCGACTAGAACATGGCACAGAGAGTCTGGCCTATTACTGTGTTCACTGGAGTGGGTAAATTCACTCCTGAGTCATCAGAACATGCCCATAAGTGCAGAACACTCAAGAAAGCACAATTTATTTAACAGGAATATATAGCAAGTAGTTAAATACAGCTGGTGCCATGGGATTATAATACACAAAACTATAAACATAAGTACCACAAGAAGAGATTTTAATGGCCATATTTTCTCTTCCCCTGTCATATGTTCATATTCTAACCAACCGAAAATGGGAGAGAAGAGCTATTTCTGAATCACGTCTACTTAACACGCATTATTATCACTACTCTATTTTTCTGTTTCTGGAGTGCAATTCAAAAGAAATTGGACTTGGTTAGTTTGGATACTTGCCTCAAAGAGCTATTTGTGTTAAAAAAAAAAAAAATCACAAAATCCCCTGGACCACCATCTGCACTCTGCAACAACTCTTCTTAATTTCTTTTGGCTTGCTCCAAATTTCTCATTATAGTCTGTGTTTTGTCCCCAAAGTAAGTTCCATAAGAATGTATCTGCAGCCAGCCTGCCGCAAGTCATCCTTCAGTTTGCTAAGTGCTGGAGAGACACTTGCTCCAGGTCACATGCAGTGTTATAACTACCAGAACAGTTATTTACTTTTTGTTCTAAACCAATGTTTGACTTTATCTATAATAAATATTTTGTTTTGGTGTATGTGTAAGAAAAATAATAAAAAGGAATTTTGGAGAGTTGGGGAAAAGAGTGGGAGACTGTAAAGACTAAGAGAGCTCCAATACATTTTTAACAGCTAATAGGTCAATAGGTCCAAAGCAAGGACTGGCTATACGCTTATCATTAATTCAATTTTATTCAATGCTATATTTACTGTACTTTTGAGTAAGATAATTAAGATAACAAATGTTTGTCTACATTCCCTTTAAATGATATTTAGCATATAATTTTCAGGTAACACATACTATCTAATGAATCGTTTAATGGACTGAAGATAAAGTAAATTTTAGTCAAATAAAGAACTTTCAACAGTATAAACCAAAACAAGCACTGGCAATCAGACCATGTGGTGTAATTCCAGTAAAAGGTGACAACGACAATTTTGACCAACAAAAGACATTCAGAATGTTAGCTATTTACATACTCATTTGCCCATGAAGACCCATAAGCCTATGGAGAAAATCCATCAAGAGCAAAATTTATCTAGTCTTAAGTTTCTTATTCCTTTCAGAGACAGAGTCTCACTCTATTGCCTTGGGTAGAGTGTGCTGTGACATCACAGCTCACAGCAACTTCAAACTCTTGAACTGAAGTGATTCTCTTGCCTCAGCTTCCTGAGTAGGTGGGACTACAGTGCACATCTCACTCTTGTTCAGCCTGGTCTTGAACTCCTGAGCTCAGGCAATCCACCCACCTCAGCCTCCTGGAGTGGATTACAGGCATGAGCCACTGTGCCCAGCCTTAATTATTTTATTTTTAATTTGTTTTGTTTTACATTAACGTATGTGCATAAAACGGAATATTAATTTATATCTACATTAATACTAAATAAAGACATATGCACATATGTACAAGCAGAAATGTGCATGGATGTGAATTTTTGTATTATGAACATATAAAGGCAGAGCTTTTTGTGACAGGAACTGGGAGCGTAAACTGAGGGGAGAACAAACCAAAAATATTCCATGTCACAGATAAAAAGGTAGACTAAAGAAAATAAGCACGCACTTATATAATAAACTAGTAACAGACACACACACACGTCCATTCTTGTAGGAGTAAGTGTATAAGAGTTTCAGGAATGATTCAGAGGAAATGCCTTTAAGAATCAATCAGAAAAGAAGAGAAATATGTAAGAGTAGAGAGACAGCGAACAAATTAGGTTTCTCTCTCTCTCAGCTAAATTAGCAAGAGTTCAACAATGAGAAATCACAGGTTAAATGAATGGGTTAAGTAGCTGGTGATAATCACATGGTCCTTAGAGTCTTAGAAATGTGTAAAAAAAGATACTGCAGATAGCAGTATGGTTGGATTGTTTTTGCTTTAAAAGGTTTTATATGCAGCCTCAACATGTACACAAAGACAGTTGTGGGAAATAAGTGGTCAACATACTGGGTTGATGTTGTGCCCAGAAATGGTCTTAAAAACTGTTCAAGCTAGTGTCACCAGTGAAATTCTAAGAAAGTGGCAGTGTTTTACTTGAGTTATAAAGCAGAAAACTTACTTCCCTATAATCCATTCCCATCATTCAACTTACATCAAGTCTGCATATGTAGACCCAAAGTATACTTGTTTTCTATTGGTACTGTCAAAATTTCTACAAATGTTGTGGCGTAAAACAATGCAAATTCATTATTTTATAGTTCTGTAGGTCCGAAGTCTGACACAATCTCACTCAGTTAAAATTAGGGATGCCAGCATGTTTGCATTCCTTTTGGGAAGCTCTAAAGGAAAATCTACGTCCTTGCCTTTTCAATATCTACAGGGCATCTACTTCTCTTGGCTCTATCTTCTACATCCCTTTCCTGTGTCTTCAAAGCCAGCCATCTTACATGTCCTTGACCATAGCCTGGAGCTCCCACAGTAAAAGACTGATGTGATTCCATTGGATTCATCTGGATAAGCCAGAATAATCACCCTAACTCAAGGCTGTTAATCTTATTTAATTGGCAAAATTCCTTTACATGTAAGGTAACATTATCACAGTTTCCAGGAATCAGGATGTGGACATCTTTGGGGGCTATTCATTTGCCCGTAATACAAGAATATAAAGCATCGATAGACAGAGCCAATTGTACTTTCAAGACAGGTAATAGAAAGGTTTTACCTACGCAAGGTTTAAAATGTTTATTTTTTATCATCAATCTCCCTACTTCTCTTCAATAAAAGATAGGAGAGATTGGTACTAAAGATATTTCTATTTTTTTCTTTTATTAAGTCATATACACATGGATCATAAATATGTTTATGCCTTTATGGGATACAATGTGTTGATTTTTTTAATACAATTTGGAAAGGTTACATATAGCTTTCACCTCATTTACTTAATTATTGTGTTAAGACATTTATGTTCTATACTTGGTAGATTTGACTTGTACCCTTACAATATACTCCATAGGTGTGGTCCCACCATTTACCCTCCCTCTATCGAACCTCCCCTCTCCCCTCCCATCCCCCTCTACTATAGAACCTCCTCTCTCCCCTCCCATCCCCCTCTACTCTCCTTCATCCTAGGTTATAGTTGATATCTCTTTCATAAGAAAATGTGAGTAATTATAAATTGGTTTCATAAAAGTATTGAGTTCATTGGATACTTTTTCTTCCATTCTTGAGATACTTTACTAAGAAGAATATTTTCCAGCTCCATCCATGTAAACATGAAAGAGGTAAAGTCTCCATCTTTTCTAAGGCTGCATAGTATTCCATGGTGTACATATACCACAATTTATTAATCCATTCATGCGTCAATGGGCACTTGGGCTTCTTCCATGACTTGGCTATTATGAATTGAGCTGCAAGGAACAGTCTGGTGCAAAAATCTTTGTTGCAAAGTGATTTTTGGTCTTTTGGATATATACCTAGTAGAGGAATTGCAGGATTAAATGGCAGGTCTATATTATATCCCGGAGTGTTCTCCAAACTTCTTTCCAAAAAGAATGTATTAGCTTGCATTCCCACCAGCAGTGCAAAAGCGTTCCCATTTCTCCACATCCATGCCAACATCTGTAGTTTGGGGATTTTGTTATGTAGACTACTCTTACTGGCGTTAGATGTTATCTCAAGGTGGTTTTGATTTGCATTTCTCTGATGATTAAAGATGATGAGGATTTTTTCATGTGTCTGTATTTCTAGAAACGCTAAAGAGAAGTATAATCAAATGAAACTAATTACCTGGAGAAAAAACATTTGCACTGAAACCATTGCTATACAGATACAGAAACAAGAGGAAAAACTTTTGAATCCTCACTTACAGAGATCCAAGCAAGTAAGATTTACTCAATTTATATCCCAAGTGTACAGACATATTTGCAGAGAGACATAGAACTTATTCCTTTTCTACATAACATTTTTAGGACATACATTTATTTATTTTATTTATCTTCATTAACAAATAATAATTGTGTGCATTAATGGGGTAAAATGTGATGTTTTGGCCTATGTGTACCTTGTAGAAAGACTTAGTCAAGCTAATTCACACATCTGTTATCTCAGCAATTTATCATTTTCTGCTGAGAGAACCTTAGAAGTCTAGCCTTTTAGTAATTTTAAAATATACAATACATTTTAAACTATGGATACTATGTAATATAATATATTGACCATTTGGTCAACTGTCCTTCCCCCATTTCTCCCCTCCCCCCACCCCAGCCTCTGGTGACATTCCGCATGTAAGTGAGGTCCTACAGTATTTGTCTTTCTATGCCTGGCTTATCTCATTTAACACAATATCCTCCAGTTCCATCATGTTATCACAAATAACAGAATTCCCTTCTTTTTAAGGCTGCATAATATCCCATTTTGTATACTATTTATCCATTCATCTGCTGATGGACACTTAGGTTGTTTCCATATCTTGGCTAATATGAATAATGCTGAAATAAACGTGAGAGTTCAGTTATCTCTTCAATGTACTGATTTCAATTCTTCCAAATATATACTTTGAAATGAGATTTCTAGTAGATCAATTTTAGTTTTCTAAGGAGCCTCCATACTGTTTTTCAAGTGGCTATACTTATTTATATTCCCATTAACAGCATACAAAGTTTCCCTTTCTCCACATCCTTGCCAATGATTGTAACTTTTTGTCTTTTTGATAACAGCTATTCTAACAGGTGTAAGGCAATATCTCGTTATTTTAATTTGCATTTTCTTGAAGATTAGAGATACTGAATATTTTTTCACATATCTGTTGGCCATTTGTGTGTTGTCCTTTCAGAAATATATTTTCAGATTCTTTGCCCATTTTTTTAATAGGTAATTTTTTTCTCGCTATTGGCTGAATTCATTATATATTTTGGATATTAGATGTATGGTTTGCAAATATTTTTCTCCCAATCTGTGGGTTATCTCATTGTCTCTTCACTCTTTTAATTGTTTCATTTGCTGTGCAAAAGATTTTTAGCTTGAAGCATTATAAAGCTATTATAATCAGAACAGCATAGTACTTGATATATTATAAAGACATTGGCATAAAAATAGATACATTGATCAATGGAATAGGTTAAAAGTCCAGAAATAAACCCAAATATTTATGTGTATATTCAATTGATCTTTGAAAAGGGTATTGAGAACATACAATGGGAAAAGGAGAGTCTTTTAAATAAATGATGCTGGAACAATTGGATATCCACTTGCAGAAAAATGAAATTAGACCAAATACAAAAATCAATTAAAAATGATTAACAAGTTAAATATCAAACCTGAAACTGTAAATCTACTAGAACAGGGAGAAAGCTCCATGATATTGGAGTAGGAAATAATTCATTGGATAAGGCTTCAAAAGCACATGCAGAAAGCAAAAATAGACAAAGAGAATTTTTATCACATAATTTTTATTCATGTCATTTTAATGCATAAAATCTTTGTAAATCATGAATTTAGATTATATCCTTTCATGTGTTCCATAGTTTAGTTGTAATGAAATTAAACATGATGTTCAATCAATAAATCACGGTGTATTTATCTTTTTAGTAAAAAAAGAGAAAATTTAAAGAGATTTCTTACAAAGGTATTAATGTTTTATTGCATGATAAAAGTTCACTTTATCAAAAAGTGTTGCTAGAATTAATTTACTGATATTCTAGTTGCAAATTGCAGTCATTTCGTTCCAGTTCCTTTGGCTCATAGATCTGCCTAGATTAGGAATTGAGGCCATTATACTAAGAAACTAGTATTTTTTTCAATTGAATCATTCAAGTAATTCAAGTAATCATTCAAGTAATTCAATTCAATCTTAATAATTTGAATAATTTCTTGGGTTTCTTGATTTTCTATGCACAGAAACCATCTAAGGAAAGCAAATAATTTAGTCAAGTATTTAACATCAATTAATTCTTAGGATTGATAAAATTTGATATGTTGATACTTTATCATGTTTATTTATTCACTGGAATGTAGTGAAGGAAGTAGAATGAACACTTTAGGAGAGGTATCATATGCCAGGCAGGCATAAGCTTTGTACTTTTTATACATTTAGTCATTACATCAATCACGCACAGTATTTTGCTTTAATTTTTAAGAAGTACAAATACAATTCAAGCACAGGGAATTTAAGTAATTCACCCAAGATCACATTAAGTAGTACGTGGAACACTGAAAGTGAAATTTCTATTTGAATAATAGAGATAAATGTATTACTTTTTGGTAAAGTATGCTGCTTCCAAAACTATAATGCATCGAAAGAAGAATAATAAGGCAACATGCTAGGACCGCTTCTCCCAACAATGTCACTAAAACCATAATCACTTTCCAATACAGGCATGCCCCACATAAGGATATCAAGGACAGATCATGTATACACCACATATGACGGTGCCGTAAGATTTAAATACTGTATTTACAGTGTGGCTTTTCTATGGATAGATGTGTTTACATACCCAAATGCCTACCATTGTGTTGTACCTGTGACAGTATTCAATACAGTGATAGGCTCCACATGTTCGAAGCCTAGAAGCAAAAGGCTAAAGCCTATAGCCTAGGTTCATGGCAGGCTACACCATCAAAGGTCATGTGAGGACACTCTACCTTGTCCCCACAGGGATGCAATCAGCAACGCACTGCTCAGAACTGACCTGCATCAAGCAAGGCCTGGCTGTAGTACCTTTGGATTCCAGAGGGGTTCGTGCAGTGCTCACATGTGCCCATGAGAAATAGCTGTCCCCTTCTATTATACTGAATGAATTTCCTGTCCTGGGCCCCACAGTTGCCAGCCTCCCTAGCCATATGAAGAGCCGTACTCCCCAGCGACTTCCCAGGAAGGGACGCTTCTTCTTGTCATCTCTGCAATTACTTCCTGTTGATCTTTTACAAACCCCTGCTCTCATTGGCTCTGGCAGAGACTCTGCTCCTTTCTGCTTCAACAATTAGTGTGCAGACTGGTTATGAAGAAACCCCTTTTCTCACCCCACGCTGCTCTGGGTCTCTTGTTTTATTAAAGAAATTTTTACAGCATTACAATTATCTGAATCACTTTTTACTGGGGCCATCTCGCCTTGAGACGTTAGCAGTAGTCCTGTCATGAAGACAGAGTAAAGTCCCTCTCAGCTTGACTACACTTTAGACAGGTTTCTCTTATACAAGTGCCTGATGTCCTTCTTAGAGCACTTACATTAGAAAACTTGCAATTGTAAATTGTTTCTCTTCCTATTTAAAATGTAAGTATCTTCCCAGCGACTAGACAGTTTTATAATCATTGAAAGCATTGATCTCATTGCTTAAACACACTCCAATCTTTTTTCTTTTTCTGTTAAGATGAGTTCAGTCTCTTCTGTATTACAATCATTTTGAATAAAGTCTTCCTTGCCTGTTCAAATTTGTTGGTACAATTTTTGCTCAGACAGCAGCATAGGGGTTGGAAGATAGTCTGAGTATCTTAATGGGTTGTATCAGATATCAGTGTCTCCATCTAGTATTATACTAGCAACCCTCCCTTTCCTCAGGATAATTCTGTTCTCCTTTGAGGGCATAGCGGAGAAGGGAAGACACTTCTGTGACCACTGCTTTGTTGTCTTAGCCCTGGAGATGTTCAGAAACTTTGGATTCCAGCCAGCTGTATTTTCTGTAAAACTAGATGCACATGTTGGAGATATATTCATTTCCAGATCACTGCAATAAAGTAGATATCACAAAAAAACAAGTCACAAAAATTCTTTTGTTCAAGTGCACATAAAAGTTACATTTACATTATACTGTACTCTATACAATAGCATTGTGTCTTTAAAAATGCACACACATTTATTTAAAAATATTGCTAAAAATGCTAACAATCATCTTAGCCAAAAAAATATAATCTTTTTCCTGGTAGAGATTCTCAGTGTTAAAAGTTGCTGACTAGTCAGGGCAGGGGTTGCTAAATGTCAGAGTAACTATGGAAACTTTTTAAAATAAAACAACAAAGAAGATTTTGGCATCAACTGATCCTTCATTTTATAAAATACTTCTCTATAGAATGCAATGCTGTTTGACAACCTTTTACGCCAGTAGAACTTTCAAAATTTACCTCAATCCTCTCAAACCCTGCCATTGTTTTATCAACTAAGATTACATAATATTCTAAATCCTTTGTTATAATTTGAACAATGTTCCAAGTATCCTCACCTGGTGTATGTTTTATCTCAAGAAACTGTTTTCTCTTTTTATCCATTGTTGTAAGCGCTTGCTACCTGGAAGAAAAACTCGGACCCCGCTTCACGTATAATTCAGATGGTGATTTATTGCACCTGCACAGGTGGGCTGCCGCCCAAAGGCAAATGGCCCTGAAGAGAAAAGCAGGTTGCCTTTTATACCTTCTTTGTTGCCAGGCAAGCAAGCAAAAACAAAAGCAGAACATGGCAGTTAGTTAGCTTAGGAGTGGGGTTACAGAATTGGCTCAGGGGGGCTACAGCATGGCAGTTGGCACGAGGGCAGGGTTACAGCGAGTCAGGGGGTTACATCGTGGCAGCTGGCATGGGAACAAACTTAGCTTGGGAAATTCCACCATTGTTTAGCCACTGCTAGGGGTTTGGGGTAAGTTCAGGGGGGTTATAGAACCTGGGAAATTTTGCTTGAGTGAGTTTTCACTGTTGTTTGGCAAGGGAGCCAGGGAACTCAGAGAGAACTTCCTTATAACCTGTTCTCAGAATTAAACTAATAAGGGGAGTTTGAGACAGACGGGAACTCAGGCTGAAACAGTCAGGGGCCTTTAGGGGTCTTCTTGCCGGCTCGGTTACTACACCATAAGAAGTAGATCTTCGTCCACTCAAGTTCTTTCATGTGATTGCCGAAATTCAGTCACTTCTAATTCTCCTTCTCTTCTGGGTCCTAGGTGGCATCTTCTTCCATTATGAGGCTGTTCTGTTTACTTTAAAGATTTGCTTTTCAGTGCAGCTACCTTCACTAACTGTCTTAGTTAGATCTTCTAAATACCTTGCAGCAGCTTCTCTATTAACACCTGCTCTTCACCTTGCACTTTCACGTTTTAGAGATGGCCTCTTTTATTGAACCTCATGAAGCAACTTCTGCTGGCCGCAAACTTTTCTTACACTTTTGCACCTCCCTCAGCCTTCATAGAATTAAAGAGAGTGAGGGCCTTGCTCTGGATTGGGCTTTGGCTCAGGGAATGTTGTGGCTGGTTTGATCTTCTATCCAGTCCAGTAAAACTTTCTCCTTATCAGCCAAAAACCTATTTTGCCTCCTTTTCATTCACATGTTCAGGGGAGTCACACTTTCCATTTCCTTCAAGGGCTTTTCCTTGGTATTCGCCATGTGGCTAGCTGGCCTAAGAGACCTTGCTTTTAACGTATCTCTGCTCTCAAGGTATCTTTCTCACTAAGTTCAATCATTTCTAGCTTTTGATTTAAAGTTAGAGATGTGTGACTCTTCCTTTCACTTGAACGGTTACAGGCTATTGTAGGCTTATTAACCAACCTAATTCCAATGTTGTTGTGTCTGGTGGAAGAGAGAGGCCTGAGAAGAGGGACAGAGAAAGTGGCCACGTGCAGGTGAAATCGGCAGGACACTTACATGGATTCATTTCGCCCTTACAAATAGGCGTGGCTTCTGACTCCCCCAAGCAATTACAGTAGTAACATCAAAGATCACTTATCAGAAAACAGAGTAACAGATACAAAAATAATTAAAATTTTTGAAATACTGCAGGAATTACCAAAATGTGACCGGGATATGAAGGGAGCATTTGCCATGTGAAAAATGGCACTGACAGACTTGCTCAACCCAGGATTGCCATAAGCATTGACTTTGAAAGCACAATAAAGTGAGACACAGAAATGAGGTATGCCTGCGTGTGATTCAACAGTCAAATTAATTCTCACTTTCCACACAGTGAGCTCTCAACGCCAGCCTAGACACAAACAAGTTTATCACACAGATGCAGCTTAGTCTCTAACTCTGGGAACATCATAAGTGAAGTTGAGAGAAACCAAATTAGCAGGAAATTCAGTAAGCTTTAATGCAGGAAGATTCATAAATAATTTTTAATTTTACATAGTAAAATATTCAAAATATGTTTTTTTAAATATTAACCAAATCTATTATCACACAAAGAGGGACAAAGAAAAATCCACTGGTGTAAAAAGCCAAAATTACCTTCTGGGATGTTATGTCCATTCAGAATTGTCTATTAAAATATACTATATTACCTCTGTATAGTACTTGAGGAACATAAAACTCTGTAAGTAAAATGGCATTCAAAGCTGCCACAACACAGGAGGCACTTAATTTTTGTGACACCTCATGGTGCTTTTACCATTACTCATGTCCAAATATTGTCCATAATAGGAAGCTGTTATGAAGTCAGCTCCAAGTAGTTTCAAATGATGAAGAGATGAATGCAAATGATCTGCCTTGCACACACATACTTTTGACTTAAAATGACAAACTTGCAGGTGGTTCGTGGTAATCATTCCTCAACATCTCTTTGTTAAAAACGTTATTATCAGTAAATATAAAACTCTTGAGTAACTTAAAACCAAACAATTTTATGCCTGTAGAGAAAATCTTGTTGTTATCTCTTTGAATATGTTTGTACCTTAATTTATCTGTGGATTCAGAGAAACAGGTAAAGCAGTTGCTGTCAGGAACAAGCGAGTCTGGTTTTGCACAGGAAATAGAGCCTGACAGCTTCAATAGAAGCAGAGGCTTCCAATTAACTTCATCTATTACTTGGGAAAGGGAATCTTTCGGCCAAGAGCAGACTTCAGAGAAAAAAAAAGCACAAACAAAAGAGGAATGAAAAACAGGGGGGGATAAGCTGTACAGCATAGCACTTAACTATGACTGCACATTCAAATCACCTGGGGAATAGTGCTCCAGTGAACATAGGACTACAAGTATCTTTTTGATGTACTGATTTTCTTTCTTTTTTTTAATATATACTTTGCAGTGTTATCAAAACATGATGTGAACTATAAATATATATAACTAATATGTACCCATGATAATTAAAAATTTATTTAAAAATACTTGAGGAGGCTTCAAATAATGCTAATACTCAGATTCCATCTCCAGATATTTTAACTTGTATAGGATAGACTCCACGTGTCACAGTTCCGAAAACCCAGAAAATTCTAATGTGAAAGTACATCTGAGAACCACTGAAGTGGAAGAAGTTCATGCACCATGAAGTAACTCTGGCTTGATTGTCTATTAATTTACAGGATGATTATTTGATAAAATTTCTTAGCTAGTGAAATGTTATGAATGTCATAGTGATCTGAAAGAATATTCCTGCAAAATCAGAGTTGAGTCTGTATCAACACCAAAAATGGAAAGAGCCTCTTGCTTATGTAATTTGAACACGTAAATAAATATTAGGTAAATGTTACTTAAATTAATAATTGAGGGAATTAATTAAGTAAAATATAAATGATATCAATAAGTAAGTTTTAGGCAAGGCCGTGATTCTTAAACTATTTTGCTTCAAGGGAAACATATGGCAGAGGATAAAGAAATATTAGAAAAATTGAAAATTACACAAAACTTTGTGCCTGCTGCTTAAACAGCTTGCAAAGTGGCCCCAAACCAGTCCTTCTTCACCTCTAGTTGCTATCACTATGCAGAGAATTAGCTTGCAGGTTATATAAACCTGATGTAGTCATACGATTGCATGTTTATTTGGTTCATCCTGGTTTGCTTTTATTTTAAGTAAATATTCCAGCCAGCCAAATGAGTGAGGAACATACCCATTGTCTATGGTAGACAGAGAAATAGTCCCACAGATGGCTGTGTCCTAATTCCCCAGAACCTGTGGATATGGTTTATTACATGACAAATGGGAATTAAAATTGTAGGTGGGGAATTAAGAAATGGGGAGATTATCCTCAGGTATCCAGGTCAGTAGAGGAAGGAAGGAGGCAAGAGTGAGAGTGATGCAACGTGAGAAAGATGCGACAAATCATTTCTAACTTTGAATGGTCCAAGCCATGAGTGCAACACCTAGTAACTAGGAAAAAGACAAAAAAATTAAAATAAATAAATGGGCTGGTAGCTCAGTGCCTGTAGCTCAGTGAGTAGGGCGCTGGCCATACACAAAGACTGGCTGGCTCCAGCCTGGCCGGGGCCAGCTAAACAACAATGACAACTGCAACCAAAAAATTGCTGGGCATTGCGCCTGTAGTCCCAGCTCCTTGGGAGGCTGAGGCAAGAGAATCACTTAAGCCTGAGAGTTTGAGGTTGCTGTGAGCTGTGATTGCCACAGCAGTCTACTGAGGGTGACATAGTGAGTCTCTGTCTCAAAAAAAAAAAAAAAAAAAAAAAATGGATTCCCTTTTAGAGCCACCAGAAAGGAACACGGTCCTGCTAACATAATGATTTTAGGCCAATGAGACTAATTTTTAACTTCTCACGTCCAGGACTACAAGAACTACGTTTTTGATGATTGATTACAGCAGCCACAGAAAATTAATACAATGTGCATAGACTTAGGTCTTAACCTATCTTGACACCAGCTTTGATTTCATCTGGGCTTCAGACCTCAGTGTTCTTTATTGTTGACAATATGTCTAACTGTTCATAGGTTAGCTTCCATTTTCATCAGCTTCCATTTTCTAAGCCTTTGACTTTCACTGTTAATTGATTTTAATTTCATTTCTTCTCTTGCCTGGAAACATATAATTTACTGCATTACCTGGTTAAAAAAAAAATTCCCTTCCAGCCTGACCTACCCTCCAAGAGCACCTCCACCAATAATAGGTGGGTTATTATGAAAGTTCTGAGGTACACAAAATCAAACAAGGTAAAATCCATGCAGATGGAAACAAATGTAGCCCTCCCAGCAACACCGATCAGCTGAGCAACTTGAAACCTGCAGGATGAATAAGAAAAGACACTATGAACTGTGTTTCTTGGACATGAAATAATGGACCATAACACATTCTTTCTCAAAACTTTCATAGTGACCCACGTAGCCCTGCAAACATCTTATAGGTACATATTTGACCTCTTTCAACTTACCAAGCAGAACCTAATCACTATCTGCCAAGTACCTGTTTATGGTAATTATTGTGAGTAAATTTTATAAACTGAATAAGGCTATAATTTGTCAGCAAAGCATTCAATGTATAATAAATCTAAGATTTTTCATTCCCTGTTGTTCAACCTTGGAGAACTAGAATGCAGCAGTCTTAATGATAAAGAAAATAAATCTGCCATCTGCTGGTATCTGATAAAAACTACAAGCATGAAGCCTTAAATTCATGGAGCTACATTGCTATAGTATTTAAGTAGAAAGGCAAAATTGTATCTGTTTTTACCACTTTATGAAAAATAGAACAAGCAATACATTATTTTGTGCCACTTTTTGTGGCCTTGAAAATTCATTTCCCTTGTCTTATAATTGCTGAATATTTAATTATGATAGCAGGAACTGATTAAATTCTGAGATACATAGATTACATTCCTAGTCCCATTGTAAGAAAAAAATCTTCTTTTTCTAGGTTCTTTCTGTTATTATTGCCCAAAGGGACATCTACAAGTATCTTTGGCCCAGGCATGGCGACCCACACCTGCAGTCCCAGCACTTTGGCCATCCAAGGCCTGAGCCCAAGAGTTGGAGACCAGTCTGGACAACAGCATGAGACCTCATCTCTACAAAGAAATTTAAAAAATTAGCTGAGTATGATGTTTTATGCCTGTATTCCTAACTATTCAGGAGCCTGAGGAGGGAGGACTGCCTGAGCCCATGAACTTGAGGCTACAGTGAGCTATGATGGTGCCACTGCTCCTGGGTGACAGAGACCCTGTCTCTAAGGGGGAAAAAAAAAAAAAGAATCTTTGAAATAAAAGCTGACTACATGTACTCCATTATGCATCCTATGCCCCTTAAATACACAGACACACATGCACACACACATGCACAATCATTTTGCTTCCATGTATCCTAAGTTCCTAAATCAAAACTACAAATCTGCTGACTTAAAAAGCAAAAAAATTTCTTGAGTATGATTAGATAATGAAGATCATTCTCTGATAGAAATACAAATCAAAACCACCCTAAGATATTACCTAACCCCCAAGAGAAGAGCCCACATCACAAAATCTCAAAGCAGCAAATGTTGGCATAGATGCAGAGAGAAGGGAACACTTTTACATTATCAGTGGGACTGCAAACTAACACAGCCTTTATAGAAAGGGGTAGGGAGAATCCTCAAAGAGCTAAATGTAGACATTCCATTTGATCCTGAAATTCCATTACTAGGAATATACCCAGAAGAAAATAAACCATTTCATCACAAGGACATTTTCATTAAAATGTTTATTGCAGCTCAATACACAATTGCCAAGAAGTGGAAGCAACCCAAGTGCCCTTCAACCCAAGAATGGATTAATAATCTGTGGTATATGTGTACCATGAAATACTATTCATCTATAAAAAAATGGTCACTTTACATCTTTTGTATTTATCTGGATTGAGTTGAAACACATTCTTCTTACTAAAGTACCACAAGAACAGAAGTGTAAGTATCAAATGTACTCAATATTAACATGAAACTAAGAAAAACAACTACAAGCCCATACAAGAGAATAACAAAAGTATATTCAAGTAGAGGAGGAGGGGAAAAGGGAAAGGAGAGGGTGGGGGCGTTGGTAAGCTCTCACCTGATGGACACATTATGAGGGTGTGCGGCACACCCCCAGGATGAAAGGCTCAACTGCCTCAACTACCCCTTGAACTTGACCTTAGAAACACAATGTAACCTAATCATTTGTACCCTCAGATTAATCTGAAATTTTTTTGTTAAAAAAATCAGTCTCTGATAAATAAATTATAATAGCAAAATCAGTCCTGTTTTTAACACTTTTGTGTATTTAGTTTTCATTACGACTTTGGCAATATGATACTGTGGTTATATTTGTGATCATTTAATTCTTTCATTCTCTTTGATTAACCTTTTTTTGCCTGAATTTCTGTGTATTTTCTTTCTATGAAAACAAAAACAAAACACGCTCTTTCTACACTTTGGAGTGGGAGCTTCCAGCTGATAGGGGATGTTGATTGTACTACTATTCGCTCCCTGTACACCAAGTGGCTAGAATTCGTAATACACATCCAGGAGACCTACACAATCATAGTTTAATCCGTGCAGGAGTAAATCATGCAGTGTACAGACAGCACATTACAGTAAATAAAATCAACAGCCACTGTAATCTAGAAGCCTAGATCTCAATCTATGAAAATTTTCTAAATTTTCCAAAAGTGAACATAAATTATGAAATATTTATATTAAAGTTAACTATGGACAAAAGCAGATTGTGTCTCTAGGTTACAAGAAATAAAAAGAAAGAGAGATGAGCAGGAAAGTATAAATTACAAAAGGTCCCACTTGCTTCCCTGAGTAATGTGTTCAGTAGATTTCAATTCTACCCCTGATCTTAGCCAAAAGGCTGAGAAGCAATGTTGAGCTTCAATTCTGAACCACTATTTTTCATAAAAAAAGATAAACCACTAAAATGTGTATCTATTGTTACAATTACTTCAAAAAAGGGTTTGCCATGCTGTACTAAATATGAACATATGTTTACCATATGACCCAACAGTTCCACTTCTAGGTATGTTCAAAGGAATGTAATCATGAATGCGCCCAAGACACACACATGTACCAGAAAGGTTAGAGCAGCATAGTTATCGTAACCAACGATGGGAACCTCAAATGTCCATCAAGAAGAAAAATCAGAATAAGAAGCAACAACAAGGGTGGCTCCCTCAGACATGACGTTTCAGAGGGCAAGGGGATTATAGATGGAGACACGCAGAGAAAGGCAAAGAGGAGAACACAGAGTACGGTTCCATTTAGACAAAAACCAAACGCAAACAAAAGTAAACATTATTTCAGAACGTCTAGATAAGTGATAATGCAAACAAAAAAGCCAACATGCTCTCTACAGTCTGGAGTGGGAGCTTCCAGCTGATAGGGGAAATTAGCTGTTTCTTGATTTGGAAGGTTATTTATAGGAGGATTGGTGTGATTATCATGTGTCCATGTCTTGGGCACTTTTGTAAATGTTATAATTTCTTTTGAGAAAACTTAAACCCCACAAAGGAAGGACAATTCAAACAATTATTTCTCCTCAGAGCTAAGCTAGGAGCTCTAGGAGGATGTGAATCACGTCTGATTTGTTCACTGATGCTGTCTCCATAACTGACTATATACCTGGAACAAAGGCACTCAACCATCATTTGTTTACTAAATGAATGAATAAAAGCAAACTAAGCAAATAAGTAGACCACGTTTAAATTTTAATTCATTGTCAATTATAAACGTGATCACAAGAGTTAACATTTATGGAACCCTCACCGCGTGCCAGGCATTGCTCTAGGCACTTCATATACATTGCATTACTTAATCTACACAACAGTACTATGAGTTTGGTTCTATTACTATGGCCATTATACAAATGACGAATTGAACCTTAAAGACAGTAAATAAAATCTCCAAGATTATCAGCAAGTAAGTGGCATAGTTAGCACTCAAATCTGGTTCCATTTTATTTTAACATCTACCAGATCTGTCCAGACAGTATCCCAGTATCCCTCCATGTAATACTACGTATGAAAAATAGTATTAATAAAGGCTGGATAATTTCTGGAAATACTTCATATATTGTCTTCCTACTTTACATAAGGTCTTTCTGAATCAATTGTGCTAATTAAATTACCAACTGAATATGATTGATTATTTTGCTTTTTAAACTTTTCAAGTTTATGGTATCTTTAGCTTTCATTTTAATAGCTATGAAAATTGTGTTCCTCAAATTACCTTCTGTACTGATCTGAACCAGTTCTACAGTGTCACAAGATACTGACATTTCATAAGATTTGCCGGCCTGTTTCATGCTTGCCTTGTTTCAATTACTCTAGAAAACAAAGGAATCACAACTTTAAGGAGAGGACTATTATTGGCAATAATAAAAAAAGTAATTCAAATTATCCAAAGCATATAGATGTTAGAAAACTAAAAGAGAAATTCTGTGAGGGAAACTGAGCCCTGGTCTTTACTGTAAGACTCACTTCCTGTTTGAGAGACCTGGAGAATCATGAAAATGACATGCGAGTTGTGTGTGCACAGGAGATCAGAAGACTGGCCTCCAAGGGAGAATGTATATGTGAGGTGTGGCAGTACCAGGCCCAAGGGTAAAGATTCTCTAGATTCCAAAGGTCTCTTGAGAGATTGTGCTCAGGGTCTACTGGAGACAGAGGTTGTGCTCAGGCTCTGCTGTTTTGCAAATAGAAATGTGGAAACATTCTGTCTGATCTTCCCCCTCATTCTCCCTAATCAGTGCTAATGTCAGGCAGGCAGCTTTCATCTACTTCTTCCCATTTTATGATAATAAATGTGGACCTGACTACTCAGGAGGGCTCCTCTCAGAGTTCCTCAGTCCTCCGGCACAGACTCTGTGCTGATCCTCCTCATTCCTCATGCCAAGACCCCATCATCTGGGCAATGGCTGAATAGAGGGATAATTTTGATAATTATAAAAACATATCCAAGAAAACGTTCTTGTTCTTAGGAAATACACACTGGAATATATTTAAGAAAAGACTAGTTTTCAAAGTTAAAAAGTGAAATGTGCCATATTAGAGGAGAGGCATAACTGCAGCGGGAACATTAATTTTGGTGAAGGTTAAACAGAAATATAATAACATTTATATAAATGACAGAAAATATCTAAATATTAAAGCTGTAAGAAGATGTATGTTTATTTTTTCAGTTACACGTGGGGCAATTATTTTACAATTTGTTAAACTACAAGGAAAAGCTCAGTCAATTTCAAGTGAACAAAAACAAGCCAATACCTTTTGACAACAATGAGAAAGGACGAGAACTCAAAACCTTTTAATACATGTAAGGAAAAGTCTGCCTTCAACATGTTACTTACCAGCCAGATAAGAATATTTCAATTAATTACTACATTAAAGTTAGAATAAGAACAAAATAAACTGATGGAAATAGAAGTAAGGAAATATAAAAATAAACCTAGAAATGAGAATGTCAAAAATTGTAACAAAAACCGAATAATTTAGACTCATGAAAGACTATTTGTACATGTAATTCTATATTAATCTATTTAAATACTCTCAGCATTAAAGCATTAAACCACTTTATAGTCTGGGAGCTCCCCTCCTTCCAAAAAATTGCGGTGCCATCTCTAAGCAAGTTAAGAACTAGTAAGAAAATATAACATTCATACAACACGAAGAGAAAATTATGGCATCTACTAGGCCTAAATGCTAGAAAATGTACAGTGAGACAGATCAGTTCCAGGTCATGTCCTCTGTTGAGCGTAATAGATTTGTCAGATCATTTAATACAGAAATGTGCATCCTGTAGCAACAGTGGAGCAAGCCATACTCATCTGTCCTCTCTCTCCACCCCATCTGTGTAATGGGATATTTATATGCAACAACTGATCTTTGCAATGGCAGAAACTATGTTGGAGAAATAATACAATCAATCTCACTACCCCTAATTAGTGCTCATATGGGCTTATCTATGTCCACAAAAAGCCCCAGAGAAGGCACCGCTGGTAATACTAACCACTGTTAAGGATCAAGCAATTAAAATAAAATGATCAGCCTTGTAGAGGTCAAAGTGTAAGGAAAACAGGAAACTGCCACAGTATCTCCGATACAACATTCAAGGGGTATTTCTTGAGAAGAATAGAGATAAGAATATTAGGCTTCTGTTGAGAACTCAGAGAAGTGATGAAAAGAATACAAGAGTGAGACCCGGTCTCTACTAAGAATAGAAAAACTATCTGGGGGTTGTGACAAGTGCCTGAGGTCCCAGTTACCAAGGAAGCTGAGGCAGGAGGATAATTTGAACCCAGAGTTTGAAGGTGCTCTGAGCTAGGCTGATGCCATGGCATTCTAGCCTGGATAACAAAGTGAGATTCTGTCTCAAAAAAGAAGATGATCTTGGGCAGCGCCTGTGGCTCAAAGGAGTAGGGTGCCGGCCCCATATACTGGAGGTGGAGGGTTCAAACCCAGCCCCTGCCAAAAACTGCAAAAAAAACAAAAAAGAAGAAGAAGAAGAAGATGATGATGATGATGATCTTGCTTATGTATCTAGTTTGGCTGCCTAATCAGATATTTGAAGTGTTTAGGAAAGTCAAATACATTACAACAGTACTTGTTGCTTTAAATGATAAAAGCTGTGGGCTTTTATCAGAGTTTATCAGTGATTCCCAAACCAGTAGCATCCAGCATCATCTGGAAATATGTTACATATGAATATTTTTGAAACCCAGTCCAGACCTACTATATTGGAAACTATAGGGGTGGAGTCCAGCAATTTTGTTTCAATAAACCCTCCAGAAGTTTGGAAAAAAAAAAAACTTCCTTATTTGATTTCTGAACTTTTTATAGGTATAAAATTTGTCAGTTGATCTTGGACAAAAAGCCATAGGCTTCTTTCAAGTAAATAAGCCATAAAATACAAAGAGTGCCAAAGGCAAAAGTATACACATTTTAAGAAAGGAAAGGGGTGCATTAAATTTGTAATATTAAAGTTACATTTGACTTCTGCAACTATAAGAGGTGCTCAGTTGATTTGTATTCATCTTTTTTTATCAGTATATACTACCACAATTTTAATACAGTTTTTTCTTTCTTAAGATGTGTTCACATCTTTGGCACCCTCCGTGTGTATTTATATAAGTTTTCTCTTCATTCCTTATTTTACCTTTCCCATTTGGCCTAATACTAGTTTTGGCAAATGACTCTGATTTAAAAGTTGAGAATGTCTAATGAATTTTAAGATTGAGAACTAAGAGTCTAGATTTATAATCCTAAATTCAAGAGATTATTTCTTTTCCTCTAAAATCCCATTCATAAATATAGGATTAAAGTCATAGGTGAGCTTTTAAAAATCTAAGACACTCGTTTTATATATTTATATTTCGAGATTGAGGTAAATGCCTAAGTTCTTTAGTGAAAAAGTAAAAAAAAATATCTTCATTAACTGAAGATACAGACCAATGAGAAGAATAGGAGTGTAAAATATGAAAGTTAATGTGGCCCTGAAACAATTTGAAACTTATTCCACACATTGCTTGTCTAGGAGGCCTGGAATTGCACTGGGATACCCTGGAAGTCTCTTCTAGCCGGGTCACTCTATATTAAGATATCCTAAACAAATATAGTACATTAAATTTACTCTCTTCTTGGGCACTTGACAGTAGCCAAATACTATTCTGGATGATTTTCATACATTATCAGTAATCTTGATGACAACTTTGCAAGATTAAAATAGTTTTGTTGACCTGAATTTGTGAATAGTAGATCTGAGATTTGGTCCCAGGGTTGACTTAAGTCCAGCCACCCCCCCCATGATGGCTCTCTATTGCTGGCCTTAGTGGAAAACTGAGGAAGAGAGAGCAAAAGTATATTGTGAATTATGTCCAAGACTGGGACAGTGATTACAAGAAAGGGGTGGTCAGTAAAGATGTTCAATGGGTCATGACCAAGAATAGGATTTTGGAAAAGAAAATCACCCAAGTTTCACTTCCCAGGAGATTAGTTTCTATTTGAGACACTTGAGAAGTGGTCTGGTTTTTTTAACAGGAGCAATAACTGTGTTTAGAGAACTGCATTTGTCAAAAACCCTAACCTGGCCTTTCTCAGTCACTGTATGTGCCTCCTTGAAAAATATTCCCTGGATCAGAGTAAATACAAAGGAAGCCAAAGACTTGACCTGCCAGCAATTCTACCTACAGGGCTGCAGCCTAGAGGCAAAAAGAATGATTCCAACCCAACATATAAGCTCTGCAGTGGGACAAAGAGAAGGTAATGGCTACTGACCAGAGCCATGTGGGAAAGGAGTAGACTTCAGTAGAGGTGAGATCAACAATATCCAGACGTACTGTAGTATTATGGTAATGGCCTTTGATTGGATCTTTACGAACAGATACTGATGCTCACAGGATCCTCCCATGATAAATAAACTGAGAACAGAGGAAAGAGACAGTTCCTCTTGGATACACGTCACCTAAACACCAGGAAAAAGACACACGACTGCCAAGAATTATCTGGCTTAAAGTCCCATGAGATAACAACTTCCCTTTCAAAGCTTGGTTCATGTAAAGGCTTCAGCTTGTTGTGCTAATCAATTCTCCAACTCAATGCTCACATATCATTGTAAGAGAGCTATTCTAAACTGAATTCAATATGGTGATATGTTTATGATTATTTTATTTACTTTAAAGAACATTATAGAAGGTGTGTTTATTTTGTACTGCTATTATCAAACTGTATTGCCACAAATCTTAAGACAATTCTTTTTAAGCAAGACAGGAAACTCAAAAGCTATAAAGAAAGAAAATGAACAAATTTGACTATACTAGCTTTTTTACGTTCTCTATGTCAAAATATCTGATAAAGCAAATGAAAGCTTTTATAAGTAGGAAGATAATACTTGTAAAACCTATAATAGGCAAAGGATTCATGTTTCAATAGGCAAGGATAGATGACAAATTATTTTTAAAAACATACCCTTGTTAAAATTGGGCTAAGTATTCAAACAGTTATTATCTCTGAGAAAGAAATTGGTAAATATGTATATTAAAGGAAATCCAAACACAATAATATTTGAGAACACACAGATTTAAACAATGAGGAAATATATTCTACTGTTAGATAATTTTGACCAATAAAATGTAGCAGAAGAAACACTAGGCTGGTTTTTAGCCCCATCTTTAAGAGGATGAGGAGGTTATACCTTCGTCTCTCTGATTGTTGAGCTACCAGGTGAAAAATGCATTCCTTGGCTAGGGAGATCACATGAAGAGGCTCTGAAGGTGGAGAAGGGCAGCTGAGGCAGCCTTTTTAAATTTTTTTCCTTGAGACAGAGTCTCACTCTGTCTCCAGGCTAGAGGGCAGTGGCATTATTGTAGCTCACAGCAGCCTCAAACTCCTGGGCTCAAGCAATCTTCTTGCCTTAGACTCCCGAGTAGCTGGGACTGCAGGCATGCACCATGGATCCTCAGCTATCTTTTTTCTAATGTTTGGTAGAGACAGGGTCTTGCTCTTTCTCAAGCTGGTCTCAGACTCTTGACCTCGAGCAGAGCTGCCTCCTTGACCTCCAAGAGTGCTAGAATAATGGGTGTGAGTCATGCATCTGACTTGAGGCAGCTTTTCGTCTTTCCCACTAAGGTGTTAGACATTTGAATAAAAACCCTGGAACCTTTCAGACCCAATCAACCACCAGTTGAATACCAGCCAGAGATCCAAGTCAATGGGCAGCAGAATAATTTCCCAGCCAAGGATATTTATTTCAAAATATTACGGAGATATAAATGTTTTTGTTAGAGGGGAGGGGTAAAACCTACTTGTTAGATAAAATCAACACATTCAGGTGACGGACACCCTAAAAGCCCTGACTTAAACACTATCAGAGTTTTTGACCCATGAAACATTGACTATCTATCTACATATCCATTCAGTATTTTTTCTTTTTTAATAGCTTAATAAGGTATAATTGCTATACAAAGAACTGCACATATCTAATGTACATAATCTGATAGCTTTCTTTCTTTATTATATTTCAAAATATCAAGGGGGTACCAAAGTTTTCATTACATGGAGACATTGCACATGGGCACAAAGAAATGTAAAGGACATTGAAATCCATTCAGTTTGTAAAGTAACTTATTATACAGTAAAGAACCAGAATATATGCCAACCACTAACCAGAAGGTACGTAATGAGGACCCTTCTAAGATCTCTGGGATAAAACAGAGAAGAGAGGCTGGAGGAAAACCCAGACCAAATGATGTCAACATTGAGAATAAATATAGCATCAAATGGAGAAAAGGGGTCAGTAATATTAATAATATGAGATGCAGAAAAAAATTATATTACATAGAGCAATTAAAAACTCACTAGCAACTTTGGCAAGAATGATTTTGGTAAAGGGATAGTGGTAAGCTGAAGAATGAATAACAGCACAGAAATTCATTTCTAAAAATATACCACAGATAAAATATCTATATTTAGAAATGTACATAATAGTGGTGTTAATTATAGAGGAAAAAGACACAAATAACTGAAATGTCCATTGACGGAAGAATATAACTTGTTATACTCAGCAGCCAGGTTGGGTACCAGCAGCCACACGCAACATCATAGATGAATCTTGGGTGCATAAGCAATCTCAGAAGACTATATACAGTATAATCTTTCTATAAAGCTAAGAAATAAAATTAAATACATCAAACATACGTATGTGTGTATTATATATAGGTATAAATGTAAGTATGTAAGGAAATAACAAAAAATACCGAACTATGGCAAACATAGAATTCAGATGACGGTTACCTTTTAGAAAACAACAACCTATGTTAACTAGTGTGATGAAAATGTGTCAAACGGTCTATGAACCAAGCGTATGGTGCCCCATGATCATACTAATGTACACAGCTATGATTAAATAAAATAAGATAATAAAATAAACTATTCACAGTAATTGAAAAAAAAGAAAACTGCAACAACAAAAAAAAGAAATTGGGGAGAAACTCTTCAGTCAATCCAATGATACTGATAATGTCTTACTTCCTACATAGGTGATAAATTTGTAACTTGCTCATATGTCTCCTGTATTCTTGTATATGCATCAAATATAACATCAAAATATTTCTAGGAAACACTTTTGAATGAAATAACTGTGACACGTGAAGAGACTGCACAGAGGAAGGAGGAAGACAGACCAATATTAGAGAGAGGAAGGAAATGTTAACATGCAATTTTAGGAGGGAAGAAACGTGAACATATTCCCAGACATATGGGGAAAGTCATTGCTGAGAGATCTGTAATGTAAAGGTGTGAAGAAAGAACCATAGACTTCACAGCGCCTCGGGAGAGTCAGCTGATACACCACACCCCACTGAAACCAGAGTTGCAAACTATGACTGGGGATCATTTGGATGTTATTTTTAAATGATATCCTTGTACTCATTCCTTAAAACTTTTAAAAATAATTTTTCACACAATCATTCCCAAACTTTAATCAGTTTTTTATTTAATAAATTTGCAAATTATTTTGTAAGAAAAGGCACTTTTTCATTCTGCTTTACCTGACAGGGAAATGCTACGCAAGCACTCCTTGCAAATCTGCACGTCACTTTTGATAGACAGGCAGTAACTTTCTGAACAGAAGTCATATATGTATATAAAATAATGTGTTAAACAGAGAATGGATGGTTCCCCACGGAGAATTTAATTCAAATATTGACTAAGGACACTAACAGTCATCAATCCTTAGGAGTTGCTTTCGGTGTCTAAGCGGGCCTCCAGTTTTCCATCTTTGGGAACTGCCAGGGAAGGCTCTCTTGGCAGACACCACATACCGTCCAAATGTATGAGGCAAGGATGGAGCTGACATTTATCTTGGACTTTATGGCAATACGAGGACTGCAAATAGTTCACCTGGCCATTGGGGAAGAGCCAGCACCTCTACTTTTTGGAACTATTAGGCATCTCCTGTTTCTCTGTAATCTCAGGCAAAACTTTAGAACAAATAACTGTAGTTTGATGAACATTAGCACCGAGTGTGCTTTTGAATTCATTCTGTGTCCGCTCTGTCCTAGGGGCTCTGCTAGACACAGAGCAACATATCCTTGAACAGGCATTCATATTCAAGGAGAGATGGCTCTAACAATGCGACCAGTTATGAAAGCAACAGTTGAAGAGGTCAGATCTCAGAAACCTGAGGTTAGGAATTTTCTTTTACCTGTATGTCTATTATCTACCTGTTCCTTTTTCTTTCAAAAAGGAGAGTTTTTTTTTTCTTCTGAGTTTTGAAATAATGGGCCAGAGCAACAATCCCTTGATAATGGGTTTGTGAGGAGAAAAAAAAAAATTGCTACTTAATCCCTTGAACCTAGGACCAAAATAGAGCTGCCCTGATGTTTGAAATATGCAGGAGACTGGGGGATATGTGCTGAGGGCCTTGGGGATATGATTGGCTGGGAGAAATGCAGACAATTACACTATGGCCATTATAGTAAAGTGACCTGTGGGCTGAACATCAACAGGATGTTGAACATCAGCAGGATGACACAAGATCAAAGCTAAAAAGAACTTTTGAGCAAGGGTCTAAGCAAGAGTTTCTCTCAGAAAACTATAGTTTTGCTCTTTGAGAAAATGAGGCTTTACAAACTTTTGCTCAAGAACGAAAATGCTAGCAGTCAGGAGAGTTGCCCGCACCAGCATGCTCCTCCCACACTCGGGTTCTCACAGTGCTGAGTCATAAAAATCCTCTGTCCGCGTTGACTCTTTTACTGATTTGGAAGGGTCAGAACTGGACGCCTCCATAGATCATGGTTACTCCCGCATTATTTTTAGTTGCACATATATTGCATCAAGACAATAGAATTTGAGTCTGGAGTTTGCAGGGGCCTAAGCCTACAGCTGGCTTGATCAGCTGCAACACTTTGGGCAGGATAAAATAACACCCAGCTTCTCTTCATCAAAGCTCTGTCCTGAGAGCACAGAAACATGAACCATTACCTAAAAAGATGCTCTCCTTTAGTGGGAACATGGTGTCAAGCCTAACATTTGTAAATCACTCAGATCTGATGCCACAGAAAAGGACTCATTCTTCAGGATTTAAGCTCTGTGCCCAAAATGAAGATAAATCCCTCTCCAGCGCGTTCCCAAACATGTCCATACATTTATAACAAAATCACTCACCTCCGGTCAGCCTTCTGGAAGCCTCTCTCCACATGGAGCAGCTCATGATCCCCCGTGGTGCTTCTCTCAGCTTCCATACCTGCCACTTACATGGACTAAAGGACCCTGAAAATAGCGAAGCCTTTGTTCAGATGTAAAGTCTGATTGTAAAGCAGGTCTCTGTCTACAGATGACTTGTTTAATGAGCCTTGAACAGCTACCTTCGTTAGAAGTGTTTTAAAACCTCACATTCATACCCCCGGAAGATACATGCAAACAAACAAATCTCTTAACCATTTGAAAGCACCATTTTTACTTTACATTTTAAAATAAGATCTGACCTGCAAATTCAAATATTGTTCTAGATTTATAATGTGGGGGTGGAGAGGAGTATAAAATTCACACCAGGAGAACATATTCCTATATGGGTTAAAATCATGTCAGGATTATTTAGGGCACCACAGAAATTTAGTATGGGAAGAGCAAATTTTTTTTCTCCCAGAATAATAAATGTTATTTACTATGATTTAAAAGTTTTCTAAAGAGAAAAAAGAAGGAATCTTTTCAAACCATTTAAGCTTTTTAAAAAATTTAAAAACATTGTAGCTTCAATAACAGAAAATACAGTGAAGGCTATGTTAACTAGTTTGATGAAAGTATTTCAAATTGTATATAAAACAAGCACATTGTGCCCCATAATTGCATTAATGTGCACAGCTATGATTTAGTAAAAAGATTTAAAAAAAGAATATACTGACTTTCTAGTATTAAGAAATTGACCTACTAAGAAATTCCTCTTTATTTTGATATTATTTTCAACTGCTTTACTTTTTCCCCATAATATTTTAAAAAAAGAAACATTCATATGGGTGACTAGTCATCCAAAACATTCTCAGGATTTCCTTTAACTATAAAGTCTAATCCAAAATCCTGTCTTATTCGCCATCGTGACACCATAGAGCAGTGAATCAATTATCAATTTACTGCCTCTCCATGCCACAGGAAGTCTTCAGAATACACCTCGTGATAAGTAACACAGTTTCATTAAGCATCTCCTCTTTAAAGGGAACATGATGTTAAGATCATGTAGAGTATGTTTGAGGAACGTAACAGAAAAAAGAGGCTCTTCTATGTTTCCCAGTGTGAGCTGAGTTCAGTGGTGTGGATGAAAGGACATCCAGTAGAGCCCTGCCCCAGCCATGGACCTAAGACACTAAGTTCCTCTGCCACCGTGCAGCCTCAGCCTTTCCATAACGCATAGATAGAAAGCAGGAGACATAATCTGAGGGCATTCCAGCCCTACTGACACCCAGATACCCCCAAATAGCCCACATGGTATGAGAGCCTCTCACCCCTATTGACATCCAGATACCCCCAAATAGGCCACATGCAATGAAAGCCTCTTGCCCCTTTTAGCACCCAGATTTCCTCTGTACACACATACCACCAATTTCTGATCATCTGCACCACCCCCGGCATTCTGGAGTGTTGCCTATTGCCTGCCCAACAACTTCAGACGAGACTAAATCAACGAACCTGATTAACAGATGGACTAAACCAAACTTTCTGCAAAAAGGTCTGACTTCATTCAAGTTTGTACTTTCTTACATGCTATTCGTCAGCCCCACTGTACCATACAGAGTTTTCTTATGTCTCTCAGCTACTCTTTTATCATATTTGATAATTATTTATATTAAGTTTTCTTTCCCTGCTTAGCTTATTATAGTCTTTTTCTGATTGAACCCAGACTGCTGTAGTCAGAGTACCTGAAACGTGTACACTCTTAACGACAAGCGAATGTTGCTCTATTTATTTATTACTTTTCTATTTATTACCCATTGTGTCATATTATTAGTTCTTCTAGGCTTTGTAATTTCCCCCTAGCCTGTTTTTTCTATTTACTCTACCACTAAGCAATCCCAAGAATCACATAAAGATTAAATTGACTAGTGCACAACTCTGACAGCACGTACACACAAATGCTAATCTTCCTTGGGTGCATACATGGTGCATACTATTCCAAATGGTTTAAATATGGCATTATTGCTTTTCCCAACACTTCTAAAAGGTAGATATTATTTTTCCAAAATTAAAAACGTGCAAAATGAGGCTCAGCAAAGTTACAGACTTGGCCAGCACATATAGAATTATTAATTAAGGGATCTAGAATCACAAATATGTTTTATTTTAAGACTGTGACTATTCTACGAGTGCTTTAGGCACGTCTCTGCTTTAACAACATTTATTAGTGCCTGATTGCTGTCTTGAATATGAAAACTTCTCTGATCTTCTCTGTGTGTGTGTCTCTCTCTCTCTCTCTCTCTCTCTATTTATAGCATTTTTAGCAGATATTTTATAATACCAATCCGTCTTAAATTATATCTTGTCAACATATATGCTATACCTTCAATTCTAACATGAAATAAAGTGAAAATATATTTATTTTTGTGCCACATTCTTCTCTCCTAAGCTACAGGAATGTTATTTATTTTTATCTTCCTAAAAACAAAAAGTAAAGCAATCTGAGAAAATTAACTATTAAGATCCATATTCATTTAACAGATGTTTTGTCAACACATTAATAATTAATATCAAGGAAAGGAGGAAGAAATAAATATGCTAGCCTTGTGGCTGTTGGAGCAAGTACTTTAATTTGCTTTCTGATTTTCAGACAACTAAAGCAAAAAATATGACTGTATCTATACAGGTAGATGGTAACATGGCATAACATTCTATCTGTTATCATGAAGGAGAAAACTGCATTTTTTTCAGTTATTAGAATATAGGCTACATTAAGTTTTTGCTCATTTTCCTATCTGTGTAAACCCAACACCCAGCACAATGTTAGGCGCATAGTTTTAAAGTTATTGCACAATAAATATGTGATAAACAAATGGGTGGGAAAGTAAGTTTTGCAATAGGTGATATAAATAAATATCTCATACAGGAGTTTGAGTGAAATACATATTGAAGATGTTACCAAAAAGGAGTATTTTATGAATAATATTTCTTATATAAATGTAAGCTTCCATAAATGCCTAAGCCTCAAGCTTATCTTACTAAAAGGTGGGACGACATTCGAGGGGAATTTGAATAAGAATGGAAGATATAAATCCCACTTGGTCATGGTGTATAATTTTTTTGATGTGTTGTTGGATTGTGTTTGTTAGGATCTTATTGAGTATTTTAGCATCAATATTCATTAGTGATATTGGTCTATAATTTTCTTTTCTTGTTGGCTCTTTCCCTGGTTTGGGAATCAAGGTGATGTTTGCTTCGTAGAATGTGTTGGGTAGTATTCCTTCTGTTTCTATATTTTGGAAAAGGTTTAGTAATATAGGTACTAGTTCGGTAAAGGTTTGGTAGAATTCTGATGTAAAGCCATCTGGTCCTGGGCTTTTCTTTTTAGGGAGATTTTGTATAGTTGATGCTGTTTCAGAACTTGATATAGGCCTGTTCAACATTTCCACTTCATTCTGGCTAAGTCTTGGTAGGTGGCGTACTTCCAGGTATTGGTCGATTTCTTTCAGATTTTCATAAGTGGGATTTATCCCAGGGTCTCAAGGCTGGTTCAATATACGTAAATCTATAAATGTAATTCAGCACATAAACAAACTAAAAAATAAGGACCATATAATTCTTTCAATTGATGCATAAAAAGCTTTTGATAATATCCAGCATCCCTTCACGATCAGAACACTTAAGAAAATTGGTATAGGACAGCGCCTGTGGCTCAGTCGGTAAGGTGCCAGCCCCATATACTGAGGGTGGTGGGTTCAAACCCGGCCCCAGCTGAACTGCAACCAAAAAATAGCTGGGTGTTGTGGCGGGCGCCTGTAGTCCCAGCTACTCGGGAGGCTGAGGCAAGAGAATCGCTTAAGCCCAGGAGTTGGAGGTTGCTGTGAGCTGTGTGATGCCACGGCACTCTACCGAGGGCCATAAAGTGAGACTCTGTCTCTACAAAAAAAAAAAATATATATATATATATATATATGTATACTAAAAAAAAAAGAAAATTGGTATAAAAGGGACATTTCTTAAACTAATAGAGGCCATCTATAGCAAACCCACAGCCAGTATCGTATTGAATGGAGTTAAATTGAAATCATTTCCACTTAGGTCAGGAACCAGGCAAGGTTGCCCATTGTCTCCATTGCTCTTTAACATTGTAATGGAAGTTTTAGCCATTGTAATTAGGGAAGAAAAGGCGATAAAGGGTATCCACATAGGGTCAGAAGAGATCAAACATTCAGTCTTCACAGATGATATGATCGTGTATCTGGAAAACACTAGGGATTCTACTACAAAACTTTTAGAAGTGATCAAGAAATACAGCAATGTCTTAGGCTATGAAATCAACACCCATAAATCTGTAGCCTTTATATATACCAAAAATAACAAAGCCAGAAAAAACAGTCAAAAACTCTATTCCTTTCACAGTACTGCCAAAGAAGGTGAAATATTTGGGAGTATACCAACAAAGAGAAATATGAAACTTTAAGAAAAGAAATAGCTGAAGATGTTAACAAATGGAAAAACATACCACACTCATGGCTGGGAAGAATCAACATTGTTAAAATATCTATACTACCCAAAGTAATATATAATTTTAATGCAATTCCTATTAAAGCTCCATTGTCATATTTTAAAGATCTTGAAAAAAATAATATTTCATTTTATATGGAATCAGAAAAAACTTCGAATAGCCAAAACATTACTCAGCAATAAAAACACAGCAGGAGGAATCACGCTACAAGACCTGAGACTGTACTATAAATCAATAGTGATCAAAACAGCATGGTATTGGCACAAAAACAGAGAAGTAATGTCTGGAACAGAATAGAGAACCAAGAGATGAATCCAGCTACTTACCGTTATTGATCTTTGACAAGCCCATTAAAAACACTCAGTGGGGAAAAGATTCCCTATTTAACAAATGGTGCTGGGTGAACTGGCTGGCAACCTGTAGAAGATTGAAACTGGACCCACACCTTTCACCATTAACTATGATAGACTCTCAATGGATAAAAGATTTAAACTTAAGACATGAAACCATAAAAATACTTGAAGAAAGTGCAGGGAAAACTCTTGAAGGAATGGGCCTGGGTGAATATTTTATGAAGAGGACTCCCTAAGGCAATTGAAGCAGTTTCAAAAATACACTACTGGGACCTGATCAAACTAAAAAGCTTCTGCACAGCCAAGAACATAGTAAATAAAGCAAGCAGACAGCCCTCAGAATGGGAGAAAATATTTACAGGTTGTACCTCCGATAAAGGTCTAATAACCAGAATCCACAGAGAACTCAAACGTATTAGCAAGAAAAGAACACGTGATCCCATCGCAGGCTGGGCAAGGGACTTGAAGAGAAACTTCTCTAAAGAAGACAGATGCACAATCTCGCAGGCTGGGCAAGGGACTTGAAGAGAAACTTCTCTAAAGAAGACAGATGCACAATCTCGCAGGCTGGGCAAGGGACTTGAAGAGAAACTTCTCTAAAGAAGACAGATGCACAATCTACAAACACATGAAAAAAGCTCATCATCCTTAATCATCAGAGAAATGCAAATCAAAACTACTCTGAGATATCACCTAACTCCTGTAAGAGTAGCCCACATAACAAAATCCCAAAACCAGAGATGTTGGCGTGGATGTGGAGAAAAGGGCACGCTTCTACACTGCTGGTGAGAATGCACACTAATATATTCCTTCTGGAAGGATGTTTGGAGAATACTTAGAGACCTAAAAATAGACCTGCCATTTTATCCTACAATTCCTTTACTAGGTTTATACCCAGAAGACCAAAAATCACAATATAACAAAGACATCTGTACCAGAATGTTTATTGCAGCCCAATTCATAATCGCTAAGTCATAGAAGAAGCCCAAGTGCCCATCGACCCATGAATGGACTAGGAAATTGTGGTACATGTATACCATGGAATATTATGCAGCCTTAAAGAAAGATGGAGACTTTACCTCTTTCATGTTTACATGGATGGAGCTGGAACATATTCTTCTTAGCAAAGTATCTCAGGAATGGAAGAAAAAGTATCCAATGTACTCAGCCCTACTATGAAGCTAAATTATAGCTTTCACATGAAGGCTATAACCCAACTATAGCACAAAACTATGAGGAAGGGCCAAGGAAGGGGAAGGGAGGGGGGAGGTGAGGGTGGAAGGAGGGTAATGGGTGGGACCACATCTACGGTGCATCTTAGAATGGGTACAGGTGAAACTTACTAAAGGCAGAATACAAATGTCTACATACAATAACTAAGAAAATGCCACGAAGGCTACGTTGAACAGTTTGATGAGAATATTTCAGATTATATATGAAACCAGCACCTTGTACCCCTTGATTGCACTAATGTACACAGCTATGATTTAACAATAAAAAAAAGAAAAAAACAAAAAGAGTGGAAGGTAATGCATGGCTTACTGATACTTGACTCTAATTCGCCATGCCTGCACATTTAAAACTCTAGAGTTGTGACTTTCAGACATTTAATATTATTTTTATATTAAAATTAATTTGGAACTTTTGCTTCCAGGCAAGGTGGAGTTACAGGAGCTAGATTTTTGCTTCAGCCTAAAAAAGCACACAGACAACAAGGGCCCAAAACACCTACACATTATGAAAGAACAGATCTCAAGATACTGGACATTAGATAACAAAAGACAGCAGCTTAGCTTGCCTTATGCTGCTATAACAAGATACCACATTATAATTGGGAAATTTACAAACAATAGAAATTTATTTCTCACAGTTCTAGAGTCTGGAGAATTTGAGATGGAGGAGCTTGCGTCCGCCAAGGGCCTTCTTGCTCCATCGTGCCATCATGGAAGATAGAAAGGTAAAGGAGAGCAAGAGAGATTGAGTGCAAGACGGAGGCCCAAAGCATAATTTATTAAAATAAAATAATAAGAACCACAGGTAAATTTGACTTTGTCAAAATTAAAATGGTCTCTTCCTCCTACGTATCAATTTACCTCAATAAGGCTGTTAAAAATAAATTAAGAAAATACCAAAAGGTAAGGGCATTAAAATAAAATAATTTCTATGTGATCATTTTATTTTATAAATAAAGTATATGTAAAAAACAAAAAGATAAGAATACTTTCAGAAAATAATATATGATAGTTCTTAAAATTGAATTTGCGTGTTCGTTTTAAAACTACTACAGTCCGTGCGTTTTCTCAGTTGATCAAGAACAAATAAAACACCATCTACAGAAAGAGCTGGTGTGACCTCCTCTTTCCTGATTTGACACATATAATTCCTTTCTCTTCTTGCCTGACAGCTCTGGGTCAGCTTCTATTCCAGCACTGTGCTGAATAGAAATGGCAACAGTGGACGTCCAGACAGTACACGAAATAGTGAATTTCCCTGAACTGACACTGACAAGATTCTGACTTTCAGAATTAGTGAGGTTACATGTCCCTCACACTGCCTTTATTAGTTTATTGTAATTGGAAATTTAACAGAGGCTGGAAAATAGTTACCGTTTGTTATCTTTCTGAGAAGGTAAAAGCCAGCACTCGTATGTTCCTTGCTGTAATACATGCTTAACATTGATGCATCATTGAGTCAATAGTATTGGTAGAATGCAAACTCTTTCCAAAAAGAGGCCAGTATAAATTGTTCTAAAAGGATAAAATTTTTCTTTTATTCTAATATATCTTCAGTCATGTCATCTCCATCTGGGCGATTTGCTTTTTCCAGCTTTGCTTTTAGTGTGCATCAATTGAAAACATAAAAAAACAACCATCTACTGATTAAAGCCTAAGCACAGTCCCATCCCAAGGACGAGAGGCATGATAGGAAGAATTTATCATTAAAATCCCAAAATAAACCAGTTGGCACCATTTAGGAAAACTTGTGAGTCAGCTTGAGAAAACTCCAAGTCTATATGCTGTTATCAAGATCTGGTTTTCCTATTAAGAATTAAAAACCTAAAAATAGAGCCCTTGGCTGATTTGTTTTAGGTGAAACTATATTACCTGGATATCTAATGCACTGGTTTAAACTATGGCAATGACACAATTTGAATATTTTCCTGATCCATTCAAGCGTGAGAAACTGGCAGCCTTGGGGCTATATATGGCCTTCTGGATCCTTGAATGTGACCTCCGTGATCTCTGGGGAAAATATATCACAACCAAGACAGAAACTCTGTAGAGCTATCTCAGCTCACGGTTTCATGATCAAGGACGCTCCATAAACTGAAAGAATTGAAGGCAGCCTTGGAACAGTGGAGCAGAGGCCTGAGTCAACAGTAGTTTTAAAACAGACCAATAGACTGATGAAAAAAATAATTTAAAAAATGCAAGTTAAAAAGAAATCCAAGTTCAGCAAAGCTCTTATTTTTCTCCCCATTTATGCATATGGATATGAGAATAACAGCTAAACACAGGTTATCAATAGCCTGTAACTTTATGTGCTACATTCCCTCAGAAAAGGGAAAGATGAGGACATTCTAATTAAAATTAGAAAAATGAAACAACAAAACATTATTCCAGACTTTGTCAATTCTCTATGGACATAAAAACACGGCATAGATTGAAGCATAGCTAATTAACACGCGAGTCAGGTTCATCATTAAAAATAACCCCAATTCAGCAGTCTTTAAAGAATGAAGAATTAAGGTTTCTGAAGACAAATGAGATTGTGAAAGTTTATTAGAATATTGTTTATTAAAATGATTATACTTCTCACACATTAATAAACATTTACTTTTAAGGAGGATAGAGCCAATATTCAAGGAGATAAATGTGTAACGCACATACAGCGATTCCTACAGGTCCCGTTATGGCTCCTTTTATCTATTTTCCTTTCTTTCTCATTGGCTATCAATAGAAAATGCTGCTTATTTTTTTTTTTTTTTTGTAGAGACAGAGTCTCACCTTATGGCCCTCGGTAGAGTGCCATGGCCTCACACAGCTCACAGCAACCTCCAACTCCTGGGCTTAAGCGATTCTCTTGCCTCAGCCTCCCGAGTAGCTGGGACTACAGGTGCCCGCCACAACGCCCGGCTATTTTTTTTTTTTTTTTTTTTTGGTTGCAGTTTGGCCGGGGCCGGGTCTGAACCTGCCACCCTTGGTATATGGGGCCGGCACCCTACGGACTGAGCTACAGGCGCCACCGAAAATGCTGCTTATTTTAACAGCTTACCCAACTCTAAAATTTATGATTGGCCAGTAAAAATCAGTAAGGTAGTAAAGACTACAGCAGTGATGCTGTGTGAGCATGAACTTTCATATATACACATTTAAATACACAATATAAATGTTTATAATGGCAAATTCCATACAAAGATAACAATTACAAGATTTAAGGGGAAAATGCACAATCTTAATTTGTTCTACATTATGCTACTCTTCATATGTGTTCAAAGCTACAGTTTAAGAATTTACATTATGAAAATAGATTGCATTGATTATTTTATGTGGATTAATTTCCATTTCATTGAATAGAAGGAACAAGATCTGTACAATTCACACGTTTCCACAAATGTTGATGGGGAGAATGGGTAAACCAGTATAAAAGGGGGGGGCCTGCATTGTAAATGAGAGAGAAAGTACACGGGGTATAGGCAAAGAGTCTCTATTTGTGGTAAGAATCCTTTTTGGAGGTCAGGCATGGTGGCTCATACCTATAATCCTAGCACTCTGGGACACCAAGGGGAGTGGATTGCTTGAGCTCACAAATTAGAGACCAGCTTGAGCCAGAGCAAGACCTCATCTCTAAAAATATCCAGGCATCGTGGTGGGCACCTGTAGTCCCAGCTACATGGGAGGCTGAGACAAAGGAATCATTTGAGCCCAAGATTTTGAGGTTGCTATAACCCTAGAGAACTGTACTGAGGGTAACAAGTGAGACTCTGTCTCAAAAAAAATAATATCCTTTTGCAGGGATATGAGGGTACATATGATTGGGTTACATTATTTGTATTTGTAAGATCAAGTCCAAAGTCTGAGTTATAGTTGTGTCTTTCACCCAGGGAGTGTGCCATGTATCCCTACATTGTTTTAAAAAATTATGCCAGAAAAGACAATAGATATGGAAATCAGAGATTGGTGACTGAACTCAAAGATAAGTGTCCCTAAAGAAGACTTCAGATAAATACATCACAATCAAAGATACAGTAGCAATTTCACAAGCAACGAAAATAAAATATATTCTATTCAAAGAAAACATTAGGAATTTATCAACGAATCAACTTTATTATAATATACAAATTTACTTGGAACTTTAGCAGAAATTCTCAAACTTCTAACAGAAATTTTGTTTTTCTCTATTTTCTGTATTTTAAATTGACATTACTTTATGATTGTGAAACTGTAACATTTATATAAGTAGTCTACCAACAATTAGTATTTCTTTATTCATTTAACAAGAAGAGAGGATCATTTTAATCAGAGAAGCTGATAATAAAATGTAAAAATGGCTGAAGAAGAATAAATCAGAGCAATGATGCTTAAACTACTTTTAGGAATACATCTACAGCACTGTATGGAAAGGGGAGGAGAATACAGAGGGGTCAAAAGTAATAGCTTCGTAACTCAGGAAATAATATGGCATTCATAAAAATGTGATAGTCAACGGAGGTTGTGGTAGAGGAAAAGTTAGGGCAATTAAATGTCTGATTGCAAACATCTGCATTAGAGATACAAGTTTAGCATTTGAGCTTTGTTAAAAGTCATTTGTGAAGACATACATTGGAGGTGACATTTGAAGTAAAGAGTATGTTTATGTTCCCTACCCAAAATGTAGAAATAAATGAGAAGTATGTTATAAAGACTGTGCATAAATTATTTCCAAATGGGGGGACTTTTGAGAGTAAAGTGAGACACCCAAAACTATGCCAGGAAAATAGAAGTAAATCAGAGTGTTCCAGGCAAAACGGAACATACAGGATTGCTAACCATAGTAGAATTAAAATAGATGAAGATATCTAGTTCCTGCAGAGATAAAGCAGCCTCATTTCTCTCAGATCTTACCTCTTACAACCAAAAACTCCTGGACATACAGAACAAACAAATGTAAGAAGTCTCTGAGAGGTGGAAAGAAGACGTAGACTGTCTGGAGACCTCGAGACTTGAGGAATCTAAATGTCAGTGAGCCTCTTCCTGGGTTTCCTTATTACCTCCCACATATGTCCTTGGCAGGGCACTCCACAAGCCTCCAGCATGTAACTGCCAATAGGCACAATAAAAATAATAATAGTAAATGAAAACTTTAAGAATAAAGCCTATTCCCCCAGCCAAAGGACCTGGAAATTGGTGACCTAATAATAGAAAACATTTTTGGCAATCCACCCAACTCCTGCCAACCAACAAAGGAAAAATCTCACTAGTCCAGTGGTGTGACCAGGGAACTATCTCCCACCCAATCATCCCATCCCACAAAAGCAAGCAGCCTACTCTAGTTTCCCTAACCCAGTGTCTGAGCAGGGAATTAATCTCCCCTCCCCTCCCCTGAAGAATCAAGCTGTGCTCCTTCCATTTGCCAGCAAGGTGGTAGCCACCAGCTGAACATTCCCCGCTTGGTGAAAGCAGGAAGCTCTAAGTGGTATGAGTAGGGAGCTGATTTTCCAACCCCCCATCCATGGAACACAGGCAGTGATTAAATTTCCTGCCCATTTAGTGGCAGCAGAGTCCAGCAGTGGGATGTGCCTCCATGCTTATCTGGAATCATCCAAATATAAGGACGTTCTAGGAAGCACCACTGGGCTCTACTCTTCCTGCACACTTACCTGAAGTAAGGCCCATCCAAGAGTCAAGTGTCACTGAGAATCACTCAAAATTAGCAAGATGAGGGGAGGTAGCATGAGGTACAGATATTCTGCACCCTACTTTCCCATCCCTGAAATCAAGAGTTTCTCAATTATATCTGATGACTGACACAAAGTTATAACACAATCTGATACCGAAGATGATTGTATTCACAAGTGAGGGAAATAAAAGGAACAAATTGGAAGTCAGGTTTCTAACATTTTACTTGAACTGGTCAATTCTTGATACCAGTTGCTTCTAATATGTTAAATATATGAAAATATATAACTTAATTACCATAGATGTGTGTGCATATCCTAGAACAACCTCTGTGAAAATTATACAAAATGATACTAAAGAACATTATGAATAAATTAGGATGGAATCCTAAAAATTGTTCAAATAACTCATAGGAAGAGAATAAAAGAGAAAGCAGAACCAGAAAAAAATTAAGAGACAAAAAACAGAAGATGTAAGGCCTATCATGTCAATATTATATTAAATGAACATGGTCTACACATACCACCTAAACTATTAAAATGACACATATGATTAAAAAACAAAGAAAATGATACAGTAATATGAGCTCTACAAAAAAGTCACTTCAAATACAATGATAGAGGTGGGATGAAAGTAAAGGGATGAAAAAAGATAGAACATGTGAACATTAATACCAAAAAATCAGCTGTGTACATAGTAGAATTAGATAAAATAGACAAAGGAACAAAAATATAACTAGAGACAAAGGTGGATATTTCATAATAAGAGGGCCAGTTCTCCACTGAGACATAACAATTCTGAAGATTACACACCAAACACAGAGCTTCAAAAATACATGAAACATACATGAAACCAAAACTGACAGAGCTGAGAGAAGAAATAGATAAACCCATTATCATGGTAGGAAATTTCACTACCTCTGTCTCACTAATTAGTAGGACTCCTAATGCTGGAACTAGCAATGAATAGAACAACACATAAAATTGACAAGGATATAAAACCAAACAACACAAACAACCAATAGGATCTAACTGATACATATAGAACGTTCCAACCAACAAGACAGGATACATAGTTGTACTATCATCCGTGGAACATTCATTGAGGTCGGCCAAGTCTGGAGCCATAAAACAGGTCTCAAAAAACATAAAGAAATTGTGACCATACTGCATATGCTCTCTGGTCATCATGGCATAAACTGAGAAACAATAACAAAAGAAGCAACTAGAAAATCCCCAAACACTCTGACATTAAATGACACACAGTAAATAATTGATGAATCAAAGACAACATCTCAAAGAAAATTAAAAAAAAAAATAGAGCTGAATAAAAATGAAAAGATAAGCTATCAGAACCCATGGGACACAGGGGAAGTGGCACTAAGGAATAAGGACAATTTATAGCACTAACTGCTCAAGGTAGAAAAGAAGAAAGCTCTCAAATCAATAATTTAAGTTTTTGCCTCAACAAAGTATAAAAATGACATTACAACACTATCGTCATGAAAAAAATAAACTAGAAATAGAAAAGCAAATTAAACTTAAAGCAAACAGAAGGAAGTAAATAATAAAGATCAGAGTGAAAATCAATTAAAAATAGGAAAAGAATAGAGAAAATTCATAAAACAAAAACAGAAAAATAATAAATCTCTGGCAAGACTAATAAAGGTGAAAGAGGGAATGCTCAGATCACTAAAACTGGGAATGTAGACAAAAGAAAATTAAATATACTAATTTTCACACAAGCTAGGCAAAATTAAAAGAATGATAACATCCAGATTTAGTAAGAACATAACAAAATAGATATTTTTATGCCTTACTAATAAAATTATATTATATATATTTGCAAATAAGTGTAGTCATACACTTCCTTGTTCTAGTATGTTTTAGAAGTACATCATTTAGGAATATATCTCAATTTTATACATAATAAAATATTAATTGGAGGCAGTTGACTGTAACAATACCTAGAAACTTCTTGAATGCTAATGAAGATGAATGTTTAATACAGTCATGTTGTGGACTAATACTCAACTATTAAAAAGCCAGAGAAATAGTGAAGACAATGGATCAGGAATGATATGCATAATGTGTCTGTAAGTTGAGTAGACATGTTTTAGAGTTTTCTATTCAATATTATTGAGCCTATTTTAATAAAATTAAGCATTAGCACAGTAAATATGTGAAAGGCATACATGCATATATTTACTTCTGCAGGGAATGATATGGAAAGAAAACACACCAGGCCATAAAATTTCATAATTAACATCGACTCAAGTGTTGGAAAATCTTGGATCATTTTACTCGCCACCAAGAGCGCACACTACTTATAAAAATAAATAAAAACCAATAAATAAAAATTATAGAAAGACACTGGGATACGCTTAGGTCACATAAACTTCTTTCACCTTAACTTACTTATCCATACAACTGGGAAAATAATAATATTCCATGAAATCATTGAGGAAATTAGATGAAGTAAGGCACATATCGCAACGTGACTGTTCATAGCACTCAATAAACGTCGATTATAACCATAAAGTATTGAAAACTCAAAACTGAGATCCATCCAATGTGTTTATTGGATAGAGGCATAGAATAGAAAGATCAAGCGCTGTGACACCATACCATACTCAACAAGGGTGTTCAAGGCGAGAGACTTCTGAATTTAATTCCTGCCTTTGTCATTTATTTCCCGTATGACTTGAGGCACTTCTGCCTTCCTTCTAAGCATTGGCTTCCTCAGTCGATAAAGCCAAACAGAGTGAGAAGTAAGTAAAATGGCCACTATATCAGAAAGAAAGGTGTCGCTGGAAAACCTGAGAGGGGAAGTCTTCATATGACAACGGCTGAGGGAGACAAGAGAACTGGGAGTGAGACCACAAAAACAACGGATGCCTCCTCGCTGGAAAATGTGGTCGTGGAAGACAGGACAGAAAACCGCAAGGCTGAAGAAAATGCTTTCTACAAGATGCAGCCCATTTAAGGATAAACATACAAATTAAAAAAAAAAACTAGGCAATATAAAAATAATGAAGGCAGTAGAAATAAGCTTACCCACCGAATAGCCCTAGAACTGGGGACAGGGAATCTTCCTGAGTCAAGAAAGATGACAGTCATCACCTCAGTCTATGAGATGGGGAGGAGAAAAGAGGAAGAAGGAAGGGAGCCAAAATATCCCAGTGATAGATGTCTCAGGTCAAGATTTTTTTTTTAGTCTGCTCCAGTCTGGGTGACATTTCTTTAGGGATTATATGTATTTAGTAGTTTGCTGACGGCTTACTCCTATGATTCCTCCTTCTCTAGAGTAAAATCAGGCTCTTGGGAAAACCCTAATGGGATCTCAGAACTACACTTTAATGTTCCAATAATTAGGAGTAATTATTCTGCATGGCTTTGGTCTGAGAATCCTGCCTTTCTGGCTGTCAGGGGCTGCAGCCTGAGAAGTTCTGCTCTGCCGTGTTAAGTAACAGAGATATTCTCAGTGCAGAATGTATGCTTTCCCTGCAGAAGGAAGCGTCCCTGTAATGAAGAGATCTGACAGTCTGTCCTCACCAGAGAAGCCACGAGCTATCAGTCAGTCTCTCGGTTTCAGGCTGTTGCTTCTTTCCTGACTGTTTGAGACAAGCATCAAGCCTTCGTATCCATTTCTTCCTTCCTCATAATTACATTTCATTACAGCACAGGAACTTTAAAGGGAACCTCATCGGCTGGATCAAAAGCGTCAAACCAATCTTGTTAAAATTTTGTCTTCTATTGAGATTCATCTTACAAGGGTATATGTGAAACTTAGTAAATGTAGAATGTAAATGTCTTAACACAATAACTAAGAAAATGCCAGGAAGGCTATGTTAACCAGTGTGATGAAAATGTGTCAAACGGTCCATGGTTTGGTGCCAAACTAGGGTATGGTGCCCCATGATTGCATTAATGTACACAGCTATGATTTAATAATAATAAATAAATAAATAAAAGAGATTCAGAAAAGTTTTTAATCTCCATGATTTTGTACTCATGTTACAGCCCGTTCTCTCCTCTTTTCCATCTGGATTACCCAGTGATAATCTGGTTTCCTTTATTTTCTCATAAAGCTTTTCACCTTTGCTATAGATTATATTAAAGATCTCTGTAATTGTGGTATTCTCCTGAACTAGTCATGCTAAAAATAAAAATGATCTAGACTGCATATACAGCTGGCATCAAAAGTTTAGTAAAATATTTCTGAGAGATGTTAAGATTTAAGATTTTTAAGACTACACTAAGAGGAGAAGATAGAGGATAATTTTTGAATAAATACATATATGTGTGTATGTATATATATACCCTTTTATATGCATATATAAAAAATCACTAGCTCAGCACCTATACCTCAGTAGTTAGGGCACCAGCCACATGCACCGGGGCTGGTGGGTTCAAACCCAGCCACGGCCTGCTAAACAATGACAACAACAACAAAAAACAGCCGGGCATTGTGGTGGGCGCCTGTAGTCCCAGCTAGTGGGAGGCTGAGACAAGAGAATCGCTTAAGCCCAAGACTTTTAGGTTTCTATGAGCTACGACTCCATGGCACTCTACCAAGGGTGACAAAGTGAGACTCTGTCTCAAAAAAAAAAAAAAAATCACAGACTCCTCTTAAGCCCGTAGTTAATGTCCTTCTACTCTCTACCAATCAATGTAAGATTTTACATTATGAAGAGGGGATGAAATTGTAAGACTTTGAATCATTTCAGAGATTTTTTTGTTAATTACATGATTTGGTAATTTGGGGTCAAGGTGTAATTTTTTGAGATAATTTCAACCAAAGCACCTCATAGCTATTTTTTAATGGGGCTCCTTGACCGGATGAGAACAATAAAATCTCCCAAGCAACCAGCAGTCATATTAGTCTTTTTCTTTATTTCTCCATGAGCGGTGGATACATGTGCCAGAAACCACAGAGTATTTGGCCAGGGGCAGTTTAACACAAAGAATTATTAACTTCTTACAATGTATTAACTAAGAGGGAATAAAAGAAAACTCTCTAAATATTCTACAGCTGAGGACATACACCCATGGATGGAACAAACTTGGCAGTGGAGGAAGTGAGGTCTGTTTTTTGTTTTGTTTTTTTTTTCAGGGTGGGGATTCAGACCTCACTGGGGAAGGTAAGGTTGCAGCTCACTGGATGATAGAGATTTCTGGGTTTTCCTAAGCCAGTATGTTCCAAGTTAGCAGGTTAAGGGTGAGTTCAGAGAGTCATCTGCTGGGGTGCCCACAAAATTTTTCAGGAAGCTGTGCACTAGGTTTGCTGCTGAACTTGTTGGGAGCCTAGGTCAGGCACCAGCTGATCTAACCAGGAACCTACAGAAAGCTGTCTACAGGAAACTTAACAAAAGGCCCTCATTTGGGAAGTCTCTGAGAAGCAAGACAGAGTGCCCTGAAACTTGTTCTTTAGAAGCCAGCTGCAGTGCCCACAGAATGCAACCAGAAGATGGGGTGCCACTGACCTTGCTCCTAGGAAGCCATCTGTAGCGTCTGTGAAACTCAAAGCTACCTACCTGTTGAACTCGTTGAAGGTGAGCTCCCCTGAATGTCCAGCACACCAGACCTAAAGGGGAAGTCCCTGCCTCCACCAAAGGTGAATGCATTCACCTTCACGTAAGGTGTCAAGATTCAACTATGTGCTAACTAAAAGAATGCCAGCCTCCTGGAGAATAATAATGTATAAATTTCACAGCATTTAAAAGATACTGTTTTGTAGAGGACAGTGGCATTTATCTTACCTTTGGGTAAAAGTAAAAGACAAAAATAATGCTCCTTTTCACAACACAACTGTTAAAACAGGTGTTGTTTTATACAATTAGCATATTGGAAATCCTAAAGCATCACTTCATATATCTACTCTAAAACTGACATTCTAATTATTTGGCAAGAAATCAACATTTTTCTAAACAGTTTTTGTGGGCCAGTAAATCTATAGCTATTTAAAGTGCCCAGTGAGGGTTAACTCCAGCAGGTCTGGAATTCATCTGAACTATTTGCTAAAGTACCTGCCAGGCACTGATCCTTGGCCAAAATAGAAAACATACCAGTTCATAGAGCTGCTTCATGCCCATGAGTCAGAGGGGTATCGGGGTCACTTGTACGATCTTGTCAGCATTGCTTATTGATTAGAAATGAAACTGGTGATTTAGCTGATCTTGGTGAAACCTCCAGGATCATTGGGAGGAATGGTTCTTGGTTGATAAAGTTACAAGAATATTCCTGCCAGGTCAATGGCTATAAGATACTCTGGCCAAGATTCTATTTAGGGCTCCTTGATTCCAAGGTGCCCATGTCAGTGCCTACCGAGCTGAAAGAAAACATATTCCTGATACGGCCCTCACAGAGAGAGAGAAGGTAGTTAGAGATCGCAGCTGGCCTCTCTGGACCCCATGCTGGAAAACCATCTTGGGCTCTCAGGCACATTCCCATACTATATTGTATCCTTTTCCTGAAACAAATTGTACCTTTATGAGTATTGTCATTTGGCGTTCTAAGTCCTTTGGCAAATAGACCCTATCTAACTGCCATTTTCGATTTAATGTATAATCATTGCTGATCTCACAAAGTAAGTGACAAAATGTTTCAGATGTAAAATAAGTTTTACCCCAAAGAGAACCACTTAAGAAATAGTCTTATAAAGACTGTATTTGTAAGAGGATCTGAATTTTCCTTTGCCACTTTCCATCTTTCCTTGTTTGAAATTTCTCTAGATTTGACAACTATTAACAGAATCTTACATCCCATTACATTGCCTTTAATATTTCCAAGCCAGTAAGTTTGTGTCACTTTTATAATGGAATCCAAACGATGAAATGTGTTTGCTCTGGGCTGCATTTTTCCTTTTTCTGAAAATCCAAATATTGAGAACAGTTGACAACAAATGACACTTCCATTTCTCATGTCAATTTTTCATCTAACAGAGGACAGCACCATCACTTCACCTTCTTGTTGAATATGTGAGGATTCTATTAGATTTGCTTGGTTTTTGTGAAGGACCATCCCCTGCCGATAAAAGACTTTAGTCCCTCTTACATAGAAATATGTATTTTATTTTCAGAATTTGTTTCTTAAAGCTCTGCTTGCTAATATGTAATCTAAATTAGGATAGTGAGTAAAGTAATAGATATTTTTCAATACATTGTTTTTTCAATAGCATTCAAATAATCCTACGTATCTCCTTTAAAAAATAGAAATGAACTAAGACTTTGTTTAGAGCTTAACACTAAGTATGTTTAGATTTTAACCTGACTAATGTATTGAAGTAAATTTTTTACTAGTCATTGTAATCCAACCAGAAACATATTTTAATTTCTAAAATTGCTAAATATTAAATCCATAGGTGAGACAAAACATCAAGCCAGTCCACCTTGCCTGACGTCTCTGATCTGAATACCTTGGGGAAGAGTGTGGTTAAGCTTTGATCCTACTTTGGTGGACAGCATCTGCTGGGGGAAGAGGCAGAATCAAAGAAAGGAGAAGTGGTCATAGAAAACGCCTTTCTTGTTCAAATAATGATTTGAGGCCTAGCTCAATGCTTTTCCACTTCCTTAATAAAATTAAGCCAAACAACCTAATCTGGAGCCCTCAGAGCAGCATAAATTCAAGAGAGACAGTCGACATCACCTCCATCCCCAGTCACATCATTTACCTATGGGACCAGAGGCACAACTGAGAGTGTGGGGAATTGCAGCTGTTTCTGTTTCTTCCCGTTTGTTCCCCCAGTAAATAGGCCCCCTTCCTTCTTTTCATTTATTAAAGTTATTTAATTTAGGGACACATGAGGGTGTAAGCTAGGGAAAATTGAAACAGGCTGTCTATAAACTGAGCCCAGAAGCCATACTTAACACATTTCCAACTGTCCTTTAAATGAAATTCTTCCTTTAAAATATTTCTATTTTAGTAAATGAAAAAGGATTATAAAAGATGGTGTCCACCTTGAAACTGTTAACTTAACCTGAAAGGTCTGTAGAAACTGAAAATGTATGCTAAAATCCTCAAGACAGTCCTAATTATAGAGAAGTATAAACGTTTATATTAAAATGTCTATGAAAGTAAAAGCAGACCTTCCCTTTGATTTTGCAATCCCATTACGAGGCATCTACCTAAAAGAAAAAAAATTATTTTACCTATTTTACTGTAAGGACGTTTGTACTAGAATGTTTATCATGGCTCAATTCACAATCACCAAGACACGGAAACAACCCAAGTGCCCATCAATAAATGAATGGATTAATAAACTGTGGTATATGTATACCATTGAATACTATTCACCCTTAAAAAGATGGAGACTTTAATCTTTTGTATTAATCTGGATGAAATTGGAGAACATTCTCCTTAGTAAAGTATCACACAATTGGAAAAGCAAGTATCCAATGTACTCGATACTAATATGAAACCAGTAGATGAACAAAAACACGCCCACACAAGAGAAAAACACAATTAAACTCAAGTGGGAGGAAAGGGGGAGAGGAGCGGAGGGAGGGGTATTGGTGTGTTCTCACCTAACAGGCACAATGTAGGGATTTATGGCACATTTCCTATGTTAGGGGACAACTATAACTTGGACTTCACCTTATAAATGCAAAAAATATAACCTAATCTTCTGTACCCTCATATTAATCTGAAATAAAAAATAAATAAAATAAAAATAGCAATGAGCAACAATTTTTGCAAAAAAAAAAATGCCTTTGAAAAAGGCAAAAAGTTGCAAAAATCTTGCATCCATCACTTCATCTTTGTGAAAAAGAAATACTCAACAAATATACTTTCTCTATGACTTTCCCGCAGTGTAGCAGAAAAACCAAGCCTCATGATAGGATGGGGTAGTCATCAAATACAGTCTGAGTAGAAGATGGTTGTTCAAGTGCCATACTCAGCTTTCTATCCTTTGTCATCGGGCAGAGATGAAAAAGGAAAGAGGAGAAATTAGCAAACTGAAAACTTAGCCCTAACTTTGGATTGAACCAACATGGGTAGACGTCTCCAGCCCCCAGCTCTGCCACTGAGAGTATGAACCTAAGTTACTTGCCTTCCCTAAATCTTAGTGTCTTTTCCACTTAGAAAATGAAAACGCTATTGTGCTTATTTTAAGAGTGTACGTGATGCCTAATGTAGAACCTATAGGCATGTTGAAATCATTTCAATACCCTTATTATTGCCATCATTATGGTTTACCTGAACTTACAGCAAAGCTCTTCATTTTTACCTTTTTCTGCCTCGACTTGCTTGTACATAAAATTCAAGGTTAATTTGGACCTATCATGTGGTTCTACCAGCACTGACGTTCTTTGAATCGATGACATTTTTCTCCTCTGAAAATTCAATAGGACAGGTGTCATTGTCTTTTGCAAAAAAGCTGTGACTTGAGATTAGCTGAGCTATTGAAGGCAGCTTCAGGTGATCACTTTGCAGAGTTCACAGCGAGCCCTCTTATTCCATGTTTTAGAATATCTCTAATTAGGAAAGGCTGCAATGGTCAGTGTGACCGCAAAAAGCATTCATCTTTGAGAATCAATATGGAAGAGATAAATATGATCAATTATTCATCAGACACTAGTATTTATAATGGCTCCAAAAGAGCATATTCACATCTTGCATAGTTTTCTACAAAGAAATATAATTTTAAAGCACACAAATCAAACCGTATTAGAGTATAATTGGTTGTAGACAAGCCTTTAAAAGGCAAATAGTAGATTTATTACAGTTGGAATCTCAAAACTAGTAAAAATCATTAATAATCAATGTTATTGAACCAAATGCCTAAACAAGGGCTGAAGGGGAAGTTAACAATTATGTTAGGTCCCTATTATACACTATACAAAAATAAATTCCATGTAGATCAATGATTTAAATGTTTTTTAAAGGTGAAAAACACTAATAAGGAAGTAAGTTTTTACATTTTTCAATGGGAAATCCCTTTTTAACATATTACCAGTCAGAAATAATATAGAATAAGTCTAAAAATTTGAATACTTTTACAGATAGTTATTCAAGAGCAGAAGACGCCTTTGAGAAAGTTTAAGAACACAAAACAAAGTTTGAGAATATGTTTTAACATATATCAAACAAAAGGACAATATCATTCTGGAAGAGTTTGTGAGAGCACATTGAGGGCATTACTGCCATTATTCCAGAGATATCCCAATTCAGTGCCAGCCTAAGCCACTTCTACGTCCATATAGGACTCCGAGGAAGCTTTATACAAGAAACCAAAGAGAACTGAAATCAAACTATCGTTTATTAACAGCTAGCACTTGTGCAAGCAATTAATATTCCAAATACAGTAAAAATCTATTTAGAATGCAAGGCTTTGTCTCAGGGTCTCCTTGGATCTTCTTAATTTTCCTAGCCTCACTTTTTAGCACTTTGTCCCTCCTCATAAAGGTTTTGAAGAACAGTCTCAGAAACAACTACATAGAATAAGCAGGGTAACCAGGCATTAATAGTATACTCACGTGGTCTATCAATTCTCCTGTATAGAAGTCAGCAGAAATTGCAAGAAAGTGACCCTTTTGGCCTTGGGGTCTAAAACTAGAAGCTTTAAAGAGAGAGGGGAGCATGGGTTTCCATGCTTGTAAGGTACAATAATCTTACCTATGAATAATTGCAGCCCAGTGAATGACAAGCCCCAAGTGGGCATAACAAATATTTCTCCCTTGTAGAAAAGTGAATGACAAATACTAGTGGGACAGCACTAGTATTGGGAAGATGTGGTCATTCTCTGCACTCTCAGAAGAACTAAGCTGACATCCAAGAATCCATTGTAAGAAAACTATAGTCACCTTTGTTCTCACTAAATTCTGAGGCTACACTTAATCAGAAATTGTGGGAATGTTATTTCTTAAAATGACCCCAGATTTAGAAGACTGTCTTCACCATTGTCACTTGTGTGATCGTGCATGGATGTATGCCTTAGTCTATTAAGCTCATTCCCTCACCTAAGTTAAAATAATACTTAGCTCTTTGGGTTTGTAGCAAGCATTAAATGAGATGCACTAAGAAAACTCTATTTTATGTTACCTTATATTATAATGTCTCTCATTGAGAAATAATCCAAATTTTAGTTTAATCCAGTGCCTAGCACATAGTAAAAAATCAATGAAAGTACCTTTTAGTCCTCTACCATTCTCAAGAAAATATCAAATTTTTCAATAATATCTAATAACCATAATAGTAGCCAAACCATAGTGTCAGAGGACAAACTACCCAAAGTTGAAAGCTAATACTGACACCTCCCTGCAGAACATTGAACAGACATGGGAGTCTTCTTGGAGAAAATCACATTGGCAGGTTTTCTTTAGACAATATAGTTTTTGAGTAATTTCAAACTATGCGCCTTAGGGCCACTCTAAGAGTTGTTCCCTATCGTCTACTTCCTATATGAATAATTAAGCCAGAAGGTACTTAGGTACTTTTAATTTAACTTGTAAATGTTACTTGCATGGACCAAAAAAAAAAAAAAAAGTTTTTGTTTTTTGTGTTTTTTTTTGGTCTGCTCTCAGTTTCTGCTCTCAAGTTTCTGAGGATGTTGCAGAAAGGGATATAAAAATGTATGAGACTGGTTTAGCCAGTTCACCCACACACATTTCACGACTGACCAGACACGGTCAAAGGCACATAAAACCACCATCCAAAGTCACCTTTTAATTCTCCATGTGCTACTAAGGTTTCTAACCTGTTATTTGAGAATAACTGCTTTGATGGCATATTTAAATATATTTTTATGTTCAAACTTTGTTCTTGGTTATACCTAAGCCATGGAGTTGATGAACCCTGCTAGAACAAAGAGAAAGAGTCATTTTCTGTTATAACTCACATGATATTGTGTTCTCCCAAGTAACAAAGAAATACAGTGACTCCTTTATTTAATGCATGTTTGAGTGAAATGAGAAATACAACAGTCCCTCCTGCAGCAATAAGGGCTAAGCTATGTTTTATTACGTGGACATAGCTCTATTTTTATTTAAAAGTAATATAAAGATGGCTGGTGCACACTGGTTTCTGGGTTTTAACATTTCATTTCTCTTTAGTTACTACAGAAACTTAAAGTCTGAAAAGTCAAACTGTCAGTGAAGCAACACATTCTTTTCTTATTCTTTCGTAACTATTAAATGCATCTCACGTAGCAAAGCTCTTTTTCTCCCCCAGAGAATCTGGCAGCCACAAGACTCAGTCTTACCAGTGTCTGTGGGTGTCTCTGAACAGCAGTCAAATAGTCGGAGAGAATAATGGAGAAGTCGCTGATACGTTCCAGAAAATCCGTCTAGCAGCTCATCAAAACTTTGGCATAAAGAAAATTAATTTTGGAAATCTTTAAAGACTTTATTTAAACTCAATTTTTGAAGACCAAAAGGGAAATCATATATTTAAAATCTCATAGAAATGAGTTCCATGGTCCATTAAAGTCTCTGTGCTGTTGTATGATTTTTTTTTTCCTAGTAAAATGCGTTGCACATGAATACATTCCCCTCTATAGGTCTGTGAGACAAAATAGCAGAAAAGAATGGGGGAGGGGAGGACTAACGTTTGTCGGGAACTGATGTTTTGCCAGGAAGATGACAACTCATTATATATGTTATCTTTTTCAACCTTTATCACAATCTTGGGAAAAAAAATTGTGGAAGCAGCAGCGCAGCGGTCAGAGACGGGGGTTTTAGAATCAGCTTCACTTACGTTCTTATCCACTCCCCAGCCAAGCGACTGTCAAATGAGCCTCTCTGAGATTCAGTTATTTCTCTATAATCGAGAAAGAAAATAGGTCATAACATTGTTTGGAAGATTAAAATAGACAACAAAATTCTTAGCAAAATGATGTGCACATAGCAAATACTCAGTATATGAGAGTAAAATAAAATATCAGTACTATTATTATTCATTCTGGAGATTTAGCAATTATAGCTTAGAAGCAAAGTAACTTGTCCCTACCACGAAGGTAAAGGAGCTATAGTTTCACTTTTTACCTCTCAAACTCCAAAGTCCATAAATTTAAATTACAAGAGTTTATTAAGAGTCAGGGCCTAAACTTCTGATGTGAAAATCAAAGGGAATATTTTAATTCTATTTGGGAAAAAATAGAAAATATCGTGCAATTATTTCTTCTCTTGTTTATGGGTGAGGTGAATAATTCAGGTCTGTACTCTCAGAACTACCACATTTCACGGAATAATTGGAATATTTTCTGAAGAGAAGTGCAGATGACAGATGAATGAAAGTGAGAGATTATATTGAAAAATGATACAATAGAAAAATTGCCCATCTAGACGACAGGGGCTGTGAACAAGTAGTTCCCCTTTAGAAGGACAAGGACAGGACAAGACTGATTATCGTATTTAGTTCTCAGATGCTTGGAGGTTAAGTGATTTGCTCCCGGTCAGGCAGCTGTGAGGTGAGACAGCTAGAATTTCAAAAGCATAATGTACCTTGCATTCTAAGGTACAGGTTTATTTATTTATTTATTGTTACATTGACAAAATTGTTTGTATTTATTCTGTACAACATGGTGTTTTAAAAAATAGTGAGCAGGGCGCCTGCCCCATATACCGAGGGTGGCGGGTTCATACCCGGCCCCGGCCAAACTGCAACAAAAAAATAGCCGAGCGTTGTGGCGGGCGCCTGTGGTCCCAGCTACTCGGGAGGCTGAGGCAGGAGAATCGCCTAAGCCCGGGAGTCAGAGGTTAGGCACTCTACCGAGGGCAATAAAGTGAAACTCTGTCTCTACAAAAAAATATATAAAAATTAAAAATAAAAAAAATAAAAAAATAAAAAAAAATATATATATATACTTTGTGCAATGACTAACTCCATCTCATCAAAACATGTATTGCCTCATGTAGTTAGCATTTCTGTGATAAGAACACCTCCGTTTTTGTGATGAGAACATTTCCAGTTTTCTTCACAACCTTATCAACGTTTGTAATCTTTTGTGTTTTAGATAAAAGCCATTCTAATAAGTGTGAAGTGGTATCTCATTGTGGTTTTAATTTGCATTTCCCTGTTGGTTAGTGATGTTGAACTTTTTTTGTATATCTGTTGACCATTTGTATGTCTTTTTACGCACTTTTTTTGATTGGATTATGTTTTCTTGCTATTGAGTTGAGTTCCTTACATATCTTGGATTTTTTTTTCATATCTTGAATATTAACCCTTTAACAGATGTGGCTTTCACACATATTTTCTCCTATTCAGTACACTGTGACTTCACTGTGTTCATCGATTTCTTTGCTGTGCAGAAGACTCTTAGTTTCATGTAATCCCATTAACCTACTTTTGCTGTTGTTTGTTAAGCTACAGATTAAAACAAGGCAAATTATACTCCAAGAACCTTGTTTTTAATCACAGTAAAAAATATATTTGTTTGTATGTCAAAAACAAGCAAATCTATTGAAGAAAATCTATGTATTTTTTGTAAGATGTAATCCTAGTGGCATTTAAAAAAAAAAAAAAAAGCTATTCTAGCCCACAATTTTAAGGGCTCAGCACCCGAATCTCAGTGATTAGGGCACCGGCCACATGCACCAGGGCTGGTCGTTCCAACCGGGCCCAGGCCTCCTAAACAACAGTGACAACTACAACAACAACAACAAAAAAAAAAAAAAAATAGCTGGGCATTGTGGCCGGCACTTGTAGTCCCAGCTACTGGGAGGCCAAGGCAAGAGAATTGCATAGACCCAACAGTTTAAGGTTGCTGTGACCTGTAATGCCACAGTACTCTGCAGAGGGCAACATAGTGAGACTCTGTCTCAAAAAAGAAAGAAAAAAAGTTGTCAAATTAAGGACTGTAGTATATTATGCTTTTCTTATTTTTATTTAAAATGACAAAGCTCAGACAGCAATGATTGTAATTGCCTGGATCCCAGATCCCGTGATCATGCTATTTGCTTCCGTCATTTGCATAGGGAATCCCACTGCCCGGAACATCTTCTATCCTTCCCTCCTCGCCTGCTTGGCAAATTAGCTATGACAATTTTAGTCTCAGATACAACTTCCTCCAGAAAAATTTCCCTGGACAACATCCCTGCATTGCTAATTGTTCTTTTCTCTGGGAAATATCTGTTCCTTGTATAAATTTACTTTTCAGTTATCATAAGGTGGATTATTTTATTAAAATGTCTATCTTCCCTGCCTTGTTGAGCGCAGGCACTGTATCTTAGCCATTTTGAATGCACCACATTTAGCTGTATCTTCTGGTGTATAGGAAGCTACCCATAATTTTATTAATTAAATTACACAGAAACTACAAAATTAACATTTTATTTAAGTCTAATTAAAAAGACATAATTCCTTAATGGAATTATAAAATATTGATATTATGATATTATGAGATATGAGTTAGGAGATTCATGAGTATTAGTATCCGAAGACACTCATAATGAGATATAAAGAGATTATGAAATACGGTTATGAGATACTATGAATTATGATTTTATGATGGAATAGTTGAGATGTGATGGAATCGAGAGAGAAATGTATCCATATCTTCTATTCTTTTACAATGACTGCAATAACATCTTGTGTTTGGGGGAAGATTTCTAGATGCACCTTATCCAGTTACAGTATTCACTTTACAACTGGATTCTTAAGCTTAAAACTAACCATTTACCACTTAAAATACAGTCTGCCCTTCAACAAAGCAGAGATCAAAGACACAGATGCCTTAGGGCACTGAAAATTTGTATATAACTTTTGACTCCCAAAAAACATAATTACTAGTAGCCTACTGCTGACTGGAAGCTTTCCTGATGATATATATAGTTGATTAACATATATTTCGTAAGTGTTATGTACTCTATTCTTACAATAAATCAGCTAGGAAAAAAGTTATTAAGAAAATCATATGAAAGAGAAAATATATTTATATTCCTTAAGCAACAGTGGATTGTCAACCCTAAGGTTCTTTCCCCTCCTCATGTTCATGTTGAATAAGCTTAAAAGGCGGAGGGGAGAAAAGAGGGGGTCTCATTGTTTCGGAGGTGGCAGAGGAGGAAAGTGGACCCACACTGCTCAACCCTGTGTTGTTCTAAGGTGCTATAATAAAGGCACTATTCTGAACCTATTTGTACTTACTACTTAATAAAAAAATGTGAAACCTCTGACTCCACTCACACTCTGTAAACTTTAGACAACTCTAAAGTAACTAATCTGAAAGCAGACTTATTAAAACAGACTCTCTGGAAGAATTATATTTAATCGTTTCCAACGAATAACCATTATGCCAGGGAATTTGAAGTTATGGTATATAATACTTTCTCCTTATTTCTTGATACTTTGGGTTTGTGACTTGGATTTGAAAAGCACTTTTGACAAAGATCATGAACTACACATGCAAATTAGTATTGCCCTTAAGCTTAACTGCAACTCTCAGGCTGTGCTCCCCAAGTAAATAAAAAAAGAAGCTAAATCATCCACAAAGCTAACACAAAATACTCCCCAGCCCATCTGACATTTCAGTACAAATACCACTTAGAAAACCAAAAATACACCTGGGTAAAATTGCCGAACATTTGAAACTAGCAGGGCTTTCTGTCAAGACTTTCATTTTACAGTGACTTCTGATTCCTTAAAAACATATATCAGCCTTTATTCTCCTTTGAAAGCATCATTGTTACATTAGACATCCGCTTAAGAAGATCCTTGGCAATGGAGGAAGGCTTTCACTTTGTCTGAATTGTATTTCACTGACCTCCTGGTGCTTCCACTATTTCACACAGCTGGCTTTCTACTCTGTGTTCCCTGAGAGTGTGAAACTGGAAAAATGTAATGGCCATCCAGGTACAGGAGTCCCACTGCGAAAATTCTGGTCCTTCTCACAATATACATCAGGACAAATTGGTTTTCTCGCAGGATGTTCTGAAAAGTAGACATTAGTACAGTTGCTGATGTGCTTGGGCAATTCTCTACGTAGGCGCCTCTGTTTTCATGCTTCTTTGATTGGCAAGTTCTGTCAGATCTGTTCATTGGCCATACATAGTTTTAGAATCATCCGAGTCATTTTTTAGCCACCTCTAGTTTATGTATATAAGCTATTTAGTGGAAACTTTATTTCCCTTATGTTGCTGATTATGTTTCTGACTCACTGGTACAGTTTGCCGTTCCATGCACATTTCAAGAAACTCATTGTCTTATCTCTGTGTCTAATGTAAAATCTGGCAGTAACTAAGAGTAGGCAACTTGAGAGTTGATTCCCTTTTCACATTTTTTCATTCATTCATTCATTTAGCATTTTTGAAGCAACCTTATCTTCCAAATAATAGTGTTATGAGCTGTAGGGTGGTGCACATGATGAAGATAGAACATATATAAATACAAACACAAGATTTAAATAGACATAATCAGATAGATAGACAGATACTCATGTAATAGAAGTGGTAAACTGATTTGGCGAATAGATTAAATGCCTCAGGAGAGGGGAGGTCATGATTTTATCCAGAAAATCATAGTGGTTTAGTGATTCCAGCTGGGGGGTGACAATCCCCTGGATTTTTCATCCTCCAGTTTAACCATATGACCACACATTGTTCCCTTGTGGTTTAGTTCAAAAAGAAATTCTGGCCCATGGCACGACATCGGTGAACCTTGAAAACATTATGCTACATAGAAGAAGCCAGTCAGAACAGATGCCATATTGCATGATCTTGTCCACATGTGATGTTCAGAACAGGCAAATCCATCCAGATAAAAGCAGATTAGTGGCTGCCAAGGGCTGGTGGAAAGGAGGAATGGGGAGTGACCACTAATGGACATGGTAAGGAAAATATTCTGGAACTAAACAGTGGTGGTGATTGCACAACTCTGTGAATATGCTAAAATGTATTGAATCGTACACTTTAAATAAGTGAATAATATGGTATGTGAATCGCATCTCTGTAAACCTGTGATAATGCACACACAAAAAAACACACATCAATGCATTATAAAGTTTTAAAATCCATTATTTCAAGTTGTTAATTCTCAGTACTGACACCTTAAAAGTTTTAAAGGGGGAAGAGATTGACAAGATGACTGAATACAGATACTGGTCACCAGATCATCCCCCAAAGAGGAAAAGTTTCCAGTGGAAAAGCATAGCCCGGGTATCATTCTGACGGAAGAGTGGCAGAACCCACCAGAGATCCTCTGTGAAGAAGTTGCAGAGCAGAACAAGAAAGCGTGAGATTTTGGCAGAGACTGACATTCAAGGAATGTGTAGTCCCGTGGAAAGGGTGGATGAAGGCGTTTCTATTTCCTGCTCACACACCTGCAGCTCACTGATGGTGCCTAAACTGCCTGTGAGTCCCTCGCCCTTAGGAATGCGAGCAGTGCTGCTGCCAATGAACTGGTACTTCTTAAACTAGAATGCCAGGCTGTCAGCCTGCTTAGGGCCACTTCCCTCAACCACAGACCTGAGCCAAGGTGGCAGGTGCCACATTGCTTGTTCCCCCATTGGGTGCCTTCAGTCCTGCCCAGGGAGCCTCAACCCTTCAGTTTCCTCATCACTGGACCCCACCGAAGACCCTCTAACACGGGCTCAGACCAGGATGACCTTGCAGGTCCACAGTGACACAGGAGAGCTGCAGAATTTTTTGAAGTTCTATGCCATAGGGAAGGCTGTTTCTGGGGAAGAGAAGGTGCCCTGAGCTGCAGAGCCTTTGGGGGCAAAGGAAAGCACAGCATGGGATCCCCATGGGATCAGAAGTTATCCGCACTCCTCCCATTGGAGATGTGGGTACAGAGGAGAGTTTGTGAGGCAGGAGAGTGTTCCTACCCTACAACAAAGCAGCTCTGGAGCCTGGGAAGAGACATGGGATGGCCGTATTCCCCAGCACACACTGCTGCAAATATACCAACGTCTTTTCTTAGGAAAGTTTAGTGCAGGCATGCTGTAAGACAACTGGTCTCCAGACTGTGGGATGGGCACAATCTGTGCTCTCCCTGCCTGGGCTTGGCCTGGAGAGTGGCTCATTTTGCTCTCTTCACAAACATGCAGCATTTTTGCAGCTTTTCTGATCAGCCCTTGGGTCTCTACATTAGTGAATCCAAGTTCACGCTCCCTGGCATGCGCTGCAATGGCCACAGAAGGCTGGTGGATCCCAGATGAACTGTGGGATCTCCAGGGTTTGAACACACGGGAAGCTGCTTTCAGGTGAGAGGACAGTGCAGCATACTGGGAATAGGGGTGGGATCTGGGGACACCCTCAGGATAAAGGGGACTAGAGCACCAATGTGCCTCCATTCAGTCTTGTCATCCTCCGCCCTCCCAGGACCACTACTGCCAATGCAGCTGGCAGTACCTGCCCAGGGCTAACATGGGTGTCCCAGGACACAATTAAACCAGGGCACTTGGGAGTGGCTACCACCCCTCTGATAGTGTGCCCAGCACACCTAGGCTTCCATAGACAGTGGATCCTACATGCTCCCCTTTAAAAACCTATAATGAACCAAGGGGCATTCACACCGTGAGCACCCCACACATTGGTCTTCCTGGGGCTGTCTGCCTGCTGCTACTAGGGAGTGGAACCTACTCTGACCACTCTGTGTGTTGCCCTACTATGAGTGCTTGGCAGACAGTTTCAGATCAGCCTGCTTTTACTGTTAGAAAATGGTTAGAGCCTGAATATAGGGGACTAGAAGACAGGCCCCCAGGACCAAACTACACAATTCAGGACTGAGGAGGAGAGGTATGTAAACTGATATGAAGTGGAGAGTGAGCCTGCACAGGCCGAACTGGAAGGAAAGTTGTGGTGTGGGTCAGTACTGCATAGAACTGGGATGAATGTGTGGGTTGGGTCAGTACTGCATGGTCACCTTTCAGCTGGCCTGCTGGGTTTGGCTACAACTGGAGGTCAGACATCTGAGAGGGATTCCCTATGCAAGGGAAGTGGGAGTGGAGCAAAACCCACTAGACTGAATTCCAGACTACCCCACCCCCACAAGCACCTCCATACCTCCCTGGAGGCTTTCCTTGGTGGCCTGGGAGCGATTCCTGATCCCTGCTGATACAGCACTGTGTCCACATGTGAGGAGCTAGAACACAGCTCCCCAAGCCAGGCCCACTCTCCCATCTGCCCTGGTGATGGCAGAGCACAAGATGGGGTCCCCTGGGAGTCCCAGGGCCTCTTGCACTGTCTGGAATACTTCAGTGTATCTCCTTATTGACAAGGGCCAGTAACAGTTCCCACAGTCACCACTGCTGCTGGCTCTCTCTTGCGAGCTCCACCTGCTGAAAGAGAAGTTAACCTGTACAGATTATTACAGCATTTGCTGATTCAATAATGCAGGGCTTGGGCGACCCTTACCCACTAGCACCACCTAGTGACCTGGGGTTAAAGCTGGATATCCCAAGACAATTCATACTGTTAAGTCCAGGGAGCTGGGGAAAGTGATAAAATTTCAAAGACCTTCATCTTCCTTCTTGACAGGAGTAAAGAAATCTGCCCACATCCATAGTACAATACTCAATACTGCTGCAGCCTACAAATAACTTAGCTGCCATGTTAAGTCTATCAAAAAACAAGAAGTGACAGCCTCTCCAGATGAAAAGGAATTAATACAAGGACTATGGTGGTATGAAAATTTGGAGTGAACAGACACCCACAAAAAAGACACACTAGCTCGTTAGCAGTGGACCACAAATGAATAAGAAGGCTGAAATGACAGACAAATAATTCAAAACATGGACTGTAGATATCCAAGAGAAAATGGAAAACCAACTTAAAGAAACCAGAAAAGTAATTCAAGAAATGTTCACATAAGTTAGGGTTCATTTTATATATCTGGGAGCTTTTAAGAACCGATAGAGGCCATCTACAATAAACCCACAGCCAATATCATACTGAATGAGGTAAAACTGCAAAAAATTCCACTTACTGGAAATGGAACATGTAAGGATGTTCATTGTGGCCTCTGCTATTCAACATAGTGCTGGAAGTTCTAGCCAAAGCAATCAGGCAAGAGAAAGATCAAGGGTATCTAAATGAGCACAGAGGAGGTGAAACTCTCTCTTTTTGCTGAGGATATAATCTTATAATTAGAAAACCTCAGGGACTGAACCATCAGGTTCCTGGAAGTGATCAAGGAATACAGTAATGTCGTTGACTACAACATCAATGTCCACAAATCAGTAGCCTTCATATATTTCAATAACAGTCAAACTGAGAATAACATCAAAGACATAATACCCTTCACAGTAGCATCAGAGAAAATGAAATACCTGGTAATATACCTAACAAAGGATGTGAAGGATCTTTACAGATAGAACTATGAAACCCTGAGAAAAGAAATAGCAGAAGATGTTAAGAAATGGAAAAACATACCATGCTCATGGCTGGGAAGATTCAACATTGTTAACATCTCCATACTTCCCACAATGATCTATGAATTTAACACCATCCCCTTCAAAGTACCAATGTCATACTTTGAAGAAATTGAAAAAGTCATACTTCATTTCTTATGGAACAGAAAAATCTCCAAACATCCAATGCCATTCTATGAACTAAAAAAAAAAATCTTGAGGCATCATGTTATCAAACATTAGGTTATACTATAAGTCCTCTGTGATCAAAACAGCATGGTACTGGCACAAAAATAAAGATATAGATCTATGGAATAGAATAGAGAACCTAGAGATGAGCTCAGCCATATGATCTTTGATAAACCAAAATAAAAGTGTATACAATTTAATGAATGTGCTGGGAGAACGGGTTAACCCCATATGGAAGACTGAAACTGGAACTGCACCTCTCACCACTTACAAAGAATTGACTCTTGCTGGATAAATGTTTAAGTTTAAGACACAAAACAATAAAAATTCTAGTAAAGTATGGGAAAAACTCTTAACAATAGTGGCCTGGGAAAAGATTTTATGAAAACCCCTTTGGCAGCTATACCAAAACTGCAGCAACACCAAAAATAAATGTATGGAGCATGATCCAACTAAAAGGTTTCTACACAGCTAAGGGTACAACAGCTAACACAGACAACCTTCAGCATGGGAGAAGATAATTGCATATTATAAATCTGACAAAGGGTTGATAACTAGAATCTACAAAGAATTGAAACTAATCAACAAGAAAAGAGAAAACAATCTCATTTCTCACCAGGCAAGGGACATGAGCAGAACCTTCTCTGTAGAAGACAGACAAATGGCCAAGAAACACATGAAAAAATGCTCATCATCCCTAATCTTCAGACAAATGCAAATGAAGACCACCCTGAGGTATTATCTAACCCCAAGGAGAATAGTCTCCATCACAAAGTCTCAAAGCTGCAGATGCTGGTATGCATGTGGAAAGAAGGGAACACTTCTACACTGCTGATGAGATTGCAAACTAATACAACCTTTGTGGAAAGAAGTATGGAGAATCCTCAAAGAGCTAAAAGTAGACCTTCTACACTGCTGATGAGATTGCAAACTAATACAGCCTTTGTGGAAAGAAGTATGGAGAATCCTCAAAGAGCTAAAAGTAGACCTTCCGTTTGATCCTGCAATCCCATTACTAGGTATCTACCCAGAAGAACAAAAAAAATCACTTTACCATAAGGACATTTGCACTAAAATGTTCATCATGGCTCAATTCATAATTTCCAAAATATACAATCAACCTAAGTGCCCGTCAACTCATGATTGGATTAATAAATGGTGGTACATATATACCACAGACTACTATTCAGCCACAAAAAAGATGGAGACTTTACAACTTTTGTTTTTTTCTCTACCCATATACATGTGTTTATTTAGTTTCCACTTTTTGCCTTTACAAAATTAAAGAGGCTCAAAATTTAATAACAATAACAATGTTTAAAATAAGGACTAGAAACAAAAACCTCATTAAAAAAAACGAAGATAAATACATTCAGAAAAGAAATCAAATAATTGCTGCAATGAAATCTTGAGTAATAATAATAATAATAGTGCAAAAAAAGTAACATTCACATTGTCAGATAAAAGTATGTCTATCATAGAATGCTTTGACTCTGAGGTTCAGCATGGAGTCATCAGTTAACTTCTTTTTTTCCTCCAAAGTCTCAAAAAATAGACAACTATTTATAAATAAAAATATTTATATTTATAAATAAAAATAGAAGATAATTTCAAAAAATACATCATGTCAAATCTTATAGACAATAGAAAAAGAAGAAATACTTCAAACTTTTCAAGACTTTACATACTTTTATATTAACCTGGATACAGTTGAAGAACATTCTTCTTAGTAAAGTATCACAAGAACGGAAAAGCAAGTATACAAAGTATCCAATATTAATATAAAACCAATAGACAAACAGCTAAACCCATAAACAAAACTAAATTCAAGTTGGGGGAGGGGAGAGGGGATACAGGTAAGAAGGGAAAAGGGAGGGGAATTAGTAAGCTCTTACCTAATGGGCACTGTGTACGGGTGTACAGTGCACCCATAGGAGAATGGCTCAACTACAATTTGAACTTTACCTAAGAAAGGCAAACAACGTAATCTAATCATTTATGCCCTCATAAAAATCTGAAATAAAAAAAAAGAAATGAATAAAAAAGGACCAAAAAGACAGATATATTTTTTAAAAAAATAAACATTTCTGAAAATGAAAAATTTATTTAGAGAAATAAAAAGCACAATGGAAGTTTTAAAGAATAGACTAGACTAAATAGAATAAAATTTCATGGTCTGAAAGCTTTTGAATTAATCCAGTCTGTCAAAAATAAAAAACCAAGTGAAATGAATAAAACCTCTGAGAAATATGAGATTATGAAAATGCCCAAACATAAGAATCATAGATAACCCAAAGAGAGAAGAAGAAAAATCAAGAATCTTAGAAAACCTATTTAAGGTAATAATGAAGAAAAATTTCCCTGGTCTTGCTAGAGATTTAGACATACAGATACAAAGAGTCAATGTACCTATGGGAGATCTCTGCAAAAAAGACATTGCCAAGACAGACTGGCTGAGGGAGGAACTCCTACAAGTCATGAGATGAATGATAGACCACTAGCTATAATAGATTAACAAAGAGAGAGAGAGAAAGAGAAGATTAAGATCAGCACAATCAGAAATGAAAAGGAGACTTTGCAATTGATACCACAGAAATACAAAAGATCATCCTAGACTCCTATGCACTCAAACTATAAAAACTAGGTAAAATAGGTGAAGTTTTAGAAACACACAAACTCCTAAGCTTGAATTAGGAAAGAAACAGGCATCCTGAACAGACCACTAAGGAATAGCAAAATTGAATCAGTAATAATAATCATCCAACAATAAAAAGCCCTGGATCAGAGTAATCCACTGCCAAATTATTCCAAACCTACAAAAAAGAATTAGAACCTATCCTACTAAAATTGTCCCAAGAGATCAAGAAGGAGAGACTCTTCCCTAACTCATGAAGTCAGCATCACCCAGGAAAGGAAATGACAAAAAAAGCAAACTGTAGACAAATATTCCTGATAAATGTAGATGCCAAACGTCTCAACAAAATCCTACCAAACTAAATCCAAAAGCACGTCAAAAACATAATTCACCATGATCAAATGATTTTCATCCCAGAAATGGAAGGATAGTTTAACATGCAAATCAATAAATATGATTCATCACATAAACATAATTAAAAACAAAAACTTTATGATCATCTCAAAAGTTGCAGAAAAAGCATTTGGTAAAACTCAGCACCACTTCATGTTAAAACCTTCAACAAACTAGAAGGAGCATTCCTCAAGGTAATAAAAGTCATATACGACAAACCGGCAACCACTGTTGTATAGAATGAGTTAAATTAGAAATCATTCTTTCTAAGAACTGGACCAAGATAAGAATGCTCACTTTCATGACATCTATTTAAATCAGTACTAGAGGTTCTAGTCAGAGCCATCAGACAAGAGAAAGAAATAAATGGCATCCCACTTAGAAAAGAGAAGGTTAAACTATACTTATTTGCCAATGATATAATCTTGTGTCTAGATAATCCCAAGGACTCCTTCCAAAGACTCCTGGAGTTGTTAAATGAATTCAGTAAAGCCTTGGGTTACTAAATTAATGTCTACAAATCAGTAGCATTTCTATATGCTAATAAAAGCCAAATTGAAAGTCAAATCAATAGCTGCAAAAATACATATGTAATAATATACTTGACCATAGAGGTTAAAAATCTCTACATGGAGAACTGTAAAACATTGATGAAAGAAATTGCAGATAACACAGTAAATGGAGAAATATTCCATGCTCATTGACTAGAACAATCAGTATTATTAAAATGTCCATACTGCACAAAATAATTTACAGATTGCACAAAATTTACATACTGCACAAAATAATGTACAGTTCCCAACAAAACACTAACTTTATATCATAGAATTAGAAAAACAATACTAGAGGGAAGGAGGGAAGGGGGCTGGGCCTTGGTGCATGCCACACCTTCTGGGGGCAAGACATGATTGCAAGAGGGACTTCACCTAACAAATGCAATCAGTGTAACCTGGCTTATTGTACCCTCAATGAATCCCCAACAATAAAAAAAAAAAGAAAGAAAAAGAAAAACAATACTAACTTTCATATAAAATAAAAAAGTGTCCAAACAGTGTAAATAATACTAAGCAAAAAGAATAATTCTAAGCAAAAAAATAATTCTAAGAACAAATTTGAAGGCATAATATTACCTGCTTTCAAACTATACTACAAGGCTATGGTAACAAATACAGCATGGTATTATTATAAAAGTAAACAAATACATTAACGGGACAGAATAAAGATCTTAGAAATAAACCATATGTCTACAACCAACTTATCTTCAACAAAGTGCACAAAAATCTACACCAGGGAAACGACACCCTATTCAGTATATTGTGCTGGGAAAATTGCACGAAAAAATGTAAAGAACAAAACTATATCCTTATCTCTCATCATGTAAAAAATTTAACTCAAAATGGATGACAGGCTTAAGTGTAAGACCTAAAACCATAAACTTTCTGGAAGAAGCCCAGGAAAAACTATTCTTTACACTGCCCTGTGCAAAGAATTTATGACTAAGACCCCAACAACAAATACAACAAAAACAAAAATAAATAAATGAGACTTAATTAAACTAAAAAGTTTCATCACAGCAGAAGAAATAATCTATAAAGTAGACAACCTATAAAAAGGGAGAAAATATGTGAAACCGTACATCCAAAAATGAACTAACGTCCACAATCTATATGAAACGCAAACGAATTAGCAAGAAAAAGAAGTATTTAAAAGTGGGAAAAATACAGGAAAATTTTCAAAAGAAGATACAAATGATTAAACATCACTAATCATCAAATTAAGTGCAAATTAAAACTACAGTGAGATACCACCATACCCCTATTACAATGACTATTATTAAAAAGTCAAAAAATAGTAGATGTCCTGTGGACATGGGAAAAGGGAATGCTTATAAACTGTTGGTTGGAATGTAAACTAGTATAGTCATTATGGAAAGCAGTAAGGAGATTCCTCAAAGAAGTAAAAGTAGACCTACCATTGGGTCCAGCCACTCTACTGGTGAATATTACCTAAATGAGATGAAGTCATTTTACAAAAAAAAGACACCTACACTTAAATGTTTATCACACCACAATCCACAACTGCAAAAATATGGATCCAACCTAAGTATTCACAAACATATGAGTGGATAAAGAAAATGTGGTACACACACACACACACACACCACACACTGTGGAATACTACCAAGACATCAAAAAGAATGAAATAATGTCTGTGTTTTGCTGCAACTTGGATGGAACTGGAGGCCATTATCCTAAGTGAAGTGTCTCAGGAAAGGAAAAACAAATACTGCATGCTGTCAGCTGAGGGACAGATGTGCATCATCACACAGTGTGGCATAATGGTCATTGAAAACTCAGAAGTGGGGAGGGTGGAAGCAGGTAAGGGATGAAAAATTACCTATTACATACAATGTACACTATCTGAATGACAAGTATGCTAAAATCCCTGACTTCAGCACTACAACTTATCCAGGTACCAAAAAACAACTTGTTCTCCCCAAATCTATTGACATAATTAAAAAATAAACAATTTTTTTAATTTTAAGACATGTCAACACCTTTCAAAATCAATTCATCTATGTAATTAACTAGGAAAAACTAATAAATTTTCTAACTTATATAATGAAATAATGAAAAAATTAACAAATATTGTAGTTAAGGTTAGTTAAGTCACATGCTTTAGATCTCAAAATTACATAATTATGTGCTAATATATTTTCTATTTAAATATTAAAAGTAAGCTGCCAATATTCACTGCTTAACAAATTATAAAGGGCCTTTCACTTACGCCTGCTTCTGTGGTTTCTCAAACCTATGTAAGTAAATGTGTAAACACTGGTTATATAGAATGCCAGGAATTGTCTAGAAAAGCAAAATGCCTACACAAACAAAACAATAAAATATGCATACCATTTCTCAAGTTTTTAAAGTAGAAAAAAGGCTTTATTTTATGAAGGTTTGGTTTTGTTTTGCACACAAATGGGTATTCATTTACATAAACAGTCCATTTATTCCAGTATTTATCCATGCGTATATGCTCCCTGCAAACATTAATTGAGTACAACTATGTTTCATATATTCTCTTCTACACTACAGAATCAAATGACAAGTCACCATCTTGGAGACACTTACAACCTAATTAAACTATTGCTACCAAATGAATTGGTAGTGATGAGAACATAAATGTCAATCGTTTTCTCAAAAAAAAGGATTGTGAGTATCATATTATTGGCTGTCATCTCCAAAGAACATTTTTTTTTTATGTATGACATTATTCACATGTAAAACAGAAAAATCTGCCTCAGAAATGACTAGTTAATCCAGTCACAACCAATCTTTTATTGTAAAAAGGTCAACTACCTTTGCCCTGTCCTGTGGTTTCAGTGGTTCTCAGAAAGCAAAGGATCCACATTAAAAAAAAAACAAAAACAAAAACAAAAAAAACTCATAACCAATATTTTAATCATCCAAGGAATTACTCTTCCCATTATGACTTCTTGAAGCACATGTCCTTTCATTTATACCTTGACTAAGATTATGAACCAATTGCCAAATTTTTAATCTTCATAGAGGTATGTCTCTGGATATCAAGATGTTTTTCTCTGTTTTTAGTTTTCAATTTAATAATTGAAAAATACACAATTGTGTTCAGTATGACTTCTTTAAATTCATCCTACTGTCACTTTCTCAGCTTTTTGAATCTGTAGATGAATGTCTGTTGTCCAGTTTGGGAAGTTTCCAGTCATCATTTCTTTGAATAGTTTGTCAGTCCTACTCATCCTTGTTTTCCTCTTTTGATGTAACTCTGATGACACAAATCCCACAAATCTAAGACTGTTATTTTTTAATTTTTGTGTTTTTCTCTCTCTTGTTCCTATTGAACAGTTTATTGTTCCATCTTCCAACTCATCGATCCTGACCTCTGCCCCCTCTGTTCTGCTGTCGAGCACATACACTGAGCTTTATATTTTGGTGTTTGCATTCTTCAGTTCTAAATTTTCCATTTGGTTTTTCATTGGGTCCTCTATTTCTTGGCTGACACTGTATATTTGCCGAAGTTTTCTGTTTTTTTCATTTGTTTCAATTGTGTTTATCATTGCTTGCAGAAGAATTTTTACTATGGTTGCTTTAAAATCTTTATAAATAACTCTGCCATCTCTGTCACCCCACATGGGCCTCTACTGATTATCCTTTCCCATTTATTTTGGCATCTTCTCGGTCCTCTGTATGATGAGTGACTTTTGATTGAAACCTGGACATTTTTATTTTGTGTTGGGGGACTCTGGATCTTATTCCAACCTTCTGTTTTAGCTGGTTTCCTTGGGTACCACTGGAGCAGAGGAAGAGGGGATGGGCTCTGACCTGGTACTGCTGGCGGAATTATAAATCCAGATTTCCCCATTGGCTTCTGTTGACAGTCTCTCCTCCTAGCTGACCAGTGGTGGGACAGCTTCCCATGACCTCCAGTGACACACAGTGACTTCATTACTGCTGGGCAATAGTTAAAGTCATAACTGTTTATCAGATCTCACCTGATACCACCCTAACAGGGTTGGAGAGGGGCCCTTCACAGCTGCCAGGCAAGGATGGAAGTGAGGGTCCATCATATGTTTCACCCTAATGGGATAAAACGCTAGATTCCCTGTTTGGTCTTTTCTAACATACCTGGCAGGGAGGTTTAGAAGCATCAGGGTGTAAGTCGAGGCTCTCTACCTTGTTGGCAGGAGTAGAGATACAGCAGCATTTTTTTTCTGATTTTTTTTTTTTTTTTTTTTGGTTGTTGTTCTTGTTTAGCTGGAGTACAATGGTTATTATCTAAAAGTTTTCTGTCTTGCTCAGCTGCTACTTGTTCTCTGCCTGGAGAGAATAGACTCTTGTCAGCACTTTTTTCTTTCCTCTGCTCTCTTTGTCATTCCTGGGTTGCTGGTTTCTTCAGCTCCAAGTCTAGGGTATATGAGACAAAAATAAAGCCCAGGGAATCCACCACTCCTTTGTTCTCTAGCTCTCAATATCACTACTCTGCTTTCTTCTCTACACCTGTTAGAATCTTTTCATATTTGTTTTATATGTATCATCTAGATTTTTTTAGTGGTACAGTACTTAGTGACAGGAATAGAGAAAAGTACATGTAAACCATCTTCCGGAAACACAAACGTGAATTCTGAAAACACAGTTGGCCCCTCCACATCCTCAGGTTCAGCATCCGTGAGTTCAACTAGCTGCCCATTGAAAATATGCTCAACAAAAATAGATCTGCCATTCAATCCTATAATTCCTCTACTAGGCGTATATGCAGAAGACCAAAAATCACATCATAACAAAGATATTTGTACCAGAATGTTTATTGCAGCCCAATTCATAATTGCTAAGTCATGGAAAAAGCCCAAGTGCCCATCAATCCATGAATGGATTAATAAATTGTGGTATATGTACACCATGGAATATTATGCAGCCTTAAAGAAAGATGGAGACTTTACCTCTTTCATGTTTACATGGATTGAGCTGGAACATATTCTTCTTAGTAAAGTATCTCAAGAATGGAGGAAAAAGTATCCAATGTACTCAGCCCTACTATGAAACTAATTTATGGCTTTCATATGAAAGCTATAACCCAGTTATAACCCAAGAATAGGGGGCAGGGGGAAAGGGAGGGGAGGGAGGGGGGAGGATGGGCAGAGGGAGGGTGATTGATGGGATTACACCTGCGGTGCATCTTACAAGGGTATATGTGAAACTTAGTAAATGTAAAATGTAAATGTCTTAACACAATAAGAAAATGCCAGGAAGGCTATGTTAACCAGTGTGATGAGAATGTGTCAAACGGTCTATAAAACCAGTGTATGGTGCCCCATGATTGCATTAATGTACACAGCTATGATTTAATAAAAATAAAAAATAAAAAAAAAGAAAATATGCCCAAAAAACCCCAGTAAGGAATAAAAACATAACAATACACAACAATAAAAATTCTAGAAGTGATACAATAGCTATTTACATTTCTTAGGTATTATAAGTAATTTGGAGCTGATTTAAAGATTCTAAGAGATAATTGTATTTTAAAATAATATAAGCTTAAGAAATATGAAAAATCTATGCGATTTTTTTTGAAATTATAAGGGTAGATACATTTATTTTGACATAGTACTTTTTTTCTTTTTCTTGAGACAGAGCCTCAAGCTTTCCCCCTGGGTAGAGTGCTGTGGTATCACAGCTCACGGCAACCTCCAACTCCTGGGCTCAAGTGATTCTCCTGCCTCTGCCCCACAAGTAGCTGGGACTACAGGTGCCTGCCACTACACCCGGCTATCTTTTGGTTGTAGCCGTCATTGTTGTTTGGCAGGCCCAGGCTGGATTCGAACCCACCAGCTCAGGTGTATGTGTCTGGCAGCCTTAGCTGCTTGAGCCACAGGCTCTGAGCCTTGACACAGTACTTTTTAAAATTCTCTAAAGACAATATAAAAGCTACAGGGCACAGTGAAAAATATATTGTACCAGGATAGAATGATATGGACTACTTGGCTGAGTGTAGTCCATATCATTCTATCCTGGTACAATATATTTTTTTATGTATTTTTTATGTATTATATTATAGAACAATAAAATATATTGTTTTTATAAACAATATAAATATAAAACAATATATTTTATTTATATATTATCTGGGCCACATTATTAGGGGTGATACACAAAGACTATACTAGTAGCCCAGATAATACATAAACTTTCTATGAAAAATTGCAAAAAACAAAGAGCAAAAGGGAATAGGCAGGCCAACCACAATTACAATAGCTATAAACAGGGTGGCTAAAAGTAAGGTCTATAATAAATAGAGGAAAATCAAAACATTCCCTCAAAGGACAATAAAGAAAAACTCGAGTAGTTGCATGCTAAGGCTTTTAATACTCTAGAAAATTTTAAAATACATTATCACTCCCATTCTCTAATTTCAAGCCTTCTGCTTTTCTTCAATGACTGCAAATTGATTGGTTAAAACAAAATTTGTCAAAATGTTGAGTTGGATAAAAATAAATTTTCCCAATCACTGGTTTTCATATAATTGTAATTTTGAAATAACATGATATAGTTGTGCATTGACTTCTATGATTTAAACATTTTCCCATTTTAAAAAGTTTGATAAGTTCCTATCTGCTTTGAATTTCTAAATAATTTTAAATATATTTTAGTCATAACTGCTTTCTGGTTTGATTAGCATTTCTTTAAAGAGTTTGTCAACTTTCTATGTCAATTATCCTCAAAAAATTTGGTTGACATTTTCTCAACAGTAATATTTTTAAATTTTATGTATTTAACTTGATTTTTGTCAAGTTGAGAAATTGCCATTTTCTGAGTTACTTTGGTTAAAAATATCCAAATTCATTTTCAAATGGCCAGGCAAATCTTACATTGGGCCAGATTTTATTAAGTATTTTTTATTTTGTATTTCTTTTACATTTAAGTAGTTTTTATGTGAAACAATCATTGCCACTCCAAAATAAGATAGCATCAATATTTGATGTTTATGTTGTAAGATTTGTATCCAACCAAGCATAAATCCATTAACCACCGCATTACCCACTTGTATTTTAGAATTATAATTTGGGTCAAGTTCAGAATTTTCAATATAAAGTCAAGACAATACTTGAGTATAATAATATGTAAAAAGAAAAAAAAATGGAGGAAAAAATACCAACCAAAAAATCAACTGTTCTGTAGCCAGCGTTGCATAGGGCATAGATTGGTGAGAGAATATGAAATCATTATAGAAAACTAATAACCAACTAAACTAAATTGGTAAGTAAAAATTAAATTATTTGCATTCCACATAATTATTAAAATTCAGATATATTTTTAATAATCAGAGCAGGCCAACTAGCTAAAGTAAATTAGTAAAAGAGCTCTAAGAGTTTTTGATAAAACAGACACACTTAAAGATGAATAAGACTGCCTGCAGCTCAGTGGGTACGGTCCCAGCCACGTACACCTGGGCTAGGGGGTTCGAACCCGGTCAGAGCCTGCTAAACAACAATGACAACTGCAATAAAAAAGTAGCCAGGCATTGTGGTGGGTGCCTATAGTCCCAGCTATTTGGAAGGCAGAGGCAAGACAATCACTTAAGCCCAAGAGTTTGAGGTTGCTGTGAGCTGTGATGCTACGGCACTCTACCGAGGGTGACAACTTGAGACTGTCTCAAAAAAAAAAAAAAAAAATGAGTAAGACTTGCCAAAAATACTCTAAAAGTATTAGTATATTAAAACTAGTAACTAGTAACATAAAAATATGTCACTATGGATGTGGATGAAGGTAGGTATGTAGAGATGTAGAAATTTCTCTCTTTTTTTTTTTTTTTTGTTTTTGGCCTGGGTAAAACAAAAAAACAAACTCGCCACCTCCGGCATGTGGGACCGGCGCCCGACTCCTTAAGCCACAAGTGCCGCCCAAGAAATTTCTCAATTTGTTATTATGGGCATGCTGTTTTGACAAGAATATCCCCCCAATTCTTTTTGTTGTTCTTATTGTTGTGAATCAGTTTGCCACCCTCAATTTTATATTTTAAGACAGTAATACATATGGATAGGGATATTATTTCCCATCTAACAAAAGTCAATTGTCTGTTAGCACAGGAACCATTGCTGCTCCCCCACCATTTGAAGTAGTGGCATAGTCCCACATACACGAACCCAGCCAAGGCAAGACATGGCTGAATTTTAGCTGGTCAGACACACTGCCCGCAGGCCTTGAATAAGCCCACATAGCTAAAATAGTTTGATCTTTCCCACAGAATATGTGACAAAAAATTAACTAGGTTTACCCCATGAGAAATAAATAATTAAAAAAAAAAAGACATTTGGAAAAACAAGCTTTTTATATGATTGCTTTCACGTACATTTCCCTATCTCCCATTCCAAAATACTCTTAACATGACCTTATTTTCTTCTGGTTTTCACATGGAAGCAGGACCAGCTACATAATTTGTAGAGTTCAGTGCAAAATGAAAACAGGGAACCTCTTTTGCAAAAGTTTGAAAATTTTCAAAAATGAAGAATTTCAAAATGGCAGCAGAAAGGAACATTAAACCGAGTATGAGACCCTTCTAAGCATGAGCCCCCATGCTCGCCACATCACACATCTATGAATCCAGCCCCATAAGAAAATGTGAATTAGGCTCAGTGCCTGTAGCTCAGTGGCTAAGGGCACCAGCCACATACACCAGAGCTGGCAGGTTCCAATCCAGCCTGGGCTTGCCAAACAACAATGACAACGACACCAAAACAATAGCTGGGGGTTGTGGCGGTCGCCTGTAGTCCTAGCAACTTGGGAGGCTGAAGCAAGAGAATCTCTTAAGCCCAAGAGTTTGAGGTTGCTGTGAGCTGTGACGCCACAGCACTCTACCCAGGGTGACATAGTGAGACTCTCAAAAACAAACAAAAAAAGAAAATGTAAATTGTAGAACATAGTGGTGATTTGATAGTAAGCATTAAGACCACTATGTATGCACATGCTTTTTTACCAAGTTATCCTTTTCCGAGGCGCTCTTGCTCTCTCTTGCTCTCTCTCTCTCTCTCTATATATATATATATATGCATGTATTCAAAATATATTTGTCCCATTGTTATTATAATAATGAAATATTATAAAATTTAATACTAGGAATAAATTGTGTGCTTTTATAAGGACATTAGTAAAACTATTTTCTTAATGAAGTTATAAAATACTATTGCAGGAGACAAATGGGACACAAAACTAGAAATAAAACCACTTGCTTGTCTCTCTTTCTCCCCATCCTCACTATTTCCCTTTAATACATTCTCAAAGTTAAAAGGGCACTCAGTAAAATATTAACAGTGGTTAATTCTAGGATGTGGAATTACGCACGATGATCACCTTGCTCTTTGCGGCTTTCCGGCTGGCTGCTCTGCATGTCCCACAGTGAGCATGTGTTACTTTTACAGCTAAGGAAAGAGTAAAATAAGGCCTCACCTAAACTGACGGTTTATAAATAAACAGTTGGAAACAATAAACTTGAAGCAGTAATGCAAGCGGACCTACTGCAGACGTGTCACGCTCTGTCACCCCCCGGATAGAGTCCTCTGGGAGAGAAAAATTTAGTGCAGAAAACAATGTTTCAGTGGCAGTTTTCTTGCTCTACTTGCCCTGCTCACTTGTTCCACTCACTACAACACTGAATGATTTAACGCCATTATCTGTAACGTACCAGTTATCAAACTGGGGCGTAAAACTATTTTCAATGATTTTACAAAGAGTACATGCCATGTTCTGGCTTAGTCTTAGAACAAGGCTACCCTACTATCAAAGCAATGATGAGTAAGTATTGACCAGGAGGACAGATGATGAATAGAAAAAAGCTTCAGAATTCCAAAGTGTCTTTACTTGAGTCCCCTACGGCAAAACTGAAATAAAGACTTTGCCATAGGAAGTTTATAGGGGAGGTGACAACAGGGATCACTTACAGGGAGGGAGCATTTAAAACAAACAGACAGTGAGAGGTCATTTAAAACAAAGCAAAAACAGCAGCACTGTTGAACTGCTCATTACTACCAGCAGTGTGGTCTCAATTGCTCTGGGGACCATCTGAGATGTCATATGGAATGTGTCTTGGAATTCCCTCCGTGGTTGAAGATTTATTTCAAGGCATTAAATATCTTGCACAGACTTGGCGCCTATGTCAGTGACTAGGGTGCCAGCCACATACACCAGAGCTGGCGGGTTTGAATCCAGCCCGGACCTGCCAAACAACGACAACCACAACCCAAAAATAGCCAGGCATTGTGGTGGGCGCCTGTAGTCCCAGCTACTTGGGAAGCTGAGGCAAGAAAATCGCGTAAGCCCAAGAGTTGGAGGTTGCTGTGAGTTGTGATGCCACAGCACTCTACCCAGGTGACATATGAGTCTCTGTCTCAAAATAAATAAATAAATAAATATCCTGCACATGTTGGCTGCCTGCAAGCGTGCTGTGAAAGCTTCCTTGGCTACAAAAAGAGACCCAGTCATCCTTTGAGGTGGTTGCCCTCAAGGTGCCCAGGAACTGTCCACCACAGCTCCCGCTGAAATCAGAAGTGGGATGAAGGAATCTGACTCTAAACACAGCCACAAATGAAAAATAAAAGGAGGGAAAGCAGAAGTCTAGGAATAAAGGTTTTGCAATGTGACCTCAGGACACATTAAAAACCAGAGGAAAAGCGTGTTTGATTCCACCTGTTTGCATTTGTTAGTGAGGAAGAAGAAAAGATAGGCAGAAGGAGGCTCATCAGGCAGCGCCACGGTTCTTCCAAGTGAGCTCCGGCAGAACTTCACAGACAAGTTAAAGACGTGGAACATTACCTGTTGGGAAGGCAAACTGAGAAAACTATTCCGGATACACGTGAGAACCCCGTGCTTGCCACCCTCTGAAGATAAAATATATTTCCCTGTAATTCTTTTCTTGTCAAACATCCAAATAGTTGTGCGTCTCTGGATACATGTCAAGGCTGATTTTTAGAGGACTGTTATTTCAGTGCTTCTTCAACAATAAAACTAAAAGTTATTGCTAGCCCACAAGTCTTTGCAATGGAAATAGAAATACCTTAGACAGTCAGGTCATTTCTGTTAATTCCAGAAGGCGTTATGTGGCACGTCACCCCTCACCACAGCTTGAGAGGTGTGTTCAGAGGGTGAACATGTGGAGAGATGTGACACATGCATCACAATGAACTGCTCAGCGAGTCTCTGCTCAGTGGTTTCTTAGCACAGTGTCCACATCTCTGGAGTAGCACCTGAGTAGCACCTACTTCCACTCCTCCAGTCACACGTCTCGTCACTTTTCTCCTGGCAAGTTCCACAGGGAGCGAGGTCTTGCTTTATCACACTGCACGTACGATGCTCACGGTGCATGGTCTGATGCAGAGCACATGACCAATACAAATTGGCTGAGTGAATAGCTAAAGCAATTTCTAGGTCAACCTTGGCTGATATGGTCAATTAGAATAACCCAGACATGGCTTAACTGATCTGAGATCTGAACTTGGTTCTCCTACAGCCAAGTGGAGTATCCTTGGATAAATCAACAACCTTTCCTTGATTGTTTTGTTTGTTTATTTGTTTGTTTTTTTTTTTTTTTTTTCTTTATTTGTTTTTTTTTGGCTAATCTTTTCCATTAAGGGGATTGAGAAGATGATCCCTAGGGTGCCTTCAAACTCCTACAGTCCATCATCTACCTGTCACGGCTGTTAGCTAATTAAAATGTATTAATGAAATTCTAGCCCTATTTCTCTACCTAACTTTACAAGGTAACTTCAAGTACCCTGTGACTCTGGTATATTTATGTGTAAGTGTGTAGAAACTTCTATGATAAAAGGGAAATTAGACTTTTGAATGAGGAGTTTAGTAAAGAATCTCGTACTTCTGTTCTTGGAGAGTTTTAAAGGTGAGTATCTTTGCTTTAGAGGACTTTTTGTGCTCTCTCCTTATGTTTCATTTCCATTTCTAATCATTGGTTTGAAAGATCTAAAGATATATGTCAATCTGTCAATAACAAGAAACAGAAATTACGTTAATGCATCCTTTGTTTTTGCAACTCCAGTTTCTAATGAAGCAATAAACAAACAATCTAAACATTTTATACACTCTATCAACAAACCTTAATGGAATGTCAGGCATTGCACTTATTCTAGAACCTAGAAAACAAGTTAGAGGTGGCTTCATGAACTAAAGAATAAAGCCAATGCAAAAGGGTACTTCTTTTACCCTTCAGGCAGACCTCAAGAGCTAGAGAATTTTATTTTAATCCATAAATGTTTGCCCCTAGTACTGTTTTACTCACAGGTATTCTAAGGAAACAAGATAGCACTTGAAAATGAAAATATGACACGGGGCTCTAAACATACACACAGATTATGGAATCTGTGTTTATAGAAGGCAATGAATTAAAACCTATCGTTTAAGGAACTATATATTTGAGGAAACCAAAATATTTTAGGAAAAAGTAGAAAGTTTTAAAACAAACATTTTAGAATAGCAGTTATTTTAATCAGGTAGTCTTATCCCATTTTGAGGATTTCTCAGGGAGTTATTTTTTTAAGTTTAATTCCAAAAGAATACTTGAATGGCCTTACCTTAAGGCAGATTCATTAAATCCAAATCAGTACCTCATTCTTCCCAGTCCCTAACAGAAAGTGTTATACACACATGTGACAATATCTCAAAGTGTTTTGATTTAGGCAAAAAAATGAAAATGTGCTCACTGTATCCCACGTTCCTAGTGATAGTATTAGAAAAAAAAAATACATTAGTGAATCACAGAAAAGAATATTCAGAAAGAAATGCCATAGGTGTGGGGATACATTTACATCAAAGAAGAAAATGAACAGCAACAACTTAGATGACTTTCCAGAAAAACAGGCTAAGTAAAGAAAAGCCAGTCCCAAATGGTTTCCTGATGATTCCACTTCTATAACATTCATGAAATGATAAAATTTTAGAGATGGAGAACATACTCAGAGGAATCGGGGGTGGTGAGTGGAAAGGCTGTGTTCATAACAGGGCAACAGTAGGGAGGATGTTGCAGTGATACTGGAAGTGTTCAGTATCTTCACTACAGTGGTGAACACACAAATTAGCACAAATGCTAAAATTGCTTAGAACTAAACTCACACACACATGCACAGGTACACACTGAACGAAGAATCTGCATAATATCATGAGATTAGCAATGTCAACTTCCCGTGTAATATTACACAATCCTTATGGAGGATGTTACCACTGAAGGAAACTAGTTAAAGGGTGAATGGGATCCTTCTGCAACATTTCTTTCAACTGCATGTAAATCTATAATAATCTCAAACTTAAAAATTTAATTACAAAAATCAATAAGAAAAAGACAGAAAAAAATCAATCCATTAGGAGAATAAGTCAAAGACTTGAATAAGCCCTGAACAAGAAAGAAACTCAAATGAAAAATAAATCTATGAAAAGCAATTCGGTCCCTTGGTAATCAGGGAAATGCAAATTAAAACCACAATTAGATACTATTACGTAGACTGGTTAAAAATTAGAGCATCTGAAAAAACTAAATGTTGCTGAAATATGAATCAGAAGTCTTAAACATTGCTAGCAGAAGTATATATAACAACTTTGGGAAACAGGGAGGCATTTTCCAATAAAATTGAAGACGCGCTTACCTTGGACACAGAATTTCACGTGCAGAGGAGGTAGTCAAAAGAATACTCACAACTGCTTTGTTTTGAATAAAAACTAGAAATAATTTGTGTCCACTCAGAATAGATAATCTGGAGTATATCCATACAATGGGATGCTATCTGACAAAAACATACATGTTGTATATCCATACACTACAACATGGATTGATCTTGAGGAATGTAGTATTAGGCTAAACATGCAGGCAACTAAAAAAAATGCTGTATTATTTGATTAAGATTAAGTTTTATATAAAGTTATCTCCTTTAAGAATAGCTATTCAGGTGGTATGTTTGCATGAAAAGGGAAAAAAACAGACCCTAAAAGTTAGTATGGTATTACTCATGGAGGAGGAAGTGGGCTAGGATGGGAGGTGAAGGGGAAGGTGTCCTGGGGTCTTAGGGTGCCCACTATATTCTACTTCTGTTCTGAGAGACAATTACACATGTGTTTGCCTCACAGCATTATTTGTCAGTCTGAAAACATATCTGCAGTATTAAACATATTAAAATGTTGCAAGCTTAAAAAAATAAAATGTGATAAAAACATTGTATGATTTTGTTTGTTTGTAATGAACTGCAAACTCAATTTAAAAGGCAATAATGCAGGGTGAAATAAACAAAATAAAATCATTTGACAGTTGAAGCATCTCTAAACATTAATCATTTTATAATATATTCCTTTCACACCTTCACCTCCACCCTAAGGAAATAACAAATGAAAATGTAAATAGTTAGTTTTTCATAAACACAATAATTTTTACTCATTGGTGCATGGAAAATGAATAAGGATAAGTAATTTTACTCTTTGGCTGTAATAATCTACACTGACAACTTTTCTTCTCATCTAAACTTTTATTTCTGATCTTGAATTTTTTTTTCTGATACCTTAGTAAGCACTTAACAAATATCTTAGAATGAGTATGTGTGCATTTAATAAAACCATATTTTATATTTTTTATTTTAATAACTTAATTGGAAAGAGATTATGTTTATATATATAGAAAAAAAGACTAGAATAAAATGGCCCAAAACCATTTTATTCTCTTTTGCGTTCTGGCAAATGAGATGTGTTCTGTCTTCTGCTTGGTTTTGTGTAGACTGTGGTCATTGCCTCATTAAACGAACTATATCAGTGGAAATGGAAACTTTTTTAATTATTCAATTACATTTTCAGCTTTTGAAGTTCAATTTGGGAGCCAAGATTGATGACTGTATTCCAGGGCCTATAATTTCTTCCTCCCACCTCCTGTCTTAATCCACAATTTAAATTCTGCATATAATTCTTCAGTTGTTAATTATTTGTGCATTAAATTTGTCTGCCTTTATAATAGAGTAAGGATTCAGGATGTCTCTGAAAGTTCCCATTACCTCAATAAGAAAAAGTAATGTGTGCCGTATGGATGGCCTGTCTCCTGATGTCTCATAGACCCTGGACGTGCCCCACCTCCATGGCCAGTCTCAGATTTCATCCTGTTTGTCTTCAAGCAAGACTCATTTCCAGAGAAGCAAATCACTTCCCCAAGCATTAGTGAGCTATGTGGGCTTTACTGGAGATTACAGAGAAGACATTGATGTGGGGGCATATGTGGAAAAACAGCATTTTTTTACTTCAATGTAAGTAATCTTCATTGAACATCTCTTACCAGGACTGTTTTTGTCCCCACTTCTTTCCAATTTTCATCAGCCTTTTAATTCTTCAATCTCTCCTCCACCTTCCCTGACTGGTCTCTCTCTTCCATTACTTTCATTTTCCTTTTTTTATTGTTTGGGATTCATTGAGGGCCTCTTATAATCATGTCCCACTCCCAACAGGTGTGCCTTACACCATGACCTCCATCCCCCTTACTCCTCCCCTCTCCCAGCTTCCTCCTTCCACTATCCCCCACCTTGTATTAGATCATCTACTGCCTTCATATTAGAATTGAATACATTGGATTCTTGCTTCTCCATTCTTGTGATGCTTTACTAAGAAGAATGTGTTTCACCTTCATCCCAGTTAATACAAAAGATGTGAAATATACCACAGTTTGTTAATCCATTACTGCTGGTGTGGATGTGCAGAGAAGGGAACACTTTTACATTGCTGGTGGGACTGCAAGCCAATACAACATTTTTGGAAGGGAGTATGGAGAATCCTCAAAGAACTCAAATTAGACCTCCCCTTTGATCCTGCAATCCCATTACTAGGCATCTACCCAGAAGGAAAAAAAAATCATTTTGTAAGGGCATTTGCACTAGACCTTTTATTGCAGTTCCATTTACTTTCATTTTCTTTTTTTTTTTTTAATTTGGCCGGGGCTGGGTTTGAAACCACCACCTCCGGCATATGGGACCGGCGCCCTACCCGCTGAGCCACAGGCGCCACCCTACTTTCATTTTCTTAACCAAAGAAATGTATCTGTGTCTGAAGCCTCCAAATTTGCATCATCACACCCACATTTAACATTGTTTTTCAAGGCTAAAAAAAAGCCAGCAAGCTGAGGATTGTGTCTGTGTGTGCGCAAGCGCATGTGTCTCCTTCAAGGAAATCAAAGGGAGTTAAAAGATTCATCCTCCCCAGAAAAGGGAGTAGAGGTAGATAAAGAGGATAGAACTAGTTTTGTTTTTTTGTTTTTCCCGAGAAATGCCTTCCTGTCACACTAAGCTAAATTTTATTTCCACATTTATAATAGTTATGAAATAGAGATCTGCCTTACCATCAGTGTGTGTATCTACTGTGGTGAGGCTCTGTTTTTCTGCAAAACTTTAATTCAAATCCATAGTCATCTCACAATATGTGGTATTTTAACTTTTTATTTTTTATTTTTTGCAGTTTTTGGCCAGGACCGGGTTTGAACCCACCACCTCCAGTATACGGGGCTGGCGCCCTACTCCTTTGAGCCACTGGCACCACTCACAATATGTGGTATTTTAAAATTGAAGAATAGGCTATGTATTTTTTAAGAATTTTCTTTATTACGTTTTAACTTAGGATTTTACAAAAGCCCTACTTCCTCATTGGACCCAGTGATGTACCTGCAAAGGTAAAGACATGCGAAGATACATAAATAAAACCTGAAGAATCTTTTCCCAGCCTCATTTCTTCCTCCTAGGTTACGAACATTAACAATATACTCATATCCTTTCACAAAACTGGGAGAGCTCAGACATAATAGACCAAGTTATGTAGGTCTTCAGTTGGGTAATTTTTACATAAATAAAATCGTATTATCCTACTTGGTTTTCTTATTTAAAATACATCATGGATATCACAGCTAATTAATACATCTAACTTATTTTTACATACCTATATGATAATCCATAGTAGAGAAGTATCACGATTTATTCAACCATTTCCTCACTCAAATAGTTCCAGAAATTCCAGTTGTTGCGCATTCTCCAGAGCAATTGATATTGTCAGGATTTTCCATTTTAGCCATCCAAATGGTGTGCAGTGATCGCATTGTGGTTTGAATTTGAATTTACCTAATTACTAGTAATGATAAGCACCTCTTCATGTGCTTATATTTGCCATTCATAGGTGAAGTTTTTGTTTAAATTTTTCCCTTTTTCAAAAACTTGGGTTGCTCTTCTTCGGAAGTTATACATATCCTTTATATATTCATCAGTCAAAAATACGTTTTGCAAATATGTTCTTCCAATTTATGGGTAGTTTTTCATTTTATTAACTGTCTTTCAACCAGCAAAGATTTTTATTTTGATGAAGGCATTTTATCAATTTTTCAATTTTTGGCTTTCATGCCATGCTTAAGAAATCTTTATCTAACTCAAGGTCACACAGATTTTATTTTATACTTTCTTCTAAATATTTAATAGTGTGAGATCCTGTATTTAGGATCATTTTAAGTTAATTGTTTTGCATAGCATGAGGTAAGGATTGAGATTGTCCTTTTTCATACAGATATCTAGTTGTCCCAATACCATTTGTTAAAATTATTAATTCATCTAAAGTTAACTTTTATGTGATATGAGGCAGGAATCTAGCTTATTATTTTTCCTGATGCATAATCAATAGTGTGTTTTTCTATTATCAAAATCATCCTTGTTCTGTATCACTGAAATAGCGTGCCTATTATTTCTAATTTCTTATTCATAATTATAGCTATTTCAAGACTGTTTTTCTCTTCCACAGATTTATTCAGTTATTTTTATCATAATAGTTCAGAATCTTGGTTCACAACCCCTTAGCCATTTTTTCTCCTGTCATTAAATTTTACTGCCACCTACCCAGGAGGTCAAGTCAATAACGTGGGTTCTGGAAATCTTTCCTCCTTCCCTCACCAGCTATAATCAATCCATCAGTATTCTCTGTGTATAACTATCATAAATGTGTCCACTTCACTGTATCCCCATTACTAAAACCCATCCGCTCCCACACACTCTTCTCCTGTGCCAGGCTCCTCCATGCTCACTAGCTCTGTCCACACTGTAGTCTTTCTGTTCTTTGATCAAGTCTGGTCCTGCCTCAGGAACTTTGCACTTGCCATTCCCTCTGCCTGGGATAATCTTCCTTCAAATGCTATGTCTATTTCTCTTATTCCTTCTTGTCTCTTGTTAAATGATAGTGGCTCCGATCTTTGAAATCTATGTGCTTCCCCTCACTATAATCCTCCTACTGTTAGCTCCAGTGTGAGTGGAGTACCTCACCCTGGGGTTAGATATGCACACTTCATAAACTGCATGGCTGTAGCACTGCAGCAGGTCAGGCACTGATCACCACCCAATACTCATTAAAATGTGGCATTCTGCTCCTTTGGAATGTCGCAGATTCCAATGTAAAGATAGGGCTTCTCTCCTGAGTAAGGGAGCCCTGAGCCCACTCTCGGGTGAGGAGCAGAGGATGCTCTGACATCGTGTCATCTTCCTGAGTTGCGGCTCGCCCTGGAGGGACAGTCACTTGAGTCCTGAAAAGTACATCTGGAGAAGTGGCTGCTGCTGAGAAACAGACATCCACCCTTGGGGAAGGCGGTCCTTCCTTTCTGGAGGCCCCGGGAATAATGCAAAGAGGAGGATCCCACTGGCACAGCCTGCCCACTTTACAGAAGTCCCCTTTGTGTGAGTAGGAGCTTTCTCTCACTCTGTCTCCGCTTCCCCAGGCACCATGTATACTGTGTTTTCCATGCTGTGGAGGCAGCTGCCACTCTGCTCTTGTTGCTGTGACAACTCTTGGCAGTTTGCTGTTGTGCATGAGCGTGAGCCCTGGGAGGCACCTTCTTCTGTAAACCTCTCCCTCAAGCTCCAAATGCCATTTGACTCATTTTCATTGCAACCATCACAGGACTGTTAGCAGTTCTGAGGGAGTTCCTGCTTTCTTTCACATCTTTTCTCAAACATCTGATTGCAAGTGAGCTCTCCAGAGAAAATCCAAGCTGCCTTGTTAATTCTTATGAAAAGACAGGGTGAATTTTTTCCGACATGCATTGTTCTAAAGCTAAAGAAAACATCAAATACAAGCTGTTTATGTCTTCATATTTTGCACGTAAAAAAAAGTAATTGTCTCATGTGCCTAGTGCAGGGCTTGGCCTACATGGTATTCACTCAAAATGTATATTTACTACGTGAATGAAGTTTAGGAAATGACTTTTCCAAGATCCCACAAGTCTATGACAGAACAAATATTAAAATTCTCATTCCAGATTCTAATCTATGTATATGGATCATATTTATTTATTGAAATAATCTAAAGAAAGTACTTTGATGTTTAAATATTCACCAAAAAGTTGTTAGTCTTACAATACCACTGTTTAACGTTTAATAGTAGCCTTTAAAACGAAGGTTTCAGCAACTGACTCAGCGTATTAGCCATATGTAGACTTCATTAATTTAAATGTTATAAAGGTTTTTCCCATTTATTTATTGTTAACTTTGTATTTGCTACCTTTCAAACTCCATTAAGTTTAGCTAGCTAAAACCAGGATAAATTCCTGAAGTTTGACAGATTTTTTACAAGTCGCAATATAAAAAATAACATTTGTATCACACTGATGTTTAAATCAGGTATTTTTTATAATGTCATATATCTAATAACATGATTTAAGACATGAAAGGAATATTTTCATCTCAAATCTGAGCTACCTTTCTTAGTCCAGGTGATTGGAAGACTTTTTTCTTGAAAGAATTAAAAGGAAGTGAAAAGAGAAAAAGCACAGAAAATTTAGAGTCAGAGTCTTGGGAAATTTTAAATTTTGGTAAGGAGTACAAAAGCATCCATCCTCAAAACCAATTCAAAGTTCAAACTCAGAAATGCTCTACTTTGCAGAAGAAAGAGCTTTGAATTCAATTTGATTGCAGAGTGATCATTTATAATAAAAAATCCCCAAAGAGGGTCTTCTGAAATGGCATATTTATGAAACTTGTTCTGTATGACAGTGATCATAAACTTGCTTTCTTCAAATTTGGCTGGATTTAAAGACACCTGAGGCACTTAAAAAATGCATATTCCTAAGTCCCACAGAAAATTTATCAAACTAGAATCTCCATGTAGGAAGACCAAGAACCTATTTCAACAAGCTTTTCTGAAGCCAGACGGGTACCTCAACCACCTGGGCTTTGAGAGGACAGCTGTATCAACCCAGAGGTATATTTGGAGAAATGGTTGTGTTAATTTTGTGTTATCCCTGCAGACAGTTGAATGTTTTGGGAAAAGTGAAAATTGCCCATAAATATTCTAAAATAGAGACCTAAAATATCACAGCAAAACTTTCAGGCCTTGCCTCTAACTCTCCCTGAGAAAGAACTATCAAAAAAAAAAAAAAAAAAAGAAAGAAAGAAAGAAAGAAAGAAAGAAAGAAAGAAAGAAAGAAAGAAAGAAAGAAAGAAAGAAAGAAAGAAAGAAAGAAAGAAAGAAAGAAAGAAAGAAAGAAAGAAAGAAAAGAAAAGAAAATAGAGACTAATTCTCACATAAATTGGTTTTTTTTTTTTTTATTAAATCATAACTGTATACAATGATATGATTATGGGGCATCATACACTCACTTCATAAACCATTTGACACATTTTTATCACAGTGGTTAACATTGCCTTTCCGGCGTTATCTCGGTTACTGTGCCAAAACATTTACATTCTACATTTACCAAGTTTCGCAAATACCCCTGTAATATGCACCACAGGTGTGATCCCACCGATTCCCCTCCCTCTACCCAGCCCCCCCTTCTCACTTCCCCCTATTGTTAAGTTGTAGCTGGGTTATAGCTTTCATGTGAGAGTCCCAAATTAGTTTCATAGTAGGGCTGTGTACATTGGGTATTTTTTCTTCCATTCTTGGGATACTTTACTAAGAAGAATATGTTCCAGCTCCATCCATGTAAACATGAAAGAGGTAAAGTCTCCATCTTTCTTTAAGGCTGCATAGTATTCCATGGTATACATATACCACAATTTATTAATCCATTCGTGGATCGATGGGCACTTGGGCTTTTTCCATGACTTAGCTATTATGAATTGGGCTGCAATAAACATTCTGGTACAAATATCTTTGTTATGTTGTGATTTTTGGTCTTCTGGGTATATGCCCAGCAGAGGAATTACAGGATTGAATGGCAGATCTATTTTTAGATCTCTGAGTGTTCTCCATATATCTTTCCAAAAGGAATGTATTAATTTGCATTCCCACCAGCAGTGCAGAAGTGTTCCCTTTTCTCCGCATCCACGCCAACATCTCTGGTCTTGAGATTTTGTGATATAGGCTAGTCTCATTGGAGTTAGATGATATCTCAAAGTAGTTTGATTTGCATTTCTCTGATGATTAAAGATGATGAGCATTTTTTCATATGTCTGAAGGCCGTGCGCCTGTCTTCTTCAGAGAAGTTTCTCTTCAAATCCCTTGCCCAGCCTGCGATGGGATCCCTTGTTTTTTTTTCTTGCTGATGCGTTTGAGTTCTCTGTGGATTCTGGTTATTAAACCTTTGTCAGAGTTATACCCTGCAAATATCTTCTCCCATTCTGAGGGCTGTCTGCTTGCTCTGCTTACTGTGTTCTTAGCTGTGCAGAAGCTTTTTAGTTTGATCAAGTCCCAGTAGTGTATTTTTGAAGCTGCTTCAATTGCCCGGGGGGTTCTCCTTATGAAATACTCACCCAGACCAATTTCTTCAAGGGTTTTCCCTGCATTCTCCTCTAGTATTTTTATAGTTTCATGTCTTAAGTTTAAATCTTTAATCCAATGAGAGTCTATCTTAGTTAACGGTGAAAGGTGTGGGTCCAATTTCAGTCTTCTGCAGGTTGCCAGCCAGTTCACCCAGCACCATTTGTTAAATAGGGAATCTTTTCCCCACTGAATGTTTTTAATTGGCTTGTCAAAAATCAAATAGCGGTAAGTAGCTGGATTCATCTCTTGGTTCTCTATTCTGCTCCAGATATCTACTTCTCTGTTTTTGTGCCAATACCATGCTGTTTTGATCACTATCGACTTGTAGTAAAGTCTGAGGTCTGGTAGTGTGATTCCTCCTGTTTTGTTTTTATTTCTGAGTAATGTCTTGGCTATTCGAGGTTTTTTCTGATTCCATATAAAATGAAGTAATGTTTTTTCAAGATCTTTAAAATATGACAGTGGAGCTTTAATAGGGAGTGCGTTGAAATTATATATTGCTTTGGGTAGTATGGACATTTTGATAATGTTGATTCTTCCTAGCCATGAGCATGGTATGTTTTTCCATTTGTTAACATTTTCAGCTATTTCTTTTCTTAGAGTTTCATAGTTCTCTTTATAGAGATCTTTCACGTCTTTTGTTAGGTAAATTCCCAAATCTTTCATCTTCTTTGGCACTACTGTGAATGGGATAGAGTCCTTAACTGCTTTTTCAATTTGACTGTTGTTGGTGTATATAAAGGCTACCGATTTATGAATGTTGATTTTGTAACCTGAGACGCTGCTGTATTCCTTGATCACTTCTAGGAGTTTTGTAGTAGAGTCCCTAGTGTTTTCCAGATACACAATCATATCATCTGCGAAGAGCGAGAGTTTGATCTTTTCTGACCCTATATGGATACCCTTGATCGCCTTTTCTTCCCTAATTGCGGTGGCTAAAACTTCCATTACAATGTTGAAAAGCAATGGAGACAATGGGCAGCCTTGTCTGGTTCCTGATCTGAGTGGAAATGATTCCAATTTAACTCCATTCAATATGATATTGGCTGTGGGTTTGCTATAGATAGCCTCTATCAGTTTAAGAAAAGTCCCTTCTAGACCAATTTTCTTGAGTGTTCTGATCACGAAGGGATGCTGGATATTATCAAAAGCTTTTTCTGCATCAATTGAGAGAATCATATGGTCTTTGTTTTTTAATTTGTTTATGTGCTGAATTACATTTATAGATTTACGTATATTGAACCAGCCTTGAGACCCTGGGATAAAACCAACTTGGTCATGATGTATAATTTGTTTGATGTGTTGCTGGATTCTGTTTGTTAGGATCTTGTTGAATGTTTTTGCATCTATATTCATTAGTGATATTGGTCTATAATTTTCTTTTCTTGTTGGGTCTTTTCCTGGTTTGGGGATCAGGGTGATGTTTGCTTCATAGAACGTGTTGGGTAGTCTTCCTTCTTTTTCTACATTTTGGAACAGGTTGAGTAATACAGGTACTAATTCCTCTTTAAAGGTTTGGTAGAATTCTGACGTGAAACCATCTGGTCCCGGGCTTTTCCTTTTAGGGAGGTTTTGTATAGTTGATGCTATTTCTGAACTTGATATGGGTCTGTTCAACATTTCCACTTGATTCTGGTTAAGTCTTGGAAGGTGGCGTGCTTCCAAGTATCGGTCTATTTCCTTCAGATTTTCATATTTCTGAGAATAAAGTTTCTTGCAATATTCATTAAGGATTTTTTGGATTTCTGATGAGTCTGTTGTTCTTTCGTCTTTGTTGTTTCTGATTGATGATATTAGAGATTTTACTCTTTTTTTCCTGATTAGGTTGGCCAGAGGTTTATCTATTTTATTGACCTTTTCAAAAAACCAGCTTTTTGATTTATTGATCTGTTGTATTATTCTTTTGTTTTCAATTTCATTTAATTCTGCTCTAATTTTGGTTATTTCTTTTCTTCTACTGGGTTTGGGGTTGGAATGTTCTTTCTTTTCCAGTTGCGTGAGATGTCCCATTAAGTTGTTAACTTCCTCTCTTTCCGTTCTCTTGAGGAAGGCTTGCAGTGCTATAAATTTCCCTCTTAGAACTGCCTTTGCAGTGTCCCAGAGGTTCTGATAGTTTGTGTCTTCATTGTCGTTTGTTCCAAAAAATTGGTGATTTCTTTCTTAATCTCATCTCTGACCCAGCTATCATTCAGCATAAGGTTATTTAACTTCCATGTTTTTGTATGGGTATGCAGATTCCTGTTGTTACTCAATTCAAGTTTTATTCCATGATGGTCCGAGAAGATGCATGGAATAATTTCTATTCCTTTAAATTTACTGAGGTTAGACTTGTGACCTAAAATGTGATCAATTTTGGAGTAAGTTCCGTGGGCTGATGAGAAGTATGTGTATTCAGTTTTGTTGGGATGAAATGTTCTGTAGATGTCTGCTAAATCTAAATATTGGATGGTTAGGTTTAAATCTAAGATTTCTTTGCTCAGCTTCTTTCTGGAGGATCGATCCAACACTGCCAAGGGAGTGTTGAAATCTCCAACGATTATGGAGCTGGAGGAAATCAAGTTACTCATGTCTGTTAGAGTTTCTCTTATAAATTGAGGTGCATTCTGGTTGGGTGCATAGATATTAATAATTGAGATCTCGTCATATTGAGTATTACCCTTAACAAATATGAAGTGACCGTTCTTGTCCTTCCTTACTTTTGATGGTTTAAAGCCTACTGTATCTGCAAATAAAATTGCAACACCTGCTTTTTTCTGATTACCATTTGCCTGAAATATGGATGACCATCCTTTCACCCTGAGTCTGTATTTGTCTTTTAAGTTGAGATGTGACTCTTGTATGCAACAAATATCTGGCTTGAGTTTTTGTATCCAGTCAGCTAACCTATGCCTCTTTAGAGGACAGTTTAAGCCATTCACATTGATGGAGAGTATTGATAAGTCTGGTGGAATTTTGGGTATCGAGTTTTTCAAAGGTCCAGTGGACATTTTTAATCCTTTCGCCAGTGTGGAAGTTGGAGTTTGATCCGAAGTTTCTGAGTGAGTTTACTTTTGTGGTATAGGATTGGGTTGGTCATTGTGGAGGATAGGTCTGAGAACATCCTGAAGAGCTGGTTTACTTATGGCAAATTTTTTCAACATATGAATGTCATTGAAGTATTTAATTTCTCCATCATAGATGAAACTCAGTTTAGCTGGATACAAGATCCTGGGTTGAAAGTTTTTTTGCTTTAGGAGATTAAAAGTTGATGACCAGCCTCTTCTTGCTTGAAAAGTTTCAGCAGAGAGATCTGCAGTTATTCTAATATTCTTACCTTTGTACGTTATAGTTTTCTTTCACCGGGCTGCTTTGAGAATCTTCTCTTTCATGTTAACTTTAGTGAAGCTAATTATGATATGTCTGGGAGATGGCTTATTGGGGTTGAATCGTGCTGGGGTTCTGAAGCTGTCTGCTATCTGAATTTCAGATTCTCTAGGCATGTCTGGAAAATTTTCTTTCATAATTTCATGTAGAAGGGCCTCTGTGCCCTTGGCAGCCACTTCATCGTTCTCCGAAATTCCTATAACCCTTATGTTGATTTTTTTCGAATTATCTGAGAGTTCTCTGAGTGAGTGATCCGTTTTTGCTCTCCATTTCTCTTCCTCTTTGAGAGATTGGGAGCGTTCGAAGACTTTATCTTCAATGTCAGAAATCCTTTCTTCTGCTTGCTCCATTCTGTTACTGAGGGATTCTACTGTATTTTTCATATCTTTGAGGGCTGTAAGTTCTTGTTTCAGTGTGTCTAAGTCTTTGGTGGTTTTGTCTTTAAATTCGTTAAATTCTTGAGACAATTTTTGAATTTCTCCTCGAATTCCTAATTCCATTTTATTAATCTTGTCTGCAATCCAAATTCTGAATTCGACTTCTGACATCTCAGCCAGTTGTTTATGAATGGGATCTTCAATCACATCTGTCGTATCTTTTCTTGGGGGGGTTGATCTATTCTGGTTATTCATGTTACCAGAGTTTTTCCGCTGATTCCGCCCCATGGTTTACTCCCTTTGGTTTTTCCCCTGGGGTTTTATCGAGGGCCCGTACAGTGTTGTGGCCTGAGAAACTGGGGCCCTGTCTGGTGTGGTGGAGCAAAGTGGTTCTGTCTTGTTTTCAGCTGGTTTCTGTTTGATCCTATTGCAACTTCTACTCTGGTTTGAAGTCTCAGCTGTGTGGAAAAATCAGCAATTAAGTCACCCTGCCTGCCCACCTCTGGCCCCAGTTGGAAAAGGAGAATCAAACCTTCCTACAATCGCACACCCAGGGCACCGCCTGAAAAGTCCTCAGTCTATTAGCCCAGTTCAAAAGGTCCGAATCAACTGTCTCAATCGGCACTTGTCTCGGGTGGAAGGGTTCAAGAGGTCTCTGGGAACTGGATCACAGGGGCCTGGTGACTCCTCTGACACAGCTCACCCCAGTGCAGCGTGGAGTCAGGAGGAGCCACCCAGCAAACAGAGCAGTCTGGGAAGGTTGACGTCTCCTTCCCCACTTTGCCCCTCCTTCGGACCCAGTCACTGGTATCTCTGCAGATGGCTAACCCAGTTGCCTGCAGTGAACAGACACTCCAGGGGTTTGCACCTGCCTGAATCGCAAGGAAGTCTGCCAGGCCCCCGCAGACTGCCGCTATCTAGCAGGAGGAGATGGGGCCTGACATCTTTGAGTGTTTGATGCAGGTGATGGGAAGGAGGTGTTCACTCAGGCTTAGCCCCGTCCCTGATGGATGCTGCTAACAGAACAGAACAGAACAGAACAGACAACTTTGCAGGGTTCTGTCTCTGTTCCTGTTGAAATCGCCTACAGAAGACGGGCTGTTTTGAGTTCAAACGTCTTTGCTGCTGGAGATTTGCGTTCGAACACCTCTCTGGGTCGGCCCCGCCCTGGAAGTTTCCCGGGTTTGTGAGCCGTGTCAGGAAATCCCCCACTCAGCTCACCGGTGGCCTCCTCTGGTTGCCCAGGGAGACAGGGGGTGTGGCCTCAGGATATCCAGAAGTGAGCGTTCTGCCGTTAAAGAAAAAACGGCTGTCCAGGGAACTGCTGCTCTGGTGTGGGCACTCAGGCGACCCTTTTCTCCTCTGTCCCGCGCCCCAGAGTCAGCACTGAGCGGCTGCAGTTTGTGCTGGGTCCACACCCCTCAAGAGATCCCCCAAGAATCAGAACTGTTGGGGGATGGGCCCCCAGACCCCGATTGGGAGTGGCGGGGGGAAGCTAGAGTTTCATTCAGTTTCACGCAATACTACGGTCCGGGGAGGGCTCCTGCACTGCACCGCAGGGAAGTGCCACCAAGGCTTGATTTCCCCTCAGCAGAGTGCCCTCTCCTCGCTCACGTGTCCCAGAGTCAGCGCTGACCTGACGCAGCTCAGGTACTGTGCACTCCCCTCGAGAAATCACCCAAGGAGCCGAACTCCGGGGGGATAGGCCCTCAGACCCCAAGTGAGAGTAGGGGTTCTCAGCTCTCAGCGGGGAGGCCAGAGTCTTATTCAGTCTTGGGCCCCGTATGCCCGGGGAGGGTTGGTGCACTGCACCGCAGGGAAGTGCCGCGAGGCGTGACTCCCCCTCAGCCCAGTGCCCTCTCCTCACTTGCGCGCCTCAGAGTCAATGCTGACCAGTCGCAACTCGGGGACTGTCCACTCCCCTTGAGAAATCACTCAAGGATCCGAAGTCCTGGGGGACAGGCCTCCAGACCTCAGTGGGCGGGAGGGGAGCGCCGGGGATTCGGGGTTGCCGGCAAAGGATTCCCAAAGTTTTATTCAGCCCTATGTCCGGCAGGAGAACGCCACGGCACCCCAGTAGGGGAGGTAGGTCCAGTTTTTAGAAGGTCTCTCCCGTGGAGTGTAGTGGGAGGGCCTTTAATTTCTGCCCGCTTGTTCAATTGTGGGGCTCTAGAGCCGGTCTCATGGGGGAGGGGGACTCCCGTCCGCTTGGTGGTGGATTTTGTACCTTTTGTTTGCGTCCTTGTGATCACAACTTGCCTCAGCGGTGTTGATGTGCGTTCTTCAGCCTTCTCTCTTGGTGAGGCTCAAGTCCACCAGGATACTTACTAAATTCCTGTCCCTTAACTCTCCTTCTGGACGGGAGCCTTTGTTGAAAGCTGGCTTCAGTCCGCCATCTTGTCTCCCCTAATCCATAAATTGGTTTTAATTTTGACCAAAGTACATTACTTAAACATTAATTTTTAATTCAACTTGTTAATATGTTGTTTGGGATATTGCATCCTCATTTATAAGTGAAATATGTTTGTAATTTCCCCTTTATAACAATATATTTTCTCCAATTTTAATATCAGGTGTATCCAGATGAAGTAGAATGATTTTGAAGTATTTCTTCTTTTTCTATTGTCTGTAAGATTTGGCATGATCTGTTTTTTGAAATTATCTTTTACTTTTATTTATAAATATTAGTTGTCTATTTTTGAGACTTTGGAGAAAAAAAAAGAAGAAGTTAACTGATAACTCCATACTGAACCTCAGAGTCAAAGCATTTCTATAATAGACATACTCTTATTCGACAATGTGAATGTTACTTTCTTTGCATTATTATTATTGCTTAATATTTCGATGCAGCAATTGTCTGATTTCTTTTTTGAATGTATTTATCTTCGTTCGTTCTTTACAAGGTTTTTGTTTCTAGTCCTTATCTTAAACATTGTTATTAAATTTTTAGCCTTTTTAATTTTGTGAAGGCAAAAAGTGAAAACCTAATAAACACATGTATATGTAAAAAAATTTTTTTAAATAAAAAAAATAGTATGATCTGTTTTATTTGTGTTTTTTTTTTTATTAAATCATAGCTGTGTACATTAATGCGATCATGGGGACCTTACACGGGTACATATGAAACTTAGTAAATGTAGAATATGATCTGTTTTAGTCTTAAAAACAGAGACCCTTGCCCAAGGAGCTACCTGGGTTCTATGACAAAGCGGGGTTTTCCCCCTGATACCAGGTCAGAAATGAGGCAGGGATGGACATGCATCCTCCAAGGAAGCTTGAGTAGTGAGTCCCATACTTAGAGGTCTATGTCTCTAGTATCAAAAATGCATCTTCACTGTGGTGGTTGAGACTGAACTTTTCTCTTTTTTTTCTTTCTTTTTTTTTTTAGACAGACTCTCACTCTGTCACCAGGGCTGGAGTACGATGGCCTCATAACTCAAAGCAACCTTAAACTCCTGGATTCAAGTGATCCTCATACCTCAGTCTCCCATGTAGCTGAGACTACAAGTGCCTGCCATGACTCCCCGCTAATTTTTCTACTTTTAGTAGAGATGAGGTCTCACTCTTGCCTAAGTTGGTCTCAAACTCCTGAGCTCAAGCAATCCTCCCACTTCAGCCTCCTAGAGTTCTAGGATTATAGGTGTGGACCACTGGACCAGGTCCAGACAGTGAACTTTTTACCTTAACCCCAAACCTTAAAACAGTGCTTTGACTAGACCATATGCACTAGACTGAAATAAGGCCAAAAAACTACAGCATATCTTACTCCCTGATTTGAACTGTCAATTTTCAATGGTCAAGACTAGAACAGGTGACATATATCCACGTCCTGACTCTCTTTAGAAGACAAATTGAAATACTATAATTGTATGCATCATATACTATGGCACATTCAGAATGTGAATACATTTCTAAAGTAATAAAAAGTTATAGGACCTTGTGAAACAAGCAGCCTTGTAGTGTCAATTACATTTCCTTAGCAATGCTTTCAAAATTCCAATAAATGGTAAAGGATATTTATCTTTCATATTTGTCCAGCCTGAAGGCCTACTTTCATCTCAAAAGGATTACTGACTTGATTACAGAAAAATTGTGCTTTCATTACCTAGGACCAAAGGCTTTTGTACTTGGCACAAATGTCTGGTGAGCGAAACTACTACGGCATTTTAAAAGGTTTTCATTTTAAGAGTCCTGGAGAGTGTATGTGGAGGCTGGTCCCCAACCGTCTCTGATATATTCACTTGTTTTATGCACCAACACATCATCACTACTAAATGTCATATACTTAAAGTTACAATGAAAACAAAATTCATGTGCTCTCCATTAAATGTTTTCTTATTAACTATATGATTTAATATATATAAATCACATGACTAAGACAATCAAAATGCTTTTTAGATACAGTGTCTTGAAATTCAACTAGGCTTCAGTTTGTTTCTAGAGAAAAAAGAAAAAGGTAACCTGTACTCCCAGCAACTCAGGAAGCTGAGACAGGAGAATCACCTGAGCCCAGGCATTAGAGACCAATGTGGGAAGGTCTCTAACATAGCAAGACTCTGTTTATAAAAGAAAAAAGAAAGGAAGAGGAGTCAAAACATTATCTTCGATACTTTATTGGTAGTCAAAAGTAACTTCACAGAAAACTAGCTGTTGGCCTTATTGGAGTATCACAGACATTCCCTGACTTTGCCCTAAGATTCCACTCAGGGGCTAGCTGTGAAGGTTTGGCATTCATCTAGTTAACTAACATGTTTAATTACTTACCCAGCAAGGTTATGATTCTACCCATGATGGAGTCCCAGAAAGTCCAGCTATTTTTATTCCATTGTAAAAGAAGGGAACTAAGGATTGCAAAAGAGAAAAAGAGTCATTTAAATACCCATCTCATTGCAAAAACAACCAAACTAAACAAATGGAATTTAATTAAGCTGAAAAGCTTCTGCACAGCTTAGGACACAACTAGCAAAGCAAATAGACAACCTTCAGAATGGGAAAAGATATTTGCATGTTACAAATCTGACAAAAGCTTAATAACTAAAATCTACAAAGAACTCAAATTAATCAACAAAAAAGAGCAAACAGTCCCATTTATCACTAGGCAAAAGACATGAACAGAACCTTCTCTGAAGAAGACAGACGAATGGCCAAGAAACACATGAAAAAATGCTCATTGTCCCTACACATCAGAGAAATGCAAATCAAAACCACCCTGAGATATTACCAAACCCCATTGAGAATGGCTCACATCACAAAGTCCCAAAGCTGCAGATGCTAGCACAGATGTGGACAAAAGGGAACACTTTTATACTGTTGGTGGAACTGCAAACTAATACTGCCTCTGTCAAAAGAAGTATGGAGAATCCTCAAAGGAGTCAAAATCGACCTTCCATTTGGTCCTGCAATCCCATTACTAGGCATCTACCAAAAAAAAAGTCATTTTATCAAAAGGACATTTGCACTTGATAGTATCACACGCAGCTCAATTTACAGTTGGCAAAATATGAAAACAACCTAAATGCCCACCAATTTAGGAATAGATTAATAAACTGTGGTATATGTATACCATGGAGTCCTATTTAGACATTAAAAAAGATGGAGACTTTCCATCTTTTGTATTAACCTGGATGGAGTTGAAACATAGACTTCTTAGTAAAGCACACCCACACAAGAGAAAAACACAACTCCATTCAAGTTGGGAGAGGGGGGTAGAGGGGAGAGGAACGGGGGGAGTAAGGAGGAGGATGGTTGTGTTCCCACTAAATGAGCACAATGAAAGGGTATATGGCACACCTCCTGGGGGCAGGACACGAGTATAAAAGGGATGTTATCTAACAGGTGCAAACATTGTAGCCTAATCATTTGTACCCTCATATTAATCTGAAATTTAAAAAAAAATTATAAATAAATGTCCATCCCAGATGGGAATTCAGATCTAGTCTGTAACATTCCAATACTAATACCAAGACTCTGATAACTTACAGCAAGATAGATACTCAGGATCAGCAAGTTGGCTTTTATTTTTCCATCTGTCAGTTAAATGTATGGAAGGATGACACTGTGTGATCCTTCTACTCTATCTTCCTTCTTATTTCCTTCTTAGAACTGAGAGTAGATATGCTGGAACTGAGTGACTTTAAATACACAGTACACAACATTATTTCAGAAAATAAAATGCATTCTAACAAAATTTTATGATGGGCCACATTTTCAAAAACATCTTTCATATATATCATCTCATTTAATCCTCTGGATAACTTTGTTAGTAATGTATGGCCATCATTTACATTTTATAGCAGGAAAAACTGAGGTTTTTAGCTAGCTTAGGAAATGAACCATGACCATATAATTTGTACATGTCAGAAACTACTATTCAGTCCATATGAACAAATCACAGTTTTCTGGTATTTTTACTGTGCTACAATCTAAGAAAATACAACATTTAAAAATAACTAGCTAGAGCTAACTAGCAAAAAATACACTGTACTAGTATCTCCAGCTCCAGTTAAAAGTTTTTATTCTTTTTTTAATCCAGGACTTTTCTGGATTCCCAGAACTAGAAGAGTGCCCTCTCATCCTACCCAGACAAGTTTTCTTAATTGGACAATCACTTTAACTTCCTATAAACTACAAACAAACTCATTTGTTCCTTAACACTTTTTAATGTAGGACCAAATTTTGTTTTATTTTATTTTTTATCTCTGTGGTCCAATGATGAAATTGCATTGCCATTTTTCCCTAAATTGCACCAATAATGCATTATTTATGATACAATTCCCATAATCTAAAAACAGTGAAAAATGTAATGATTTCTTTAAATCCATCTAAGGAAAACTTTTCTAAATACATGCGATTTTCCCTATATTCTATAGCTGTGTCGTCCATACCTAACTTTTTTTTTTTCCTTTTTTTCCTGCAGTTTTTGGCCGGGGCTGGGCCTGAACCCGCCGCCTCCGGCATATGGGGCTGGCGCCCCACTCCTTTGAACAACAAGTGCCACCCCACCCCTAATTTTTAGAGAGCTTATTTTGTTGAATCTTTTCAAACCTTTTGTGTTTAATAAAATCTCTGAATTTCCTTTTACATTCCTATATTGTTGGTTTATATAATATTAATTATATCATAAAATTAGAATAAAAATACAACTGAAATATGTATGTTTGTGAAGAAACACAGCTGAAGCTTGAGCACCACGTAAGTGGCGAAGGCAGTATTAAGGGGTATGTTTTCCCACCACTGGGGAATCCAGCAGGCTTTTTATAGATGGAATGGCTAAAATGAGTTAATCTAGCAATTCACTTAAGTGGAAGGCCGTTTGGTTACGAGGCAGGATATCTGTATGCTTTTCCTGCATTGCAGTGAACTTGATCCTGTGGGTTCTCTTAGGCTTGAGATGGACGTCTACTTTAAGAAGTTAAGAGGATTTCTAAGACATTAATATGGGGGGAAAAAGCCTCTCATTTAAAGCATCTGCTATCAACCCGGCTGCTCCTGTGTTTTGACCTTTTCATTTCTCCATAAAGCTCCAATAAAATGTAAAGCAAATGAAAAAAAAAAAACGAAAAGATAAAATATTAAATATTAAAATGCTCACATAATAAATGTTTCATTGAAGGTCAAGGGAAGCTAGACTTCCGAACTGAAAGCAATGAAAAACTTCAAGATAAGTGGAGTCAGAAAGTATAGGCAATTTGACCTGTTTTGCATCAGGGTTCTCGAAAGAAGCCTTCAGAAAGTAAAATCAAGTTACAGGCAGACATTAAGCAGAGACTCAAGTTTACCACAAATGATCCAGACCAGAAGCTGATACTGTCTTGAACCTTGAAAATTTTGAACTACCTATGTATGTTTGGGACATAGTGATAAAAAAAAAAATAGAAAGGTTCTCCACCCCCAAGTATTTATAGTGGAGGGAAAAGGCAAATTTAAGTCAGTACGTGGAAAGATGTTATGGGGCTTGACATAGAGCAAAGGCAAAACGATGCTCCTCACACCCGAACTTCAATGTCTAGCATCGCTCACTGATATGCAGAGTATGTTAAAAGAATTATTGAAAATCATATATAGATATTGTCTTGAGGAAAGGTTAAAATCCAAAAGCATAGTAGTTTAATGCTAGATTCCTAACTCTAGTTCGCTGGAACTACTAAGACTTCTCACGGAGTATCCAGACCTCTAAAAGTCCACAAATGTACTAATAATTTCCCTGAACTATGTTTTATATGACAAAAGAAAAAAGCCTTATGAAACTATGTACTTCTCTTTAGTAATATAGAGAATAAATAAAATTCTTCCTTCAACTCTCATTTCCACAATTAGGGATGAGATCCAATCAGAAACTCTAATTGTCATTGATGCTTTTCATTAATAACAAATCAAAAAATGAGATTATAATTATTTTTCAAAAGCCATTTTTAGGTAGATAATGCCTAATGAAACATGAATTTTAAAGGGTAAATAATAAAAAGATTGGGACACACTACAGTATTTTTATTTCATCTTTGCTCATAATGACAGAACCAGTCCATAAAACTATTTTTTTTTTAATTTAGCTTAATAACAAACTTCTAAAAAACACCCTGTTTACTCGGTTAATTTCACTTTTAACAACTTAACTAAAAACACTTAATACCTGAGTCTGTGTTATATAGTGAAACAACCCAGGAATGAGCAGGCCTCAAATATTAGTAGTAATTCCCTCTCAAGAGAGGACAAAAAGAACAAGAAAATGAGAGGAGAAAGAAAAGGAAAAAATAAATGTAACTTTCTCTTCTCAGCCCCAAATGTTCTTTTGTCCGCACCCTGCTTTGTTGCTCTCCTCTGTCAGGTACTCACTTAGCTTCCAAGACCACTAAGAGGCTGTCCTTGGCCAATCCATCTAACATTACCTGCCCCACCCTTCTCATTCCCTCACTTTCTCTCATAAGTAGATTTTATTTACATCCTGGCTCTTATCACAGCCTGCAATTATTTGAATGATTTATTTGCTTATTTGTGTATTATCCGATTTTCCCATTAGAATGTAAACCCTATAAGGACATTGTGCATCTTATTCCGGCACCTACGAGGCAGTCAATATTTATTGGATGAGTAAACAAAGACCAAAAGCCATGTTTAAAGGAAGGTCCATTGCTACTCTGCTAGACACTTTCTACTTATGTATAATTTTTACTAAAGCCCCTGCTAAGTAGGTATTAAGTCCTTTGATTTCAGAAATGGAAACTGAGGCTCAGAGAGTAAAACTGATCTTGTCAATCCCAGTTAATGAGAGACCCAGGATTCAGATACATTTCTGCCTGCCTCTAGAGCCTATGTTTAAATATAACCTTTTAGCTGAATTTTAAGGTACAATTACCTCATCTGTACTGTACATGTTTGTGTGACAAGAGAACACAATCTCCCTTGACGATTTGGCCTTCATCTGTTATATCATTTTCCATGTTGAATTATAATGGGTTTTGTTAATTCAACGCCTCCTCCCTGTCTGAGAACTCCTCAAGGACAATGAATCATTCTCTCTACCCAAGAGGTTCCACAATGTTCAAGGGTATATTTGTAAAACAAATGAATGGCTTGAGGACCAAGGTTAAATTAGCTTTCCAAAGTAGAAGAAAAAATTGAGCTTTTTCTAACAGGAAGAATTTGGGGATGGATGGTAGTTTCATGCGGTGACACATGTGTTCAGTGACGCACAGGCTTCTCTATTACAACCTGAGTGACCCTGACATCAAACTCCTCAAATGACAAGACACTTGAAAAAAGAAACGATGCATGATTCACCAAGGTCACGCGGTACTTTTGCATTTAGCAATGATACTATGCAATTGTTAACTAACAATCACACAATAATCAAAGACCTCAAGTCAGAAATAAGAACTTTCTTTTTGAATTACCGTCCTTAAAACTTCCAGAAGCAACATTTAAACATTATGTGAGGAGACTTGGAGGAAGATGTATACATGAGCACAGCATTATCTCTAAGGTCTTCATTGAAATGACAAAGTAATGGAAATAGGAGAACTCCTAGTTAACCACTGGAATTAGGGAAGGGTGTCATCTAATGACACTAACATTGCAGAAATTCTGCCTGATATTATACATAGAAAGCCAACACTATGCTTCAGAGACATCAAATTCCCTTGGTCTATATTTTGATTCTGTGGGTCAATATCACTTGAAAATGATAATGATGGAAGATTATAGAGTTTATATAGCAGTTATCCTAAACAGGAAAACAGTGTAATCTTGTCTCTGAAGTAGCAATATTACAGAATAGTAGGTTGGACAGCAGATCAAACCTGATCTGGAGCCTGAGCAATAGTAAGTTGGAAGGAGAGAAAAGGCCCGGAATAGGAGCTTGAAGTAATAAAAGCAGAGAAAAAAACATGTTCTGGTAGGGCTACCTTAGGCCCACATCCTTCCCACTCCCCTGAGTCTCTGACACTGAACTGATGCTATTCAGTGTATTTATGCCGATCAGCAGAATTCTAACAGCTCTTTGTGCTCAGTTAGGAAAATCTAGGAGACTCTATATACTCTGTTTAAAACCAAACACTAGGCCCAGATAGGGGATCACGTGAATTTGAAAAAACTATGTTCATTACGATATTCTTCACATCAAAAAACTTGAATCACCCTAATGCTTACCAATAAATAATATATATATTTATTGCCAGAGCAAGAACCCTTGCTTTACTACATACCAGCAATGTGACTGGAAGTTGTTCAATTTGTCAGTGCCATAGCTTCATTTATATATATATATAATGATTTTATATTTATATAAATTTTTTTGTAGTTTTTGGCCAGGGCCGGGTTTGAGCCCACCACCTCCAGCATATGGGGGGGCTGGTGCCCTACTCCTTTGAGCCGCAGGCACCGCCCCACAAAATATTTTTAAAACAAATTAGGGTTCATCTATACAGTGTAATTGAATGCACTCACTGAAAATAATTTTAGAAGAATAATCAGCAAATGGGGGAAATGTTGATCATATGTGTGTATACATACGTGTGTATATGTATATGAACATATACTCACACACATGTCTTTTTAGTACTTTAATGTTTTGAACAGTTTTAAGTTCAAAGCAAATTTAAGAGGGTATAACTGAGACTTCCCATATACCTCCTACCCTGATTCATGACAGCCTCTCCATTATTAACCCACCAGAGTGGTATGTTACAGCAGATGAAACTACATTAATTATGTTTGAACTACGCTATGTTTTCAATAAAATCTCTGATTAAAATGTACTATTGGCACCATGATTTTAGTTTTATTTAAAATACATGTGTAAATAGGTATGCATATCCATTCATTTCAAACTAGAATGATTAATAGTAAAAGCACATCTTTGGTCTTGTCACCCCTCTGCTTAAAACACTTCAATAGCCTCCCAATACACTGAGGAAAAGCGTGGCATCCTTCATATAGTCCTTAATGTAAGGACTTACATGATAATTCCACTGCTTATATGAGCAGCCTTCATATCACTCTCCCCTTAATCTTTGGAAACTTTTGTCAGTGCCTCTAACACACTATGATCCTTGACATTCACATTGCCTGGAAGGGTTTTCTTCTGCCAATCACCCCTCCCCCCGTCATACACACATATACATACATGCCACCCTCACCCTGTGAATTGCTATTTAGAGTTCAGGTGAAATCATCACATATTCAAAGAAATACATCCTGAAAACTATACGAGCTCCCTCCAATATACTCGTATGTCCTCAAATCTCTCTATCCTTCTCATCCACGTTTCTCATTACACTTAAATGATATTTACCTCTTGAAAGTCTGACTCTCAGTGGTCTGTACACATCATGGATGTCAGATTCTTTCTCTCTTACCTCCTTATATATAACATAGCTTCTCATGCACTGCAAGTACTCGACATATATTTAAATGAATATTGTAGCCACTGTCTGTTAGGTATTTACTTGTTGTAAGTGATCACAACAATCCAAAAGGTAGATCCTGTTCCAATCTCCATTTTAAAAATAAAGCTATGACACTGACAAATTGAACAACTTACAGTCACATTGCTGGTATACAGCAAAGCAAGGATTCTTGCTCCGGCAATTTAGCTCAACGGCTTATGTTCTTAACCACTAATAATCATAGGTAACATTTACATAGCATGTACAGTAAGCCAGGAGATATTCTAAATGCTTAACTTGTATCTACTCATTGAAGCCTCATAGCAAACCTCATAAACAGAACCTAGGAGGTAGGAACTATTTCCATCTGTATTTTATAGAGGAGAAACCTGGAGCTCAGAGATGTTCAAATGACTTTCCCTAAGTCATGTGATTAGTTAAGTAGCAGAATGAGCGTTTAGACCTTGGCATTCTTTCTCCTCTTAGTACATCCTGTGTTCCTTTTATATAATAGCAAAGAAAGGAAGGGGAAAGGGAGCTATCTCATAGTATATCAGAGGGAGCTATCTCATTTGCTATCATGTGGCAAATGTATTTTTATAATAAGAATAAAATGACTTTTAAAGAGGTATCATTTAAAATAAGTAAATGTTGGTATAAAATATTCATAAAATTATGAACATAGGACTTGGAAATTTACCTAAGTGATGGCCTAATACAACAGGCTCTCTGATATTTGTATGTCCTTCACAATATACCTGACAAACATCTCTGGATTTCCAGCCTCTTCTAGGTCAACCTCCACTGATGGTTACTTATTGAAATGCACCTCAAGAAACTGTAGCGTCTCCCCAGAACAGAGGAATGTCACTGCCTCTGCATTTCAATAAGTGATGACTGTAGCCAGAGTCAGGTGATTCATTTTTAAAATACTTTCACATTATGCAAATGCTGTGAGATACCAGAAAAATTAAGCTTTTTCAAAGAAAACTGTGTTTTAAATAACACTTTAGCCTCATATATATTGCTTTTTGAACCCCTAAAGTAACAAAAGGAATAAAATTATTTAATCACAATTATTAAAATTATTGAAGTGTCTGTAATATTTTTCTTTGACAATAAGGAAAAAAGGTGTGTGTCTGTGTGTGTGTGTTTTACTCTTTAAAACAGGACTCACAATGGCCCCTTTGCCGTCCCCCTCTCCATAGGAATGGCAGCCCCTTCCTCAGGTCCTCCAAAGGACCAGGTATGAATGCATCGCACCAATAGTAACAACTTCTGATCCTCCTTATTTATATGCCTGCTCCACTTTCTCATTCCCATTTTTACTGTGTTTCCCTGGCACCCTGCTCACTTTAAGAACATTAGGTTTAAAAAACAAACAAAAAAAAAACTACATTAGATCAAGAAATACAGTTCCTCAACCAAAAAATTATTTTTTTTACCTATTAAAATAGATGTATGTGAATAATTTCTTTAAAAAGAAAAAAAAGTTTCCTCTCCTTAGTACCTTCTTCCTTCATCTCAGCTTTCTTATTTCTAATAATCTCAAATTTCAGTGGGGAAAAAATGTATCTCTCGGGACCTTGCCCAGAGAACATATCCTTCCCTTCTTTCCTCCCATTCTGAATTCTTTAACCCCCAAAGAACAGATCTGGCAAACAAAAGGAAGCTTCTCAGAGAGCAGAGCATAGGATTCTGAGTGAGCCAAATTAGAATATCCTTCCAAAAACAAAGGAAGGGAGGGAAAAAGCTGGTAGCAATCATATTTAAATACTTTTGTCCCGTAAAATAATATTTGTTAAAAGGAAGAAAGAAAGGAAGAAAGGGAATGAAGGCAGGAAGAAGAAAGACTAATATATTTGAGGGAGTCACTTTCACCACAACGTAGCTAACTTTTGCATTAAAAGTTTTAACTTTCTTCTGCAAGTTAACTTTCTTTTTCTTTTTCTGTCCCCCTAAACTCTGCCTGTTAGTTATTTAATAGGTCTATGGCTAGAGTCTTCCCATATCATTGGCTTGAAACAGACTCACACACTTTAATGAGAGGTTATTACGGAACTATTTTCAGAGTAATTCTAAGTGGAGAATAAAGGTCATAATACCATTATAGCAGCTAAAAGCACTTCTGCTGACATTCTCTAGTTTTCATAGAACTCTAGGGATATAGGCAATTATTTTGATTATGCTTCCATAGATAAGGTGTTTTAGGAACAGTGAGTAGAATAATAGCGGTCAATCATTTCTTACACCAGAAATAGACTTAAACCTACTAATATTCAGGAGAAACCTATTTGGATGACACAACTTGGCCTTCACAAAAGGATCTTTTATTGTTCTCCTGCCTAATGCAGAAAAAAAAAAAAAAACTTAGATATTTTCATTACTAAGTTGGACTTTTATAGTTTAGTCACACATTATAAGAATTTGAGGTTCTTCCCTAAAAACAAACAAACAAACAACACCAACAAAAACATGTTGCCTCTGAACATAAACAGTTGATAGCTAATATTTGTATGTGGTCTGACAATTAAGTCTGTGCACTCATTGCTGAATATCACCACTGTCACCTTCAAAGCACTCCCCTTGGGAAGTGATACACTGACTCCAGCTCCTAGTCTACCCTACAAAGCGATTTTGGAACTCTTTTCCTGGAATGACCATCAGAGCTGTGGTCATATCAAAATATCTTCTTTTCAGTGTTTCTTTTATCTTCAGGTAAAGAAAAAAGTCATTGGAGGCCAGATCAGGTGAATATGGTTATTTGTTTACTGGCTAAACCCTACCCTCCATGGACAGTGCCGAGTGAGCTGGTACACTGTTGTGATGCAAGAGTCACACCTTTGTCTTGCCAAGATTTTCAGTTAAGATTATCCAGTTTCTATATGGATGTTTACTTGGTCTGCTATGCTTCTCACAGTTAGCCAACAATTTTGATGTAGAATTCAATGATTTTTTTTTGCAATGTTTTCACCAGTTCTGCTCTTCAGTAGCCGCCTTCATCAATGACGCTTTCTCTCCTCTCAGAAGAAGTTTAATTCATTTGTACACTGCTGTTTTCTTCATGGAATTATCCTCATAAACTTAGACTAACACGTCCCACATTTCACTTCCACGTTTGCCAAGTTTAACAACAAATTTACAAATTTGTTTGTTACTCTAATTCAAGTTCCTGCATTCTCTCAATAGCACATAAAAACATGCCACAACAATAATGAACGCCATTCAGCAAGACACCACCACACAGTGACACAAACACAGCTGTGAGACTCTGATGATATTACAAAGTTACAAAACCTTACCAAGTTGTTTGTACAGTGCTGCTGACATAAGCACACAGTAGCAAGTTCACAGACTTAAATGTCAGACATTCATATGGCAGTTTTATTTAAAAGAAATCCTGGATAACAAAAAAGAGAGGTTTATTCTCATTGAAAGAATCTTTAAACTAGTGGCCAATCAAAATGATAGGACAGTTCAAATTATGCAATTCTCTCTATAACCCAGAATGTTATTTACTTCATGTATTTTATTTAAAATATTCCATTTATTGTAAAAGTTGATATTTGAAATCACATATTTTTATCACATTTCCCACTCTACATGTATACGGAACTATTTAAAAGCCTGTACTTAAAATTTGCCTTAACCATTTCCCTTGAAGTCACACTTCTGGATCTGGTCCTCTTCCACTTAGCTTCAGATATTGGTTCTGGTTACTCTTCGCTAGACTTTCTGCCCTGCTGACTTATTCTAGATACACTACACAATTTACACTTAAATTAAGAAAAGATAATTGCTAATATAGATGATTCTCAGTTTATGATGAGGTCAGGTCCCTATAAACTCATAAAAGTTGAAACCACTGTACATTGAAAACGTATTCATTATACCTAATTGATCAAGCATGATAGCTTAGCCTAGCATACCTTACACGCTCATAATACTTACATTAGCCTATAGTTGGGCAAAACCATCAAATATAAAACTATTTTGTATTAAAGGGTAGAATATCTCATGTAATTTATTAAATGATTTAGTGAAAGTGTAAACAGAATGGTTGTATGGACCTATGAACTATAGTTTCTACCAAATAGATATCCCTTTGCACCACTGAAAGTCTAAAAATCTTTAGTTGAATGGTCAGGGAAAGTAGAAACACAGGACTTCAGGGTCGGAGAGAGGGGGAAGTGAGGCAAGGAAACTGGGGGTATAACATAATGTGATCAGTTGTGGTGTGTTATCACACATGCTTTTCCTTCACAAAACCCTATGGAAAGACACGGCAGGTGAAGCAGCAAGCATGCACACTTAATACGCAAGACTTCCTCAGGGGTGCAAGGAGGAGTGGGCCTTGGATTAATTAGCTTATAGGAAAAAGGGGAACTTTTGCCTACCTCCTTCCTGTCTCACATTTCACATTGGTCTCACAATGGAGAGCTAACTACTCTGTACTTTCAGCTTCCGTTATCCAGTCCCCTGACAAATCTCAGGAAGCCAGAACTCCTACCCTATAGTGTGGTATTTTATCCAAGTCCAAAAATGTAGGAGCTGTCTAGTGCAATTGGAACACTGATCAAGGGACAAAGAAAGGAGGAGACAGAGTAAGGGGGATGCAATGTTCTGATCATAATATGGACTCCTAGAACCTAATCATGGCGTGTACCTACTTGGTGAAGACACTACAATTCTTAAGTGTGAAACATGTCTGGCCTTCCTTTCCTGGGCAATCAATACAATAAGGGATCAAACAAAGATCAGACAAGCTGCCCTGGAGTTCAAGTCCTGACCCACAGCTAAGGCAGGGTAATAAACTCAAGGAGCCAGAAATAGAAACAGTCAGAGGTTGAGTGCAAAGCAAAGTCCTTAGAGAGTGCTAAAAGTTGAAGCTGAGACAACCAAAAGCAAACACTGGGGTCACAGGAAGATTCAAAGCTGGTAGATGAAACCCAAGACTAAAAGCAGGAAGAGACAAAAGTGGAGCCACAGAACAGAAGAAACGAGAATCCTATTCAACGGTCTTAAAAGTACTGAAGGATGAGATTGATCTTTTTGTGCATGTGGCAAATGCGTAGGCTTCTTAAAAAGATGGCATCTTTTCAGATAGAAGGAATGTATGGGAATATAAAGCTTATAAGAGTTTCTGGATAACCTTTATGTAACATAATTGTCCCTTGGCCACGTCAATCTAATAACTAAAATGAGGTCACATTTTCTTAAGAAGCACACTATTGATCGATTCAAAACTTCATATTAAGGGCTTACTATGTTCAAAAAACTGCTGTTAGGACTTCATTGTGCAGTACTTATTGAAACTGTCATTCTACCTGACTTCATGGATTTCATAGTCTAATAGGAAATATAGCTAATTAACAAATGAATATATACTTCAAATTGGGAAGTGCTGTGAATAAAATGAGCAGAGTGCTGAGAGAAAATAATCAGAGAAGAAGGAGGGCGAATATCTTGAAAACTGATGCATTCAACCAGAGAGGATCACTTTAAAGAGTTGTCAATTAAGCTGAGATTTGAATTTGATGAAAAAATGAAAAAAAAAAAAAACCAGCCTAGAGAACCAGAGACAGTAAAAGAGCCTCCCATACAGAGTTGACAGCATGACTAAATTCCTAAAGCCAGAGAGAGATGGGTTGGATTAAAAAATGGAAAGAAAATAGGGTGACTGAAACATTGTAAATCAGGAATTACCTGAGGTGAAGACAGACAAGGTTTTGTAGGCTTCTGTTATGATTGCAATTTTATTTTAGCTCTCCAATGTGAGGTCATTGATGGTTTGAGTATTTGAGTTGTAAGGACTTAAAGCCCTCTTCCAGCTGAACTACAGAAAGTCTCCTCTTAACAGGTTGCCTTCCTCCAAAATGGTCAAGATTCCCTAAAAGGCAATTAAATGTTGCACAAATATGTCTTGATGTCACCTGCTGCCTCGACTCCTGTCCTGCTACAGACCATGGCCTGAAAGGCTAACATGACCATCACCCATCAGTGTCCACTGCTCACCCCACGTTGTTTTACCCCAAGCATGAACAGCACTGATGTGATTTTAATAGGACTTGACTGTATATTTGAGGGAAATGGAAGTACAGCACCCAGAGTAACTTGAAATGGTTATTAGATATATATCTTCTTAGAACAGGCCCTCCTTGCATCTGGAGAGTCCCATGTTTAAGGATGTCTAGCTCAGACCATTCAAGAACGTCTCCATAATAATGGGAGGTAAGATTATCTTCATTCTACCCTCCCTTACCCATATTTGCTCATTCCCTGCCCCAAGATCATTATCCCTTCCAAGGGTAATGACAATACAAATGAGTTCTCTTCAAAGGACAACTTAATCCCCAAGGTCTTCCCACCCACATGGGTAAGGGCCACCTCATGACCCAGAGCTACACCAAAACCCAACACTACCACATCAGTAAAGGCTGAACTCACAGAATGTTTGTGATATTAAATGCCAGACTAGTTTATACAAACCACTCTTTTCTATAATTCAAGGTAAATATCAGGCTTGCTACAGGTCCTTCCTGCTGGATTTTGTCCACATGATGAAGCAGCAGGTTTCTAAATCTGTATTTATAAGACTCATAATTCTCTCAAGTATATAGCCATGGCTGTGCAATCCTCTCTCACATAAATTAACTCGCAATGCCTCAGAAATCTTCAAGTCTGGAGTATGTCTTCATATTACCTTTGCATAACAAAACCCATTACTTTGATTTCTTTAAAATAAAGGCATAATCAGCACCAGAGGTAAATTTAAGTCCTTAAAGGAATAAAGAAAAAAGTCTTACATATTACATTCAATCTATTCTGACCAAGAATATAAGTTTGCTTTAATTAGAAGCCACAGGAGTAAAACAGCTCCCTTCTTCAAACTGTTGCCTTAAGGGTTCTCTTGTTTCCTGCCACTCCCTTTTGCCTGACCATTGTTGCAGATCTTTCCTTTTAATTAAAGTTCTTGCATTGTACCTATGGATGAGAATTGGTTTTTCCCCTACGGAAAGCTGGTTGCCCTACCTGGCTTTCACAGCAAGGTCTATTGCCATGGACCTCCCTGCTTGCTCCCATGTTCTTGAGACCCCAGCTGAGTCCAGAATTCTGCTCACCCACTATCCCAGCTTCCAGAATTGCATGAGAGATAAATTGCAGCTGTTACCCTCAAACAATTTAGGATTTCAAGAACTCTGCTAGGAACTCCACATGGCATCTCCTATGAAAACAATTATAGGTTTCACCTCTACTTGGGTTCACTGGGTTGTAGAGGACCTGCAAACTTTACTAACCACCATCACCTCTGGTTCTTTCCCTGCTCCCATCCGCACTCTCACTCTACTCCTTACCATGGCCCCAACCTTTGCCCCCTAGCCATTAATGACTAGTGTTTTATTCCAACTGTCTCTGCCAACAGCTACTCTGATCGTGTCCTCCAGAGTCGAGTGAATCCATTGCAATTAAAGAAGCTTGGATGAAGAACAATATCAAGAAGGGTAACTTCATTCAACATCTTCTCAGCACCGAGGGATTCTCCCAGAGAGATTTACCTCTGATTTGAACACTCTCTGCCCTTCGTCTCACACATATATTTGGGTACATGAAATCAGGGTCAGATAGCAAGGAACTAGTCTGATTCTTTCTTCCAATTGGGCAATCCACCCATGAAAGACCAACCATCCTGCCACATAGTACTAGGTAAACAGTATTACCAACAATACCACTGCTATCAGCCACAGATACTGGGAGGGGAAGGGGCCTGTACTTCCAATTGTAGTTACGGCTTCTCACAGAGTCACAGGGGTCCTCAAACGTTTTAAACAGGGGCCAGTTCACTGTCCTTCAGACCATTGGAGGGCCGGACTATAGTTTAAAAAAAACAAACTATGAACAAATTCCTATGCACACTGCACATATCTTATTTTGAAGTGAAAAAACAAAACAGGAACAAATACAATCACACTACCTCATGTGGCCTGCGGGCCATAGTTTGAGGACCCCCGAGTGCAGCTTTGTGGTCTCAGTACTAGAAAACACTCAAATATGAGCTCCTTAGTGCCTCTTTCTTTGTTATTTTATCCCCTTTGAAGATAAAGTCAAAAATACATTATGTTCACACTTTCTGGGCTAAGTGCTATTAACCAAACCAGGGGTGGGAGAAAGTGGCTGCACAGTGGGCAGCCAGGATGTTCATCTCTTTGTCTTTATAGTGGGGCCATCTCATTGCTGCACCACACAGTGTAATAAGAGAATTCCTTTTATTAAGGTGGTATACAGTGGGCTAGCAGGATATGCATTCATGTGAGAATAAGTATGTACTCAAGTGTGGTAAGCAGATTTACAGAACAATTACCATCTAGATCCAATTTCCCATAAAATCCATAAGGGCAAACATTGCCAATGGCTCCCTTTATACTCGCCGTACCATTTGCCACCTCCACGTCATGAATCCCAGACAAATACACTGTCTATGGAGAAGATGCATTAGACAAGTAAGTAAAAAGATTCCTGGTGTTGATGGTTCCCAGCCACATTTGGGAAGCAATAAAAGCTACCTTAAAATATCTTCTTAGTGTTCAGAATCCCATGGCATTTATGTGTTACATTTTATTCTCTGTGAGATTTGGGTTATTTCCAATTTTTGTTAGTTATTAAAAAAAAAAAACCTGCATTCAGTGGATGACTTAAAATTCAATTATTTTTCCTTTGGGGTAAATTCTTAGTCAAATGACACAGAGAACTTTTAACTCTTTTTGAAGGATATCTAATTGTTTAACAGAAAGACTAAATACTCCCACAGCAAGAGCATCAGGAAATGTACTGCCTAAAGTTCTATCAATATTGAATTGTATCATGATCATTAATTTTTGCTAGTGTGATTGATTAGTATTAATCCAGTCAGGCTGTTTTAACTCACATTGCTATGATAGTTATACAAGCTCCTATGTGATGAAAGCCTTCTGAAGGTCCTCAGATATAAACAACTAGACAAGATACCCCAAGCTAAACACTATCTTACCTAAAAGATTGGCTAATGTGGCATTATAATAGTAAAAGTTATTCTTTTCTGGGACAAAGTTTATATCATACAGGAATCTTGTTTCTGCCTTTGGATGCCACTAAAATCTGAAAGGAACAGAAGAATATAGTCCCAGAGACTTTTCATAAAAAGTAAATTACGAAAAATTTCCGGGTAATGTAGCCTTTGCTATGAATACTGGGTAATAGGCTGGGCCAGACCTGAAATATTCCGTGAAAATACGAACACTTTTCCTTTTATTTTCTCTCTCTCTCTCCTATCCCCTATTATAATTTCAAAGATGAAATAAGAACCAGTTGAACAAATATCCCCAAAGTTTGCATATAAGTAAATTTTAATGCAATACCACCACTATGTCCTTGATCTGTCCTCTCCAAAGTTTGATCTATAAACAAACTCTAAAGCATACTCATAAATGTCAGTGGGATAAAGAACTCACATTGAGAATAGAAGATATATTGGATAACAGTCTTAAATTCAAAAAGAGTCTCTTTGTACCCTAAGCAGGAAATACAAGGACAGAAGTCAGGCAGAAGAAAGTGGGGAAGTGGTGTCTGCAACAAACACAACCAACCAAAGGATCCCATGTTATCTTCTGTTGAATGCCAGCCACTGGGAGGGGAAGGAGGTTATAGACTCCTCTTTACTGATTTCAAGTCATGAAACTGGGCTAAAGCTAGCTCACGCTTCACATTCCTTTTTGCTTCCCTTCTTCCAGGCACCTAGGGACCATTACAAGTCATTTTATGTTTCCCTGAAGTATGGTAGTATTTTTTCTTATGGGCAAGGGTGTAGCAAAGAATTTGGCTTTGCACAAGGAGAGATCTGGCTTTTTCCCTCAGTGTCCAGGAGGTAATTTATGTCATACCTGATTGGAATGTCTTTCTCTAGGTGAGAACTGGCCATATTGGATGTTAAGGTAGGTCCAGGAACACATAATAGTTTTAGGGAGGAGGTGCTAGAAAGACTTCCCAGGTGAATATCAAAAGGACCAACCATGTGATTTAAGGTGAGGGCGTTGGGTATCAAGACTGAATTCGACCACCTGGGCTATTAATCAATAAATCCTGGCTACATAATGACATCCAAATAAAAGCTCTGGCCAATGCTCAGATGAGTTTCTCTTGTTGACAATACTCCATGCATATTGTCACTCTGAGGCCAAGAGAGTAAACTTCCTAACTCCCTGGGAGAGGACAACGGAAGCTTCACATTTAGAACTGTTCCAAACTCTTCCTTCGGCTGACTTTTATCTGTATCATTTCCCTGTCATAAACTTTAGCTATGGGGATAATAGATTTCAGTAAATTCTGCAAGTCCTTCCTGAAAATTATTCTAGCCTAATGGTGGGTTTTAGAAACACTCCCAACTTGCAGCTGGTATAGGAAGTGAGAGGATCTTGTGGACTACCAGCAAACCCTGCAGTTTATGGAGCTCTGAGTTGTAACCTACACATACCTACTAGGTAACAAGACAATGCACTCATTAACCTTGTGCCTATCCAAAGTGTTACTTACTTTATGCACAGGGATTGGCTTAGCCTATTTTATGTAAAATTCAAGTTCACTGCACTGATATGAGTGTATACTTATTAAGGAAAAACGAATGATTTTTGCTTGTTCTCCTTTGGAAAGACAAAAGTTCTTTTGTTTTTTATAACAGTTCACTCAGATCTTTGAAATTATTCTCTTTAAGCATTAAGAATAAAACTATGACCTTAGGTAAGTGTCATCTGAGGTGGGTAATTGTGGTTGGTCAGTAACCTCTTTCAAACAGAAATATATAAAAAGTGCTATTCAGGGCGGCGCCTGTGGCTCAGTGAGTAGGGCGCCGGTCCCATATGCCGGAGGTGGCGGGTTCAAACCCAGCCCTGGCCAAAAAACCACAAAAAAAAAAAAAAAAAAAAAAAAAAAAAAAAAAAAGTGCTATTCAGTAATAAAACTTGGGCACTTCATTTCCTGGCTTTTGCCTCATTCTTTCAATTATCTCATCTCCTTAACCTATTGAAATACTTTATCTCTTCCAACCTACACCCTAGGCATTCCAGAGGTGGTTTCACCCATTAACAATTCTTTGTAAGGAGACACATCTGAGGTCAATTTCATCGGCTCTTATAAAAACTTGACCTTTTTAAATAAACATAATTTTTACATATTTGGAATATTTGCATAGTGTATGAGTTTAATTATGTTTACTTATTTAAAATTATCACTATTCATATAATTCAGCTTAGCCTATTGCAGCAAAAGTACAACAATGATGATAACTAAGAAGAAGGAAAAGAAGAGGAGGAGGAAATCTCAGAGAGAGATTTATTTCTTGATCTTTGTACATGTCCACTATAAGGTAGCTTTAGCTTTGCTTTATATCTTCTTTATTCTGGAGCCCACATTTAAAGGTCAGCCCTACTCCATCTGGGGCCTTGCTAGCTTTCATGTTAAATAGGGAAGAGAAAAGAGTGGAACCAGGCAATAACTCTTAAAAGCTTCTGCTTGGAAGTTGTTTATATCACTTCCACTTGCATTCAAGAGATAGTCTCAAGGCTCTGCCTACTCAACAGATAAAATTCCAAAGTCCTACCCAATCATAGCTGCATACTCAGGATTTATGATTTCATGGTAGTCTCTTCTTAGAACCAGTTGTTGATTCTTGATCCAAAGACCTATGAACTACAAAAAAAAAAAGTTATTTTCATCCTGCAAACCCAGTATAAAGCAAAGTCCAAGGAACGCCAGTGAATCCTTCCATCTGGAAAAGGATGTATGCCACAGTGTTCATATTTCATTATCAAGAACAGTTACAATATTGTCTTAGTTCCTTTGGGTTGCTGTGCATGTAGCAACACACTGTAAACTGGGTAAGTTATAATCAACAGAAATTTATTTCTCCTAGAGCTTGTGGCTAGGAAGTCCAAGATCAAGGCACTGGCAAAAATCATTGTCTGATGAAGGTCCTCTTCCAAACTCCTAGATTCTGCCTTCTAGCTATGTTCTCACATGGTAATGGAGACAAGGCACCTTTATGAGGCTTCTTTTATTAGGGCACTAAGCTCATTTATGTGGACTCTGCCTTCATGATCTAATCATCTCTCAAAGGTCTCACCCCTCCTAATGCCATCACTAACAGGTAATGAGGTCTTCAATATGAATTTAGGGAGGACACAAACATTCAATACCATACAACCTTCATAGCACAAGCCTTGCCTTGTTTGAGTAGACCAAGGAGGGGACCTTTCCCATAAGATGTGGCAGTAAATACTTTGAATAAGAATAAAATCCATAAATTACTGACTATTGACTGTGGGTATGATGCGTGGTAAGCACATAATAAAATATGCAACTATGCCTTTTTAATTTCTAAGGACTTTCAAGGCACATTGCCTTTGCTAGGAGGTGAACAACTGTAAAGGAGATACACAGATAACTTGGTCGCCCTGACTTCTGCTTCTCCTTCTTCCAAACTGCCTATATCCTTATTTTTATTATCATGTAACAAATTACCAGAAGTTTGAGAACCTCAACACAACACTCATTTATTATCACAAAGTTCATTAGGTCAGACATTTGGGTGGGCTCACCTGGATCTTCTACTCAGAATCTCAGAGATCAAAATCAAGGATGTTGATCAGCTGGGCTCTTAACAAGAGACTCTTGACTCTTCTGAGGTCATTCAAGTTGTCGAACTCAGTTTCTTGAAGTTGTAGAACTGTGGTCAACATTTTTTTTCCTGATTGAATGTAGTTGAATTCAATCAAAGGCTTAAGTATGTTTTTATGATCCACAACTTAAAAATCTCTTTACAAACATACTTCTAGGGAAAACAATACTAAAAAGCAGGAAAACTGTATCAGAAAGAAAAGTAGAATCAGGATAAGTTTTATAAAACATTCATTACCCACAGAATCTTCTGAGTGATCAAGAAGCATATCTGATTTCTGTGACAAGGAAGGTCAAAATCAAATCTTACAGAGACTATATATTTATTACATATCCTGTAGGGTTAACTGGCAGAATATTTGTTACAAAACATTCTTACATGATAGGAAAGTGAAACTAGTATTTAATACATGAAAAATATTGCATATATTATATGATTTAACCTACAGAACATTTTTTAAGTAAGGCAGTATTATTCCTCTTTACTTCAAGATGGTAACCTAAAATCAAGCAATGACCATAAAATGATAAAAAAAACCCCAAAACATTCAAAAAGTATAAACCCACAACCACAACATAAGAAGAAAACAAGAAGAGTTTATTGCAGCACTATTCACAATAGCAAAGATAGCAAAATGGAATCAAGATTGGTGGTGTCCATCAATAGATGAATGGATTAAAAACTGTGACACACACATTACTCACACACAATGAAATAATATCTGGCTATAAAAAAAAGAATAAAGTCATGTCATTTTCAACAATATCGATGGAACTGGAGATCCTTTAAGTGAAATAAGTCAGGCACAGAGAGATAAACATTACATGATCTCACTTATATGTGAAAGCTAAAAAAGTTGATCTGATGGCGATTGAGACTAGAATGGTAGACACCAGAGGCTGAGAAGGGTGTACATGTAGGGAGGAGGTCATGAAGAAAGGTTGCTTAATGAGTACAGAATGCAGTTAGAAGAAATAAGTTCTATTGTACAATAGCAGAATAGAGTGACCATAGTTAGCAACTATACATTGTATATTTCAAAACAGCTGGAAAAGGGGATACAAAATGCTCCCAGCACATAAAAATAATAAATACTTGAGACGGATCCTCTAAGTACACTGACTTGATCATTACACAGTCTATTCATGTAGCAAAATGTCACATGTACCTCATAAACACATATAAAAATTATGCATCAATAAAAAAGGAAAAGAAAAACAAGAATGGGACCAATTAGCAGAATGTAGATTTCAACAAATGTTTGAAAGATGGATATTGGAACATTGAGCCAGGGGCAAAAATGCTGTTTCATGTGCAGCAAAGTAGGCGTTGGTTGTTATTTGAGATTTTCTACAGCAAATCTCTAGAGTGAATATCTTGAAATTCTTAATAAAGTGTAGACCAAGAGCTAGAAGTGAGGCCGAAAAGATTAACTGACACTCCAGATGCAAAGCTATCATTCCCACCATTTTAACCCCTGTTCACCACCTTCATAGATGACCCCCAATTAAGAAAAGGGGATAGGCGCATTTAGGGAGAACTTTGTTATGTAAAGTAAATTCACAACTGAAAATCAACAGGCATTTCAGAAAAAATTACAAAATGAGAGAGACTGAGACAAAAAAAGGAGGGAATGACCCCAAAGTAAACAAAGATAAGGTGAGTTTAAGGTGAGGAAGAAAAAGGTTTAAAACATTCTGATTGGAATTCCAAGAAATGCCCTGGACAATTATTATATTTATAAAATATTTACAGGCTGCTATGAAAAGGTAACAATAAAAGAAACCAGATAGAGGTCTTTGGAAATTACAAAAAAAAAAAAAGAAAGGTTAATAAAATAAAATTTCAATATCCAAGTTGGAAACTAAAATTTAAAAACTCACCAAGAGTGGAAAGAAATGAAAAATATGAAAGCTAACATAAAGACATACCAAGCCAAAAGTATCAGTATCACCAGCCAAGTAAATGGATTTCCAAAAACAGGGTATAGAAAACAGAGAGATGAAAACATTACAAAATAAATAATCAAGGAGAATTTCTCAACGCTGAATTCTCACCAGTCTTCAAGATGGAACGCCCTAGCACAGGAAATAAAGATCCACATGAGTTCTTTACTATGAAATCTTAAAACACAAAGGGTAAAAAGCTCCTAAAAACATGAAGAAACAGGCACAAAGGCATTTTGTCACTTGCATAAAGTCCAGAGGTTAGTGAGAAAATTAATATTTGACATGACAATTTTTATTCATACCCATTTTCTTTCCTCTGTGTTGTCACACATTTATGAGGTTGTCTGGCAACTACTGAAATAGATTTAGGAAATTTTTTCTCTTATCCTAATTCTTCCATTCACCTTTTTATCTCCTATCCACCCCACCACCACTCAAAGAAAAAAAAAAAAAGGGTGGCACCTGTGGCTCAAGGACTAGAGCACCGGTCCCATATGCCGGAGGTGGAGGGTTCAAACCTAGCCCCAGCCAAAAACCAAAAATAAAAAGAAAAAGAAAATTAAGTTTTCATACTGGTTCCCCTTTTTGATTGCTAACTACATATTTTAACATAGATGACGCTATGAAAACTCAAATCATAGGAACTATTACGTAATTTTTTTTTTTTTTTTATTGTTGGGGATTCATTGAGTGTACAATAAGCCAGGTTACACTGATTGCATTTGTTAGGTATAGTCCCTCTTGCAATCATGTCTTGCCCCCAGAAGGTATGACACACACCAAGGCCCCACCCCCCTCCCTCCTTCCCTCTCTCTGCTTTTCCCCCCACCATAACCTTAATTGTCATTAATTGTCCTCATATCAAAATTGAGTACATAGGATTCATGCTTCTCCATTCTTGTGATGCTTTACTAAGAATAATGTCTTCCACTTCCATCCAGGTTAATATGAAGGATGTAAAGTCTCCATTTTTTTTAATAGCTGAATAGTATTCCATGGTATACATATACCACAGCTTGTTAATCCATTCCCGGGTTGGTGGGCATTTAGGCTGTTTCCACATTTTGGCAATTGTAAATTGAGCTGCAATAAACAGTCTAGTACAAGTGTCCTTATGATAAAAGGATTTTTTTCCTTCTGGGTAGATGCCCAGTAATGGGATTGCAGGATCAAATGGGAGGTCTAGCTTGAGTGCTTTGAGGTTTCTCCATACTTCCTTCCAGAAAGGTTGTACTAGTTTGCAGTCCCACCAGCAGTGTAAAAGTGTTCCCTTCTCTCCACATCCACTCCAGCAACTGAAGTTTTGAAATTTTGTGATGTGGGCCATTCTCACTGGGGTTAGATGGTATCTCAGGGTGGTTTTGATTTGCATTTCTCTAATAGGAATGATGAACATTTTTTCATATGTTTGTTAGCCATTCGTCTGTCTTCTTTAGAGAAGGTTCTATTCATGTCTCTTGCCCATTGATATATTAGATTCTTGGCTTTTTTCATGTGGATTAATTTGAGTTCTCTATAGATCCTAGTTATCAAGCTTTTGTCTGATTGAAAATATGCAAATATCCTTTCCCATTGTGTAGGTTGTCTCTTTGCTTTGGTTGTTGTCTCCTTGGCCGTACCAAAGCTTTTCAGTTTAATGAAGTCCCATTTGTTTATTTTTGTTGGTGTTGCAATTGCCATGGCAGTCTTCTTCATGAAGTCTTTCTCCAGGCCAATATCTTCCAGTGTTTTTCCTATGCTTTCTTTGAGGATTTTTATTGTTTCATGCCTTAAATTTAAGTCCTTTATCCATCTTGAATTAATTTTTGTGAGTGGGGAAAGGTGTGGGTCCAGTTTCAGTCTTTAAGAGCACCAGATAGCTCAGTTGGTAGAGCATCAGACATCTATGTAAAAATTTTTAATCACTGGTCTCCTGCCTCTCCCTGTCAAAAATCCATACTTCAAACTGCCACCAGAGGTATTTTCTAAACTACAGACCTGGACCATTACTCATCTGGACAAAATGCTTCAGAGAGAATACCAAAAAAGGTGGGTGTCATTCAACTGCATATGTTATAATGTCCTATTTCCTCAACTTTCTAAAACAGTCATTAATTTATGTTTTATTCATTGAGTACCTGCCATGTGCCTGGCACTGTGCTAGATGCTAGTCGGTGCAATATGACTGAATCTAAAGATAAGTGTGCTAAATGGACAAAGTTAGACACCCCCCCAAAAAAACATGCATGCTATATGATTTCATTTTATAAAATTCTAGAAAATTCAAACTAATATAATGCAGATTAGAGGTTGTCTGATAATCAAAGCAAGGAGAGGAATAAATAGATTATGGGGACAGGAGATAACTTCCAAAGGGGATGTGTATGTTATTATCTTGACTATGGCAATAGTTCCATGGGTACATGTATATGTCAAAACTTATAAAATTATATACATTTCCCACATGTAGTTCATTGTATGTCATCTTTACCCCAATGAAGCTGTTACACACCACACATGTACACACCACACACGTACACAAACACATATTTCTGAAAAGTCTAGTCTTGTGGGCTTAATTGTGTCCCCCCAAAATGCATATGTTGAAATCCCAACCACTGGTACTTCAGAATATGACTGTATTTGACAATAGGCATTTTAAAGGTGATTACATGAGGATGAGTAATTGAAAGTGATTAAGTTAAAATATCAGACCTAATCCAGTATTACTGGTGTTCTTATGAGACAGAGGAAGATGATCACATGCAAATAAAGGGCAGAAGTCTCAAAAGAAACAACCTGCCAACATCTAGCCTCCAGAACTGTGCAAAAATAAATTCTTGTTGCTTATGGAACCCAGTCTATGGCACTTGTTATGGCAGCCCCAGCAAACTAAGAGATAAGATAAGATGATAAAAATAAGATGAGATAAGATAGATAAGCTATTTCCATGACGGACATAGCACAGGTTCTCCATATATCATGAGTGATTTATTTTTTATCTAAATTACTTCCTTTGTTGGTCTGATTGTTTTACAATAATCATATGCATCTGTTATAATCAGAAAAATTGTCATAAATATTATATGGAACCATTCATGGGATTCAACCTGAAAATTCTAACAAAAGAGCCACAGTGCAGAAAGTCTCCCTTTTTTTATTATTAAAAAAGGGTTTTTCTAGTGTAGGAAAAAACATGGTAATTCCGTAAAGACAGCTTATAGAAAATTGGTTAAGTGTACTTTTGAAATCTTGCCATAAATATTCAGGAGGAAGCCTGCTGACTCTAAATTGCTGATACTGCTGTTTCAAAGATGCCTGCAACACACACACACACAGGAAAAACTCAGTGGAACTATAAACGAGTTGTTCATTAAAGACACCCATGTAAATTACGAGACAAAAGATAACATTCGATATAAAATGCTCCCAATTTTTAGAAAGCGTCACAAAATGAGTTTTAAGTTGGCAGTGATTACCAGCAATGTTTTTGTTAAGTGCTTCACAAGGCTTTCTTCTATTCTTAATTACTTTTGTAACTACCAACACTTATTCAATTAGATATGTTAATAGCCCCCGGATTTCTGTACACCTGTTTCTTCCAGCTGTCTGCAAGGCTGGTTCTCTGACATCTGTGGAGAATTGGTAGTTCCATTTCCTACCATGAAAATCATAGGAAAAGAAGTCCTAGGATTTATGTGGGGGTAAAGAGCTTAAAAAAGAAAAAAAGAAACGTTAAGTGTGTGTAATGTCACCAAAAAAAAAAAAAAATCAGTGCTATAAGGATAAATTTGGGGATATACCCAGTAATTACCTAAGGTTTTCTATGCTTTTGTAGACATAAATCTCTTTATCAAAGATAGGTCATTTATTTTATAAACCCTTAGTGCATGGGTTGTGTTTCAAACCATATATAAAATGTAAGGTCCAGACTGGACAGTAATTTGGGATATGAAAATTAGAACAAAAATTAAATATTTAAATGTTGATTCATTTCTAATTCATTCCAATTCATTTCTAAGGTATCTATTAAAAATTATTTCAAAGATACACTTTCCCCATATTTTTTAATCAGAATATACTTAATGTGCACCTATAGGCACCCTGATCTCAGGAAGCCTTGACAGAAGTAGAGGGGACCAATAGATTGAAACAGATAAGTGTTATAAAGAACTTATAATAACATAAAATTACAAGGAGTAACTAGTTTTCACAAAGGAATGCTGTTTAAATAGCGTGATTAGTGTTTTCAAAGAGGTAACATTAAACTCAGATTAAATTTTTGACTTACAGAACGATGCAAGATTAAAGAAATTATTATCTTACCCAGTGTTGGAGTGAGCACCAGAGAATGGGAACTATAAATCAATACAATCTTTATTGAAAGAACACAGGCATAATTTATTACCACTTTTTTAAAAATGTACATAAGTTGACATAAGTGATCTTCTTCAAATTGTTTGCAACAAGATTTTATTGTAAGATTGCTTATTATAAAATTTTTATAGTGGTAAAAATTTTGCAAAAATTGAACTCCAATAATAGATTCTTTATCAAATTAAATATGGCGCATCAGCAAAATAGAATATTTTACAGCTGTGGTGTTTCTGATATGAGAAGACAGGCCTTCCTCTTTCTCTTCAGACCCTTTCATGATAGTAAAGAAATGTTTAAAAAGTATAATCCTAAAACAAATATGAGGAAAAGAAAGTAGCCTGCAATAACTGATGGGAGGTAAATGGAAGCGTCTCAGTAGATGAGGCACAGTCTGCAACTCAGTGGCACCAGTAAAGGGAAAGTCTGATCCACCCAGCAGGAAAACAAGTAAAAGGCAATAGGGAAAATGGAAAAAAGTATTTAAAGGGCTAAAAATGAAGTGTAGATACAGAAATGTGTGAAACAGTTTGTCCCCTTTCTTTGATAGCCTCTAGCAGTCTAAAGATTTATACTTAACCCCAGACAAATCTGGGAAGTGCTAAGGCAACTAGAGTTGGGTCCTGGTGCCATAGGACACACACTTCCCCATTCTATCATACAGATGTTCTCCAGCCTCATAGCCAGTGTCCCCCCTGCACCCCAGAGTAAGCCTGGCAATCAATATGAGAAAATGAGATATTTGAGCAAAGTCTACATCCTGCAAGATAAATACCAAGACTAAAACATAGTGATTATTCCAAAACAAGTAATAAGAAAATGACAAAGGTCTCCCTTCAATTCAGAAAATTTCTTCTATATTTGTATTTTTGGCTCCATTCTATTCTCTTTTATTTCTTCTGCTCTCTTCCATTCTCTTCCTTAGAAACACAAATTATGAGTACATTGAATAATCATAATCTATTATTTCCAATCATTTTTATGCCTTTTATAAAAACCTTTTACAGCTCTTCTTTGGTGTTCTATATCATTTTCTCAACTATGTCTTAATGATTCTTTGCAATAAGTTTGCTCTTTATCACTTTGAATGCTTTAATAGCAATTTTTGTTGTATTAGATCATTTAGTTCCCTAACAAAAAAATCTCCATGGTTTATTATTTAATATAACATTCATGTTTGTTTCAGATACCATATTATCTTTAATATTGGCCCAAAATAATACCTAAAATTTTATTCTGTTGCTCTGGAAAAATGTTTTTCAAATATATGTTCTTCAACTATATTCTTCATACCACTGTTGCAGAATATGCTAATCCCATTTGTTACTAAGATGTGAGGATGGCGAGTAGAGTAGAAAGGATTCCACTTTTCTCATATTGAATTGATAGCCACAGGTTTTCTTTTTTTTTTTTTTTTTAGAGACAGAGTCTCACTTTATGGCCCTCGGTAGAGTGCCGTGGCCTCACACAGCTCATAGCAACCTCCAACTCCTGGGCTTAAGCGATTCTCTTGCCTCAGCCTCCCAAGTAGCTGGGACTACAGGCGCCCGCCACATCGCCCAGCTATTTTTTGGTTGCAGTTCAGCCGGGGCCAGGTTTGAACCCGCCACCCTTGGTATATGGGGCCGGCGCCTTACCGACTGAGCCACAGGCGCCGCCCGATAGCCACAGGTTTTCTACTGACTCTCCAAGTTTCTTGATTTTCCCCTGGTATCTTGTAAAGAATCCTCCTGGGAAGTAGGCTGAAAGTGTCATCTTACCAGTCATTCAGAATGTGGGAAGTGAGTTGACACTACAGAATGCAACAGCCAAAGCACTTCTTCCTGAAAGCATTTTGTGTGCATTTGTTGAAATCCACCACACGGGTGCCAACTCAGCTGAATATGGAGAACATCTTTTCTCACTATGGGGGCCCTTGGTTCTCTCTCACTATAATTTAGCTGGCCATGTAGACACGGACTTCTGCGAGACCAAAGCTCCAACAAAGCTCCAACAGATTTTGATGTGACAAACTACACATTTTCTCCTTAATTAATCTCTTTACTACTCATGATATACAGTTGTTAAATGGCTCTAAATAGATATTCCCTCCTTCTTCCGATGACCCATTCTCATTTCCAGACCTCCTTGCTCTAAATCAGTGGATGTGGCAGCAGAATCCAAGAGGGCCCCCAGCAGTCCCTGCCTCCTGGTGCTTCTGCCTCTGGATAATCTCCTCTCCATGAGCGTCAGCAGGCTCTATGACCTGCTTCTAATATTACAGAATGCAGGAAGAGTGAAGAGATGTTATTTGAAAGATGATGTTACTTTAGAGTCCACCTTTTCCCTTGCTGGCAGCCCTCCTTATTGGTGGTCTCCCTCCCTGCCTTTGATGAAGAACACCGTCATCTGGAGAGGTCCAGGTGGTAAGAAACTGAGGTGGTCTCCAGCCTCGGGCCAGCCTTCAGTTAGCCTGTGGAAGTGAACACTTTCAACAACCACAGGAGCTTGGAAAAGAATCCTTCCCAGATCAGTCTCAGATGAGACCCCCAGGCCCAGATAAAACTTTGATTGATGTGTATAAGAGACTTCAAAGCAAAAAGAAAACAGCCATGCTGGGATTCATGTCCCACAGAATGTGTGCTGTTTATTTTAAGTCATTCATTACATTTGTGCTAATTTGTTTTTCAGTAAGAGGTAAATACTACAAAAGGTTTTCTTCTCAATTCAATTTCGCTACTACAAAACGATCTCGGAGAAAAATAAGCAGCTGATTCTGAACCACTGTTTTCCTGAAGTACACTAAACCTATGTCAGGGGAAAGAAATTCAAAACAGATCTTCACAGTCCTTCCCGTAGCCTAAACATCCTTCTAATCCCTAGCCTTCCCAATTGGAAGATACTGATAACATTTTCAGAATTTTTTCCACCTTCAATTCACAACAAGGAATCTTTGAACCATCTAGTTCCCTAGAAGCAGAGACCGAGAAGGGGATTCTCATGAAAGTGCTGAGGGAATTTTCAGACATCAATAACACAGGAGCAAAGAAAGCAAGGTAGTTAAGCAAAATATGGTCTCTCAGAGCTGAGCAAGATACAGAGTAATTTTCATCCTGGTCCCTTTGGAATCTCTGGTGAAAAAACTGAACAGTAGAATTGGTTCCATACTTAGGGAAGGGGCCAGTCTTTTATCTTCTGTGTCAATTAGTCATTGGTCCCTGGCTATTGTGGAGGGGGTCTGGGGCAGAGAGGAGAATTGAATGAAGAGGGAAACTGAGTTCTCAGCAGCCAACTAGGCAAGGTTGTACCTGCTCAGTGAAGAGCGTCTGCACAGGCACCAGCTAAGCCACTGAGAGAGCGAAGTTGCCCTCTGTTACCTAGTGCCATCGCCAAAAATTATTCTAAATCATATTGTATCTGACAAATAGTGTTAAAATGATTATAATTGACAAGATCTCTAGTTTCACTACTGTGAGTGTTCTCTTCCATATCACTGGTTCTTTTTTGATTGTTTTATTCAGCCAAGGTGCAAGAGTTTACAAATATGGTTTTACTCCACAATCTTCCTCCCAGATTTCCAGGTTTATGAACGTATGATCGATTATTTACACATTGTACATTGACAGTGCTATGAGCTAGCTTATTTCTACAGCAAAGTCTATAGTTTACATTTAGGATATATCACCTGTCTCTTGCCCCACTAAGCATGATAACGCACTCTGTCTACCAGACTTCAGAGTTAGGCATTTCAGCTTCTATTTCAGGATGAAACATAACCCTGTCTCACACTGATTGCGGGGTTGCTAGTCCTATTCCTAATTTGATCAGGGTCATGGTGTCTGAGAAAGAAGCCCAGGTTACCTTCTCATAATGCCACCAGGGTGGCTGGCAAGGTTTCTACTGTCCCAGCAGGATTATCCTGAATTTCTCAGCCACAGGAAAATTGTTCGCTAATGGAACCCTAAGCCCTCCATTCAATTTTTCGTTAAGGGGTGAAGAGTACAACTCCAGGAACTCATGCCAAGCAAGACCTCGTCAAAAATTATGGTCTGTGCTCATTTGAGAGTCAGAAATTTTCAATTATGTAGCCTCCCAGGTTACAACTGAGGGAAAAACAGAACACAATTGGTTTTGCTCACTTGTGAAACACTAACCATTTTGTTCCTAGCTCCATTGCGTTTTCTTGCTTTATTCCTTCCATGCAAATAAGCAACCTATTTTCAATTTCTCTTGAAATGAGAAATGTAGACTCAGCGTATGAGAAATATGTGCTTTCTGGAGTTTGTGTTAAAAATTATCCTTGGGAACAACTTGAATGTTTTTGACACTTTAAAGTTTCAAAAGTGCTTTCCCATCCATTGTTTCATTTGATTCTCACAACAAGCTTACAATGTAAGCAGGTGTTATCACTACCAGTTTACAGAAGAGCGTTCAGAGATGATCTAGCTTCTTAAAATCGTGGCGCTAACAACAAACAGAACTGAGACAAGGACCACATTTTCTAACTTTTGTCAAATGCCACGGTTCCTCTTCCGTCCTGCCTTTCATCTGTCAGCAACAAGCAGTCTCTGTTTCCTTCTTGATCCTGGGGATATGTCCTTTATTATTATTTTTTTAACTCAGGGAGCCCACAAACACACAACAGGATTTAGCAACACCCCATTTAGTATTGTTCAATTGTCTGTGTATTTTCACATTCTCTAATGAGGGCCCTGACTTAATTGCCTAATCCGGACGTGTTATTTTACCAGTGTGACTCCAAGATGCTCTGGTGAGTCCCGAACTGGCATGATGTTTCAGTTTATTTGAATTTTATTGTATCACCCTTATGCTTTATTTCCATTGCATTTCAAAGCAATCTGTACCAGGCCTAATATCACTTAAGTAAGACAGTACTTCGCAAAATAAGACTTCTCTAAATATTCCCTGTGTAACCACAGGAGGCCCCTTCCAAACCAAAAACCTGTAAATCTTATCTCTGGGTTCTGCAGTAAATTTTTATCTGGAGGCATGTTTAATAGCTTTTCAGCGAGTGTTGTAAAGGGAGTATTTACTCAAAATGATGTCTGCTTATATTATTTCTTCGCCAAATTGCTCCCAGCAACTAGAAAATCAGCTTGCGCCTCTCTCCATCAGTACCCTCCCTGGAAAGAAGACATTTTCTGTTTTTGTAGAACATGAAGTATTTGATTTTACTTTGTTATCTTTAAAGTTCAGCCAGAAGGACAAGTAACACTTCCAATGATTCCCAACCCTTTCCCCACTGAGAACACTCTTGTCATTTCATTCTTTGGTTTGAAAAATATAATCTACCAAACTTCACCTCGACTAAGAAAGCCTTCATTTCTCCATGTTTAGTACGAACACACATAGGTATAGTATAATAGGAAATGAGCACTCAGTGTTCTGGGCCCTATTGTAGCGATTTACATAAACTCCTTTAACCAAGGGGGAACAAGTGCTTTCAGCTTCATTTTACAGGGAAGGCACAGAAAAGTAAAGCAACAGGTAGCAGGTGAGATCTGAGATTTGGGATAGGAAGTTTCGCTCCAAAGTCAATGTCCATAACTGTATTTGTGCTGTTCCCCATATCAGTGAAGACATATGGCTTTTTTAACTTTTGAAAGGTGAAGTGAGCAAAGGTCTGATTTCCTCCAATGGGCACCCCTGGTGGAAAACTGTTGTCTCTAGACTGAGGTTATCAGAATCCAAGTTCCTACCATACCCTTTGCTAGTTTTAAACTTTTGAATAAATATTTTAAATTCCCGAGTGTCTAATTCTTAGTGTAAATAAAAGTATCTTAAAAAAAATAAGATTTATTCTATCTACCTCATTCACATTCTGTAATAAGGACTGTGACTTAATTTTGCCTAATCCAGATGTGTTATTTTACCAGTGTGACTCCAAGATGCTCTGGTGAGTCCCAAAACTGGCATGATATTTCAGTTTTTTATTGTATAACCCCTATGCTTTACTTCTATTGCATTTCAAAGCAATCTGTACCATGCCTAATATCACTTAAGAAAGACAGTGCTTTCTTAAATGCTTTTTTTAAAGTATTAAAAAAAATCCTTTATTGCATGACCTGATTTGCACCAGGCATTGTTGCTAGACCTTGGCACACAAAGACAAATGGGATGAAATCATTTCCCTAAAGGAATTCTAAGTCTAGGATGGACGTGCAAGAAAGGAACCACATTTACGTACAAGGTTTGTATCATGAAGTTATTAAATTCTGGGACAGTGGAGAGAAATAAGTATGTCACATTTTCTAGGAGTGGGCAAGAAAGGAAAGCATTATCAGAAAAATATCACGGAAAGATGATTCCTGAAATGAGACTTGAAAGACCAGGGCACCGAAGGATGGGAAAACAAGATACGTAAAGGCATAATGATACAAAAGGAAGAGATAAGTTCTGATTTTCAAGCACTTCAAAAAATTTAGAAGAAAACTCCAGGACAGTTAGTGGGAGGGATGATTAAATTATTTAGGGAACTCTAAAGGTGGGGATTAAATGGCATTATAAAGCATTTTATCCATTTTAAAGCACTATATAAACGGATAATAGTATCTAAAATAATCTGTGGAGCAGGGGTTATTACCAATGGCTCAATGTTTTCTGGAGTTGAAGAATATTAGCACGTTTGATTCTTATTGTCAATTAAAGCTCATTAAAGCTGGGGGGAGGGAGAGCATACCAGAACATGCCCCACTCTGAGCAACTCACAACTCAGAAGACCTTTAAACAAGACAGAAGCACTGAAAAGTTCATTCCTGGACACCACTCTGAAACCACATGAGATGGTGAGATCATGATTTCCTTACCCCGCACCCACGATTTTGAATGAAGTTCACTCCAGTGCCCCTACTGAGTGCAGCCGAACCTGTGTTCTGACAGAAGCTTAGAGAAATCCAAGGAGCCTAAAGGATTGTAAAGAAAGACCTGCTAGACATTTTCTTTTGGAAAAATGTGGGGGCCCAAGACAGGGGCCAGGATGATTCAGATAATTGCTTCAATTTTCCAGCTTACTTTCTTTTGCAAATGAGGCAGGAAATGAGCAGCTGAATCTTTTATTTCAAGTGTCCTGAAAACGTATTTATTGTTCCTCCCTTATATACTCTCCATTTTACTTTTGGAGAATTTCAGTGAAAAATGGGAATATGTATTGTCTGGGGAAATTACACTGGCATAATAAGTCCAGGAGATTCTCAGTGGCACAGGTAGGAAGAAGACAGTTGGTGCTCACTTAGGCAAATACACTTTTTTTTTTTTAAGGAAATTGTGTATAAATTGACTAAAATGATAGCTTTCCCAAATAATTGAGATAATTGACACAATTTTCCTTTTTACTTTTTTGGTAGAAGCAGAAGTTCTGTGGTCCTTAAAGATGATTTTGTACTTTGACTTTCTCACGTGTAAAAGGGAGAAGCTGGGAAATATACAAAGCTCATATGGGTGTGCTATTTTAATTTTCAGGCAAAGTAACATAATCTTAAGAAAATTGTGCAATATAGATGGCTTTGTTACAGGTGCAATATGTTATATTATATAAAATATCAAAAAAAAAATTCATAGAACAAGGCACCAGTGGGATAGCCAAAGAGAAGTTCCATCAGCATGCAATTAAATTGGAGAGTAATTTGTAACAAGTTTGCAATATTAATTCATATTTCAACTTGCATGCATAGAAATATGTTGTTTTTAATGCATTTATTGTCTAAGTCCTCAACCTTAGTGAAAATTATAAAGGTAATAAGCTTTATTCCTATTTTAAACTTTAAAAGGGGAAATATGATGAGTATAAGTTGTCCCTTTGAATAATTTGCAGTATTTTCTGGGTACCGTATGTTTCATGTCTCGCCAGCTTTCACTTCCCAGTGTCTCCTCCCAAGGTTATATTAAGATGTATGGAGAAGAAGTCAGATACGACGAGGCTGCCAGGGTCCGGGGGTGGTAAAGGGGCCTCTGACCTCAGCTTACCCCGGCACTGGCGCTGGATCCCATCTTCTGACAGGTGCTGGGACGACTCTTGATCGGGATTCCCTCGATGTGGTCAGGACCTGGTACCAATCTCTGAAAGGCTTATCCTCATGTGTCCTAAGTCTGCCCAACCAGCCCTGCAGACCATGGGAACCTTCAAAGCATTGTCCCTCCCCTCCCCTGTCATACAAGCCCCATGCCAGCCCCAGTGCTCCTCAATTGAGCATGAACTCCACACAAGACCTTCAAGGTCTCCCCAGGCCACACTCACACCCCACCAGCCCCACTTTACCAACTCTGTGTTCATTGCTCCATATGACTTTCAACTGTATAAAACACTTTCCTGATGCCTGGGCCTTAGCCTGAAAAACAGAAATCAGGAAACCTTTTTCTCCTAGTATCCATATTTCAAGCATCACGGAAAGATTCTTAATAATGGCTAAAAGAAAACAAAACCACTTTACCGTAACAGAAAAATATTCCAGAACTCAGACATTCAGTATTTACTCTGTGGGGTGTCCCTGAGGTCATTCCCCCACCTTGAGTATTGACTGTACTCAAGTCATGCATGACCAGCACGGGTCCAGGCCTAGCATCTCAGAGACCAAAAGCAGCCAAGGCCATCACAGGTTATTTCTCCAGTGGAGGAGACAGAGGGAGAGGTCTTCTGGGAGAGAGGAGGCTCGGGGCCCTGACGAGCCAGACGAGGACCCGTAACTAGACTGCGGAGGCTGGGGAGGCTGCCTGGTGAACCAGGACCAGAGCTGAGTCCTGAAAAAGAAACAGCGACCATGCAGGACCTGACAGCAAAACGTTTCATGAGAGGGAGCAGCCCTGCAGAAAGACTGGGCGCAAGAAAAGAGTGCAGCTCATTAGGGGGACTGTCAGAGTGTTTGGTGTGGCTACCCTGCACGGATGGTACATCCATCTGCCTCTTCCCCTCCTGAGAGGCTTTGATTTTTGACTCCATTTCCCACAGCTATGAACAAAGATTTAAATGCAAAGCATAAATGAACAGGGTCACGGGAAATAAAAAAAAAAAAAAAAACAGTGTAGATAGATACCTTTTGGAGATGAAAGCAGGAACATTTTCTAATGTTCTTTAAAGGAATATGATTTTGCTTCTAAAGACTTTGGGCTGCTTCTTGGTTTCAAACAGCAGAATAATTGGCTATTGTTGTTGGTTTCATTTCCTTTCTTTTTTTTAATCTCCTATTTGAGAGAATTTCTTTTAATATTCACCGCCAATTACAGAGTAGTGAGGAAGGTAAATCACACAGCAAAATTCTAGCATTCATGAATGTCATAGTAACAAAGCAGTCTCCCTAAAAAATGCATTGTTTAAACTATACAATAATTGGGAAAGAAGAATATTTTTTCTTTCCCCATTGAATATTTTTGCTATGGTAGACCATCTGCCTTTGTTCCTACTTCTATATAAATGAGAATTCTTTAAAATGTACACATTACCTTGTAGAAATAAACAATGCAGATAAGGAGAATGATACCAGCATAGAAAAGAAGTCTTAGGACAACACAAAAAGACCCTGAGAGGATGACAAAACAGCAGAGTATATTCCTAAAGGAAAAGTACCTACGAAATTATGCTGCTAATTGAGACCATTTCCTTTGGGATAGATGAAGCTCATCTCTAAACTTAAAAGTACAAACATTTGTGTGGCTCACTAGAGTTATCAAGATTATATATTCACTGTATTGGGGAGAAAATATTTAAAAGGAAAAGTGAAAAAAAATCATCAAAAAATATGTTAAATATTACTTTAACAAGTCAAAGGCATCTCACTTCCCCAAGAGGAATGTAAAAATGTTAAATTTGAAATCTTGGATCTCTCCCAACCTTCTTGAAATAATATACTCTTTACCCCTACAAGAAATTATCAGTATTTCTATATTTTATAGAAAAGAACTTCACCCTTGCCCTCCATGCACTAATCAACCTATTTCTTCAGGTACTACTCATTTGTCACATTAAGATAGAATTAGATGTAGTTTAGTTCAGGAGTGAGGTTCATGAGATTGGTCTTCTAACAGAATTCGTTTGGTGCATGGAGGTTATAGTGGACCGAGGGACCAAGCCAAGAAAGTGCCTGTGGAGTACGAGAGCTCCACTGACCAGAAACGAATGGGATGGTTTAAATACCATTACCATAGAAATCCCAGCATAAAATGGGCTCGATGTTTTTCAAGAATTGGTAAGACTTGTGTCTGGAGATCAGTTTACATGAAGGACTTAGTTGTGTCCCTTAAAGCTTTATCCTCAAAGTAAAGAGAGTTACAATGACACCCAGGTTGGATCCAGCAGTGACAGGCCAATGATGGAGACTGGATGAAGACAGGAGAGGATTCTAAACTCAGAACAGGGTACCTGAGATTGTTCCTGATCCAGCCTGATAGTCCAAAACATTAGTTCTAAGGAAAGGTCCAGAAGAGAAGAGACAGTATCACTATACCCATAACACACTGAAAATAAAAGGAAGTATCTATGGGACTCTGCTAGAGATTTCCTTTGCTCGACAGAATCCATCCAGAAGTCTCCCTTGCATTGAGAGCCACAGCATGACATCAGGACCCAGGGTCCTTACCAGGAGTCATCCCTTTAGACATCTGGAGACAGAACAAGAAACAACAGACAGTATACCAGGCTGTATGTTCACTGACACCAGCTGTACCGGGAGGAACATAAAGGGAAGGGAAGCTTGAAATGGAGTTGAAGTTGTTGTAGTTGCTATTGTAGAAATACCCAGAGAAGTGTTCGTTTTTTATTTCAAGACTATTATACAGAGTCTACGTCACATTTAACAACTTCTTTCAAGAAAATGATATGAAAAACCAGAGGATATAATTAAGCTGTCAGTTCCTCCTTCATGAAAATATGTAAGTTCCAAAGATAGCCATTTGACTAGGACATTAGAAACAGTAGTGTACTAAAGAGAGGTGATTCCCCCCTGAGATGTCTGATGTGGTGGCAGAGACCTGGGTTCCTCTTTCTGCTGTGTTGGGCTGTGCACCAGGAAACTGACTAGGGAGCCCCTGAGGTGAGCAGTGAAGAAGACATATTCAAGAGGGACAGGAGGAGATGGTGGCTGACATCACACCCAACTTACCCTTAGCTTAGTGCTCAGAGTTGTTGCTCTCTGTCCACCTCAGTTGTCATACTTGTCACCCTTCATGGTTTTTCTTTGTCTTAAAGATGTAGCAGGTCTGTCAGAGGCGACTGAAGTGAGACCAAGGCACCAGCTTGGTGTGTATCACACCTTCCTGAGTCATAAGGAAAAGGTTTACTACATAACTGGGGAATGGAGGCATTTGCTCCAGAGAGGCATACTGGAAGGAGAACGGCAAGGATGGAAGTCAGCCCTTGAAATCTATCATGAAAGGGGAGAAGTGTGAAAGTCACAGGCCCATCTTCAGGAGATTTTGGTCACAAGAGATGGCCAGAATCTGACTCATGCTCTCACATGAGACCTTTTGGGATAAGGAGAACTATTTTCATGACACTGGTAACATAGAGAGCAGACCTTTTGCACGAAACTTAACAATCTTAAAAGCAATGGGAGTCAGTGTCTTTACCAATGCCATCGGGGTCTTCAGGGAGACAATGGTAACATGAAGGGTTCTCTGCCCCAAGTGATTCCGTGAGGGACAGCTGAGGGGGAATGAGATCCCAAACAGGAGAGGACGAGTTTTCTGCCTCTACCCACCAAGTTTTCTGGGTCCACAACTGATACAGGAGACACACAGAAAAGTCCACTTTTGCAAACTTTCAGAAATAACTCCTGTCAGAAAACAAACTAAGTGGGCAAGTACAGGGGTTTTGTTCTCTACTCAATCCCTTGGGTCTGACGCTGGTGGGGTACCCAATAAACATTCATGGAATAAAACTAGGATGTTTTAGACAGGCTGACTGCCAATAACTTATTCAATGAATGCTGGAGCTACCAAAATTTGATCATTAAAACATTTGTAATCATTAAAATATTTACATGACTTTGTTGATAGATTAATGAGTTATATTTGTCTTGTGGGCTGGTCAATTTAGTTTGTGTTATTCTTTAAAAGTGGCTTTTGTCTTTCTGTCAGGGATAGAAGACAGGAAGGTAATTAGAATAAAGGGTGGGCAGAATTTCTGCAGTGGTAAATCCAAGGGGGTGTATAGTGGTTCCTATTTTGGATGTGGAAGGCGGCCTCTGCTTCTACCCTGACCCTGCTAGCCTCATTGATCAGGTAAATAACAGCTGTGGGCAGCCTGGGGGCCCTCCAGAATTTAGCTGTCCTTTGTGGGATTCTCAAATACCAAGGTTCTGTGATTGCAGCAGTGCCCAATCAAAAGCTTCTTAACACCAGTCCGTAACAGAGTTCTGATGCTCCCAGGTCAGGCAATCCCCTAACACAAGGTGCCTGTTGAAAATGCAAATATATTACCTTGGGCAGGGGTGATGTATTTATCCATTACCAGCTATTAATACTATATCACAAATTAGTTTATCAGTCAGTCACTGAGTAAGCATTGCCTCAAGGGAATGGTACGCAGGGCAAATTTCTTCATTTTTCCCTGTCTCAGATTGCAATTTATTGTACAAACAAAATATTGTAGCAACATAAAGAAATGTAAAACAGGGACCTAATCCTGCTCCCTCCCCTTCCATGGTCCTACTCCAGTTACAGATTAACTGTTTACTTGGTCCAGTTTCCCTTTCAGCTTCAACTCCAGTGTGTTTTCTGGGGGCTAACATTCATTAAGTGCTTCTGGTGTTCCAGGCACTGTCCTAGAAACTCTTAAAAACAAATTAAAGCATATCATTTTAACAACAGATCATGAAATAGGTATTGTTTTCATCCTCTTTTTATAGATGAGGAGATTGAGGCCCAGAGGAATTAAGTAACTTGCTAAAGCCAGGGAATCATTGATTCAAAACCAAGCAATTGGCTCCAACTTTCATGCTTTTAACCTCTGAACATTCGTCTTACCAGTAAGGAAACTGAGTTATCCTTAGTTAGTTAACTTGTCCACAGGTCCATAAATAGCGAGTGGCAGAAGCAGAGAGCATGCTGTGTGGGTACCAAGCCCATTCTCTTACTGGACTGTATTGGTGATAGGAATGTTCTTCCGGTTGAGACCAGAGTCCCAGAATAGGGTTGATAGCATTGTGACCATTTTTTGACATTCAAGTGGACTGATTAATTTGTTCCAGTGTAGATCATAAATGATAAATACAGGTTATAAATTCTGACTCCAAGTTTTGCACTCATTTTGTTCTTTGTAATGTGCTGTTTTTCTATAGAGTTAAAATAAAACATGATCTGTAGTTTTCCATTTTATTCATTTTTAATGTAATTCACAAATACTTTCCCTTGTTACTAGGTAGTTTTCATAATCATCACAATAATGCCCTAGGGTGATAATCATGAAGTACTTAAACATTCTGGTTGAATTTTTTTGTTTCTTTTTCATTTTTTTTTTCTATTATGCATGTCACAACAAAGACACTATTTGTGCAATATCATTTTTCTTTTAAAGTACTTCTTCAGGAATATTACAGCATCTCTCATTTTCTTTGATTCCCCAGCAATGATTCAACCTCATACAGAAAACAGAGTCCTTGTGGACAGCAACAGCAAGAACAACAGACCTTCCCCAGCAGCCCTTCTGTGGGAGCTGCCTGTGGAGATGTACATTTTGCTGCCCTGTGACAACTTCAGATGCATTCAGCAAATTGAGCTGTGCTGCCCACTTGCTGGCAGAGTGCCCATTGGCTGGAATATGGTCTTCTTCCTTCTGCTTCTGGTGGCTCCTTTCTTACCACTGCTGTGTGCAGGCCCCTGAGCCTGATCTCAAGAAGGGCTGTCAATGTTGGTCTTTAAGTTGTTGCCACCTATCTGGAAACAAGAGTGTTCTTTTTGAACTGTCCAACCCCCTGAGCACCTATTCCATCTGTACCTTCCCAGTTAGAATTAAGGCCACAGAGGCCCACTAATTATTTGAGCATCTCTCTTAATAATGTCACCAAGACAGAGGAAATTCTCCCAATTCTTGCTTGGTCTGTTCTTTGAAATATAAATTATTTGAGAGTAGAAACTATATCTTTGCTGGGGCTCAGTGTGGGCCCTATACCCAGCTGATGCTCAAGTATTAATTAAGTCTTCATATGTTGTAGTGAAGGGTGTGCCTTAGGCTTTGTAGTCAGTTGCATAAAATAATCACTTCCACTAAGATAAAAGTTTGATGATTATGGGGGAGAGTTAGTGTACTTCAAATTGCATTACACAACTAATTTATTTATTATCATGTCTCATTCCATAACATTTTTACTGAGTGAAATATTGATGTTTAAAAATAAAAGTCACCTTGAAAAAGTGATAGCTTGCATATTAAGTTTTGATAAAAATTTTTTAGTCTAATCTTACCATACAGGGTGTGAAAGGAATTTTGTAAAGGTTTATTATTTTCTCAGGATTTCTTTTATTTTCTGGAAACACTCTGACTTAGAAATATGACAAGGTCATCATAATGTCTTCTTTCAAAGTAAATTACTGAGTTGAGAAGACATTTGGAGTTAAAATATGAATATTCACCTATCTTAGGTACAGCCAAGAACTTTCCATTACTAACGACATGCTAAATGTAAGCTGGGCTCTTGAGAAAACATATATCTTAGGGCCATTTTTTTGTCACACCACTTTGAACAATTTTGATATTTAATTAGAAAATTTGAATTTGTTTATCTCACAATTAATTGTATTCTACTTATTAGCTGAATATGAATCAGAACCAGCCTGAAGGTGAGACGTAGAAACATACTGTGGCAACTTCTAAAGATAAAAACATTATTACATCAATGTTTATGGTCAATAACAAATGTGAGTTACAAAAAAAAAAAATGTGAGTTACAAGCTATTAAAAATTACTGGTGGATCATTTTCTGAGTTTTATGATTTTCATCTTCTGTAAGGCAAAAATTAATGAATGCACATGTTATGATCTGAATTTAAAATTTGATTTTATAGAAAATAGAAAAGAGAGGAATCAATTTTAGAAATAATTAAATCACTAGAGGCTTGTGTCGGACATAAAATTCCCTGGAAATATTTAGCTGTGCTTCAAATCACAGAGGGAGGGATCTTAACTGATAGGAGTATCAGAATAGTTGATCGTTAATAAAGCACCGTGGTTTTCAAAGTGCATCGAGTGAACATGTAAGGTTCCATGGAGTTGTATCCCCAACTCTCATGGCAGAGAGATGCCAGCGAATCTGGGACTACAACTCTTCCTGCTCCTTTTCAGCAAAGAAGCAGCATTTTTGTCCATTTCATAGACTGACTTTCCATTTAAAGTTCTTTTGGGGGGTGGGTGGGGTGCGAAGGGTTCAACAGACAAAACTATTTCTATAGTTTCATGAGGATATTAGAAGGTAGATTGAGTCAGTCATTTTTCTTTTTCATTCCTTTTGGCATTCTGGAAAAACACAACCTCAGTACAGACTTAACTGATGACTTAAATCAATCTGGAAATTGAAAAAGGGCTTAATAAAGACCAAAAGGAAGACATTAGGATGTTTAAGTAATCTAATATACTAAGGGACAGAGATAAAGTAGAAGAAGAATCTTAAAGCAAATAAAGCAGAAAGGAACTTCAAACCTAAAATTCTAGAGGGAAAAAAGTGCAAAAATATACTTTCGCTTTAGGCTTTGGTTCAAATATTGAAGATGGGAAATGTTATATTTTTCAACATTGATTTTGGTTCATCACAGCCTAGATTTTTCATAGATCTTGTTCAATTGAGATTATAACTGCAAAAAGAAAAGAGGCTACACCAGGAAACAAGACACAAGGCAAATAGAATGTAATAAAGTGTGAGGCTTCCCAAGGAACCAAGGTTTTTCTCTGTTAGAAAGTCCAGTTCACTATTTCAACACATTATTCATTCAACAAATATTTATTAAGGCTCCACGGTGTGTCAACCTTTTCTAGATCCATCATACATATAATATGATGAATTGCTTTATTTTTTCCATGAGAGATGGGGAGAGTTATGATGTTGGAAACTTTTCAACCCCTACTTCCATCTCACCCACTTCTAGATCCCACAGTACTTTCTAATTTTTTCAGTGGCATTTATCACATACTTTTTTTTAGTACAGTTATTTCTACCTGTGTTGTTCCCGGTACTAAACTGTAAATGTTTCTTGGGTCCTGCACCATTGCCTCTGCACAGATGATGTTCACTATGCATTTGGCGAGACAATTTCTAAAAAATCACAATGGTATATATAATTTATATTTTTGCAAAATGTATCTTTTTTTCTGTGACAGAGTCTCACTATGTCTCACTCAGGAGAGTGCCATGGCATCACAGCTCACAGCAACCTCAAACTCTTGGGCTTAAACGATTCTCTTGCCTCCGCCTCCCAAGTAGCTGGGACTACAGGCACCGGCCACACCTGGCTATTTTTTTGTTGTAGTGCCATTGTTGTTTGGCAGGCCCAGGCTGGGTTCGAACCCACCAGCCCCAGTGTATGTGGCTGATGCCCTAGCTGCTGAGCTACCGGCACCAAGTCAAAAGGTATCTTCACTAATAAATATGGAATAGGCAGAAGGTAAACTTTCATCTACTTGCTGTTATACTTGGATACATTTAGAGTTGCGTAGTGCCTTTCCTCAAAGCACTATCATATATTTCATTTTTTTACATGAGAGTCCTAGAAAGTGAGTAAAGATAGGTATTATTAATGCTATTTTAAACATGGATCAGCTATGTTGCTCCAATCATATTTAGTACTATTTAATATAGTCTAGAAATCCTTATAAGAATAAAGTTCTCCAAGTGGGAGGAGAAAAATGACTGAATAGAAAGTTCCAACAATTACCCCTCTGCATGAACACCAAATTCAATGACCACACATGTAAGCAAGGAGATCTACAGAAAAATCAAAATCTGATAAAGTTTCATACTACCTAGTCTTAACATTACATACAGGAAAGAGGACCTGAAGAGGGCAGAAAAGACAATCTTGCATTGCAAATACATCCCATCTTCCCCATCTCCCAACAGTGCTGAACCTGCATGCTCAGTAGAGGGAGATCTGTGTGACCAGGGGAAGGAGAGTGAAATGACTGTGGGATTTTGCCTTGAAACTCAGAGATGCCATAGTGCAGGGGAACACAAACAAGGCAGAATTCTGCTGGTGCCCAAGGAGGGAGCATTTAGACCAGCACAATTCAAGAGAAATCCTTCACCCTGAAACACGAGTTCCAGCTAGCCACACACTGACTGACAAAAAGCAGCCTGGGGCCTTGTCTAAATTCATGAAGATTGGCCACAAAGGCTAAAGTCCTTGGGTAATTCCTTTGACAGATGGAATCTGTATTGGAAAGGAAGAAGTCAAATTATTTTTATTTACAGACAATATGATCTTATATCTAGAGAAACCCAAAGACTCCACCCCAAAACTATTACAACTTATAAATGAATTCAGTAAAGTTGCAGGATACAAAATCAGTGGTATTTCTGTATGCCAACAGTAAAAAATATGAAAAAGAAGTCAAGAAAGTAATACCATTTATAAGTTAACAAATAAAATGAAATACACAGGAATAAACTTAACCAAAGAAAAAAATGGAAAGATATTCATTCCATGCTTGTGGATTCAAAGAATCAATATTGTTAAAATGTCCACACTACTCGAAGTGATCTACAGATTCTATGAAATCCTCATCAAAATTCCAATGATATTCTTCACAGAAATAGAAAAAAAAATCCTACAATTTATATGGAACCACAAAAGACTCAGAATAACCATCCCAAGCAAAAAGAACAAAATTGAAAGAATCACATTATCTGACTTCAAATTATACTACAGAGCTGTAGTAACCAAAACAGCATTGGTAGTGGTGTATAAACAGACACACAGCCCAGTGGAACAGAAAAGAGAACAAAGGAGTCAAACTACACATCTATAGCAAACTTACCTTTGAAAACTGTGCCAAGAACTTACAAAGGGGAAAAAAAACAATCTCTGCAATAAATGGTGCTGGAAAACTGGATACCCACAAGCAGAAGAACAAAAGTAGACCCTTATCTTGCTCTACATATTAAAATCAAATCAGAATGTATTAAAGACTTAAATCTATGGCAAGAAACTATGAAATGACTGAAAGAAGACATTGGAGAAGTGCTTCAGGACATTGGTATGAGCAATGATTTCTTGAGTAATACCCCCAAAGCACAGACAACCAAAGCAAAATTGGAGAAATGGGATCACATCAAGCTAAAAAGTTTCTGCACAACAAAAGAAATAATCATGAAGGGAAGAAACAACCTACAGAATTGGTGAAAATATTTGAGAAAACTACCCATCTGACAGGGGACTAAAGACTGGAATATACAAGGAGCTCTAACAACTCAATAGGAAAGAACCAAATAATCCAATCAAAACATGGGCAAAGGATCCCAATAGACATTCCTCAAAAGAAGACATACAAATGGCAATAGGCCTATGAAAAAATGTTCAATATCATTAGTCAACAGAGAAATGTGAATCAAAACTGCAATGAGTTACATCTCACTCCAGTTAAAATGACTTTTATCAAAAAGGCAGGCAATAACAAATGCTGGTAAGGACATGGAGAAAGAGGAACTCTCATACACTGTGTGTGGGAATATAAATTAGTACGACCACTATGGAAATAAATATGGAGGTTCCTCAAAAAATTAAAAATAGAACAACCATATGACCCAGAAGTCACACAGTAGAATATATATATAAAGGAGGATAATTCAGTATGTTGAAAAGATATCCGCACTCCCATGTTCATTACAGCACTATTCACAATTGCCAAGATTTAGAATCAATCTAAATGTCCATCAATGGACGAAAGGATAAAGAACATGTGGTACACATGCACAACTGAATATTATATAGCCACAAAAAGAATGAAATCCTGTCATTTGCAATAACATGGATGGAACTGGGGATCGTTATGCTAAATGAAATAAGCCAAGCACAAAAAGAAAAGTCTCACATGTTCTCACTCATATGTGGGGGCTAAATCTTAAAAACAATTCACCCCAAGCAGTCAATTAGGGAACTTAAAGATGCAATGGAAAGTATCAGCAACAGGTTAGACCATGCAGAAGAAAGAATTTCAGACATAGAAGACAAAGTTTTTGAGATAACTCAGATAGTAAAAGAGGCGGAAAAGAAGAGAGAGAAAGCAGAACGTTCACTGTCAGAATTATGGAGCCTTATGAAGCGTTCCAACATACGAGTTATAGGAATCCCAGAAGGGGAAGAAGAATGCTCCAGAGGAATGGAAGCCATACTAGAAAATATTATAAAAGAAAATTTCCAAAATATCACCAAAGAGTCTAAAACACTGCTATCAGAAGGATATCGGACCCCAGGTCGCCTCAACTCTAACTGAGCTTCTCCAAGACACATTGTGATGAACCTGTCCAAAGTCAAGACAAAAAAAAAAGATTCTGCAAGCTGCCGGAAGTAAGCACCAGTTGACCTACAGGGGCAAGTCCATCAGAGTGACTGCAGACTTCTCTAATGAAACTTTCCAAGCAAGAAGACAATGGTCATCTACCTTTAATCTACTTAAACAGAACAATTTCCAGCCGAGAATTTTCTACCCTGCTAAGTTAAGCTTTAAAATTGACAGAGAAATCAAATCATTTATGGATATACAAACATTGAGGAAATTCACCACAACAAGACCAGCTCTACAGGAAATACTTCAACCTGTTCCGCACACTGACCATCACAATGGATCAGCAGCAAAGTAAAAACTCAGAAATTAAAGGACAGAACCTAACCTCCACACTGATGCAAAAGATAAAACTAAGTAATGGACTCTCACAAAATAAGACTAATAGAATACGACCACACTTATCAATTGTCTCAATAAATGTTAATGACTTAAATTCCCCAGTGAAGAGACATAGATTCGCTGACTGGATTAAAAAGCACAAGCCTCTCCATTCCTATGAAGCATGAATCCTATGTACTCAATTTTGATATGAGGACAATTAGTGACAATTAAGGTTATGGGGGGTGGAGGAAGAGCAGAAAGAGGGACGGGGGGGTGGGGCTTTAGTGTGTCACACTTTATGGAGGCAAGACATGATTGCAAGAGGGACTTTACCTAACAAATGCAATCAGTGTAACCTGGCTTATTGTACCCTCAATGAATCCCCAACAATAAAAAAAAAAAGTACAAGCCATCCACTTGCTGTCTGCAAGAAACACACATGGCTTCAAAAGACAAATTAAAGCTCTGAGTCAAGGGTTGGAAGACAATTTTTCAGGCAAATGGAATTCAGAAGAAGAGAGGAGTTGCAATCTTATTTTCAGATGCATGTGGATTTAAAGCAACTAAGGTCAAAAAAGACAAAGATGGTCACTTTATATTGGTCAAGGGAAAAATACAAGAAGACGTTTCAATTCTAAATATTTATGCACCCAATTTAAATGCTCCCAGATTCTTGAAACAGACCTTACTCAATCTGAACAATATGATATCCGATAATACCATAATAACAGGGGACTTTAACACTCCTCTTACAGAGCTGGACAGATCCTCTAAACAGAAATTAAACAAAGATATAAGAGATTTAAATGAGACCCTAGAACAACTGTTCTTGATAGATGCATATGGAACACTCCATCCCAAAGATAAAGAATACACATTCTTCTCATCACCCCATAGAACATTCTCTAAAATTGATCATATCCTGGGACACAAAACAAATATCAACATAATCAAAAGAATTGAAATTTTACCTTGTATCTTTTCAAACCATAAGGCACTAAGGGTGGAACTCCACTCTAACAAAAATGTTCAACCCCACACAAAGACATGGAAATTAAACAATCTTCTGTTGAATAACAGATGGGTGAAGGAAGAAATAAAACAGGAAATCATTAACTTCCTTGAGCATAACAACAATGAAGACACAAGCTACCAAAACCTGTGGGATACGGCAAAATGAGAGGAAAATTTATCGCTTTAGATGCCTGCATTCGAAAAACAGAAAGAGAGCACATCAACAATCTCACAAGCCATCTTACGCAGTTGGAAAAAGAAGAACAATCTAAGCCCAAACTCAGTAGAAGAAAAGAAATATCCAAAATCAAATCAGAGATCAATGAAATTGAAAACAAAAGAATCATTCAGAAAATTAATGACACAAGGAGTTGGTTTTTTGAAAAAATTAATAAAATAGATAAACCATTGGCCAGACTAACGAGAAATAGACAAGTAAAATCTCTAGTAACCTCAATCAGAAATGATAAAGGGGAAATAACAACTGATCCCACGGAGATACAAGAGATCATCTCTGAATACTACCAGAAACTCTATGCCCAGAAATTTGACAATGTGAAGGAAATGGATCAATATTTGGAATCACACCCTCTCCCTAGACTTAGCCAGGAAGAAATAGAGCTCCTGAACAGACCAATTTCAAGCACTGAGATTAAAGAAACAATAAAAAATCTTCCAACCAAAAAATGCCCTGGTCCAGATGGCTTCACTCCAGAATTCTACCAAACCTTCAAGGAAGAGCTTATTCCTGTATTGCAGAAATTATTCCAAAAAATCGAGGAAGAAGGAATCTTCCCCAACACATTCTATGAAGCAAACATCACCCTGTTACCAAAACTAGGAAGAGACCCAACCAAAAAGGAGAATTTCAGACCAATCTCACTCATGAATATAGATGCAAAAATTCTCAACAAAATCCCAGCCAATAGATTACAGCTTATCATAAAAAAAGTCATACATCATGATCAAGTAGGTTTCATCCCAGGGATGCAAGGCTGGTTTAACATACGCAAGTCCATAAACGTTATCCACCATATTAACAGAGGCAAAAATAAAGATCATATGATCCTGTCAATAGATGCAGAAAAAGCATTCAATAAAATCCAGCATCCTTTTCTAATTAGAACACTGAAGAGTATAGGCATAGGTGGCACATTTCTAAAACTGATTGAAGCTATCTATGACAAACCCACAGCTAATATTTTACTGAATGGAGTAAAACTGAAAGCTTTTCCTCTTAGAACTGGAACCAGACAAGGTTGTCCTCTGTCACCTTTACTATTCAACATAGTGCTGGAAGTTCTAGCCAATACAATTAGGCAAGACAAGGAAATAAAGGGAATACAAATGGGAGCAGAGGAAGTCAAACTCTCCCTCTTTGCTGATGACATGATCTTGTACTTAGAGAATCCCAAAGACTCAATCACAAGACTCCTAGAAGTCATCAAAAAATACAGTAATATTTCAGGATATAAAATCAATGTCCACAAGTCAGTAGCCTTTGTATACACCAATAAAGGACAGAACTCCCTTCACCATAGTTTCAAAGAAAATGAAATACCTAGGAATATACCTAATGAAGGAGGTGAAGGACCTCTATAAAGAAAATTATGAAATCCTCAGAAAGGAAATAGCAGAGGATTTTAACAAATGGAAGAACACACCATGCTTATGGATGGGAAGAATCAACATTGTTAAAATGTCTATACTTCCAAAGCAATCTACCTGTTCAATGCCATTCCTATCAAAATACCAACACCGTACTTTCAAGATTTGGAAAAAATGATTCTACGTTTTGTATGGAACCAGAAAAAAACCCGTATAGCTAAGGCAGTTCTTAGTAATAAAAATAAAGGTGGGGGCATCAGCGTACCAGATTATAGTCTGTACTACAAAGCCATAGTGGTCAAGACAGCATGGTACTGGCACAAAAATAGAGACATAGATACTTGGAATCGAATAGAAAACCAAGAAATGAAACTAACATCTTACAACCACCTAATCTTCAATAAACCAAACAAGAGCATACCTTGGGGGAAAGACTCCCTATTCAATAAATGGTGTTGGGAGAACTGGATATCTACATGTAAAAGACTGAAACTGGACCCACACCTTTCCCCACTCACAAAAATTGATTCAAGATGGATAAAGGACTTAAATTTAAGGCATGAAAAAATAAAAATCCTCCAAGAAAGCATAGGAAAAACACTGGAAGATATTGGCCTGGGGAAAGACTTCATGAAGAAGATTTCCAGGGCAATTGCAACAACAACAAAAATAAACAAATGGGACTTCATTAAACTGAAAAGCTTTGGTATGGCCAAGGAGACAACAACCAAAGGAAAGAGACCGCCTACACAATGGGAAAGGATATTTGCATATTTTGAATTAGACAAAAGCTTGATAACTAGGATCTATAGAGAACTCAAATTAATCCACATGAAAAAAGCCAACAATCCCATATATCAAGAGACATGAATAGAACCTTCTCTAAAGAAGACAGACAAATGGCTAACAAACATATGAAAAATGTTCATCATCCCTATCTATTACAGAAATGCCAATCAAAACCACCCTGAGATACCATCTATCCCCAGTGAGAATGGCACACATCACCAAATCTCAAAACTGCAGATGCTGGCCTGGATGTGGAGAGAAGGTAACGCTTTTGCACTGCTGGTGGGACTGCAAGCCAGTACAACCTTTCTGGAAGGAAGTATGGAGAAACCTCAAAGCACTCAAACTAGACCTCCCATTTGATCCTGCAATCCCATTACTGGGTATCTACCCAGAAGGAAAAAAATCCTTTTATCATAAGGACACTTGTACTAGACTGTCTATTGCAGCTCAATTTACAATCGCCAAAATGTGGAAACAGCCTAAATGCCCACCAACCCAGGAATGGATTAACAAGCTGTGGTATATGTACACCATGGAATACTATGCAGCTATTAAAAAAAAATGGAGACTTTATATCCTTCGTATTAACCTGGATGGAAGTGGAAGACATTATTCTTAGTAAAGCATCACAAGAATGGAGAAGCATGAATCCTATGTACTCAATTTTGATATGAGGACAATTAATGACAATTAAGGTCATGGGGGGGAAGGAAAAGCAGAGAGAGGGAAGGAGGGAGGGGGGTGGGGCCTTGGTGTGTGTCACACCTTCTGGGGGCAAGACATGATTGCAAGAGGGACTCTACTTAACAAATGCAATAAGTGTAACCTGGCTTATTGTACCCTCAATGAATCCCCAAAAATAAAAAAATAAAAATTAAAAAAAAATAAATAAACAATTGACCCCATGGACAGTGCATAGAAGATGGTTACCAGAAGCTTAAAGGGGTAACAAGGAAGGGGGAGGGGGGTGAAGGAGTGATGGTTAGTGAGTATAAAAATATACTTAGATAATATTTGATAGTACAACAGACTGACTACAATCACCAATAAGTTAGGGTATATTCAAAATAACTAAGAGTGGAATTGAAATGTTCCTAACACAAAGAGTTGTAAATGCCTGAAATGATGGGTTCCCCAATTATCCTGATTTGATTAGTTCATACTGTAGGCCTGTATTAAAACATCACATCTATCCTATAAAGATATACAACCATTATGTACCCGTAATAATTTTTAGAATATTAAAAGAATGCAGTTCTCATGCTTCAATATAATTTAAGTATTGGCCAATGCACTTGGTCAGCCTCTCTCTCTGTTTTAGCCATCTAGGCTGGCTACACAGGGAGAAAAAAGCACACATTACTGTTCGCCTATCAGACAATTTTATTCAAATATCTTTTCAAACAAGCAGATCTGTATGTTGTAATGGGGAGATGAAAAATAAGAAGCAAGTGAACCCTACTAATATTGTTAAATGCAAAAGACAAATGTAGTTATGATAGTATAAGATGGAGAAGGAATCTATTTGGAAATAAATCTTCACATCACACACAATGGGTGATAATTAAACTGAGAAGAAGCCATCCATGTGGAATTTCAGAGAGAGAACATTCCATGAAGAAAGAATAGCATGCAGAAATGTTCTAAAGTGGGTAAAATGTTCAGAGAGAAAGAAAAAGAGAATAGTGAAATACATGGGCTGAGATTCTAGAAATATGCAAGGATCATTCTGTACCAGGATTTTTAGGGCCATATATGTTATTTGGGTTTAATTCAAAGTGAAATATAAATATATTGAGATATTATCAGGCAAGCAAGTAGGAAGATCTATTATGACTAGCTCATCCTGGATGCTGTCAGCGTAATAGATTACAAGGGGTTGGAGTAGTAAAGTGAGTCAGGAAACCTAGGAGCCATTCCACATACCACGGTGTGTGGCTTGGATTAGAGTTCTGAAAACAAATGTGGGGAGTAGTGGGATACAAGATGTAGGATGTGGATGAAGTTTACTGAAGGATTGTAAGTGGAATGATTGGAAGAGGAAAGATGAAAGGATTTTTTCCAGGTTTCTGTTTAATACACCTGAGGGGAAAAGTTGTACCGTTTACTGACATGAGGAAGATTGTGAATGGAATAGGATTCACAAGCCTAATACTGAACCTGAAATGTCTTTAGAGTATCCAGATGGAGATGTCAAATGGGTAATTATATATATAAGACTGGAGACTGAGTGTCACCACCATAGAGGTGATACTTAAATACGTAGACTATGAGATCTACCATATAAGGCTTTTAAAGAGAAAACAGAGGGGACGTGCTATTGCAAAACACTGAAGAATACAAACACCAAAAGGTCAGAGGCAATCAATAGGAGAGGCTTTGAAAGAGAGGACCAAAAGGATAGGGAAAATATTAAGAAACAAAGAGGTTACCAGAACAAGAGAGGTGTTTCAGGGGCGTCCGCAATGTCAACTGTGCGGAGAAGTCAAGCGAGAGGAGGATGGAAAAGCAGATAGTGGATTGGGCAACACGGATATGTCAGAGATCTTAACACAAATGGTCTGGGAGGATGGAGGCAGATGCCAGCCCAGAGCAGGCTAACAAAAGAAAAGCCACTGACATGAGCGCTCAGAGAACTCTTGGGAGAACCTTGACAGAAGGGCTGTTCATTCAGGTGAATCATTTTTTATTTGTGTTGCCCATTCAATTTATTAGATGAAGAATTTCTAATTTTAGTGATGAACTTCCTGATGATTCCTTCAAGATAGATGAGTTGCAAAATGTTCTTGCAAGTATTGGGAAGACTTGATCTGATATATAGAATTCTTGACTGTTAGCCAAATAATTCTTGACTGTTAGCCAAAGAATGTACATCCAAAAAATTGGTGACTTTATTTTAAACAGATGATCTTTAGCCATTTTTCTGGCAGTAATTAAAAGGCAGGACTAATTGTTTATTGAAGCAATTCCTGGCATGTGATGAAATCTCATTATGAGAAGATAAAAGTATTACCTTTCTCATTTAGGAGAAGGGAGCATCGTACAGTTCAAGTAGAAGCTTTGAGAGGTCACTGAGGAGCACAGGAGGTGCTAAACTTAAATCCTAATTCCCAAGGTGGTTAAATTAAAACATTGCATAAGCAATTTTAAATTATAAAGCATCAGTATGAGTAACAGAAATAAGAGTGCGAGAAATTGAAGACACATGAAGGTAGACCCTTTGTACATTTTAATTAAACTTTGATGTGAAACAATTAACTTTTATGGATCTGGATTTCATATAAATGCCTCACAAAATTGTGGTATATAGGTTAAACAGATGCTTCTTTGGACAAAGGATATAGTATGGAGAATAAAGGACAGAGTACCGTAATAAAATCTCTCTCGCTTATAAAAATGTGATTTTCCTGCAAAGCTGTAATTTTCAGAAGCCTGCTGCTGTGGGATTTTCCAATGTTTTCTTTTTATCCAGGTACAAGTTTTATGTGGATTATCACATATGAAATACATAACAAAAATCTGTAAGAGTACAGTTACTGTACTTTCTCTTGCAAATGACAGATAACATAACTCAAAATGGCTTGTGCGATAATAAACTTAAGTAATTGTTGGTTTAGTGCTTACTTTATTTTAGGTAATGTTCCAGATAGATTAGATGGATGGATGGATAGATAGATATTCATATATTTCTACAATATTCTATTGGGTAGGCATATTATCTTCATTGTGCAGATGAAAAAAAATGAGGAATAAAGGCATTAACTTCCAGGGCCTCACAATTAAGACATATGGAGCATGAATTTGACTATAAGGAGTCTGGCTCCAGAGTCTTTCTCTTAACCACCATACTCTACCCTGTGGAATTTATTGGCTCACTTATGTAAAAATGTTAATGTTAATACTAGCCTCAAGAGAAGCTTGATCTAGAGGTTAAAAATGTTGTTACCAAAGATTCCTCCTTCCATGGCATTTACTCCATTCCCAAACACTACACTATGCTTATTCCAACTTTCCCCAGATTCTCTTCTTGTGAGTAAAATTACTGTAATCATTCCAGACCTCAAATCTGGACAACACACCTTCTTATAGGAATAAGGAAAAGGCAAAGATTCTCTTTGCCGAAAGTCCCTGCAAACTTCATCCTGCATTGTGTTGGTTGTTACTGGGTTATGTGCCTATCTGAGAAGCAATTACCGTAGCTGAGAAGGTGGGATACATCAGGAGCTGGAGCCAACTGAAATCCATCCATGGCTGAGAACGGAGAATGAGTGGTTCCCAATGCAAAGAGGGGATACTGTTCCTAAAAGGAGGATAAACATAACTTAGACTGAAAACATCAACCCAATATCCTCCAGGCCCGCCTTCTCATTTTTCTTATATGTCTGTGTCTCTCCTAAGGGAATACAACTGAAAGTCACATTCATTTCTACATTTAGCTCTAAGACTGGGGAAAAATACATTTTTCTCCATTAGGTCTCTAAATAACTTGTCATGGCCTGGAAACCTAAGGCTAAATAGAAAGTATAATAACTATTAATATTCTGAATGTCAACTGTAGAAAATTAAGCCATTTTGAAAATTTGGGAACATTTTGGGTTTGAGACTAGAGAACAGTCAGTGGTTAACAGCATATACCATATTCTTCCAGACTGCAATAATAAGAAATCTCGGCCACAATAGTGAAGAAAGTCCTTGGTTAACCAATTGTCTGCTCTTGTCCTATCTCTGAGGGAATCTTCCTTGTCCAGGACTTCCATGGCTACTCCAAGGGCTGACAAGAGGAAATCTCCTTCAGAAACTGTAACTCTTTACCAGCTTCTGGTGCAGAAATAGATCTTGGAAATCCCACCTGAGGGGTTGAACAATAACTAACATTACAAGCCAGACTTGGAATTTATCTGGTGATACAACCCCTTAAAACTCCTTAAAATGCATCTATCCAGAAGGAAAAAAATCCTCTTATCATAAGGACACTTGTAGTAGACTGTTTATTGCAGCTCAATTTACAATCACCAAAATGTGGAAACAGCCTAAATGCCCACCAACCCAGGAATGGATTAACAAGCTGTGGTATATGTACACCATGGAATACTATTCAGCTATTAAAAAAAATGGAGACTTTACATCCTTCGTATTAACCTGGATGGAAGAGGAAGACATTATTCTTAGTAAAGCATCACAAGAATGGAGAAGCATGAATCCTATGTACTCAATTTTGATATGAGGACAGTCAATGACAATTAAGGTCATGGGGGTTGGAAAAGCAGAGAGAGGGAAGGAGGGGGGGCGGGGCCTTGGTGTGTGTCACACTTTATGGGGGCAAGACATGATTGCAAGAGGGACTTTACCTAACAAATGCAATCAGTGTAACCTGGCTTATTGTACCCTCAATGAATCCCCAACAATAAAAAAAATTAGTTTCCAGTTAATTTGATGAGCTAGTTAACCAAATCCAGAGATCTTTTGAGTCTTTATCTAGAACCTTCTGTGCAGGTCTTTATGCTGGACATCTCAGTTCTCTGTATTTCACCTGCCCCTCATGCAAATTGGCAACTTAGGACAACTTCAAATAATCAGCTGGGGTGGAAGGCATCAAATATGTATCTTTCTACCTATCACTGTGGGCTGCATCTCTGCCACATAGTAATAGGTAACATTTATATAACACTACTATGTAACAGGCACTGTTCTAAGTACTTCAAGTAAATTAATTCACTCTCAACAACCCATGAAACAGGGGCACAATTATCATCCCTATTTTGCTGATAAGAAAATTGAAGCATAAAATAGTTTTGTGACTTTCCCAAGGTCACTCAGCTGGTAAATAACCCAGCTGGGATTCAAACTGAGGAAGGCTGGCTCCAAAGCACACGCTCTTAACCTCAGCCCTGCAATCTTCCCACATGTTCTTCAATGGAACAATGACCTCTTTGTCCATCAGGAGTGTTTCTGGGAAACCCAGGAAATCTGGATTCTCCCAAGTCTCATTTTGTCCCCTGCTTCCCTGTATGTTCTGGTATGACTCATTTATCACCTTAGCTCCCAGGCTGCAGGCAGAAAGCACCTGTGTTCCTTTTCTGTACTAAGACAAGCCAGCTTCACCCTAAGCTTGGCTCTTGTTTTAGAGGGCCATATTTCAAAAAGTGGATAACTCTTTCCAATATTCTAAGCTTTTAAATTTCAAATTTCCTAAAACTATAATCTAGTCATCCCATACATAAGTTCTGAGAATAATTATACAGCAATTTAACTTGCTGTGGGTCAGCCTATAATCAAGTCCACTCATTTTCTTTTTGCCTTTTATTCAATGTTAGCTCCATCAACTACACATTTTGGAGTCTGTCACTTGCAACTCCCTATTCTGAACAACATATTCTATATTTATGATGAATCATCTGATAGGAAATGATAGAAAACTAACTTCAACTGGCTTTCACAATAAATAAAGTGCACAGGCTTAAGTGCTTCCAAGTTCAGAGAATTTATGTCTTCAGAAACGGTTTGAAACAACAATACAGACATGTCATCAGGGTTCAACTTCTCTTCACCTTTTATTTCTGGCTTTTAAAGTGTTAAATGGTTGCAGCAGTTCCTGAACACAACCCAAGGTAAGAGAATTAAGGCTTCTCTGTCAAGGCATAGAAATGCCTTGAGCACATTGTCTAGATTAAGACAATGAGTGAAAAGTAAGAGAAGAGGATGGTTGACTGAAACTACCAAGGAGCTACATGGAGCCAGTGGTAGGGGCAATGTCCCCTGAATCACGTGATGAGAATAAGAGACGGAGTCTTTGCCAAAGGAACTCCTAGGAAGGTGAAGAATAGTGTGGGGTCTCCCAGTCCCCACCCCTCCACCCCCTTCCTGTCTGCATCCTGTATTCTGCACTGGAAGCGACAGAGTGCCTTGATAACCCTTTTACCCAGCTAGCTGCAGGTTTTTCCCAGCAGGTTTGACCATAAACCAGGGCCTTGAACATTCCCAGGCACCAATAAAGATATCTAGGTTGTTGTCCATAACCTGAGAGAAACTAGCTCAGGCCCTGAGCCAAATTTCTTAAACCCCCATGTATGCTCTGTACCCTGACCCCTTGCTGCAGACGTATCTTAGGCAGAACATGCCTTTTCGCACCTGCAGCACCCTCAGTAAAATTTCCTAGTAAAGGCTTTGGACAGATCACCCTGTCACTTAGTGCTTCTTTCTTTGGAATCCCAGCCAGCCCTATCTAGGGGGATGGTTCAGGGAACTCCCCGCCACTGCTTTGGGGATGATTTCAGCCTTGAGTCCTGTGGGACAAAACAAATGGATATTATGCCACAAATAAGAGAGGAATCTCAGTCAAAGCCACATTATTAACTAATGTTTCTAAAAATTGTCACAGGTTACAGAGATTAGAGAATAAAAGCTACCATTTCACCAGAGTTGTAAACCACTGCTCTAAGACAGCCTAATTGAGGTCCATTTCTCTAGGAATGCCAAATTTTTATTTTTCTTTTTAAATTTATTTTATGTACCCTAGCTGAAACAAAGGGTGACTTTTACTGTTCTAAGTAAGAACAGTTCCTTTTTCATGGACCTCCTCAAAGACGTTTTCTGATATACAAATAGTCTGATAATGAAGGATTCAATTACATATTTAATTATTGATAATCACCATAAATCTGAATTTCTTTTTTCCATTTTATTTTATTTCTAATTGACAAATAATAATTATATATATTCATGGGGTACAATGTGATGTTTCTATACGTGTATACATTATGGAATGATCAAATTGGATAACTAAAACTACGTATGTAGCATAACACTTTTTACTTAAATGATCTTTTAAGGTCTTCTCTCTAATAAAGGTAGAATTTCTAAATCAATATTTCCATAGAAATTAAAACATAAATTATATTTTCATCTTTATTTAGTAAGGCATGCATTAACCAATCCACAAAAATACAAATCTGTGTCAGACTGCTATATCATATAAAGTTTACAATATAAAAAAAATGCTTGAGTTTGTGTGCAAGTGTGTGTGTAATGTCTTCACAAATTGAAAAAATATCTCTGTATGACATCTTTGAACTAAATGATGACCAAACAGAGCTACTTTTAAATTCAACATTTACCATCTTTGGGTTTTAACCCCAGAAATGATGTTCAGTTTCTCAAATAAAATAAGTTTGAGTGACTCTAGTTTCACAAATAGATGTCAAAAACATGCCAAAATAATTTAATAGTTATACTTGTAAAACTGTGTTCACCAAGATTTATAATCTCTGCTTTTACAATGTATCCTAAAATCTTACAATAATGAAAATATATTGAGGATGCCTTACAATTTGTTTCACTTTTAAGGTCTGTAGGTTCTCAGCAGTGGTGCAATGTTTTCCCATCCTGAGATATCAGGAGATCTCAGAGATCTATTTAGAGAAATCAAATCAAAGGATGAATTCAAGAGGCAGTGTTAGAACACCTGTGATTGATAGTTTATTTTCTGCTTGACCTGATCAGAAGCTAGCTGTGGTCATTTGGGGAAAGGAAATGGCTTTAAAAAATGGGCAAAAATACAGAGAAAATAATCAATATATATATTTTTTTAATCAGGAAAATTTAAGATTCAGTATCGGGACAGAAAGTAGATTCCACAAATATGGCAAATTGCAGTGGCAGAAATCCCTACTCAAAAGGTGACAAAGGAAACTTAAGCACCTCACTTTCCTAAGGCATGAAGCTAATGCAACTTAAGAGTCCATCTTTTGCACAAGTCCCATCCAAAGGCTGAGGAAGAGAGCCAACTGTATTCACATGCTCCTCAATTTTTGTATAATTTTCAGAATTAAGGTCTTTAAAAGTGGAGACTTCAGCCTTTCCCCTCTGACTCCCTCCTTCACATTTTGCTTTCTATCTGGTGATATTCAAATAGCCCAGGGTCCTCGCCAAGGGGACTTTTAGTGGCATTTCATTTCTCTCATATGTGAAAGACATCTGAATACTAAAATTGATATAGAAGGTCTCAAATTTGACAGCTACTAAAAATGTACCTGATATAACCAATGACAAGCTTTAAAACTTCCAAAAACTTTCCTATATAATCAACAAAAACAAAACCACAAAATTCTAACTTGGGGACATGGTAACTGGGTTCTGACTTACCCTTCCATTTAAAAAAGAATCATATTACTAAACAAACATACAAAATCACTGTTTTTAGGCTTTACACAGCAAACAGGACTGAGAGTCTCAAGAGAAGGAAAGCACATGGGTGAACCCCACACTTACCCTGGCTTTTTCCCAGAGAGCAGTTTTCTGGTCGCGATGCAAGAAGTTGAAGCCCCAGCAGCAGGAAGCAATGATCTTGCTGAGCTGAGGAAGCAGAGATTTGAAAGCAGGGTACAGAAGTGGCTGGAATTTCCTGAGCAGGACTTTAGAAAGGAAAAAGCTACACAATGATGGAGGTGTGGGGTTTCCCCGTGGCTTGTTGGAGGAGGCTGAGCTGCACACGTGCAGGGCAAAATTCTGTAAAGCCGAACAAGCAGTAGTGGCTCTGGATTCCAATCCTGAACTGAAATGCCAGGTGTTATACAACGCTGGGGGAATTTGGGTTTCTGGCCCAAACAGAATGCAGAAGCCTTGCTTGCTAAGCACCGTATCACTCAACTGAGACCCAGAAAAGCTACACATGAGGAGTGAGAACTATGCTCTAGGGCAAAAAACAAAACCACAAGAAGGGCAGAAGGACATGATATGAGCATGCTCTGATCCTGATAGGGCCAAATGTAGGGACCTGCCTAAATAGAACTGCCCTGCCCCGGAAAGAACATCCCTCCCAGGAAAGAATGAATTACCCATACCCCCACTCCCCAAGTCTTATACTCCCGCCCCGCCTTAACCCACTTGCTGACTTCATTTTTGAACTCAGCCCACTAGCACCCAGTGAATAAAGGCCTGGGCACAGAAACTGGACTCTGCTTCCTTTCATCCATGCCTTGGAATAACCTCTCATTTTTGGTCCCCAACTTCTCATTTTGGTGCTGAAAACCCAGGTCGGGGAGAAGCCTCCTCAGGGAGCCGAGATACAGCCCATCAGACCTCCTCCCAACTAGACAGACTCTCGTTCTGACAAGACAAAAGGAAATGGGGGTACTCTCTGACCCCCACCTAGAATTCATCTATTTATTAGTGAGGTGAGCATTTGTCTATAGCCCCTTTCTGAGCCTTTCATCTTCTCTTCCCTTTCTCCACTCTGAGCTGAAAATTCTGGTAGTCCATGCCTCCTAAATCCAGTGCTGGTCACAGACCAATCCCAACAAGTTAGACTCGCCCATCCAGTGCCTTGTGTGCTGGGATACCCTGCCATGGGCCTGGACTACTCTTTTCAGGATAATTAAAGCTCCTTCAGGGTCTTAGCACCCTGGGAGGCTGAGGCAAGTGGATTGCTTAAGCTCACAAGTTCAAGACCAGCCTGAGCAAAAGCAAGACCCCGTCTCTACTAAAAAAAGAAAAATTGGGCAACGTCTGTAGCTCAAAGGGGTAGGGCGCCAGTCCCATATGCCAGAAGTGGTGGGTTCAAACCCAGCCCTGGCCAAAAAGAAAAACTGAGGCAAGAGGATCGCTTGAGCCCAAGAGTTGAAGGTTGCTGTGAGCTATGACACCACAGCACTCCTCTATCCAGGGCAACAGCTTGAGACTTCATCTCTTAAAAAAAAAAAAAAAGAAAGAAAGAAAGAAAGAAAAGGGTCCTTCAGCAATGCTTGGTAACCTCTCCAGCCCCAGCCTCAGCCACTTCTTCCTCCTCCACCTTGTAAGTTCTTTTTTCATCCTTGCTTTAACCTCATTTATTTTCTACTTCCAGTTTTCAATATGGGGACCACTCAGTCACAGATTCCCTTTTCTTCCCCTTTCTTTAAGCTGCCTCTTAACTCAGCTCAAGCCTCTGCACCTTTATCCTGACCTTAAAGCTAAATGCTTCATTTTTTTCTGTAATACCACTTGGCCTATGACAATGGCTCACAATGGCCTGAAAATGACACCTTTGACCTTTAAGTCCTCACTGACATGGACAACTATCGTCGGAGATTGGGCAAATGGTCGGAAGTCCCTTACATCCAGGTATTCGTCCTCCTCTGAAACATTCCTTCTTTGTGTCTGTATTGTGAACTTTCTCACGTTTTCCTTACACAGGCCAAACCAGCCTTCCCCAGGCCCCCTGCTGCTCCATTGTCTTCCTTCAACCCAACAGACAACCCTCCCCTCCTTCTGCCCATCCACATCCCCCCCAGTCTCCTCCCTACCTGCAGAATTCCATCCCATCCCCCACCTGCCTTCTGCCACACATGGGTGAAAAAGAAAAGATGGTGGACCCAGGAGGGAAAGGAAAGACAAAGAACCCAACTTCCCCACCTCATACTAGACCTGGCCACACCTTTGGACCTTCCACTTCTAGATCACCACAACCTCTATACCCCTTCCAAGAGGTTCTGAGAATGGAAGGTATCGTCAGGGTTTATGTCCCTTTTTCTCTCTCAGACCTATCCCACGTAAGTCAGAAACTAGGTTCTTTCTCCACAGATCCCACAAAACACTCTCAAGAATTTAGATCTCTAACCCAATTGTATGATCTGACCTGGCATGATTTATATGTCATTCTCACCTCCGCCCTCACTTTGGAGGAGAGGGAGCAGGTATCGACTCAGGTCCAGGTTCACAGTGAAGATCTATGAAAAGCAGACCAAACACTGCCAGACGGCACTAGAGCCATCCCCCGGGAAGACTCCAGTTAGAATTATCAAAGTGACACTCCTGGAGTCTGCCTCCGTAACCACATGGTCCAGTGTCTCTTCAAGTGACTAACAAAAAAAAAAAAAAAAAACCATAAGGCTGTCAATTATGACAAACTAAAAGAAATAACCTAGAAATCAGATGAAAATCCTGCCCATTTTTAATCCCATCTTAACAAAGCCCTCCACCACTATACTGCCCTGTCACCAGAGAGCAACAAGGGGAGGCTTATTATCAATGTGTATTTTTCCTCCCAGTCAGCACCCAATATCCAGAAAAAACTCCAATACTCTCCCCAGGGCCCTCAGACCCCCAAAGAGATCTCATCCGACCTAGCCTTCAAGGTCTTCAATAACCAAGAAGAAACCTCTAAGCGGACCTGACTGAATTCCCCAACCCCTTGGGCTGGCTGCTGAAGAATGATGGTTCCTGGAGAGTCAGTAGGCCCTTTGGATGATCACTAAGACTGAGCTCTGGGTAACTTTGCTATTGGAAGGTAAGCCAATCTCCTTTCTTATTGATTCTGGAGCCACTTACTCCACCCTACCCTACTGTAAGAGTCCTTTACAACAAACAGAGATCTCAATGGTGGGTGGCATTTTGCTAAGCCCTCATGCTACTCCACTCTTGTGGTGCTCACTTTCCCAACACTCTTTTTCACATTCATTCCTTATCATTCTTTCATGCAGCATTTCCCTACTAGGAAGAGATATCCTCTCAAGATCACAAGCAATCCTAGTAATTCCCACCAGCTCCCACTTCTCACTACCCATTCTACTCCTTTTTAACCTCTCCCCTATAACCCTCTATTCTCTGTCTGACCTCCATAGAGGTCATAGACCCCATCATGTGGGGTTCTCTCTTCCTTTTATAGCCTCACATCATTCACCCATTCTCATAGCCCTCTACCCAAACATTCATATCCTTCCCTTAAACAATACCCAATCCCCATGGCAGCCCTCAGCAGCATTAAAGCACTCATCCTCAAACTCCTTTCAGCTGGTATTCTCAGCTCAAACCTACTAACTCACTCTACAATGCTCCCATCCTTCCTGCAAAAAAAAAAAAAAAATGATGGCTCATATTGGTTAGTACAAGACTTACGGGCCATCATTGAAATTGTTCAGCCTATCCAGCCAGTAGTCCCTAATCCCTATACCCTCCTATCTACCATTCCTTCCAACACCTCCCATTACACAGTTTTATATCTCAAAGACATTCTTTTTACCATACCCATCCACGAGCTCTCCTAACGCCTCTTTGCCTTCAACTGGACCAACCCTGATTCCTCCACCAGCCAACAAATCACCTGGACAATTCTCCCGCAAGGATTTAAAGATAGTCCTCATTACTTTGGCCAGGCACTTCAGGCTGACCTCCAGAAATTAACTTTACCAAAAAATTCTACAGTTCTTCAGTACATAGATGACCTTCTCTTATGCAGCCCCTCCCCCACTGCATCCCGTCATTCACTTACTCCCTTTCTTCAGCACCAAAGGGTATACAGTGTCCCTTTTCAAAGCCCAGTTAACCTGTCCAATACTTCAGCATCCTCTTACAGGAGTGAGAAAAACACATCCCCCCAACCATATTCAGGCCATCTCCTCCTTACCCCTTCCCCAAACAAAAAATGACCTACTATCCTTCCTGGGGCTTCTATGACGTTTTAGAGCCTGGATTCCCAATTTGGCAGCCTTGGCTAAAGCTCTATACACCACCACTAAAGGTTCCCCAACCGACCTCCTAGACCTGTACCAGCTTTGGTCAAGTTCCTTCCTCTCCCTACAATCCTCTCTGTCCCAAGCACTCTCCCTCAATCTCCTTGATCCCCACTATCCATTTTAACTCTCAATGTCAGAACACCGAGAATGTGCAGTAGGGGTCCTAACACAGAAACCTCCCAATAATCACCTCCCATTAGCATTCCTCTCAAAACAAATAGACTTCATGGCCCTAGGCTGGCCCCCTTGCCTCTGAGTAGTGATAGCCACTTTCATCCTTTTCCTGGAGGCCCAGAAACTTACCCACCATGCCCCCCACATACCTACTGACCCCTGATAACATTCCATCCCTTTTAAAACACCAACACGTATCATCTTTACTTTCCACCCTCATTTACTCCAGCTCCTAATCCTCTTTCTAAAAAACGCAAACCTTGGGTGGTGCCTGTGGCTCAAAGGAGTAGGGCACCAGCCCCATAGCCTGAGCAAGAGAAGACCCTGTTTCTTGTCATCTGGTACATCATAAAAACTTAAATTTAGGCCCTGAATACAGGGTGGTGGCTTTTATATTCATTGTGTGAAGGGTGTCTGTGAGATTTGGAATTTGAAAATGGATTTTGACAATCCTAAGTAGAGTCTGCTGGGTTTTGTTTTGCATTTTTTTCCTGCTGTTGTGCAAAACTCTAGCAAGTTGTTTATTCACTGGCTTTGGTTCCATTGAAGTCTGAATCTCGCGTGTCCATTTCCTCCTCAGGACCATCGCGTTTTCAACTCTACGTCCTCCAGACCTTCTAGAAGGAACAAAACAGGTCTTGTTTCCTCGCCTGAGCTTGCTTTTGAGCGCATTCACCTCACTGCCCCTGGCCTCATCCAGCTCACGCTGCAGCTTCCGGCGGTTGGCACTGATGTGCTGGGACTCCTCCTCCGCCTCCTCCAGCTGCCTCTTGAGCTGCTTGATCCTGGTGTTTCCTTTCCCTGCCTGCTCCTTGTACTGCTTGGCCATCTGGGTATTGTTCAAACCCAGCCCTGGCCAAAAACTGCAAAAAAAAAAAACCTTCACTTTCTCCCTGGCCCAGCATATAACCCCTCATCTCCTTTAGCTGCCCTTCACTCACATTGCCAAGACAGTCTTTGCCATTGTGTCTTCTTCCCACATTGTCACCTCTGCTACTCTGCCCCCTGGCACCTCCTCACAACAGGCAGAACTCTTAGTCCTCACTAAAGGCTTAAAACTCACACGAGGCCACTCTATTAACATATACACAGATTCTAAGTATACTTTTCAGATAATCCATCACCATGCAGCCATATGGCAAAAAAGAGGATTCATTACCACTCAGGGGCTCCTCTATAATCAATGCCATACTCATTAAAACCGCTCTAAATGCAGCCATACTCCCAAAGAAGTAACCATCATCCACTGTAAAGATCACCAAAATAAAACAGATCCAATTTCCAAAAGTAACCAAAAATCCAATATAGAAGCCAAATGGGCAGCTCAATGCCCTTACACTCCTCTACCACCACAGAAGGCTAGTACTTGTACTTCGATAAATTCTCTCCAGTATATACATCTGAAGAACAGGACAATTACCAGCATCTTCCCACTTAGGGAGGATGGTACCTTCAACAGGGAAAATTCATTCTTCCTTCCTCCCAAGCACAAAATATCCTCTCTTCCCTCCACAACAGCCTTCACTTTGGCTATAAGCCTCTTTACACCCTTCTTTCTCTGCTCCTTTCTCACCCATGGCTATCTTCCCTTTTAAAACAGATAACCCAGTCTTGCACAATCTGCACCTGAGTCTCACCCAGGGAGCCATAAAAACACCCCCTTTTCCTGCACAGCAGGCCTGGAGCCAACCCCTCAGACAAGACTGGCAGATTGACTTCACCCACATGCCTCCAGTATGAAAACATAATCTTCTAGTTTGGGTCGATGCCTTCTCAGCATGGGTAGCCTTCCCCACAACAGGCTAGAAAACCCATGAAGTTGTCTCTACCCACCTCCACCACATTATTCCTAGATTCCACCTCCCCAACTCCATTCAGAGTGCCAACAGTCCAGCTTTCATTAGCCAGATCACCTCCGAAACCTAACAAGCCCTAGGAGTCCAGTGGCACTTACATGTGCCTTGCAGGTCCTAATAATCAAGGAAAGTAGAACAAATGAACAACATCCTTAAACAACATCTCACTAAATTAGTATTCCAACATAAACAAGATTGGAGTAAGCTCCTCCCCATCGCTTTACTCCACATTTGCCCTACCCCTCTTGTACAGCCCTTTTGAAATAATGTACGGCAGAACTATTATTCTGGGCCCTGGATCCCCTCCAAACTCTATCATAGGAAACTATTTTCCCATCCTCCATGAAACCAGGGATGAACTTAGGAAAACAACAAACCAGCTCCTACCCCAACCCTAGCATAGAAAGTCAGAGACCAATTGACAGGACAGCAAGTTTCCTCAAATCTCCCTTGCCCCGCAGGACTCTATCCCTTCACTGGACAGGTTCTCACACTGTTCTCTACAGCGCTCCCCACGGCCAGTTGTCTCTTGCCCTCCCCCCACTCCAGTCTGGATCCACCAATCCCAAATAAAGCTGTGTCCTACAGAAAAACTCTCAATGCTGGAAGGCTCCTACTGGAAATCGCAAGTACTGTCTCCTACCACCTTAAAACTCACAGGATCCCCAAAGAGTCCACTTTCCCATAAATGTTTAATATTCCCCCCCAATTCTTCCCTTTTCTCCATAACTTTTCTCAAGATGCCTGGCTACTTTCACACGTTCAGAGCTGAGGTGACCTCTTTGAAGCCTTTAAAAATCTGTGACTACAAGGCACCTTCCAAGACTTTCTCCCTGAGGAAACCCAATGTTTCCTCTTCATACTCCTTTTCCTTATGGCTATTCCTCCTGTCAATCCTGGCCCTTCTCCTCTCCCCATCAACCCCAACTGAATACACAGGTTGTCTTGTTAACTAAGCCTCTTATACCCTTGAATACCTTACCACCCCCCATTCCCATGTCAACTATGCCTGATTCTTACTTCAGACCCCCCTTTATGCTAGCTACACTTACATGTCAGCACACTGTTATGATGTTACCAAAACCTTTGAATATTTTTATGGAGGAAAGAGATACTGGCCTGGCAAATTAACAGGACTAGATGCCCGGGAGGTGGAGTCGGGACTACTGTCTGCTGGACATAACTCACACATGTAGAATTATCAGATGGAGGAGGAGTTCAGGACATATCACGTTAGCAAGAAACAAGACAAATCATAAAAAAAAAACTCTCTTCCAGTATAACCCCTCCACCCTGTAAAGGATTAGACTTCACCGTCCTGCAAGACCTACAACACTCCTTTATTCCCTGGCTTTTAAACATCTTCTCAGTTGCCCTGAACTCTTCCTCTCTCCTCTTCCTCTCAGGATACTGGATTTGCCTTTCTCTATACCAAAATCTTTTCAATCCCATACCTCTACCTAACAAATATAACTCTTCCATTCCGGCAGAAAATAACACAGTTCTGTTCAGCCCCATAACTACAATCTTTCCACCCCCAGACTCCCCCTATTTAACCTGCTTCAATCTCACCAGTACAGGAGACTCCATAGGCTTTATAAAGCCTGATCTCTGTTCCCCCTCAACTCAAGTTTTCCCTTATCTGACTCCTCCTGTGCCCTTCTGGGAATATTTTTCCTCTGCGGCCACTCTATCGGTACCTGCATGCTAACCACTCCAGTCTTTGCACCCAAGTTTTCCTCAGCCCCCTAAGTCCTGATGCATTTAGGCCCTGATGCATCTCCCTACTTCCAGACAAAAAAGAGGCATTTTCATCCCTATACTCCTCAGAACAGGTATAGTAGCTGGACTTAGCATGGGCATTACAGGCATTAGTATATCAACCCACTTTTACTACCAACTGTCCCTAGAGCTTAACTAGGAAATGGAAAGAGTAACAGACTCTTTAGTCATCCTACAATCCCAAATTAATTCTTCAGCTGCAGTAGTCCTTCAAAATTGCTGAGCTTTAGATTTACTTACAGCAGAAAAATGAGGCACATGGATTATTTTTGAGAGAATGTTGTTTCTTTGTTAACCAGTCAGGAATAATCACAAAGTAAAAGTACACTGAGAACAAATCAAACTGAGACAGACAAATCTTGAATCATCTAATCTCTGGTCCTTATTTGATTCCTGGCCTCCTTGGTTACTTCCTATTTTACGCCCATTAATCATCCTCTTTCTCATTCTCACTTTTGCAGTCCTCTGCCTCGTCTCCTAATCTATTGACCAGGTAGTCACCTGAAAAACAATCGCTAATATTGTTGCCCTACGTGGATATCAACCAGTTCAGACTGAAGACCCAAGAGTGTTCCTGTAAACACCACTCCTTTCCCCTTCCCTTTTTTCCTTATAGGCAGCCCACACAGACCCTCAACCTGTAGGAAGTAATCAAAGAGACACCAGACCCATCACTCCACCTCCTTATAATAGACTAAAAAGACTGGAATGATAAGGCCAAATGTAGGGACTCGCCCAAATAGAACCATCTGGGCCAGGAAATTTCAGTCTCAAAACTCTCAGATCCACAAGAGTATTAAACAGAAAAGCTTCAAAGTGAAGCAGCAGAGTATCTCAGGTTGGCAGAGACCGAGGCAGAAATTCTTGGAAGGCCTGGAATCATTTAGTAACAGGGCTTAGCCGCCGAAGCAGGAATTAGGACAGGGCTCCTGAAAGATCATGGTAGCATTCTGGTACCCAAGAAACATGATAATTATCAAAACACCAATTTCCGGTTACGAGATCAAGATCCTAGGTAAGAGAACATGGGTGTGTATAAGATTCTGACTAACAGCAAATGGGAAAATTTTGGAGGTAGAACTCTTTCAATATCTCCTGTCTCCAATCAGAGTCGGCTCTAGGAATTATGCTCAGGACTGAGACTGTGTTTGAAAGCTAAGTAGCCCCAGCTAGAGGAATCTGAATAGTGGAAGAAGATGGGGAATTATAGAAACTGTAAAAGGAGAAAACTTGGTGACTATATGTCTGGGTTCAGAGGAGACAACAATGGTTGTAAATAAATAAGAGAGCCCCAAATATAGCAGTATGGATGAAGAAGAAATATAAATAGAAGAAGTAATATAAACCCAGGTGGACAGGAGCTGTGAGCCCCTCCTATCAGAGACAAGACTGAAACAAGAAACACAACTTGCCTGGATGGCAAAATTGCCTTGGGGACCAGTCTGAGTTTTCTTCCTGCTGTTTTAAATGCACAGTCTGGTTTCTAATTAGGACAGTGTTTAACTCACAGACCAGGATAACAGTGACCATTATATGCTTCTAAAATTATCAGCAAGAGCGTATGTGAAAGAATAGAGTTGCATTCCCTAAATGACACCCCCGCTTGCTAGATTGGCACTGTTAATGTGTGTGACATTGACATTTGCTGGATTGACATTGTTAAGACAGGTCGAAGAACTAATTAACAATCAAAGGCAATATTTTCACCACACAGAGATGTGTATAAGCTGACTGCACACCTTCGAAATACTAAGAAATCAGGCATTAGAAATCTGCTCTAGAGCCTTGAGGCCAGAAATAGCCTTGACAGTGATAATTATGAGACTGCCTGGGCCTCACAACAAGGGAAAGATTGAGCCAATCTTGGTAACCGGTAGTTCTGGAATGCAGAGCTTCCTGACTTGGTCCAGCATCAGCTACAGGATTTTGTATTTGTTTCTGAGAAAAACTATTAAGAAACAGCAGAAATGGGAGTGAAAACTACTGCAAAGGAATAAATGGTATGATGGACAATTATAGATGAAATGATGGCGTACTTAAAAATACAAATAAGTGACCTTTCTAAGGTATTCATCAAGGTGTTTAGATATAGAAACACAGGTGAACATCAAAACTGTGGATGATGTTTACGCTTCTATTTCTACCCATTTCCCCCACTCACTGACTGATTTAAAATTTTATACCTAGATTCTTATTATTACATTTTAATGACTTATATTACCTATCTCCTCTTCAAAATTTGTTTAGAAATTTACACTTTGATTAGGTTTACAATCGTGATAATTACTGATATTTATCATCTGATTTTGCTACTCACTATCAGCGCTTCTATAATGTGGCTTCATCATTCTCGAAGGTTTCTTGTATTATGATGATGATGATTCATCTCTTTGGCAGTTAGAGAATACCTCTGAGCAATATCATCAGGGATGAAACTTGTGCCACGCATTTTATGAACTGTGCATATCACAGAATGTCTTTTGGTTGCCTCTGTATGAGAAAGGCAATATGCCTACCTGGGGGATCTTTAGTCATCACATTGTCATCATCCTCGCTCTCACCACAATAAATACTGCTTCTAGCATTGCTATCCAGCAATGAGGACTTCCTAGACTCGTTTATTTTTTTTTCTACACAAATAATCTAATTTTTCTTACTTGCATGTTTTGTTTGTGAGGTATTTTTTTGCTTATCCTTTGAAATTCAGATATCTCAGCATGATGCGTCTACATATCAGCTTCGTTTCATTAACATCGCCTGCTTCTCAGTGAGACCCTTCATTTTGCAGCCTCCATGCTTTCTTCAGTTTAGAAAAGTTTTCTATCAATAGAACTTCGGTTACTGGGTTTTTACCACTTTTTCTGATCTCTGTTCATTTATCTGTTATGTTGATTCTCTTTAATCTTGCATGTTTCATCTGTACTGTCATCTCCATATCTTAATCCTTTTGCCTTATATCCTGGAAAAGCTTTTCTAATGTGTGCCCCACATCACTGCTTCCTTTCCTGTGATGTCAGTCTTTAATCTTTACTATTTCTAATGCATTTTTAAATTCTCAACTGGCAGTTTTTATCATCATCCTAATATTTACTTACCTTGTCTGGCTCTATTTTTGTCTCAGTGTTTTGCCTTATTTCTTCTTTGTTCTCTTGTTTCCTATCATTCATGTATTAAATTATTGAGATTGTAAAACAAGAAAAGTTCAAAATTTACTTCCATGTAACTGCAGTGCATTATTGCCATGTATGAACTAACATTTAAATGTTCTTCTTTTCTGCCACAACATCTGTTCAGAGACATCCTATTATTAAACATTCTTCTTCTATTTATTCATCCTTGAAACCAGACATAATATCTGCTTATAATGAAGGAGAAAGGAGATAGTACATGTCTTTACTCCTTCAGAACTACCTGTATGCTCTTAACACCACTATCTCAAATATTAATCTGGAAAACCCTGCTTGAACAGCCTGTCTTGGCCATTTTCTAGTTTGTAGCAACACTTATCTAGTGTCTCTGCTGAATTAAGGATGGGGGAAAGAAAAACAAAACAAAACAAAGCATACAGAAGCCAAAAAGAGAGCTAACAGAGGCACAACCCCAGGGCCACCTTCTTTCACTAACATTCTAGGCCCCAGAAGGGAAAGCACCATGACTATTTGCTCCTCACCAATGTTAGGTTACTAGGTATTCTAGACCTTGAATGAATATAAAAAACGAGCCTAAATGGAAAGTTTGGTATGAAAGTGGGGATAAATTGTCTTCAGCTGCCTCTGACATTTGATTGATTAAGATTTTATCTTTTTGTGATGGATGGATTCAATGGAGAAAGATTAAAATTATTCTCTCTCTGAGAGATGGAAGGAGGGAGGGGGTTGGGCCTTGGTGCGTGCCACACCTTTTGGGAGCAAGACAGGATTGCAAGAGGGACTTTACCTAACTAATGCAATCAGCGTAACCTGGCTTATTGTACCCTCAATGAATCACCAACAATAAATAAATAAACAAATATATAAATAAAATTTTAAAAAATTAAAGAAAAAGAAAAAGGAAGCTCCAAATAAATAAATAAATAAATAAAATGATTCTCTCTATTTTCCTGTCTGACATATCATTATGCCCTACATAGCCATTGGTGCAAATGTACTGGAAATTACAGTTACAATCTTGTAGATCACTAGTGAAATATTCTTAATTCTACTATTTCTGTGACTACAGTAACATTGAATTGGAATTTATTACAGCATTTGTTATAATCAAGAACTCCATGGCAGTAAGGATGGCTGGTCCCATATACCGGAGGTGGAGGGTTCAAACCCAGCTCTGGCCAAAAACTGTAAAAAAAAAAAAGAAAAAAGCCATCTGTCCGTTTCTTAGCCCACTTTGTATTTATATCAATTTAATTCATATTTAAAATACTGCAGACATTTACATATATAATATGTAATATAAATGGTGACCAAGCATAACTCCTGTAAGGAGCACACTGTAGAAGGTAGCAAAAAAATACTTGGTACTAATTAGATCACAAGGCACAGTGGCTCACACCTATAATCCTAGCACTTGGGAGGCCAAGGTGGGCAGATTGCTTAAGCTCACGGGTTCGAGACCAGCCTGAGCCAGAGCGAGACCTCGTCTCTAAACAAAAAAGCTGGGCTTTGTGGCAGGTGCCTATAGTCCAGCTACTTGGGAGCCTGAGGCAAGAGAATCACTTGAGCCAAAGAGTTTGAGGCTGCTGTGAGCTAAGACACCACAGCCCTTTAGAGAGGACAACAAAGTGAGACTCTATCTCAAAAAGAAAAAGCAATCAAATCTCTGTTGTCATAATCACAGTTTTGTCTTATTCAAATAGTATATTTGTATACAGACATTGTTATCTTTCTTTCCTCAGATAGTACTTTTTTAAGCAAATCCCTCCTTCTCAGAACTCCTATCAATTATATCAACCTTACACATGTGTACATATAAACACATGGAGCATATATTACACACATACCAACAATTATATTAAAAAGTTATTAATAGAGAAAGTCACAGATACAATTTCAAATGTGTCTGATACACAAGAATTCTTACTCCATTTTAGTTTGCAAACAAATTTCTTTGCCCATGTTTATTCAAAAAAAAAATTTTTCTGTATGACTCCTTTTTAGACACTTGGATTATAAGCAGGAATAAGATAGAAATAGTCCCTAATACACAAGCATTGATTTAGTTTCTCTTCTTCAATGAACAGATAAGGTATTACTTGCTTGTTTAACCTTGCAGTATTTTAGAACTTGCTCAGATGCACTGAATCTTAATAAGGATCACAAATTTTATCACAGCTTGATTTCAGATGAGTTATCAATTCCTGTTTCTGCAAGCCTAGCACCACCTTCTTAATTTTATCTAATATGCCCTAGTGCATGCCAAACATAATGAATAAGAAAAAAGCCACCTGTCACTTTCTTAACCCATGAATTATCAATTCCTGTTTGATTTCAGATGAATTATCAATTCCTGTTTCTGCAAGCCTAGAAACGCCTTCTTAATCACACAGGGATTGTGACAGGCTCACACCCTGGGAAACACAGGCCATTCCTAACTGGTATCTAACCAGCTTCCTCTCCAACCCGAGGACCATACTTACTAACCCCTCTCCAATATAGCCAGGAAGATAATTGCTTTAGGCGATCATCATGTAAGTTTTCTTCTTTCCTTCCTAGATTTTCCTGTCTCCCAAGAGTCATTCCTTAGCACCACTTGGATTTTCCAAGGGTCTTTCAGTTTCCTGTTCCTCACCATAATCACTTTATTGTTGTCTTGGTATATTTGCCACAGTTGAATTGCCCCATATTTTCATTTCATTGCGTCGGTCAGCACCTACCTGAGTAGAATTTGTGGATAGTTGTTGGAGCTGTCACAATTACACTTCATCACTTCTAAGTGTCTTGTCAGTTAAAATGCTGCGTTAGCTATTGGTGTTGAAATGTTCTGTAGGCTTGTGCTCCTTCTGACTTTCTATGGTCATTTGCTATAGTGATTTAGGGTGAAGTTAGCCTGAGGAAGGTATTTAAAGAAATAAAGCACTGTCCTCTGGAAGATTTGCTAGTCGCTCACCTGTTTATGCCTCTTTTCCCACTCAGTACTTAAATGCAATATTCTATATCAGAGCAATTGCTCTCCCATTTGTGTTTAACTGGTCTTCTATGGGATATGACAGAACTTAATGTGAAAATTCCTTGTAGACAGAGTTTTAGACAGCTATAATCTTAAATGATTTTTCAAACACACTTTCAAGTAGCACATTATTTCTGGCTATAGTATTTGTATTTTTGAACTCAATAGTATTGGTATACCCACAGTTAAGTGACATACTGCCTTTTCAGTAAAGAGTAGAACATGCTATTGTAATTCAAGCATCATGTTTCAGGGTTTAACCTACAAATACACACACACCCCACTTTGAAAATCTGTTAGGGCACTTACGTTCTGTACTTTTTCTTTTCCTTTATACCTGTAACCCCATTACCAGGAACTGCTCATATTCTAAACTAAGAAAAAATGAGGAAATGTGTGCTGGATTTGCTCATCTATTGGTTTCATATTAGTATTGAGTACATTGGATACTTGCTTTTCCATTCTTCTGGTACTTTACTTGGGGAAATGTTCTCCAAATCCTTCCAAGTAAATACAAAAGAAGTGAAGTCTCCATCTTTTGATAGCTGAATACATTTCCAGGGTGTACATATACCACAGTATATTTATCCATATGTGGATTGCTAGGCATGTGGTTTGATTGGCAATTGTGAATGAGCTGTGATAAACATTCTAGTGCAAATGTCCTTAGGGTAAAATTATTTTTTTTCTGAATAGACACCTAGTAATGGGATTTGGGGGTCAAGTGGAAAGTCTACTTTTAGTTCTTTGAGGAATCTCCATACTTCTTTCTAAAGAGGATGCACTAGTTTGCAATCCCACAAACAGTGTGAATGCATTCCCTTCTCTACACAACTGTGCTAACATCTGAAGCTTTGGGACTTTGCAATGTGGGCTATTCACTTTGAGGTTATGTGACATCTCAAAGTGGTTTTGATTTGCATTTCTTTGATGATTAGAGATGAGCATTTTTTCATGTGTTCATGGGCCACTTCTGTTTTCAGAGAAGGTTCTTGCCCAATATAATAAATTTTGCCTCTTACCCAATAATAAATTTTGCTTTTATTTATTGATTAGTTTGAATTCTCTGTAGATTCTGGTTATTAGCCCTTTGTCAGATTTGTAAGATGCAAACATCTTTTCCAATTCTGAAAGTTGTCTCTTTGCTTTAATTGTTGTATCCTTAGCTGTGCAGAAGTTGTTTCTTTTTTTGTTTTTTTTTTTTTTTTGGTATTTTTTGCTCAAGTCCCATTTATTACTTTTTTGTTGTTGCTACAATTGCCAGTGAAGTCTTCTTCATAAAAGCTTTCCCTAGGCTGATATCATCAAGAGTTTTCTTCTAGAGTTTTTACCATCTCGTGTCTTAGATTTAAATCTTTTATCCTTGTGAGTCAATTTTTGCAAGTGATGAGAGGTATGGATCCAGGTTCAGTCTTTTACATAAGGTTATCCAGTTCTCTCAGTTTATTGAGAACTGGATATTAAGTAGGGATTCTTTTCCCTAACGTATTCCTTTGTTTGGTTTACCAAAGATCAGATGGCAACATGTGGCTGGGTTCATGTCAAGGTTTTCTATTCTGTGCCATAGATCTTTGTCTCTATTTTTGTGTCAATACCATGTTGTTTTGATCACCACAGACTTGTAGTATAACCTCAAGTCTGGTAAAGTGATGCTTCCAGATTCGTTTTTATTCCTAAGAATTGCATTGGCTATACAGAATTGTTTCTGGTTCCATATGAAATGAAGAACTATTTATTTGAGTTCATCAAAGTATAATGTTGGTATTTTAATGGGGATTGCATTAAATCTGCAGATTGCTTTGGGTAGTATAGACATTTTGACTATCAGTCCTTCCCAGGCAAGAGCATGGTATGTTCTTCCATTTGTTAGTATTTTCTGAAATTTCTCTTCTCAGGGTTTCATAATTTTCTTTATATAGATCCTTCACATCCTTTGTTAGATATGGTCCCTTTAAGCTACTATGAAGGATATTGTGTACTTGATTTTATTCTCAACTTGATTGTTACTGGCAAATTTGAAGACTACTGATTTATGAACATTGACTTTATATCCCATGACATTACTGTATTTCTTGATCACTTCCAGGAATCTTGTGGTTGAGTTTCTGGGGTTTTCTAAGTATAAGTCTGTATCATCAGCAGAGTGAGTGTTTGACCTCCTCGATCCTCTTTAAATATTCTTGATATCCTTCTTTTGCCTGATCACATCGACTAGAACTTCCAGTGCTATGCTGAATAGTAGTTATAATAGTGGATGTTCTTTTCTGGTTTCAGTTCTAAGTAGGAATGCTTTCAGTTTTACTCCATTCAGTATGACATTGGCCGTAGGTTTGTCATAGATGGTTTCTATCAGTGTAAGAAATGTCCCATCTATCCCTAATTTCATAAGTGCTCTTATCAGAAAAGGATGCCAAATTTTTTCAAAAGCTTTTCCTGCATCTATTGAGGGGATCATATGGTCTTTGATTTTGCTTCTATTTATGCGGTGAATTACATTGGATTTGCATTTGTTAAAGCAGCTTTTGCATCCTTGGGATAAAGCCTACTTGATCATGATGTATAACTTTTAAATGTGTAGCTGTATTAGATTTTCTAGAACTTTATTAAGTATTTTTCCATCAATATTCATTAGTGAGATTGGTCTATAGTTTTCCTTTTTTGTTGGGTCCAGATAAAATCATATTTCTAAGTACTTGGCTAGTCATTTGCTCATCCTTGCCCAACCATATGGATGTCCTGGAAGGTATTTGCCACTAAGAAATTGTGGATGTTCTTTTATGTCTACCTCTTCAAGATATTTGATGCCTTTTTTTGTTCTTCAAGGAAAATGCCTTTGTAACAACCTGGATGGAACTGGAGACCATTCTTCTAAGTGAAATATCACAAGAATGAAAAAAAAAAATCACATGGACTATTAAATTGGAATTAATACCTATTGTGCACATATGGAAACAACACTCACCAAATTCAAATAGGTGGGAGGCAGGAAGAGGGGATGGGTAAATTCACACCTAATGGTGATAATGCACACTATCTGGTTGAAGCACATTTATAATTTTGACTCAAATAGTACAAAATCTACTATGTAACCCAAACATATGTACACCAGGAATATTCTGAAATAAAATTCTAAAAACAAAGAATGCAACCAACTTTAGACTGTATGATATGTCTACTTACCCAATCCTACACTTTATTACCCCCTTCTGATATATTTTGTGGATAAAAGTTTGATCCCATCCTAACATCAGACTATCAATTTTAGAACTCAGCTCTCAAATTTGCACGACTGTGATACTAGGTCTTGTACATTGTCTTTAGAGAGTGAGAAGAATAATTTTCTCATGTCCATCAACCAGTAGAGACTTACCTTCTGACTTTTTATTAACTGCACTCTGTAGAATGGACTAGCATGACCCATGTACCTAGGCACTATTGCATAACAGGGTCAGATAAGGAAAGCCAAGCAGTCCAACTAACCCTAAATGTCTGCTCTAACAAATGTAATAAACTTCTTTTTTATTTCAGTGACAAATACTGGGTTTGTCACCTGATTTTTGTCAGTGGGGAAAAGGATAGGGTCAAATTACTGCTTTCAGTGGCCCCTTCGCAGAACACATACTCATTAAAAAGTGAAAGATTTAACCATGTTTCCTCTTCACATTTTTATTTACTGTGCCTTATATTTACAAAACACCAGCACAACTGATTGAGAAGTAACGAGACTACCATAAATTCACTTGTCTTCATAAAGCTTTGAAGGAAGCAATCCTTTGGTAGATATATGAGGGTCCAATTTTCAGTGATTTAGACTTCAGGCAGTGTGATGTAATAAATAGTAAGATCCTTGGTACAAAAATGAGTCAAGTGTCTGGGTTTCAGGGATTATTTTACTGCCATTTAATAATTCATTGACTTTATCAATAAATCTCTAATCTTCAGGTTTTTCTTTCTACAGTGAGAAAATATACCTACCTGTCCTTTGGATTCTTTGTTTTCTCTTTGATGGAAATAACTCGCTAGGTAGGGGAGGAAAAGAACACAGAACAACGGGGAAATGATTCAAAGTTAGATTCTGTGTGAGAGTACAATTGGAGGTGTAGTTGCTCAAGTTTTATTTTTTAAGATAAAAATGGTCATTTGGTGTGTGATTTGTAATGAATAAACTCAGTCTGACCAACCGCCTGTCATGTCTATGGAAAAGCCTAATTCTGTGAACAATGACAAAATAAAAATTCAATAGAAGTCTCATAGAATAAGGAAGAAAACAGACCACAGACAGCTCATCTCACTTTAACCACAAGACGAAATGTGGTGCAATAGTGAATAAGCAAAATCTGAAGAGCAGAAAAGGATATAGGAAATAATTGTTAGGTAACGTGAATGGCTTTAGCAAAAGCACAAATGGTAAATTCAGGAATGGTGTAGCTGAATGAAAAAGAATAAACAGCTTTAAGGAACTATGAATTAGATTATGTCTGATTGGTTACAAAGGAATGTCAGTCCCAGAGCCACTACCATCGTTTATTTCTTCATTAATTCATGTATGAATTTATGTCATATTATCATGTGGTAGGCAGAATAATGCCCAGCTGTGAAGCCAAAATCCAAATCTCTGGAACCTGAGAATACAAGGCAAAGGGAGACTGTGGAAGTGATTAAGTTAAGCATCTTGACTTGCAGAGATTATCCTGGATTATCCAGCTGGGTCCAATGTAATCACAGGGATCCTTAAAGAAGGAGACAGAAAGGTCAAAGTCAGAGAAGGAGATGTGACGATACTCATTGTGAGCCAATTCTAGAGCTTTGTCAATTTCCCTATCCTTACATTGAAGGATTGGGAGATGTTATGCTGCTGGCTTTGAAGACAGAGAAAGGGGTCACCAGCCAAGGAACACACCTGCCTCCAGAAGATGGAAGGGCAAGAAAACAAATCATCCTCAGAGCCTCCAGAGAAAACACACTATATTTATATAATATTGACATTGTCTGAATAGCTAATGGTTTAAATTATGGCACATACATTTTATGGAATTAATATATCCTAGAAATTTTAAAGAACTTCAGAAAATGCAAATTAGAGAATTATTTGTGAAGTATATGACACCTGTAAATGCATGAAAATGTTATCAGTAGCGATCAAAAGTGGTGAGATTTATTTTTATTTTCGTAATTTAGAAATATTTTATTTTGAGAATGCTTTTTGTATAATAATACTTTCTTTAAAAAAAAATAGTCTATTGGCTGGGCACAGTGGCTCACACCTAAAATCCTAGCACTCTGGGAGGCTGAGGCAGGTGGATTGCTTGAGCTCAGGAGTTTCAGACCAGCCTGAGCAAGAATGAGACCCCTTTTCTACTAAAAATAGCTGGGTGTTGTGGCAGGCACTTAGCTACTTGAGAGGAACCCCTGAGCTCAACAGTTTGAGGTTGCTGTGAGATATGATAACCCAGGACTCTACTTAGGGCAACAGAAACACTGTCTCAAAAAATAAAAAAATTCTACCAGTCTTTCAAATTCTCCCTTAACTTTGATTCCCCTGTTTTTGTTTTTTTATCAAATCAGCATAATATATTGCCTCTTCACTTCAAAACCACTACACAGCAGTATGGTTTTGCATTAGGGCTGAGCTACTTTGTTTTGAGTATTTTATGAGCATAGAAAAAGGTAAAGTATATTTTCTGTACAGTATTTTTATTATAGTTCAAAAATATAGGAGGTGAACAATTAATGTGTTATATGTAGCTTAGCTCATTTTAGAACAATTTCTGTGTTCCAAACAAACAGGGATACTTTCCACAATACAACTGATAGATATTTTTTAAAAGTAAAATTCTAAAGGAAGAAAATTTGCTTAATTAAGTTGTGATCACTAATATAATTAAAGAAAATATAAAAATATGAAAATACAAAAACTTGATCCCTGTTCAATTATTTTTATAAGAAAAAAATAGTTTTTGATAAAATCTGAACATCCAAAACTCTAATTCACCTTTTTTGTCCCTGAGATGTCTGATCATACTCATTGTGAGCCAATTCTAGGGCTTTGTCAATTTCTCTAGCCTACAGCTTTTTTTCCCTTGCCCAGAGACACATGCTACAAAAGTAAGGGGTGTCCTATTGCTGGCATGTGATGTTTCCTTTTTACCTAATGCAATATTAATCCCAAGAGCCCTACCTTGACTTTTTCTGCTAAACAATAGTATATATTTACAAGAAAAATAAATTTAGCCAAGCCCTAAGTATTCACTCTACTTGAGCCAAAGTAAAAATTGAAAAGACTCAAATCTCTCTGTTTAAATATATCTCCAATAAGGAGCAGAAAGAAAACCTCAGCCCAGTGAAATCTTTAGTATTTGACCTAAACTTCAGTATCAATATTATTTGCTACCTTCATATCTGGCAAAAATCAAAGAATGGCCTAATCACAAGGGCCCCTCCCAGCCAGGCTCCCACAGATAAGGTTTCCTAGACAAACACTCCTCCTTATCAGAGGCACCAGGCACAGTTCCTGCTTACTCCCAAGCACTGGGTTTCAACTTCTTGCCAACCTGTAGAATTACTAAAGCAAGCTGATCCCACCTCTTGATAGGAACCCGGAACATCTCACCCTCTAATACTGCAAAGTTTGTCTCCTGCAAATTCTGCTCATTCACTTTATTGCTGAGTTCAACCCCTGTGTGATCTTATAGGACACACGATTTCCTCCACCTTCCAAGTGTGAGTATATGTGTCTAATGAGCTGCTGTTCATTTCACCTTTTTAACAGCAGGTATCAAATATTCAGTCATCATCATACCCCTAGTGTGGGAATCCCTCCCTGACCATCTGGGTGAATAGGAGGCTAATGAAACACCCTATCAGTGTGGGAGCTTCTTGAAAACGTCTGGCATGCTTATGTATTTGAATTTGTTTCCATTATTTTTTTCTGAAGAGTAGAGATAATGGAAAAATATAGTTTCTTCATATAAAATCTTCACAGTTCGATATGGGTAGAGTAATGGGCATGGGCCAAAAGCTCTCTACACAATGCCCCTCTCGCTTTGTTTCTCTCAAGTACACCAAACATACCCAACGGTACCCAGAACTGCAGATTTCAATTTCCTTCCCATTAAAGTCTTCAAAGGGTTTTCACATGAAAGCTATAACCCAGTTACAACCTAAGAATAGGGGGAAGGGGAAAGGGAGGGGAGGGAAGGGGATTGGTGGGATTACACCAGCGGTGCATCTTACAAGGGTACATGTGAAACTTGGTAAATGGTCTGCGAAGCTAGTGAATGATGCCCCATGATCATATCAATGTACACAGCTATGATTTAATAAAAATAAAAAAAATAAAATAAAGTCTTCAAAGAACACACGCTGAAAATACTGCTATTATTGGCTCGGTGCCTGTGGCTCAAAGCTGCTAAGGGGCCAGCCACATACACCTGAGCTGGCAGATTCAAATCCAGCCCAGGCCCGCCAAACAACAATGGTGGCTGCAACCAAAAAATAGCTGGGCGTTGTGGCGGGCGCCTGTAGTCCCAGCTACTTGGGAGGCGGAGGCAGGAGACTCTCTTGAGCCCAGGAGTTGGAGGTTGCTGTGAGCTGTGATGCCACTGTACTGTACACAGGGTGACAGCTTGAGGCTCTGTCTCAAAAAAAAAAAAAAAAAATTGCTATTATTGTACTTACCATCCAATTCTAGGTTGAAGTTTTCTGAGTGAGAAGGACTGGAAGATGCAAATCTTACCTGACACTGATGGAAGAAAGTTGTCCCTGGAAAATATTTCCAAAAGTTGCAGAGCCAGAATCAAAATATCCTCACATGATGGTTTGAATGAGCATTCCATCTGTTTTTTTTTTCTTTTTTAATTTTTATTTTACTTTTGCTTTTTCTCATCCTCAACTAAACAGGGACATGAATTAAAGAGGGCATAAAGAATATAAGTGGCCTCCAACATCAGTCTTTAACTATTACCTAATTACAGGCTAAAAACGTGTTATTTTAGCTTAACTACATTTTCCAGCCTTCCTAGTTCCTATGTGTAACTGTGTATTTAAGTTCTGGGCAAAGATAAATAAAGAAAAATGTTGTAGAGGTGGGAGCAGAGATGAAGTCTTTTTTATTTCAAAATATTAAGCGGGTAAAATGTTTTTGTTATATGGATACTTTGTAGAGTGCTCAATTAGGACTTTTAGCATGACCATCACCAGAATAGTGTTCATTGTACCCAAAAGGTAAGTTTTGCCCATCACCACCCCCCATCCTCCCCTCTTCTTGATTTCCAATATCCTTTACATCTTTTTGTGCCTGTGTATGCCCACCACTTAGCTCTCAATTATTAAGGAGTATATGTGGTGTTTGTTTTGCCATTTCTGAGATACCTCACTCAGGATAATGGTCTTCAGTTTCATCTGAGTTGCTGCAAAGTACATTACTTTATTTTTTAATGGCTGCATAGTACTTCATGGGGTGTGTGTGTGTGTGTGTGTGTGTGTGTGTGTGTGTGTGTTTCCAAATCTCTGTCTTCAAGCTCAGAAATTATTTCTTCTGTTTGGTCTAGCCTGTTGTTGAAGCTTTCTCCTATATTTTGAATTTCCCTAAATGACTCTTTCACTTCTTTGAGTTCTTTTATATTCTTTCTTTGTGTTAGTTTCTTTGTGTTAGTTTTAAATTTCCTCTTCAATTCTTTCATCTTATTTGTCATCCATATTCTGAATTCCATTTCTGAAATTTTGTCAGTTTCCTTTTGATCAGAGTCCATTGCTGTAGATCTATTGTGTACTTTTGGGGGTGTTCTTTGGCTGGTTTCTTCTCATCTGAAACCTCTTCTCTCAGCTCAGGGCATATAGGTTTGCAACGCACCTATTCTCTTTTGCTGGGAACTCTCCTATTTAGTTAGAAAATGGAGGGCTCCCTATATCAGTGCTTCTGTGACCTACTCTGGATGGTTGACAGGCATGAGAGGGGTGGATGCACTGAGAGCCTGTAATGCAGCTCTTCTGTGTTTTCCCACTCACCTATAATTATCACAGTCCAAGTGGCAAGATGATCCTCGTGTGGAATCGTTCGTTGTTCCCCAGGCCACTGTTGGATATTCAGTGGGGAACTATGTGGATCCCTCTTTATGGAGGCTGGAATTGCACGGGTTTTCTCTGCCAGATGCTCCCTTGGCAGTGGCATTGACAGCTGGGTGAGGCTATCTAGGCAGCAGTCATGGGTGTCAGGACTGTGATCATTCACTCGGTTCCAGGTGTGATACTGGCTTGTAGCTAACAGGTCCATGGTAGATTGCTGGACCACATGGGTGGTTTCCACCAAGTAGCAACCTGTGAGCCACATGGATAGGGCCGCAGGGTCAGGTAGCAGCACAAGAGCCACAGGGGAAGGGTTACTGAGCTTGTTGGCAGCCCAGGGGCCACATGGGCAGGGATGCAGGGCCAAGTGGATGTGTAGGAATCACAGGGGCGGCTGCTGAGCCAGTCCTCAGGCAGTGGGGGCTCCCTCTCTGCCAGGTCTTGCTGATGCCACTGCCATGGGATTCTCTGCTGGCATTAGTGGTGCTCACTCTACTTGAATCCCTCATGTGTGTGTGGGGGGGGGGGGTGGGGGTGTGTGGTACTCAGCTTCTAGTTATGGAGCACATAAAAGTGTTCCCTGTTCCCTTCCTGGCCCAGCCAGGGCAATGTGGAGGTGGCTGCAGCAAAGTGAAGCCCTGTGTGGACCTGGCACTCTGCACTTGATGACTCAGAATGGAGTCAGTTGCAGCGACCCGGGAACAGAAACCACTGGGCCCACCTGTGTCTCGCTGGTGCAATGTTGCTACATAGACTCCAACCAGCCTCTTGATCAGTGCCAAGGTCTTAAACTGTGGCAAAGGGCCACTTACAGATCACGTCTGCAGGAAGAGTATGCACCTCCAGGGTTCTCTCCTCCTGTCCTTCCCCACGTACTTTCTGGTCTTGCCAACTGGATCACCCTGTCACATCCTTCACACTGAGTGCCTCCCACCCCTTCTCTGATGATTCAGAGTGCTCTCTCCAAGGCCCATTGTAGGGGAGCGTCTACTTGCAACTTCAGATCTTCTCCTCGGCAGCTTGGAAGTAGACGCTATCTAGGATCTACTCCCCCATGAGGTTTTCTTAAAGGAAGACTCCACACCTGTCTCCTGTCCATTTTCCTCCCTCCTGCTGGCTAGAATATGATGTTTAGATAATGGAGCTTAAGCAGCTATTTGGAACCATGGATTCCATCCTGAGTATGGCAGAACATCAAAAGAGTAGAAAGCTAGATTCCTAAAAACTGTTAAGCCACCATACTAATCTTGAACTGCCTATCTCCAGACTCTTATTTAAGAAAGAAAAATAAACACCTACCTTGTTTTAGCTGTCTGTTACATGAAGCTGAATGTCATTCTGATATAGGTGGTATACCTAGAACTGTTATTCAACTTGGTTATACCAGCATATCCATGCTACACTGAATTATGAAATTATTCCATATGGATTGTTGAGGAAACACTTCACCTAATGATCTTAAGTAGCAGCAAGAGAAGTGGGAAATTGAGTCTGAGAGCCTTGCTAGTACAGACATGGCCAACTCCTGGTGGCTGCTCAGGAGATTAAGGTAGTGGCAGCAGCAATCCCAGTGGCATTTTTTGGTGACCCAAGATTTTCAAGGACAATGTAGCAGAGCAGATGGCAGGAGCAGCAGCACTGGAGGCAGCCCTGTCATCACTAGTTAATGATAGTGATAACCAGAGCCTGGTGGAGACTCAGGTCTCTAGATCTGCACATGCAGACAAGGCAGCCAGCCACCTCGATGGCACCAAAGGAATAGCGCCAGAAACCTATTCACTATCCACCTATCATAGTCACCCTTGTCCATGAGGAATACATTCTAAGACCTCCCGTGGCTGCCTGAAACTGCGGATAGTACCAGCATATGTATACTATGTTTTTCCCTATACATACCTATGATAAAGTTCAATTTATAAATTAGGCACAGTGAGATTAACAACAATAACTAATAATAAAATAGAACAACTATAATAATATACTGTAATAAAAGTTATGTGAATGCGATTTCTTTCTTTCTCAAAATATCTTCTTCTACTATACTCACCCTTCTTCTTGTGATGACATGAGATGATCAAATGCTTCTGTGATGAGATAAGTGTAACGAATGATTAAGGCAGGCATTGTGACATAGCGTTAGGCTACGATTGACCCTGGGACGATGTATCAGCAGGATCATCTGCTTCGGGTGAGCTTAGATCATTGAGCTGTGATGATTCAGTGGTTGGACATCAGAACAGACTATGTGGATGACAAATTGGCAGGTAGGTAGCATATACAGTGCAGATATGCTGGACAAAGGAATGAGTCACATCAAGGCGTGATATTTCATCACACTACTGAGAACAACATGGAACTTAAAACTTATGAACATTTTATTTTTAGAATTTTCAATTTAATATTTTCAGAGTGTGGTTGATCACAAGTTACTGAAACCTCAGGAAGCAAACGCATGGGTAAGTGGGGACTACCTATTGAAGAAGTCACTGGAATAGCATTATGTGGTTCCCAATATTAAGTCTTGATTCAAAGGGGAGCAACACTTAGTGAAACCATGGTAAACCAAAGATCATACTATATGGACTTCTAAACCAATCAATGACTTATTTGAAAATTATTAAATTGGATGAATGATTTATGTCACTAGATAAGCAGTCATATGATTGTGTGTGTGCACACACATGTACATATTTAGAGAATAAAAGGAATTTTAAATAAATTTTATTGAAACAGATTACTGTGTTTATGTGAGTTGTTACACACATGAACATCACCTCTGAGCATGCTCAGATAGAATCAAGTCTAATTAAGTTTTAATTTTCTAATAGGAGCTGTTTTTCCACTTTTCCCACTCTAAACATCAGAGTCTTGCCTGCAATTGTTACTCAGGACATATCCAACAGTGATTTACCTATTTATAAAATAGCTGAAGGATCTGTTCCTTTGGGACTTAATATTCTTAAAAAGAAGATACTTGTAATGAAATCACATCAGAAACAAAGAACAATCAAACATGGAATTAAAGAAAGAACTATAAAGATGTAATTTAAGCACGATCAACACAAGCAATAAAACACTGGGATCTAAGAACTTTCAATCCATCCTTAGTAGGAAACTGATAAAACCACGATCGAGGTGTTGATAAAGAATATCTGTCTATTTTAGTTTGTCTACTCTTTTGATTTCACCACAATAATTCACTTATCCTATTCTTCCAAGTTTCAAAGACTAGTAATTAATTTTAGAGGTTGATCAAGTTCTTATATCAAAAACTTTTCATAGCAATTGCAGAGGATTCTCTGTCTCCTCTCAATAGCTCTTTTGTCAGACTAATTTAAATATAGAGTCTTTATCAACTGCATAAGATTTTTTTCCTACTCTCAATTATGATCTGCATAATTGCTGCCCTTCTTTACTAGAGCAGTGGTTCTCAAATATTAATCTTTGAACATGCCGCGTCAGAATCATTTAGAAAATGTGTTAACAATTCATATTTCCAGGCCATGTTCTGATAATATCTTTTAGGTAGGGCTTTAAAAACTGTAGTTTAGCAATACTGATTTGAGAAACGACATGCAGAGGGGCTGCCCTTACTGCCCGGTGCGGCCAAAGCCTTGCTGCCCAGTGCAGCCAAAGCACTGCTCTGCCTTTCTGCTTCTCATCAACATTCTCAGGATCTTCCCCCTTCCTATGGCTGTTGGGTGGGGAAGGAGGGTGGGTATGAAACCTCACTTGTAAGTTTGATAAATAAATTATTCTCCAGTTTTGAACATGATATGACCTCCATCTGGAAAAGTCCATTCCCTAAAAGGCAGAAATCCTTTACTAGGTGTTTCTTCCTCAGGTTGACCATCCCATACCTCCCATGGCTCCAGTCTCTTTGGGTTTTACTATATTTCATGTCCATTCTCAGGTAACTAACTTACATAACCCTGGGAGATAACATGAAGAAACATTAGGAAACTGTAGAATAACAAATTAAAGCATAAAGTATCATACTCAAACAGAGATAAAGGCAGGAACCATCAGACACAGGCAAAATGAAGAATTTTGAATTCCAGCTAGGTATGCCTATGAGGTCAGAGGAGGTGATAGGTCAAGAATTGAACAAGCCCTACAAACTGAGAATTCTCAGACAGAAATCTGAGGTCGGGGGAGAGCAGGAAACAGCTTAAGTCTAAGGTTTTAGGCAAAGCTAGAGAAATCAACAGAATCTTTAAGGTCAAAGCAGGTACAGAATCCAACAGTTTAGAGATTGAAACAGTGATATTCAGAAGTAGAAACAGTAAAGAAACTCTAAACCTAAGGCAATAAGAATCTCTTTGTTCCCTTTTATACCTCCTTTGGAAAAGTGTGGCCTTGAGACTGCAGGTATACATATAATCAGTGTCAGAGGATGATTTGATTGTTTTTTTGTTTGTTTGTTTTTTATTAAATCATAGCTTTGTACATTAACATGATCATGGGGCACCATACACTGGTTTTATAGACCATTTGACATATTTTCATCACACTGGTTAACATAGCTTTCCTGGCATTTTCTTAGCTATTGTGTTAAGACATTTATAGTCTACATTTAGTAAAAGGTACACCACGTACTTGACTGAAGTGAAGACGGAAGTGTGATGATTACTGGAAGCTCTTAAACATTAAAATACCCAACAGGCAATTTATTTCTCCATGCGTGATAATCTCTCCCCTGTATCTCTCAATGTATAAAGGTAAATTCTGGTCTCTGCTTGCTCTATGTTTACAATTTATGAAAGACCTGGAGAAATCTTTCACCTCGAGTCTCGCAGGCAGCTTAATTCTTCATTAACTTTCATAAAGGCCAATTTATTGGGTCAAATTCTGTTTTGTTGTTGCAGAAATAAAAATTGTCTAACCGGCAAAGCTTCTCAGGGTCCCCTTGAATGAGAAAATGGAAGTTGTTAATGGAAAGCTTAAAGTGCTCAGGCTTCACAGCAATGTAGGATGAAAACAAGACTGACCCATGACCTTGAGCCAGACATTCAGTATGTCTAGGCCTCAGTGTCATTAACTGCAAAATCAAAAAGATAGTACTTGCTGAGAATTATCTTATGAGATTTTGATGAAGCCCAAAATGAGTTAACATAACAAAGCACTTGAGAAGGAAAGAACTATTAATATCATTAACATATACATTTGGCCAGTATTTTATTTAATCATTAATTATGTAAGTATATAATTGCAAACAATTGCATTATGAAAGCAATGAAAGCAAAAACACAAACAACACAGACAAAATTACAATAGCTGCACAAATTTTAAAAAGAGTTGCAATGAGAAAAATTCTACTCCGGGGCAGGAGAAAATATAATCAAAATTAACCCTTATTGTCATGTGTCTTTTTTTCCCTTATTTTTAATTGCCCAAAAACATTATTAGAGAAAATGGTAAGTAATATTAAGTGAGATACCCATTAATATTTTTAACTAGATAGATGATAAATTCTGCTTTTGATAGCAAATTCCCAAGGATCATGTGGACATACAGAAAGTAGAGCATGGGAAATGTATGTATCAGCCCTGGTTAGACCTCTATTCACATTCCAGTGGCGGTCTCTGTGAAATTATTACAGAATTAACCTTGTATAGAACAAGGTTATGTTCTTATGTCTTGTCCAAGTGATTTTGAAAGGCTTAAGACAAAAGTAGGCTAAAAGGATTTATTTATTTCTACATCAATGGCCAAATTCAAATCTCTGTACTCTTACCTCTCCAGTGCAAGTAAAGATGAACCAGAAGCATGTAAGCGAGGGACAGTAAGCAGAATGGAGTTTTTGCGAGTGCATAAAGTATGGCTGTCAAAGTCTACAGACTCAGACACACTCAGGGCTTTCTAGGGTAGACATGTAGCCAACACACAGAGAAAAAAATTGTATTGGGAAATGACAGCTGAAACTTCTCAAACCAGTGCTTTTTTTTCAAAGTTCTGCTCGCTGAAAATGCTGCCCAACAGATTATCTTAGAATGATACTTGTAGGTGATGTAGTCAATAAACTTAGGCCTGGTTAATAATTATTTATACTTAATTTTTTCTTTTAAAATAACTGGTGTGATTTCTGTCTCCTGATTTGATCCTGATGGTGCTATTCAAGCTAGAGGCTGGAAGTATCAACCAAAATGCTGAGTACAAACAGAGAAATAAGAATTTCAGTCCACACTCGGGGTTCGGGGTGTAACTATAACTTTGACTCAAACCATATAAAAGCCATTCATGTAACTGAAACATTTGCACTCCTATAATATTTTAAAATAACAAAATAAATTTTAAAAATATAAAACAAACTTTAAAACATGGAGATTCAACAACTGAAACTTGGAGCACTGCAACTAATTTCAGGTTTAAGGAGATGAGGGCAAAATAGCAAAAAAGACAGGAAAAAAAATTATAAACTAATTATGTAGAAGAAAAGTAGATGCTATGACATTCTGGAAAACAAGTAAAAAATGGTATTTCAAGACAGAGTATAATCAGTGTGGTCAAGGTAAAGGTCATAAGTAATCTATCAGTGGTAGGGAGAAATGCTTGATAAGTATGTGTTTTTAAAAAATCAGAGATTATTATCTTCATATCAGACAAGTTTGAATTCAAAGGTAAATGCATAAAATTAGAAACATTCAGTGCTTTATAATTATAAAACATACAATTTATAATGAATATACACCAGGTATGTATATATATGATCTAAATACCTTTTATAAAGCAACAATGATAAAAGATGCAAAGATTAATTGACAAAAATGTATTTTAAACAATGGGTTACATTTTTCTCTCAACTCATAGAAAATCAAATGGAGGTCGGCGCCTGTGGCTCAGTAGATAGGGTGTTGGCCCCATATACCGAGGGTGGCGGGTTCAAACCCGGCCCTAGCCAAACTGCAATAAAAAATAGCTGGGCATTATGGCAGGTGCCTGTAGTCCCAGCTACTCAGGAGGCTGAGGTAGGAGAATCACCCAAGCCCAAGAGCTAGAGGTTGCTGTGAGCTGCAATGCCATGGCACTCTACCAAGGGCAACAAAGTGAGACTCTGTCTCTAAAAAAAAAAAAGAAAGAAAGAAAATGGACAGAAATATTTTTTAAAACTATCATAAATAAAAAGTAGGTGTAATAGATGTAATTGATATATGTATACACATAAAATTCTACACCTTGAATACGAGCAATATATCCTCTTTAAATATAAAATAGTCACAAAAATTGATCATGTATTTAAGCAATAAGTAAACTTCAATAAATTCTTAAGTTATAAAGTATGAAGAGTATAGTGTAATATTCTCTAACCATAAATAAACCGACAAACAAAAATCCTGCAACTCCTGATATTTGTCACTAGTGCTACTTATTAATGAGACATATAAGGCATTTCTAATATTTCCACTTTTTGTCATTTCAGGACATAAGAGAATCATGTCTCTCTACACTCTTGAAGGCATAGATGTGATGTGCATTACCCAACAAAATCTGAGCAGAAGTATATTAAGAGTGTGTTTCAGTGGCCAGCAACATCCAGATACTTCCACAGGAGGATTAATGGAGCATAGCTCCTGATGGACCCTAACTAGCTCGTAGTGTGAAGATCAAGTTAGTGTTAACCCATCCTGAATTGACTGATACATACACTTGAATTTTTTAAAATTCAAATTAAAATTGTAGAATGTTTATAAAAATACATAATGGAAACACTGTATCAACATGCTTTTTTAAAAGTCATGCTTTACATGCACAAAAAATATACAAGAAGAATCTTTCTTCTAGGGTATTGCCATTAACATGATCCAGCTTCAAAATTTGAAGTCTCTCTGCCTCCCTCCTCTGAGATTCAAATTTCCAGGAAATAAAATTCGAATGTCCCAGCCTGTATCAGTTATCTGACCAAAATGTGTGGGGCTCGACATGGAGACATAGCCTCTTAGGCTTTTAGGGACCCTAAGTTGTACTTTGAGACTGTGTCCAAAGAAGAATCTTGGTGCTTTAATTATACTTTATTCCTTGACCATCTGCTGTCTACAACGACTCAACTGTCTAGATTCTGGACTCTGTTAACAGTGGTGCCAAGACGTTGTTGCTGGATAGATGATCTCTATATGTAGCTTAGTTGTTTCCCACTGAGGAAGTAATTGGCATTAGTTAGATAGTTGAAATAGGCAGGGGTTATCACTTGAGTAGGAAAGTAAATACCCAACATTGAAAAATGCATGTTCCATAGTTTCTATGAGAATTGTCATGAATTCTAAACTAAGAGTCTCTAATTTGATCAAGATTTATTATAATGCTAATTTCCTATGTTCGTGCTGTGTGAAGAAAAATTGTGTTATCCAGTGAAATATGAGAAGTAACGACATATGTTTCTTTGACTTCATCCACTGAAGTCATTGTAGTCCAACTTTGTTCTGGCATAGATTGTTATATGTCCTAACTCCTAGGACCACCACAAATGTCTAGAGTAGGTTTTCTATGCCTTATCTATCTCTTTTCTTTGCCATCCAAAAAGAATTTCCATCCAACTTGACTCTTGCCTCTGATGGGACAAAAGCCAACTATTCTCTTTTTAATTCAACAAGGCCCATTCTTTAAACAGCTTCCAGGAGCAGAGTATGTGCTCCAAAAGGAGTCGTGGACATTGCTAAACCCTCTTCAGTGGCAAAGGCAGGGCGGGGGAAGAGTATCCAGATGGCTATGCTGGAACTCTTTTTCTCTCTTCTGGATCTACTCAGGGGTGGATTTCTGATCAGACAAATGCGACTGGACTCCTTTCAAGGCATTAAATGTAATTAGCTGTTAATTGTTATCGTTAAAGAACTCTGCTGAGTGGCTATCAAGGCACCATCTGGACAGCTTATCACATTCACAGGGGAAATCTTGAAATCCCCATCCAAAAATGTGTGTGTCACTTGCAGACGTTTACAATACCTGTCAAAAACCTTTGTATCCAGTGGGAAACTCGTCACAGATGGTTGAAATTAAAGACAGAAATGCTTTTTTTCATAGGTTGAAATTTGTATCCAGTGGGAAACTCGTCACAGATGGTTGAAATTCAAGACGGAAATGCTTTTTTCATAGGTTGAAATTCTACCTTATAGTAGAGGTCTACTTTAAAACAATCAGGTGTGAATGAGGGTTAAAAAGGAATAGGTTTTCTTGTATTTTAATCACCATCTATGCATTTGGTTACAAATAACAGAATATGACACAGATTAATCTGAAGGAAAATGAAAAAAGAAATCCATTGGAATGATATTGGACTACTGAAGAGGCAGCTTGAAAACTTGACAGCTACCGAGGGAGCTAAGGAGGGCTGTGCAGAAAGTAGCCAAGGAATGTCAGATAACCTTAACAAGCCATTGTATTGTGTTATCACTTGCTCAAGATCCAAAGTCCTGCAAAAACACCCTCTTGCCAAGCCTGTGATTATTTTACCATATGATTACACAGGGATGAAGAAAGAGGGAACATGTCTTCTTCAGCTTCCAGAGTAGATGCCACTGTCTTTAAGTAAGTGGTCTCCAAATTAAGATAAGGATATTACCATGAAGGAGATATGGAAGTAGAACACTCTCTAAAAGTCAAATTTATTAAAATTTCATTATAAACCAAGCCCCTGTATGATAAGTGTACAAAAACTGTATTCCAGTGATATTTTGGAAATCATTTCTGATCCATCCATTAACTAAACCTATATTCACATTGTGTTAATAAAGTATTATTATCTCTTTGTGCCCTGTGTGCCCATGACTTAGCTCCCACTTAGTGTTACTCAATGTATCCATGTAACAGAAACATTTATACCCCCTTAATTTTTTTTAATAATCAATTTTTTGAGACAGAGTCTCTGTTGCCCAGGCTAGAGTGCGTAGCATCAGCGTAGTTCTTAGTAACCTTGGCCTCCTGAGTTCAAGCAATCCTCCTGCATCAGCCTCCTGAGTAGCCAGGACTACAGGTGTATGCCACCATGTCTGCCTAATTTTTCTGTTTTTAGTAGAGATGGGGGTCTCACTCTTATTCGTGCTAGTCTCGAACTCCTGAGCTCAAGGGATCCTCCCACTTCAGCCTCCCAGAGTGATAAAATTACAAGCATGAGCTACCATGCCTAGCAAATATCCTTAATATTTTGAAATAATAAAAAAAAAAGAATGCATTATGAAGAAATCTTGAGGATTCAGGAGAAGGTGGTACATTCCTTACCTTTGAGAACAAAACCACAAAAGAAAAAAAAAATGCTCCTCTCCAAGATATGGTATTGGTCTCATTGGCCATTTTAATAACAAATAATGGTGTTTTTATAGATACATTAATTTTTTCATTCATTCATTTCATATGTGTCCATTAAGTTGTTCACATGTCACTGTGTCAGATTTTGGTGGGTGAACACAAACTACTATTTAGCATTATCTCTACTTAAAATCTCAGTGGGAAAATAGGACATATCTACCCAAAATAAATAAGTAACATAGTAATATATATACTTTAATGGATGTCAATGAAAATTCTACATATCCTGGTGCCTCCTTAAAAGTACCTCTGCATATAGACAATACTCAGTTCCCAATAAGTCTTTCTGGACTCAGAAAATAAATATGACATAATCCAGTTTGATTTTGTCCTTCCCATCTGCCATCCAGTAAATGCCAAAACATTACAGCCTTTCTCTTTTTACCCAGATTTTTTGGTGTATCTTATCTAGTTGTAGCAACCTCTGTCTTTTTTCCCTTTTCATTTTATGAACTCTAGTTCATCCTGCAATGTTAACTCAGAAGTACCTCCTTTGAATTCTGTGACACTCACGCAATAGATGAGATATCCCTAATCTATGTTTTGGGTATCCTGTCTCTTCTCAAGGGCACCCCTTCCTAACCACTCAGGAAACTCATGCCCACTCTGGTCCTCTATTCCACTTCACATTACCTATCCCTTAAATAGAAGGAAGAGCACCAATAGAGATCAAGGCCAATATGGAGTTCTCAGAGTCATACACATAAACCAGCATATGATGGGTGTTACCTGCCATGGGGAGGCGGAGGCTCGTAAAATGGTTATAAAGAGAATTTTACAGGAAAAATACTTGGCCTTGGAGATTTGATAAGGCCAGAAGTTTTGAACGAGTTATATAATCCACTCCCTACACAATCCAACCTGTTTCCCATCTTTAGCATGCTTTGCAGATTAATGAGCAAGTGTACTATGGCAAGACTTATGGATTAATATCATCATTGCATCTCAGTGTGAAAAAGACAGGAAAGATTCAGGCCCTCTGCACCTCTAGGGCAAATCAGTGTGGTACTGCAGCCTACTATAAACATCCCTGCAACATAGACGTATTAGTCACAGTCATACTCATTGGTGATTTAAACAGATTTAACATAAAAAATTAATGAATAGGGTAAAAAGAAAGAAAAGGCAAAAAGTTAACAGTGAGGTATTGCAGAAATAGTAACTGCAAAAAAGCAGCTACTGCCCAACGGTCCTAAGAACTCAGAAGCTTTCCAGAAAGGTCCGAAAGAACTGGACCTTGACTTCTAAGGCAGGGGTGCCACTGGGCCCTCGGGAGCTCCAGGAAGGCTCTGCAGAACTGGGACTCAGACTTACAAAGGTAGGCACCATCTGGCTACCATTGGTAATCTGAAGAGTTACAATGAGGCTGGTTCTGGGAAAATAAAAAAAAAGGAAATAGAAACTGGAGCCACCTACTGCTGCTGGAACCAACTGCTGCTTTCAGAGTGCAGTACCATTACCAGGGTGGCCCTGACAGAATTCAGGAAACAAAAAAGAGCGGCAGCCCTCTTCCCTTCTCCAGCCTTCCAATTTCTCTCTAGTTACCCATAATAATGATGCCTAATCGGAGCCAGTTGGCAAAGAGGGACTGCAGTTTGCAGAGTTCCAAACACAGCGCGACAAAGCCAGAGCTAGGACATAAACACTTCGTCCTCAGCAGGAAAGGAACCGCTCCACTTCAACCTGGGGATCAGTTCTCCTCTTTGACCTTTTGCAGACTTCACATTCTCTTAAGGTTAAGTTTTCAAGAGTTCTAACCAAGCCTACCCCAAAGATCACTTGGGTTTGTCACAAACCTCACTTTTAACACTGATTTTATTTTATTTTATTTTTTTTATTTTTTTTTTTTACCAGATCTCTGACATGAAACAAATAGTTTATCTTCCAGGTTGAGGTTGACTTGCTGGTAAAAAAAAGAAAAAAGACCAAAAAAAAAGAAGAAGAAAAAACTTTTTAGAGAAAGGAACTAATTTCTGCTTCCTTTTTCATTAGAAAATATGCAAATATCCTTTCAGTTTTCAGGCATAGGGCTTTCCTGATTTTTTCCCAGAAATTTAGAGACTCATTTCACTCTGAGGCTTTGGAAAGGGAAGAGGAGTATTGAGCCCCATCTGTGAGCAGCTACCAATTATTAGTCACATTTTCATTTCACACATGTTTATAAACCCCTGGTTTGAACAACAACAAAAATTTTTTTAATCTCTAAATACCCTTTTCTGAACAGCATTAACCAACACAGACAAAACTGAGTAGTTGGTGTTGCGTGATCCTCAAAATGCTGTGTTCCAGCTGAGCACCAAGCTCCGTTTTATGAGTGAAATAATGATGAGTGGTTTTTTTATAGACTTAAACACAACATTGAATTAAAAACAACACTGCATGACTCAGAGTTTTAAAACTCTTCTGACAGTTCCACCCTGTAGCTTGGCCTTACGCCTGTCTTGCCTTTATGGGCTATCGGATTTGCTCAGGGTTCTCCAGCAAACAGCAGTCCCCCGTACCCACAGCAGAGTGGCTCATGATGGAGGAAACATTCTTGCCTGACTTTGAATCTTCTAAAGCAATTTCTCCTGGATCTTAACAGCGAGTGTCCGCTTGGCCAGTCAAGCAGGTCTGCAATGAAAGGAAAATAGCTTTGGGGAAGTGATGGGGGCTGCTTAGAGCAAAACAATCAACGTGGGAACGATCCTGTGAGGCTTATTCCTCCTCAATTTTTAGAAAACATCTTTCACACTTCCCTTCAAACATTGAACAATGTACAGTATCATTGTTCAATTTAATAAATTAATTTTAACAATGACAACCTAAAATACCATGTTAGACACAGTAAACCAAATAGTCTTACCATTCAAAAATTCTTGATAATCTAATAGGAATGAGGTAGTTTTTTCCTTTCTTGTCTTTTATTTTCTTTCCTTCTTTTTTTTTTTTTTTTTTGAGACAGAGTCTCACTCTGTCACCCTGGGTAGAGTGCCGTGGCATCACAGCAACCTCAAACTCCTAGGCTAAAGTGATCCTCTTGCCTCAGCCTCCCCAGTAGCTAGGACTATAGACACCTGACACAACACCTAGCTGGTTTTTCCATTTTTAGTATTTTAGTAGACACAGGGTCTTGCTCTTGCTCAGGCTGGTCTTAAATGCCCCAGCTCAAGCAATACATCCACCTCAGCCTCCCAGAGTGCTAGTATTACAGGCATGAACCAGTGTGCCTGCTAGTTTTTTTTTTTCCTTCATTGAACAGTTTACTCTAACCATACAGATGTGGGGCCTATGTCCTTTCTTCTTGATTTTGTGTGTGCTCTGCTACTGCTTTAATAAACAGGATGCCACAGAAGTGACCCGGCACCTATGAAACTGACAGCTTCTACTCCTGTCTCTTGAAACACTCATTTGTGAAAAACAGCCACTGTGTTGCAAGGAAGCCCAAGCTATCCATGGAGAAGCCTACACAGAGAAGAACTTGAAGTTCCAAACTGAAGTCCTTCTGAGTTCTCAGAGAACAACCAGTTCCAACCTGCCAATCCTGTGTGTGAGCTTGTAAGTTGATCTTCTGGATGCAAGGGACACTAATTATTGACCTACAAAATTATGAGCAAAATAAAATTGCTGTTTTAGGAGATTATGTTTTGGAGTAACAAACATAATCTTAACAAACAACAGACGCCCACTATGAAGGGCTCTGTCACCTCATAGAACATTCTCAAGACATACTGAGGATCAGTCCAGAACTCAATTTATTTCTCTTTCAGCACACACATATTTCCTACTTTTGAGTAGAGTATGCTCTGAAAGGAGGAAAAAGCATTGAGATACAAAAGTACATTATTATAAGATAGAAAATTCCTGCGAATTACTCTTACGTGAGCAGCCATCATTTTTATATTTCCCTCTCCTCTTTATTCTGCTTCTTCCTTAGCAATCTTGTGCATGTCATCTTGTGAATTCCTCACTCATTCCCATCTCATCTCTATTTTTTAATCTCAACAAATTCAAGGTGAAAACTATGAATTTATGAAGAGCAAGTAAAGCAGGAGAAGAAATGCCAAACCAAACAACCCAAAGTAATCCTTGAGAGTGTCGATCTTTTTTTTTTATTATTATTAGATCATAGCTGTGTACATTGATGCAATCATAGGGTGTAATGTGCTGGTTTTATACACAATTTGAAATATTTTCATCGAACTGGTTAACATAGCCTTCATGGCATTTTCTTAGTTATTGTGCTCAGACATTTATATTCTGCATTTAGTAAGTTTCACATGTACCCTTCTAAGATGCACCATAGGTGTAGTCCCACCAATTACCTTTCCTCCACCCATCCTCCCCCCCTTCCCTTGCCCCTTTCCCCATATTCTTATGCTACAAATGGGTTATAGCTTTCATATGAAAACCCTAAATTAGTTTCATAATAGGGCTGAGTACATTGGGTACTTTTTCTTCCATTCTTGAGATACTTTACTAAGAAGAATATGTTCCAGCTCCATCCATGTAAACATGAAAGAGGTAAAGTCTCCATCTTTCTTTAAGGCTGCATAATATTCCATGGTGTACATATACCACAATCTATTAATCCATTCGTGGATCGATGGGCACTTGGGCTTTTTCCATGACTTAGCAATTATGAATTGGGCTGCAATGAACATTCTGGTACAAATATCTTTGTTATAATGTGATTTTTGGTCTTCTGGGTATATACCTAGTAGAGGAACTATAGGATTGAATGGCAGATCTATTTTTAGATCTCTAAGTGTTCTCCAAACATCTTTCCAAAAAGAATGTATTAATTTGCATTCCCACCAGCAGTGTAGAAGTGTTCCCTTTTCTCCACATCCACGCCAACATCTCTGGTCTTGGGATTTTGTGATATGGGCTAATCTTACTGGAGTTAGATGATATCTCAAAGTAGTTTTGATTCGCATTTGTCTGATGATTAAGGATGATGAGCATTTTTTCATATGTCCGTAGGCCATGTGCCTGTCTTTTTCAGAGAAGTTTCTCTTCAAGTCCCTTGCCCAGCCTGCGATGGGATCACTTGTTTTTTTCTTGCTTATACATTTGAGTTCTCTGTGGATTCTGGTTATTAAACCTTTGTCGGAGACATAACCTGCCATATCTTCTCCCATTCTGAGGGCTGTTTGCTTGCTTTACTTACTGTGTTCTTGGCTGTGCAGAAGCTTTTGAGTTTGATCAGGTCCCAGTAGTGTATTTTTGAAGCTGCTTCAATTGCTCTGGGGGTCCGCCTCATAAAATACTCACCCAGACCAATTTCTTCAAGAGTTTTCTCTGCACTCTCTTCTAGTATTTTTATAGTTTCATGTCTTAAGTTTAAATCTTTAATCCGGTGAGAGTCTGTCATAGTTTTATACCCCTTCCCTGACTTGTTTTTCTCCAAAGCACTCATTGCCAGATACCATACCACATATGTATGCGTCTTGCATATTTTTGTTAACCTGAATATAATGTAGGTCCCATGTGGGCATGGTTATTCGTCCATTTTTTTCGTTGGTATATCTCTGTTTTCTAGAGTAGAGCCAGACCCATGTTGTTTGTTAAATGTGTTTCTGAGGTTACTCTCAGAACCTATCATTGTGGCTTTTGGAAAAATCTGTGCCAAAATCCAAAGGACCTAATTAAAGAATTAACTTTTGGAACACATTCTACTGAGAAATTGATTTGCTTTTTATTTATATTTGCAGCATCTGGTATTTTTTTGTAATATAGCAGAATAAAAATATTCCATAAATTATAAATACTATCAAATGCATAATTTTCTTTTTGGGTTTTTTTCAACTTTATCTTCGGTTGAGCCAGCTATTAATAATGGGCTAAGAAAAAAAAAATCTTGATTGTTTGCTAATGAAAACTTTCTGTACACAGATGATTTAAGTGGACACAATCTGGTAATCTTCCATACGTAATTTGTAGCATTGGGCTTTCCTCTACAGTTCCTTTTACATTTTTAGTGATTATTCATAAATGATAAGAACTTGTAAGGTATTTGGATGAATAAAATGCTCACTGCAATAAATATCACTTTGATCAACAATAAAAAAAAACATTGATGGAATAATTTGGATACTTTGAAGGATGCTAGAAAGAGCTGAACACTACATCTTGTGAGTATTCTGTTTCCTCATCTCCAATACCCCATTGATATTAAGAATTTTTAACTCATATTTGCATATTACTTCACGGCTTGCAAAACACCTTTATGTTCATTGTCTTAATTATCACAGTACTGATGAAGCATTGTATCAGTTAGCTACTGCTGCATAACAAAACAGCACAAAAAATCTCTGTGGCATAAACAACAATCATTTATCTTTGCTTACAAATTGTGCCATTGGCTCACATTTCAGCTCATCTCAGCAGTGTTCATTTATGCATCTTTGATCAGTTTCAGTGAGCTTTGATTACCTTAACTGGGCTCCCTTACATGTCTTACATTTTAACTGGACAGGGTGAGCTGTCTTGACTCTGTTCCATATGCCTCCTTGCCTAGTTTGGGCACATTCTTATGATAAAGGCAGAGGAGCAAGGGAAGAGTAGACATACTTTCTCAAGTTTCAAATTGCATTAAATTTGCTATTTTCCCATTGGCTAAAGCAAATCACATGGCCAAATCAGAGTGTGGCATGTAGGAAAAGATGTTGCTACAGAGATACTATTAATTATAGTCATTAATGCAATCAATCTACTACAAATATGTTACGATTTTTATTTTTTATAGATAGGAAATCAAGACTTGATTTAAATAATTGAGTTTTTTAACTCAATTGAGTTAAATTGAGTTAAAGAATTTCAGTAAAGTGAATCAGCCATGTACTATGTGACTGAGCCAGAAGCTCAGGTTTTCTGATTCCAAATATGTTCTTTCCTTTAACCATTTCTGGCCTATTTGTTCACATTCATAGACAATGAATTAATTGATTTGAGATAGGTAGAACCATTATATATTAATTTGATATTGCAAGAATTTCCTTTTTTTATTTTTTTGAGACAAAGTCTTACTTTATTACCCAGGTAAGAGTAGCTGGGACTACAAGCACCTGCCACCATGCCTGGCTATTTTTTCTATTTTTAGTAGAGATATGGTCAGGCTGGTTTCAAACTCCTGAGCTTAAACAATCTTCCCTCCTCAGCCTCCCAGAGTGCTAAGTTTACAGGTGTGGCTAATATTTCAAGAATTTCAACAACAAAAGTTGGAATGCCAGATTTCTTACCCTTTTTGTAAACTGGATAAATGTAAATCATATTAGTTCACACTAATATTTATTTTTTTTAATTATCTAATTGCTATTAAAGCCCTGGGGATGCATCACTTTTATCTCCAGCTAACCTGCCATCTCCTTCAAGACAGAGACCCCTGTTCTATGTCTTGGTATCCCTCCCAATGCCTGACACAATGCTATTCAAGCAATAGGTATATCACTTACTTGATAAAACTAAAAGAATATGATGTTAGTTTGACAAAGTTTCCTGCTGGAGAAGTGAAAATTGAGAGGAAAAATCTAAATTGATGTTGGTTTGAGCTAGAGGTAAGAAATGAATTCCAACTGTGCTTACATAAGAAAAGAAAACAGGAATAAATTTATGTTTTATTTTCAAATCTTGCGCTGGCTAATATATATGAATATTTCCCTTACGTTTATTTGCTCTCAGAGTTAAAAATCAACTATGAACTGCCAAGAACTAATCAGCTAATTAATTTTTTCTTCACTATTATAACCATCACAAATGTTGGCTTCAATGAGGTACTCACCTTTCCATTACAAAAATTGAATCCAGATTTTCTTTATTATACTTTGAGAGATAGCTGGGTTGATGCCATTCTCTTTATAGCTTTTTTAGTCAATGACTTTATCAGAACTGGAGGAGGTAACGGTTTAAAGAAATGCAAAGTTTTGCCAAATATTTTTGTGAATTGGCAAGTCGGGTTTCCCTTTTTGCCAAACCCAGTCGGGTTTCCCTTTTTTCCTGAGTAACCCTTAGGAAATTGAAGAAAGGAACAAAAAAGTAATGTAATAATTTTCCATGGAAACCCTAAACAGGCCATTCTCTTATAACAGTGTAACTCTTAAAGGAAAACACCAGATGATATATGGTGTTTAGTTTCCATTGACAAGAACTTCTATAGAGAAAGGTAAAGGAAAAATTCTACAGTGTTAAAAGATATGGTCATCAATTGCCACAGTTCCACAGAGAAAACCGAAATTCTTTCTTTAATGTTGAGTTTTAGATCTTCAATTGGAAACAACTCAATGGTACATTGGTACCTCCAAACCCCTGAAAAGAGGAACTTGTCTCTCTCATAAATAAGCATCTCAAAAACATCCAATTAATGGTCAAGGTTACCTTTACTATTAAAACAATTAATTGAAAATTGACTCACATTACCTATAAATAGTTATTTACTTTATGACACATATTGTAATAATATCTGTAGATAATACTATTTCCCTGTGACTCGGAGTGATATTAATTGAGTTATTACAGACAAAAAGACATTGATAATAACAGGCAAACCAAACTGCCACACAAAATATCAGAAAAGGGTAGATTTAATAGTAGGGTACTTCTCAACAATAGAACTATGTATACACCAGAATTTTGAGTTCAGAGTTATCCTCAATCAATGCCAGTGTCTTAAAACAAAGATAATCACTAACAAGAATGTTTACCATTTATAGATTGGAAATAAAAGACCTCTCTAACAACACTCAAATGAAATGCACCAGCAGAGCAGTCTGACTGCGGAATAATGGAGAATATTACAGAGTTAAGATGTATTTCCTCCAAGTCTCTTTATAAATGGTAAAAGCAAGGATTTGTGCATGTAAAAATTAGAAAAGGCCTAAAGGCAATAAGACTTCCTAAAGAATCTCTTAATGTATAATAATGAAGTATATTTCAGGTCAGTGAAGTTCATTGCCACCAGAAATATTTCATGGTAATGCTGAGGGTGAAAAAGATGTCAAAATTTTGTGAAAAAATAATTACAACAAACACAGTTTAATAAACTGTTCAAAGATGGGAAGTCAGGAGAGATGAGTGTTGCATATCCAAATGCCAGCAACAAGCCTTCAGAAAGTCATACAAACGCTCTGGTCATGGTTTTTTCTCCAGAATAGTGAGTAGTGGGATTTTATCAACAAACCCTCTGCCATTGGGATCTATTGGCCTTTCTCTCTATAGATTTTGGGAAACCATGCAGTCAACCTCATTATTACCTTGTCTAGTTTTCATCACACTTTAATTTATTCTCTATGCTAATTTTCATAAGTTATATAATACCAGGGAATATAATCTCCTATTTGACTCACTTTGATTATGTTATTTTAAATCTCCAGCATTCATTTTAATTGCTTGGAGAAAATCAATAGAAAAAGGAAATTTCATACTTCAAATACTGTCATATAATGACTATGATTTTTTTAATAAAGTCACAATTACCCTTATTAACAATAAAATATTAAAATAGTTTTCAACTGATATTTTATTGCTAAAAATTATGTAACAAAAGTTATACCTTCATAAATTCTTAATAAATGGTATAGATTAGTTCAAGCTTAGTGGAATAAAATTTGATAGGCTGATTAAGAATCAAGAAAATGTTCAGTATTTTATTCCAATGTGGACTATATAATTTGAACAATTTTTATCCTGCATAAATAAGCAACTTACAGCTTGAATATCTATGATTCTATTGTACCATTTTTTTAATGTATTGAGAAAACAAGAAACATCATCAACAGAAAACTAAAAACTTGGCCCATTGATTCATTAGATATTAAAAGGTCTTTCCCAAGGTTTCAGATCCAGAGCTCAGATTTTTCAATTATATTATTCAAAACAAAAGTTCAGTTACAGAAGTAAAAATGGAAAGGAAGGGACAAGAATAAATTAATACATGGAGAAGAATATCTGTTATTGTCTACATGAGAATTGGTTCACAGGATTTTGGAGGCCAAAAACTCCCACAACATGCTACCAGCTGGAGAACCAGGAGAGCCAGTGGTGGAATTTAGCCTGTCACTGGAGACCTGAGATCCTGGGGGCCACTCGTGTAAGTCCTGAAATCCAAAAGCCTGAGAACCTGGAGTTCTGATGTCCAAGGACAGGAGAAGATGAATGATCCATCTTCATAAAAGAAAGCCAACTCACCCTTCCTCCCTCTTTTTGTTCTATGTGGGCTGTCAACAGACTGGACAATGCCCACATTGGAGAGGGCCCATTTTCTTTACTCAGACTACTGATTCAAGTGCTAATTTCTTCCAGAAAGACCTTCACAAATGCGCCCAGAGTTTTACCAGCTCTCTGGGTCTCCCTTAACTCAGACAACTTGACACCTTACATTAAACATCACACCAATTGATCTGCAATAAAATCAATTTGGTTACATTGAAAAATAATTGCTTCTATCCTTATATGTTTTCTTGTTGTTGTTGTGAGAGGAGAGTTGGCCAAAAAATTATTGTAGCTGGTGGCATTGAGGTGGAGGTGCTGATAGCAGCCCGATACTGAGGAATAGGACATCAAGTGCTCACCTAGGCCACCACATACTACCTCTGGATGAAGTCCTACCCCTGTAGGAACTCTTTTAAGTTTTCAAAAATGTTACGTGCTCGCTTCGGCAGCACATACACTAAAATTGGAACGATACAGAGACGATTAGCATGGCCCCCGCGCAAGGGTGACACGCAAATTCATGAAGCGGAAAAAAAAAAAAAAAAGTTACATCTTCTTTACATGTGTTACTTTTTATTGTCCCTTTTCCTGTATGATTAGCAGCTATGACATTAAAACCATGGAGTGCAGGTTGCCATGTTCATTCAGCTAGGGAAAGCTAGGGAGACTCCTCTACTTCACAGCTAATTCTTGGGGAAGCAGACGCAGATATCCAGAGGCACAGTGGATGAAAGAGCAATTATTGATTAACACAAGGAAAGAGAGGAGGTACAGATCTAAATCTGAAATGTAAGAAGACTTAGTTGGAGAAACGTTGGGGTGAAGGCATAGAAGAGAGTCCAGGCAGCCTAAAAATGAGCATAGCAATTTTAGAAATTGATTTGAAATGAGTCCAGAAGGTAAGTTTGCTACAAAAGTGAAGTAGATGTTTTTCTGCAGGGGGTTAGAGCTTGATTATTTGCACGCATCTGTATTAAAATTTTTCCCTGCCTATGTTCCCTTCAAAGACTCTCCATTGTGTCACACCTCTAGTGCACACTTCCAAAAGCTAACTCGGGGTTTTGCATCAAACAGAAATGTTGACAGTTTGAATTCGCAAAGCAGTGACTCTAATTCTATCAAGGCACTACCTACAGGAAGGCAATAAGAAACTTTATATTTTTTTAAATTTCTGAAGCCTCTATAGCAAATCTGGCATATACATATGTAAATGCATGAACAAACACAGTCGTATATACATGGATATGTAATACATATATTGTGTATGCACACACACATACATACACACACTCTCTCTAGAAAATGTCAGGGAAGTGACAGAATCAAAAAGTTGCATTATTTTCCTATTCTGCTTCTAGGAAGGATCAAATCCAAACCACCTACTATCCTGCCTCTCAGTAGAACTAGAGAAAAATAATCCAGAAGCTCCATTTCAAATGGGGCTCGGGGTGGGGGGGAATTAGTCATGACCTACATAAATATAGCACCCGGTACAAATGTTGGAAACATAATATTTTCCAAGAATATTGCAGCCCAGAAATGAGGCAATGTGGACTTTGAAGAACAGTAGCTAGCCTCCTGAGTGTGGTTGACAGGCACACTTCAAGTTGAGAAGAGAAGAAATCCCAGTTATGAAAACAGAGCACAGTGCATGTGACATGCTATTTGATGGCGCTGCCTGAGGGAAGTGAACCAATAAGCCTCCTACTATGATTGATCTGGGAATAGGAATCACTAGGTTACTATGACATAAACTAGATAACCAGCACTAATCTGGCCTACACTTAGTATTTAAAACCCACTCTTCTTTTCTTATTTTTAGAGACAACTAGGAAAAATTTCTTACTACTAGATAAATCATACTTAATATTTATTAATATTTATATTCTTCAAAGCATCCAGTCTCCTTTAATGATGGCATCCCTTTCATATTCTTGCTGAATGTCTCCAATTCTTTAAACAGTTGTGCAATTTATGCCCTGCATAAATGCCCTTGGCTAAGGAAGTGCAAAAACAAAGAAATCCAGCCTCCTTCCTTTTCAAGTTGTGTGTCCTTGGGAGGGGGTCCCTCTGCTAGGAAGAATGAATACCTTTTACCAGCCCACCTACAGATTCCCTATGAGCTGGTATCAGATCATCACCAGTCTCCTACAATAACTCCTCAACCTGCTTTCCCTTTCCTTGCTCTCCTTTTTCTCTACCCACCTCTATCCTTCTCTTTTCTTCTAAGACAAACTCTTTGCTTTGTCAATCTATTTTCTAGGCCCCTGCTGATCCCTTTCCCCAGGGTCTGACTTTACTCAGAAGACTCTAGTTTTCATGTTGGCCATTTTAACACCGTATATTTTAATGCCACTACTTTTGCACCTGCCTAGGCAGCTGTTTCTGTGGTCACATGGCTTACTAACCACAGCTCGTGCAGCAGCGAAGCACAGTCCTGCCTGCAGTGATAGGCAATATGAACACCAGGCAGAAGATGTAACTGAGGGCAGGACCCAGGGCCTGTGACATCAGATGGAGTCAGCTGCAGTGTCCACATTGGCAGGAATCTCAAAAAAAAAAATGCAACACTTTTTTTGTGGCATCAGAGTCCTTGAGAACACAACACTTCCTATGATTTCCAGAAATAGTTCCAAGGATACTTAAGATGAAGAAGAATGGAAAACTCACAAGGATTAGTGAAGGTAAATATAAAAATGTAGATGTGACCATATTTGGGAATCTAGTTTGACTCTTAGACTGGTTTGACCTTGAAAACATAATTCATGTTTTTGCAGGAAGGTTATATAAAGTATATAGTGAAGGGGTGGCGCCTGTGGCTCAAGGAGTAGGGAGCCAGTCCCACATGCCGGAGGTGGCGGGTTCAAACCCAGCCCCGGCCAAAAAACCAAAAAAAAAAAAAAAAAAAAGTATATAGTGAAATATCTTAAAAGACTGAGTTCAAAAACATTTACACTGACAATAACTTGCACAGTTGTGACCAGTGAGGAAATCAAATTATGCAAGTATATCCAGTGGTAGAGTATTAATCATGAATTCATATTGGAAATGTTTTTTAAAAGGTTAAAAGACCTGATATGGAATTATGGAAGGTAGTCATGGCAGCCTTCAGAAAGAGAGGGACGAATTATAAAAATACAGATAATGCATATGCCGTGGACGGAGATTGTAGGCCGATGGATTCAGTAGGTAATGCTGTCTGTGCTCTAGTGGGTAAGACCATTTTTGTAATCTTAGTTTAATATATCCTGAATTTTGGAGAGGCACTCCCTAAAATTAAATAAATCTATTTTTATCTTCTGATCAAATATTGTAGCCTTTTTCTCTATTGTCTACAGAGAAAGAACATGCTGATCTGTCGTTAAGAGTTATACAGTTCTAACTATACTTACATTTCTCATTACAAGCAAGCAAATTGATCTTCTAGGTTATATATTAGTCTCTTTTTTATTGAAATAAAGCAATTTCCTAGGGCCTGATTGCCTCAGATTTCTGACAACCAAATTTCAAGTCTTGCAAGGCAGAGGACTAGACCCTAAAATGTGATTATTTAATCCTTGGGCTTTTTCCCTACAGAGCTCCCATAAGCTTCAGCCAGGATCCCTAGTGGATATTGTAGAATCATGAACCTTAAAAATCAACACACTGTGACCTCTAAATTTCATTTGTTTTCTTAATAATTTAATTTGGTATTTTTACTAAAAGTTGTTCACCACATTAGCAATTAAGAGGCATATGTTGTTTAATACACAGCAAAGAAATTAAGTCAAAGAATAATTTATACACATGCATAATTTAAATTCCAAATATTTCTGTCTCAAATTGAGGGCAATGTTTAATATCATAAAATACAGAATAACATGGAGCCAATATCTTTTGCATCATATGCAAAATATTTTCTGCTTCTCAATCTGGAAGTTATCCTCATTTAATCAAAATCTAGCACTGCCTATAAAATCCTGTTGTGTCATTATATAAAACAAGATAGAAAACATTTTGGATCAAACGTAGCTGAAGTAAGAATTTTTCAAAATTTGCATCAATTTGCACTTTCATTTCTAATTTAAAATGCTAAGGAGTTAAATTAAGAATTAAAGAGACTACACATGAAGCCTTGTAATAAAGAAATTACAGCTAAAGATTAGGAATTCTCTGCAATTAGTGAAATATTAAAGATTTTAAAATCCTTCCAAAAAGAAAAAAAAATAGGTGTATGCCAGGTATATCAGCACATCTCATGTAGAAGGCCTGAATGAATGGGTTGCCATATGTTATACATTTTAGTTTTCACATAGACTATTAGGAAAAAATATGCCTAATATTCCTTTCTAACCACAGGGAATTCAGCTCCCTACCTGAAAAGAAATTCAACTACAAGAGCTCTTAGACAGGTTTGCAGAATCATTTTCAGGCACACATACAGAGCACTTGGTAGAAGAAGGTAAGAATAAAAGCCTACCATTGCCCTCTGGCTTTGTTTCAGCAAAGAGATGGTACAACGCACCTGTGTTCTCAGACGTGAAATGAAAAGAATTGAGCCAAATGATCCAAGGTTCCTTCCAGCTCTGACTGTCTAAGATACTCTAAGACCCTAAAACTGAGACATTTCAGGGATTAGTTGAAGAATAACTATAAGGCCTTCCAAAAGAAAATAAAAATACAGAAAAGACATTATGTAATTGTGCTAACTGAGAATGGTGAACAATCTCAGATCCTGGTTCTTCAACAAATGTGATCATCTATGGCAAAATTCTCCCACCAATATCGGTTAGAATTTTCAGAGCACAGTCAGTAGGGAAATAGTAAATTAAGTATTTTTACTAACATCTTCACAAATACCTATTATCTCTTAAAACTTTATTTTTAAACTCAAAGATTTTATCTGAAAGACATATGGTGAGGTTTTTTAAGGCATTTAACATTTCTTGTCTTCCTATACAAATAATATGTTTAACATATTCTACCAGATTTGGAAAATGTAGAAAGAGAAAAATGTAGGCGACTCCTACAAAGATCAAAGATATGCACTAATAGCATCTTTCAGTCTTTTTCTCTGTAAAAATATTAGAGAGATCAGGTGGAGCAAGATGGCCAAACAGAACGCTCCAGCAATCAGCCCCCTGCAGGAATACCAAATTGAACAACTACCCACACAAGAAAGTACTTTCAGAAGAGCCAAAAAAAAAAAAAAAAAAAAAAAAAAAAATCAGGCAAGGAGTCACAATCCTTAGTTTTAACATCATATTAAGGAAAGAGGCACTGCAGAGGGTAGGAAAGTCCATTTTGCATTGCCTACACCACCTCTTTCCCATCCCAGGGCAGAGCCACACCAGGGCCAGATGGAGAGAGAATCTGTGTTCTTGAGGAAGGGATAGTGAAGTATCATGTGACTTTACACTGGAATTCAATGCTGCCCTGTTACAGTCGACACAACACAGGGCAGAATTCTGCTAGCACCTAGAGGGGGAGCATTTAAAACAGTGCTAGCCGGAGGGTAATTCTTAGCCCCAGTAGCAGCAACCTGAGTTCAAGTTAGCTCCACCCCTGGCTGACTGAAGTGGCCCGGGGCCCAGAATAAATGTAACCAGCAGGCAGGCCACAAAGACTGCAGTCTTTGGACAAGGGCTGGTGTTGTGCTGAGCTTGGGTCCAGTGGGCTTCTGGCGCATGTGACCCAGTGAGACACCAGCAGTAGTGGCCAAGAGAGTGTCTGCATCCCCCTTTCATAACTCCAGGCAGTGTAGCTCAGGGAGACAAAGACCTGTGAACTCTTCCCTGGGAAGAAGCCAGGGAAGATTGGCTTGTCAAAAATCAAATAGCGGTAAGTAGCTGGATTCATCTCTTGGTTCTCTATTCTATTCCAGATATCTACTTCTCTGTTTTTGTGCCAATACCATGCTGTTTTGATCACTATCGATTTGTAGTGAAGTCTGAGGTCTGGTAGTGTGATTCCTCCTGTTTTGTTTTTATTTCTGAGTAATGTCTTGGCTATTCGAGGTTTTTTCTGATTCCATATAAAACGAAGTATTGTTTTTTCAAGATCTTTAAAATATGACAGTGGAACTTTAATAGGGAGTGCATTGAAATTATATATTGCTTTGGGTAGTATGGACATTTTGACAATGTTGATTCTTCCCAGCCATGAGCATGGTATGTTTTTCCATTTGTTAACATTTTCAGCTATTTCTTTTCTTAGAGTTTCATAGTTCTCTTTATAGAGATCTTTCACATCTTTTGTTAGGTAAATTCCCAAATATTTCATCTTCTTTGGCACTACTGTGAATGGGATAGAGTCCTTAACTGCTTTTTCAACTTGACTGTTGTTGGTGTATATAAAGGCTACCGATTTATGGATGTTGATTTTGTAACCTGAGATGCTGCTGTATTCCTTGATCACTTCCAGGAGTTTTGTAGTAGAGTCTCTAGTATTTTCCAGATACACAATCATACTCAGCCCTACTATGAAACTAATTTGGGGCTCTCTCATGAAAGCTATAACCCAGTTACAACCTAACAATAGGGGGAAGTGGGAAAGGGGGGGGTGGGTAGAGGGAGGGGGATCGGTGGGATCACACCTGTGGTGCATCTTACAGGGGTATTTGCGAAACTTGGTAAATGTAGAATGTAAATGTTTTGGCACAGTAACTGAGATAACGCTGGAAAGGCTATGTTAACCATTGTGATAAAAATGTGTCAAATGGTCTATGAAGCGAGTGTATGATGCCCCATGATCCTATCAATGTATACAGTTATGATTTAATAAAAAAAAAAAAGAAGCCAGGGAAGAGTTCACAGGTCTTTGTCTTACAACCCAGGTACCAGCTTAGCCCAGTTAACAAAAGCACCAAGCAGATTCCTGATGCCTTCAACTCGCGGCCTCGGCTCCTAGATGCTGCTTCTAGACCCATCCTAGGCCAGAAGAGAATCAGCTGCCCTGAAAGGAAGGCTCCAGCACCTTCAGAATTCACCACCTGCTGACTGTAGAGCCCTTGAACCCTGATAAACATCAACACTAGCCAGGCAGTAGCCACCACAGGTCTTGGGCAAGACCAGGCACTGTATTAGCTTCAGGTGCAACCCAGAGCAATGCCAGCTGTGGTGGCCACAGAGTGCTGGGTCACCTCTCCCCCAACTTGAGGCAGCTCAGCTCAGACTCCTTTGGTATGAAAGAAAGTGAAGAACGGGTATGAGAGAATTTGCCTTGTCATCTTAGCATTTTGGTAGGCCAAGGCAGGAAATAAAATGAAGCCAGGAGTGCAAACCAGCGTAGGTGACACAGTGAGACTTTAACAAAGAAAAAAAGAAAAAGAGGATGTGGTGCATATACACAATGGAATATTATTCAGCCTCTAAAAAAAATGAAATCCTGTTATTAATACTTTCAACAACACAGATGGAACTGGAGGACATCAAGTTGGGTAGAATAAGCCAGGCACAGAAAGAAATTTCACTTGTTCTCACTTATGTGTGGGAGCTAAAAATTAAAACAGTGAACTTCATGGAAATAGAATGTAGAATTATGGCTACCAGAGGTTGGTGAGGGTAGCAGTGTACCCCATAAATATACACATCTATTATGTACCCATAATAGGTAAAAATAAAAATAAAACATATTGGGAAAAGGACAAAAAACAATTAACATGGTCTGTCTCTACTGAAAAATAAATAAATAGTTTGACTTTCACTAATAATAAATGAAATACACAAAAATGGACATTTATTAATGAAAATTGAGTGTTCTGTAAATATTCCTTTATAATTTACATTTTCTATTTAACAATATATCTTAAATGTTATAAATATTATTAGTAAACATAATTTTGATCATTGTAGAATATCTCAGTCAATTCTTGTGTTCAGACATTTAATTTGTTTTTTATTTATCAATATCATAAATAATGCCTCAATGAAGATTTTTGTATATAAATTCTTCGGTGAATCTCTTTAGATATTCTGAGAACATTTTCCTAGAGGAAAAACTACCTAGTAAAAAAGTGAAAGGATTTTAAGGTTCCTATGACACATTAGAAAATTTTCCTCCAGAAAAGTCATAATTGTATCCTAGTCAAAATTGTTTTTCAAAGCATGAAAATTTGAAAATTTGAAAACATGGTTCTATTCATTTTACTTTGATTACTAGTGGGTTTGAATATGTTTTTTTCCATATTTTATTGGCTAGTTTCCTTCTTGTGAATTATTTGCACATATTCTCAACTTATTTTCTAGTGGAGTATTTGTTTATCATAAATTGATTGCTCGCACAGTTTTTATATTAAGGATATTAAACAATGTCTTCCATGAAATATCCCAGATACTTCAGTAACTGGCCATGCACTCGTTAATAGGTACATATTTTTTAATAGTTCAAATATCTTTAGTAAAATCTCATTTTCTCATATATTTTTTGTTTAACTTTATTTTGGGGAAGTACTTTTCTACAATTACACTAGAAACATGATCAGTACTTTTTTTTTTTTCTTTTTTTTGAGACGGAGCCTCAAGCTGTCACCCTGGGTATCACAGCAACCTCCAACTCCAGGGAGTGCTGTGGCATCACAGCTCACAGCAAACCTCTAACTCCTGGGCTCAAGTGATTCTCCTGCCTCTGCCTCCCAAGTAGCTGGGATTACAGGCACCTGCCACAATGCCCAGCTATTTTTTGGTTGCAGCCATCTTTGTTGTTCGGCGGTCCCAGGCTGGATTCAAACCCACCAGTTCAGGTGTATGCGGCTAGCACCTTAGCCGCTTGAGCCACAGGCGCAGAGCCAAATGGTGTAATTGTATTTTATTTTATTTTATTTTATTTTATTTTATTTATTGTTATTATTATTATTAATTTTTTTTGCAGTTTTTGGTCGGTGCTGGGTTTGAACCCGCCACCTCCAGCATATGGGGCCGGCATCTTACCCCTTTGAGCCATTTTTCTAGATTCCTATAGGTTTTTGTTTTTTTTTTTACATTTCCCTTTTTTAAGAATATTCTAATACAGGATCTGAAATAGAGAAACTAACTTTATCTTAATTCCAAAATTTACAACATGATTCAGATTATTTGTTTAATAATCCCATTAATTTGAAAAGCTAAAGATGTGTCCATTCAACGGATATGCCTACTGTGTTTTCTTTTCTTTCATACACAATATTTGTATATTCTGTGGTCAGCCCTGAGGACTTATTTGGATCCACTGACCTACCTAATTATCTTCAGGCCAAGAACATACTTTTAAATTATTGTAGCTCCATATCTCATTTAAAGAATGTCTTTGCAAGTATTCTGCTTATAAGTAATATTAGACATCATTTGATTCTAATTCTGTCCCAATACTTCTTGAAAATGACTCCTTAAGATTTTCCATATAGGTTTGCGTTTGCATGGGGGTTTTATAAACTTATTTTTCATTTCAATTTTAGAACAGATGGCCAAAAATAAAGCTTAATAATTTTTGGTTTTGTAAATCAATTAATCCTTTTATAGCATGCTTAGAGAAATTGTTGCAATGTCTATGGGAATTGAAAAAAAAGTACGCTCTCTATGCATTCAAAGTTTCCTAGCTGTTAAAATACTTCAGAATTTTTTCTTTAAACATTTTTCAAATAATTATTTGTTTGAGTTATTCCTTTCTCAACAAGTGATTATTGAACTCTATTAGGCACTGGATTGGAAGGTGAGCAAAAAGATACGTGACCCATATCTTCAAATATAAGACTTAGATATATTGATGTTTATATGAATGACATATATTCTAATTAACCAAAAAAATTCAGAATCACAGGTGTAGTTGTTTTTATAATAAAATAAATTCATATGTACATATACACCACCTATTCACGTATTAAATGCATAGATGGGTTTCTGTGGCATTTCTATTGCCAAATAGAACCCTCCAGCGATCGTCTCACTGCAGCAATAACATCAGTATTTTGAAGCAATATCTGCCCTCCCAGGTTTATTTCAGCACTATTCACAACAGGCAAGATGTGGAGCTAAACTTAGTGTCCATCAACAGGTAAATGGATAAAGAAAAGATGGTATAGCCCAGGCCTGGTGGCTCATGCTTATTCTCCTAGCCTAATGAGTATCTTCTTCAGGGTTTTACTGCATATTTTGCACTGGGTGCCTAAAGCTGTTTTCCAACTCCTCATAACAAATTATCACACATTTATTGTCTCATAATTTCTCTCCGTTTAAAGTCTGGGTATATCTCCATTGAATTTTCTGCATGGCTGTAAACAGCCATGAGCATGATTCTCCTGTGAAGACTCAACTGAGGAAGATCCCTCTTTCATGGGCCCTCAGATTGTTGGCAGAATTCATTTTCTTGTGCCTTTAGCATTTATGGAAGTGTGCTTCTTCCAAGCTAGCAAAGGGGGGAGATATTCTAAAGCAAGACTATTAGCAAGGCGGAGGCTTAAATAACACAGCGTAATCACACGAGTGGTGCTCATCACCGTTGCCATATGCTGTTCATTCCTAGTGAGTCACAGATCCCTCTTGCACCAGGAGGGGATTGCACAAGCTCGTGAACAACAGCAGTCGGGTCATGAGGGCCACTTAAAGTTAAAATAAATACATATTCTATTAGTATTAATATTTGATGTTCAGTGATAAAAACATTCTAGAAAAAGTTGAAGGAAAGCTACTTATCCAAATCATGCCCACCATCTTTATGAGTATGAGTTATCATTGTATCTATTTAATAAATGTCAATTTTAAGAAAGCATAGGAGCTACCCATAGACAATTTCTGAAAGCTACAAATGTTTTCAGCAATGATCTGTTTCCACATCTATATGTAGCAATGGAATGCTACATGCATTTCATGGCTGCAGCATTTTATCTTCTCGTTAATGACATATTGTAAGTAAATTATCTATAGGAAGAAGATAAACCATAAATAGTCAAATAATACTGAGCAAAGGGGATAATCTAATGCAGACTCTTCACCTGGGTAGATTCATGAAAGTGTGCTGGTGTGGTTTCTAACACTTTACTTATTTATTTATTTGGCAAATATTTATTGTTCATGATCTATGTGCCAGATACTTTGCTAGTTATTGAAGACACACAGAGTTAAAGTTAGATCTACTTTTGTATTAATCCCTAAATATTTCCCTAGAAAGTTACCCTAGTCTACTGACTTAAGATCCAGGTTCTTTACAAATTATACTTTCTACTTTTATTAATGGTCTGGCAAGATCTTCATTACTCTCTAATTAGCCACATTTATTTTCTTTCCTTTTCATATTGATGAACAATGGACTCATTATTGCCTCCATTTTAGAATCATTTATTTTATACTCTCCATTTCTTGAAATAATAGAATCAAATGACAAAAGGGACTTCAAGTGTCATTTTGGTAACAGGGTCTGATCCTTGAATCTTTTATATGATGTCTTAGCCCATTCTATGTTTAGTCCGTATTGAATACCTTCCATGGAAGGTAGGATTGAATAACTTTCCTTTCTCCTAGGGCAACCTATTCAGGGCATTTGTACAGCAAACACCTATTCAAACACTACCACAAGCAGGTACTTATGCTAGATTCCAAGGAGACCTTGGGGAACAAAACACACATGGTCCTTAACCCCAGGGGGAAGCAAATGATCAACAAGAGAGAAACAAGTAAACACAAAAATGTAAATGAAAATGAGTGTTTAAAGGATGTGACCATGGTGCTGTGACAATGAAGAGGAAAGGACAGTTTAAAAAAAAAAGAAAAACTCTCTTAGGGTAACATTTAAGTCAAGACTTGAAGGACCACAAAAATCCAGTCACACCAGTAGTGAAGTGGCAGGAACGTCGTGTTTGAGGAGCTGGGAGGAAGCCAGAGTGGCTGGTCAGAGAGGGCAGAGGCGGGAGAGTGACAGCAGGAGAGACTGGAGGGATGTGGCTGGGAACTGAGATCGCGCACCCAGCCCCCTGGTCCCAGTTGTCTCCTTTGGACCATTCAGAACAGAAGAACCCGACCTAGCTCCGACAGGCAGACCTTCCCCACTTCCTCGAAGCATTTCTCTTGCACGTCCTGTGACTCCCCTTCACTCGCCACAACCCTTGCCCATCCTTTCGCCCTCCTCCCCATGACCGGCAGCCCACACTTTCAGTGTCAGACTCCAGGGCCTTACTTCTTGCTCCATTCCTTGGTTTTAAGATTCTAGTTTTCCTTTAAGCATCCTCCTTAGACCTGGAAATTTCCCAACTCTCTCATTACTGAACCTGCCCCGTAGGACTGGCTTCTGTGAAGAGCGCCACCCTTATCCCTGGCTCCCAACACCCTCCCTCCTGATGTCTATCCTCTCGCTCTCACCCTCCTCCGCACCTCAACCCACCTTTCTTCTGCGACCCTCTGCTGCCCTCTTTTGGCCATGTCACTGCTGACAAGACACCTCCCCTTTGCTCCACGCATCCCCCTAGACCAGGAGCGGTGGGAAACCTTCCCTGAGCACAGGCTCAGACAGAAGGTGCAGTCTCTGAAGATATTCCAGCCCCACTTGCACATGTATGCAAAAGTATAGATGTGTGTGTGGGGGGGGTATTTCAGTCTCTATGACAGTTTCTGGACAAGAAAATTCACATCCTTTTAATAGTATGAATTAGTAGAGGATATAGCTATATACACTGGAAATAGTACATGTAGACAAGTGCTGTGATGGGAAAATTACATGATACTATAGAAGCACTTATAAGGATCTCATAACTATAACTGAAAGCTTCAGATCTTAAATTGTGATCTGAAAATAGAGTTGGAAGTTGCTCCATGTATTTCAAAGGTTGACGTGTAGAACCCAACATTGCTCGGCCACTCTGCAGAAAATTGGGTGACTCACATAGCTCGTGCCTTCAAACCAGACCTTTAGTCATTTATTCTACTTGTACATCTATTTATCTATCAAAGGGTAGAACTCCATTTGGCTGAAAAGGACTCCCTAAGAAACACAAGTACTCCAGTCACATACAGGGTACAGCCAAGACTGATTATCCAGTAACTTTACCTGCCTCAAATCCCTGCTGTCTTTAGTTCCCAAGGAAAGCCTCAAGTTTGCTATAGGTTCTCATATCACCATCCAATAATATTCTGGGCTGCTTTGTGCTTAACACAGTTCCATCTTGCTCTCCTCTGTCCCAGACTTTTCCACTGCCGAATCTTGAGTTATAAAATCCCTATAAGGGCTTCTGTTTCATTCATCTTTCTCTTGCCTTAAGATAAATTTCTTTCCCTTGAAATATTCTTTTCCTGCAGCCCTAGCAAAAGAAAGATTTCTCATTCTCTCATATTGCAAACTCTCACAATTCTTGCCACTGGGAAGCACATGCCGCCCAGTCTTAGCACAATCTCCCTTCCTAGTCACCATCAACTATCACCTAGCCATTCTCCACCTTCTTTAAAGACCTTTGCAATAACTATCTTCCTTTTCCCTCTGCTCTGTCTTGAGGAACTCAAGATCTGTATTTAAGATAGGAGTTCTAATGAGTTCGTTGCTGGTGAATATAAACTCTTCTGATTTTCCTCTAACTCTCTAGCATCTCCAGCTCAGCCTCATTTCCAGGGTCTTCTCTGTGTATCCGTGTGTTAGAAACCACAATCTTGGCTTCTTTTCCTGTCACTCTTTACTCTCTCCCTGGTAAATCTTATCCACAACTATGATTTCAATGAACATCTCTATACTAAGAAACACCAAATCTTTATCTCCATCTAAGTATCTCTGTTGATTTCCAGAGAAGCATATCTAACTGAACAGTATTCTTTTTGATGACCCACAGACATCAAAAAACAGTGTATCCACAGAAGAAATTATCATCATTTCCTACAATTAGCTATTTTCCCTGATAGTGACATGTAAATGCTTAAGCCAGAAATATGAGTTTCATCTTTTATTCCTCATTCCCCAGTTCCTTTGCCCACCCACCTCAATCTCCACACTGCTTCTTTCTCCATGTGCCATGGTTCTAATTCAGGTCCCCATCACCCCTCCAAACTATTGTCCTCCATCTCATCCTGGTATCCCTCCAATCCACCCTTCACGCTTATCCACAGGATTGCCCAAATATGCATATGATTGTACCACTCTCCTGATTTTAAAATTAAATTAAATTAAAATGAAACAAAATGAAACAAAACATTTAGTAGAACCCTTCTACCCTCCAGAAAAAGCTCAACTGCCTCCAGGTAGCATAACATACTCTTTCATTATGGCTCCTTGATAACTCTCCAGCCTTATCTCTCATCGTCTCAATGCCATCTGTGTAAATCACTACAGGCATAAGAAATGACAATGACAAGTTTCTTAGAAAAGTTATAATTCTATGTGTATCTAAGGCTAGAGGACTTCCTTATTAAGTGTCTGAGGGTCAAATATAGTGCTTTCAAAGGAAACCCATGTCAATGATGCCCAGTTGTATGAATAAAGACCGCCAGTTAAAGGTAGATTTGATTTCTGTAGAATTCTAGTAAATCCTAGGGGGGCACTAGAGGAAAAGGGGGGAAATCCAATATTAACAAGAAAAGTTTAGCCTCACCAGGCTCCTTAAATTATGACAATGCTTACACATGATTGGTCCAGAATTGAGCCTGCAGTGAAGCATTTCTAATTGCTCAATTCCAAGGCTAATAGAGCTGAACAACTCTTTAAGGATCCTCTATGGCTTTCCATTTTTAAATCCCCAGATGCTAGCACATAATCAATGTTTAACCATGTGCTGAAGACTCTTTGTAGGGATTGTGCCCATGTAACCGAAATTTTCTAAGACAATTGTGATTTCAGATATTCTCCTCTGTAACCATGGAAATTTTCCATAAATCACAATTTTTACAAAAAGAGTAATAGAAAAGATAAAGCAAGCAAGCATTACAATAGGATTTTGCATGTTAAAGTTCGAAGAGCTGAAAAGATTTGAAAATTCAGGGGCTAAAGGAGCATTGTGATATATCATCAAAACAATGCACACCATCCTATATCGTATATGCCGAAGTATGTAATATTAAATGAGGAAACGTGTGGCATGCTCAGATAAAAATAAATCATGTTAAGGTAACATTCCGCAAGGAAGCACTTCCCTGGTTGGCACAATCTGAGAATCAGAATTGATATGAAGTGTCAGATAGGGATTTGTTTGCTTTATGTTTTTTGTAATTCTTGGGACTTCATAAAGAAATGAGCTGTGAAAACTGAAAACCTGTGCTAATTATATGAAAATAAAACAACATAATTTTACCATGAAGTCCTGTGTAGTAATTTAAAGCAATGCTGACCATGGCAAGTCATTTTGGTAGATTCTCATGGCTCATTTATCCACTCATTCAGTGAATACTGAAGTATCTTCTTTGTGTTGGGTACTGTCCTGAAAACTTGGAATATGAACCTAGTAAACAAAACAAACAGAGGTCCACATCTTCAAGAGCCTTACAGTCTATCAGTGGACAGATAGTACTAATAGGCTTTGTAGAATAGTAAATCACATAATTTTTTTATTTCAAATTAAATATAAGGGTACCTATAATTAGGTTATGTTGATACATTTTATGCAGAAATTAGTTTAAGGCAAAAGAATTCAGAGGGCTATCAAAGGGTCAGAGGCTGCAACATTCATAGGGTGATTATTTGGGAGACAAGATTTGAACGATCTCTTGAAAAAGATGACAGAAATAAACAGACAGCTGGGGAAACATGTTCCAGGCAGAGAGGACAGCTGCAGCAAACACTCTAGGATGAAAGGATTTTCACAGTTGTGATTTTAGATTTGTGTTTTATTTTATTAAGCTGACTCCTTCCTTAGATGGTAGTCTCCAAAAAAGCATGAACCATATCTGCTTTACCATCCTTTCTCTCTAGCACCTATCCAGAGATGCTCAGAAAATAGATGTCAAATTATTGAATAAATAAATGCCATTAATTTGCACATTTTTCCTAATTAACTAGACAAACTCTTCATCTATTTTGCATAACACAATATTTTCTATTGTATTCTATCTAGACTTTGCTCCTTCATTTACATTTGGCTGAGTCTAGTCTTAGTGTCTCTACTCCACTCCTAACCTATATTATTCTATAAATGGGATGATACTCCTTTGCATCAGGATACCTAATACTAATTTCAGAAAATCTTTAGCCTCATTTTCCACCTGATAAACCTTTCAGAATGAGAGTGCCTAGAAACCTTCCAATACCACCTAGTAAGTGTCTGCTACATATTACTTTATTCTATGGGAATTCTTTCTTCTTTCTCCTAGCCTGGCCCAGCAGATTCTGTCTGCTTCTTTACTCCTTGGCTGAGTGCCTAGGTTCTGCAGTATCAGTATTCTGTTCTGCAGTTTGATGGACAGGGGTTTATCCCACTTCTCTTTTGGCAGGAAGAGGAACTTCAAGTTTGGCTCTGAGCTGAAAATGAATAACACAGAGAGAAGAAATAAGGTCACCATTATTCTTCCTGCATAACTCAGTATTAAATATTTATTTTCTTTGCATGAATTAGGTAGGAATTTTGCTAATTTAACAATTTAAATCCCAATACTGTAGAAGATATAAAGACATAATATGCTAATTAAGCTCCGTGAATTCCACAGCACATATGGAAACCTCAGTAACTGTGATTGAAAGGGACACAAAATTACATTCTTGTAATTCAAATTTGTGGGAAGTATATTTGAAAATATTTTATTATTTTATTGTGTAAATAAATACAAAGAAAATGAAACAAAAAGGCACAGGAGAAATATTTTAATACACTGTGGCAAAAGAATTTTTCAAGATAATATGACCATTTATTCATAACATATGATATGATTCATACATTATGGTGGAAATAAAGTTTACAAAGAAGCTACTATGTGCTAAAATATTAAATAATATAATGCATGTAAAAGGTGTCTGCTCATGATAGACACATGATGGATGGAAGATCTGACTATCACCATGAACTGAGCACAGAATTCTACCAAAGTAAACTTCATGGCAGAAGAATTTTATCTCATTTCACATGTATGATCTAAGTAATCCTGGTTATCCCTCAAACATGTAATATACAGAAAATCAATGAAGGTATTTTTATAGGAGAGGGTGCATTTATGCATACACCATCTAATAGATGAACTTGAGTTTGGTAAAATGAAGTTTGTAGCAAAAAAAGGAGATAATTCTGTATTGCAACATTTAACTTTATCAGCTTTCCATGCTGAAGAAGAGTATATTTAACAAAGGCAGCCTCCCTGCGTTCAAATCTCAGCTCGTTTCCTTACTAGTCATACCTCCATGAGCAAGTATTTAATCTCTCTGAGCCACAGTTTATTTCATTGGCTAAAAATATTACCTACCTATGATGGTCAATTTTACATATGAACATGACTAGATTGTGATGGGTCAAAAGCCACTCTAGATGTTTCTGTGAGGAATTTTTAGATATAATTAGCATTTACTTGGAGTAAAGCAGATTACCTTTTATTAATATAATATGGGCAGGCCTCATCTAAGTTGAAAACCTTAAGAGAAAGGTTTGGGGTTGTCTTCACATTCGAGACTACAAGATCAAATCATCTCTGAGTCTGCAGCTGCTTGCCTGAGCTGCAGAGTTCAAATTTGCCAGTCCTAAAAATCATGCAGCTAATTCCTTAAAATCAGTCTCTGTCTCTGTACACAGACACACACACACACACCCCTCATTGATCTGATTCATAGGAGGACCCTATGCTCATACTTACCCCTTACCCTCACAGGAGTATTATGACAATCTTTGCTCTGAAATCTACTTGGAATTAACATGGGCCCTTCAGCTTTCTTGTGGTTATTGTTAGTAGGTTTACTATTTTCTACTCTTTTACTTTTAAACCATTTGTGCCTTTATATTTAAAGTACATTTTACTTAGGCAATATATTCTTGGGTCTTGCTTTTTTATACAATGGAATATTTTCTGCCCTTAGTTGGGTTATTTGAAATATTTTTTGTTTGTTCCACATTCCTATGTGGTTTCATTTTCCTCCTACCTCTTTTCATAACCTTAGAATACAATGGTCTTTATGTCACCTCTGTGTTTTTTTTTTTTTATTTCACCTTTGGTTTTGAAAGATACTTTCACTGTTATAGTTTGGCTGGGTTTTTTTCCTTTCAAAACATTAAAGAGGTTGCTCCACTGTCTTCTCACATGTATTCACTCCAACAAGAAATCTGCCGTTATTCTTATCTGTGTTGTCTGTGCATAATGTAACTTTTTCCTCTGTCAGATTTTTAGATTTTTCTCTTTATTACTGGCTTTGAGAATTTATTTCAAAAAACTTACTTATTTTGTTACAATGTAATTTGCTTTATGTTTCTTACGCTTGGGGCTCACTGGTTTCTTAGATCTGTGGGTTTATCCAATTTGGAAACTTCAGTCATTATTTCTACAAATACTTTTCTGCATCTCTTCTTTTAGCAACTCCAATTACACACATATGAGGTTACCTGAAGTAGTTCCCCCACTTCTAATGTGCTGTTTATTATCACTGTTATTACTATTGCTTTTTCCCGACTTCTGCGTCTTGAAGTTTACCAATCTTTCCATCTTTAATGTCTCACCTGCCATCAATCCCATCTAGTGTACTTTTCATCTCACTGTATAAAAGTAAAATTTAGATTTAAAAAAATGACTTCTATGTTTCTATAGAAGTTAAGTTTATATTCTAAATTTTTTCCAAGTCTCTATTTAATATGTTTAACATTTTTTCCTAGCTTTTTGAAGATACAGAATATAGTAATAATAACTGTTTTAATGTCATTGTTTGGTAATTCTGACATCTGAGTCAGTTCTGAGTCTGTTTCAACATAGTGATTTTTCTCCCTATTATGGAATATATTTTTCTGCAATTTGGATGTCTGATTTTTTGGATACCAAACTTTGTGAACTTTATCTTATCTGGTGATAGATATTTTTTATGTCAATAAATATTCTTAGACTCTGCTCTATATTGTATTTAGAAATAGTTACTTTATGGGGGCAAGACATGATTGCAAGAGGGACTTTACCAAACAATTGCAATCAGTGTAACCTGGCTTATTGTACCATCAATGAATCCCCAACAATAAAAAAAAAAAAGAAAGAAAGAAAGAAAAGAAAATATACTTTAGCTTCACAGATTTCAATTTCTTCAAAATATCAAAGGACTTCACAACGATAAATGTAATCTACAATAAGTATGCTTTCCTGTAGAACCAGAAGTGAATAAATATCATCATTCTAATTTAACATAAAAAAAAAAGAAATAGTTCAATTCCTTCAAGCCTTATTTTAAGATTTGTTGGACAAACCCAGAAGAGCATATGGTCTGGGGCTAGTGATTTCTCACTCCTGGGCCAGAGCCTTCTGAGCACCCTATTCAATGCCTCATGAATCACGAGGTTTTCCAGTCTAGCTAGTAGAAACAGGCACTATTTTTGGCTCCCTGAGAGTACCATATGAGATTCCCTTAAATCATTTCAAGTTGTTCTCCCTTCCTACCTTATCTTTGGCTTTTTAACTCAAGAAGTCTTATGGAGGGAGGGGGAGAGAGGAGGAAGGAGGGGGTTTGGTATGTGATAAACCCACAAATCAAAGAGGTCCCACAAAAAGTGTCCACTGCTTTAATGGGCAGTTAAAATTGTGCAATATAAATTGTCTGGATTTTCAGGTTGGTATATTTTCTCATATAACAGGTACCATGTAGTGGTGTACAGCACATTCCTGGGTGACGGGCTCAACTACAACTTGGACTTTACCTAACAAACACAAACAATGTAACCTAATTGTTTGTACCCATATATTAATCTGAAATAAAAAAAGACAAGTCTTGTAGGGTTCACCCTGATTCCCTTTTTATACCATAGCCTGGAAACACTTTCAATAAGCTAAAGAAATGATAGGACTCACCTCATTTGTTTACCCATCTCTTAGGAATATCTGCCCTCCAATCGTCTCATGTGCTATGTCATAAAAACTGTCCATATACTGTGTCTGGTTTTCTTAGTTATTTCAGGCAAAAGGGTAAACCTCATCCTTACTAGTCTATCTTGACCAGAAGAGGAAGCCCAATGTTGTGAACAATCTAAAGATGGAAAAGTGCTTGAAAAGAGTCCACTGAATGTTATCTTTTATTGTTATCACCATCACAGTTTGAGATGGTTAGCCTGCACTTTCATGCAACCCCTTCATTTTATTAACTAAGTTTTCATAAATATGAGGAAAGTGTGGAGCAATGAAAATATTAACAGCCAATAATAACTGAGCACCAAGTGCTTTAAGTTAATTGTCCATTTAATTTCATCCCAATGCTATAAAGTAAAGTAATATCATATGAATTTTATAGATGAGAAATCTGAGGATTAAAATGGTTAAATAAATTGTTCAAGCTTAAGCATATCCTAAGTGGTTGATAGAGAATAGAGCCAAAGTCTGTATAACCCTGAAGCCCAGTTTCTTAACCTTCATACATATTGTCAGATCACTCCTAAGCAACTGTGAAAAACATCCTTGTTTCATAGACCCAACCCTAGAACTGTGTCATGGTGTTACCAGAAGTTTTTCTAACTACAAATTTCAGAAAGTCATTTCCACAGAGCGTGGAGATTTCAGTGTAGCATTATTGGGAAGTCCTGCTACATGGGGCAAATAACGAATTTAACAATGTTTACTCTTCTCAGAGTGCAGCAGGTTTGCTGATGAAACTGTTAGTATATCAATGAATAACACGGATTCCAGCTTCAGTAGCGCAAAACAGAAAGGTAGTACGAACAATTTCATGAAGCTGGCAGCTAACTGCAACAGAACAAGATTAGGACTAAGAGACAAGGGTCACGAATGCAATTATTGTGCCAAATAATTCATCAGATGTCTCTCCAGTTGATTCGGTAGCCATTATAAAATGTCTCATTGTTTCCATAGATATGCCATATGGAAAAGTAAACTTGTAGCATTCTGTGAATTTAAGGAAGACAGATTTTGTTGCATGCAAATTAAGATTTCTGAAGCCTTATCCATGAAAGAATGCCAATATCATACTTATTTGCTACCTTAGTGAAGAACATTCTAAAGAATACAAAGGTGTCCATAATTTTATTGCCCTGTTAAAAAATTAATCCACATATGTCATTTAAAAAAATTAAACAATAAAGAAAAGTTCAAAAACGTTAAGGATGTCTTCTCTGTTCCTCTCCTACTAAAAACCTCTGCTCTTTTCAGATCTTCTCCTTTAAGGTAGGTACAATGAATTTTTATTGTGTTCATTTTATGAAAAAATAGAAATACAGATATAGATATACACAAGCTTCCTTCTTTAAAATCTACTAAAAATACTCTTACTATTTTTAAGACATCTTTGAAGATTTTATATTACGTACACATTCTATCCCAGTTTCTACCACTAATCTAATTACTTACAATGGTAATATGTTTAAAATGTACAAGAAAAATGTAAGAGACTAAAAAAAAAATCTCTGTACTTGTGTTGAAATTTAGACTTTGCTGGTAAAAGTGAGGAAATTGATGTACATGTGGCTCAGTAGTAATTATTGTAATTTGGACCTGCTAATGGGGTATGGGCAAGTTTTAGAAATTGAATAAATTGTCCAGATTATTAAAAAAGAATCCCCATCCAATAGTTGATAAAACTGTAATAAGATAGGCCAGGCACGTGGCTCACACTTGTAATCCTAGCACTCTTGGAGGCCAAGTGATTGCCTGAGCTCACAGGTTCAAGACCAGCCTGAGCCAGAGTGAGAACCCCCATTTCTAAAAATAGCCAGGAGTTGTGGTGTCTGTAGGCAGGTGTCTGTAGTCTCAGCTATTCAGAGGCGGAGGCAAGAGAATCGCTTAAACCTAAGAGTTTGAAGTTCCTGTGAGCTGTGATGTCACAGCACTCTGCTGAGGGTGACAAAGACTCTATGTCAAAAAAAAGAAATAATAATCTATAAAAGTATGACATTTTGTATCTTTTCCCTTTTTGTTTTTATTTTCTTGTTTCTCAATCTTTTCTTTGTGGTTTCTAGAAAGATGCTGTTATTAAGGAGATCTTTGGATTTTTTGTCAGAATCTTTAATTCTCTTACCTTGTGTGATGTCCAATTAATGAGCCCTAGCATTAAATAACATCATGACGAGATATAATTATCCATTTTGGAATCACTTTCTTTAGACAACACTAGATTTATTCTCAGAACTTAGATTAATTTTGTGACTGATCTGAACGTTATTGACCCACCTGAACTAATTCTACTTTTAAAAAATTAAGAAAAAGGTGAAAGATTAAGCAATCTGAAGAGTACGCAGTTATGATTAAATAAAAAAAATTAAGAAAAAGTGGGACTTTGGACTTTGACCAGGCATGAATCCATGAACCTTATTCTTTTTTGGTGGGGGATGGGGGAAAGAAGGGAGGCAGAAGCAGAGATGGGTCTCCCTCTGTTGACAAGCTGGTCTCAAACTCCTGGCCTCAATCAAATTGTTGATTACACATGTGTGCCACCACACCCAACTGGATCCGATCTTTAATTGCCATGATTTCATACTTACCATTCTCTCATTTGAGAACCAACAAGAAATTTATGGAGAGAACAAAAAAAATGGGAAGAATTTGAGATGATCCATCTACTCCCCTCAAGAATAAATTATAAAACATGAATATTATTCCAGTGAATAATCTAAAAAGTCAATAAATAGGCTGGTATTATTTGGAGTCTATAATTGATTAAGGGATATAATTTTGCAATTACACCCTATACTCAAATCCTATGCTTTACTTATTTTCATTTTTCTCTGTATTACACCTCGTAGTAATCAGTAGAATTTCCAAACAAAAAGTATCCAGGTGCTCGTTTAATAGGGACTTAGCGATACTACCCTGCTAGGTGGATTCTAACCCCGGTGATTTAAATCCTGACTTTGTACCTTAGCATTTGTCTTTGGAAAAGTTATTTAATTCTCCTAAGTCATGGTTTCTTTGAATGTAAAATAAATATAATAATTTCCTCACACAGTTGTTGGAAAATTGTATGAGAAAAACGCACAGTGAGCATTTAGTATAGAGGAAATATAAATATAGAAATCCATTGTCTATTGTAGATCAACTATTACCAAATATTAGGTATACTTCTTCCATATATGGCTTCTAATTCTTACACCTGGTAGGTATGAAGTTTTCATCTCTGAGATTAGGTAACAGAAGTTCAAACTACATTACTGAAACAAGTGCATACATCTCGCAATTAATGCCGTCAGGATTCAAACTCAGATCTTTCTAACCCAAGAGGATTTCTTCTCTTTATACTTGTCTTCCAAAAAGGGCAAACTGATTGTGAATGTGGGCTTAGTTCTCACCAGGAAATGGTACTAAACTTCATGAGGTTATTTGTGAATGTTTAGAAAAGACAAAACATATAAAGAAATTAAACTAGTCCTTAACACAGAGAAGGTCCTCATCATTATTATAATCATTATTTTCAAAAGGTCCCATTTTGCTTCCTCAAACCCTTGTGAAGTGTGGGATTTTGTCTTCCATATCTGTATCGATCAATCTCTGCTGAGCTATCTTTTTAAAGCATATCAGAGTGAATCATTTGGCTTATAGTAACTAAGAACTCTTATTTGGTCTTAATACTATGCAACTATAAATGAAATAGATGGGGTCAATTTTAATAATTCATTAATTTTTCTCAAATATACATATATCCTACGTTACCCTGTTACTTCAAACCTAAGGGAATATCTTTAAGTTCATGTACAGATTAATATCAAAATATGAGGAGAAAAACAGAGCAAACATTCATACCATTCATAATATCCAATCAAACATTCATGAGGTTATTTTTTTGAGTTTGACTCTAAAAGGTCTTTGTTTACCTTTCTTAACTTCGATCTACAATATTCCTATCCTTCCTAAAATTCATCCTGTCCTTGGCTCTCTTTGGTCCACTGCTTAATAATTATCCTCCCACCTGGTAAACAAACTCTGCCAGCTAAATTTTCTCATGGGATCCTAAATCAAAGTGTGGACGAAATGTAGGGTCCCCAGTAAATATCAGTAGCTCCAAATCCCTGCAGGGTCTCGTGTCTGTACCAAAAGTATCTTTTTAAACTATCATGGTTCTTGCCTACCAGAAAGTCAAAAGGTGTGGGAAAATAGGTTATTTAATTTATCTGATTTATGTTTCTCCACACAGACTGACTTAGAAATCACACCAGGCTGAGAAAAGGATTAAAATACATTATGGAAGATGATCTCAGGCACATTTGTAACAAGGCTGATGACTGTGAATGTTATACAATAAATATACAGATCATTCCCTCCTCTAGATAACAACTGTACCGTCTGCTGCTAGAAGTCCAATTTCTGCCAAAGGAGGAGGGTTATTTTAAGTTATTTGACAAAATGGTTTTAACTCCCAGAAATAAGACAAGCTGCTTTAATGCATATCAGCTATAGAATTTATTTCCTTCTCATGTCACATGTTTTCTGCAGAGTAAATGGAAAACTCCTACACTGTATGGAACTTAGACATTTTCTGTTTTTAAAAATGGCAAATGTAAATGGAAGAAGCAACATAGTTAGAAATTCCAGAACTCTGTTGGTTGCCATGCAGCAAAGGTAATCTCAGTAACACATATTGAGGAGAGCACAGCATTAAAAATAATGTGATTTGTAGCATGGAAATATTGATCATCAGTGCCAAAGAGAATCCAAGGAAGGTTTGAACAAGAAATAACTTAGAGTAAATAAACACCCATGGACATGAATTACAAAGAAACTATTCCTTCCTTAGCAATTTTATTCCTCAACTCCCTGTATTGAGTAAACCCGAAAGGTACTGCCTTACAACAGAGGTCATTTCAAAAAGAACCAAATAGTAAATATTTTAAGCTTTGTGAGCCGCATTGTCTTTGTCAAAACAACTCAACTCTGCTGCTATTGTATTAAAACAGCCACAGACAACACACAAACAAATGGGCTTGAACATATTCCAATAAAACTTTGTCTTCCAGTACAACTTTATTTATGGACATTGAATTTTGAATTTCATGTAATTTTCACATGTTGTGATATATTCTTCCTTGATTTTTTTTCACCTTTTTAAAATGTTCATATCATCCTTTGCTTGCAGCCATGCACAGAGGACTCCATTTGGCCCATGGGCCCTTCCTGATCCCTACCTTACAATATATTTCTTTACCAATATTGAATTTTTGAAATTTTTATTAAAAATTGTTGGAAAGGATTTATGAGGCTTCCACTCTAGCAATAGGGTATTATAGAGATGCTAAAAAATAACTGGACAATGTTTGTTGAAATTTAAAATGGGCAGGATGAGAGAATGAAATATTTTAAATGACTGAATGAGCCTACAAGTCCATAAGGAAAGCTGAGGAAGGAAGGAACACAGTGGGAACACTAATCAAGGGGAAAGCAAGCACCGAAGTTACTAAAATAGCCTGGAGAGAAATATGGTTCCTGGGTGTACAAGCTTTAAGATATGAGGGCGAGGAGAGTGGGCACAGTGCTTCAGGACACACATGGCCAAAAGCTGAACTGAACCACACAAAGCTCACAACAAGGGTCACACTCTAGGAAAAAGGGGGATGGAAAAGAAAGAGGGAGAGGCAGTCAGCAAAAGATTGACTTTGAAGGCCTGTCCCTGCATGGAACCACAGAAAAAGTTTCCTGCAGTAACTTGAACACACCAGCCTGGACATAGATGGTTGGGGGACTGAATATAGACTATCAGACAGTTCTAAAAATTGCAAGTAAATATAATTGCAAGTAACTATAAATATAATGCAGTAACTGTCAGAGGTAAATACAAATCTTCCTGGTGGAAGAACCTATGTTTGGTGTTCATAAAATTGCCACTTACAGAATTTCAGCAGTGACAATAATAGTCATTCTTTGTGATTAAGAAAAAACTCAAAAGGCACAGGAAACAAGTCACAAGGAGCAAAAGAAACAGAAATATAAACTACATTCTGGAACAATTTCTCAAAATCTGCCCTATTATTCATTATCTTTGCTATATTTAACCTTCGGCTTAACCCTTCCATTGAGTTTTGGATTTTGGTTTATTAATAGAAATAGGGTATTATTAATCCAAAATATAAAAGCAAGTCAAGTGTTTTTTTTCCCAGAATTATTAGAAAAATCATCTTAAAATTTTTATTTTCTAAAATTCTATTTTGTTCTTCTGTAAAAATTCCTTGTCACTTTTGAGAGCCTTTCACTGATTTATCTTGTTTTCAATTTCTTCTTTTTCACTTGAAACTTGTCTTTTACCATCTGATAATTTCATTATAGGAAGTCTTTTTGAATTATATATATATTAAAAACAAGATAAATCAGTGAAAGGCTTTCAGGGTGCTACAGGCAAGAAGTATCAGAGTGACATCAGGTAACAAGGAGGACAGAGGTATAGATAGTGATAATTAGCTGACCAAAGTTTCATGCTATCTGGATAATGAGTATCTATATTATCCGTTAATCCAAAAGATAATAACAAAAGTTCTCTCCAGAATTATTGAAAGATATAATTCATAGATCCAATAAGTCCAATAAGACTGAAGAAAGACAAATTTTAAAAATCTACAAATAGGTTAGACACAGTGGCTCACACCTGTAATCTTAACACTCTGGGAGGCTGAGGTGGGTGACTTGCCTGAGTTCAGGAGTTCTAGACCAGCCTGAGCAAGAACGACACCCCATCTCTAAACATTGCCAGGCATTGTGGCAGGTGCCTGTACTCACAGCTACTTGGGAGGCTGAAGCAAGAGAATTGCCTAAGCCCAAGTGTCTGAGGTTTCTGTGAGCTGTGATGCCATGGTATTCTACTGAGGGCGACAAAGTGAGACTCTGTCTCAAAAAAAAAAAAAAAGAAAGAAAGAAAAATAAATAAAATCTACAAATAGATACAATGAAAAGACTCCTAATAGGCAAAAGATAAACCAACTAGAAATAAAAGATAGATGGTAGCTAGTGTCCAGATTAGGAGGGGGAATGACCTTAGATTGAGGGGTTCAGAAAATTCAACTCTTACACCAAAGGGGAAGGCTGAGAATGTGAGTGCAGATCACTGGTAGGTTGGTAGATGGAGTAGAGGGAGCCGTGGAAGTTCTAGGCGGAAAACAACTTTCTTTATGAAATTGGAAGCAAGGTCATCCACCAGAAGCAAGAAGGGGGTGGATAGAAGAAAAGTATGAAATAGTTGCTAGAAGAGTTGAAGAGTGAATGGGATGGTAAATATATTGTTATTGCTGGCAACATTAGTAATCTTCCTGCTGGTAGGTTTTTTTGTGGTCATGAATTTTAAATGAAACCATTTAGGTTCAGAAGTAGAGGGGGAAAGTAGGCAAAGAGCTGAATTTAGCCAGGGATGGGTTTCTACAACACAAATAAAATGAATTGAGATAGAAACAAGGCTGTTTGCAATAGAGTAATTATAATGATTTGGCTAGATTAAAAGTGAGAATATGAAGTGGATGAGGGACAATTAAAATATGGTACAAACAATAAATTTTATATCCCCATGGAGTCACATAATTGAAATCAGAAGAGAAGGGTGGAGAGCTTGAAAATAGAGAAGGCCTCCAGAAAACATTTTATGGAGGGCTTATAGTTGTTGATAATTACAAAGACTTTCTGAGAGAAGACTGTGAAATTGATGACCTGGAGGACAAGTTCATTGAAAAGAAGTTCAAGAACTGAGTGTCCAAAGGATGTGGGAAGGATTGTCTATGTAGATATGGAAATGAACAAAAATTAAGAAGGGAATTATTAGGAAGGATGGTAGTGAACCGAGAGGTAAAATATTCTGAAAATCAGGGGTAATGAATGACCTGTGAGATGGTAGGTGACTACAGTTAGAGACAGTGGATGTCAGAGATAGGTAACAATAATTTCAAAGCTGAGTTTTAGTGAGGAGGGGCAGAGAATGGTCAGTGAAGGCTGAGCAGCATTCCTACCTTCTATCACCTAGTTACCAAGACCACTCTTTTCTCCTAGTTGTGACAATCTAAAATGTTTCCAGACATTGTCCAGTGTCCCTTTAAAGAGGAAAATTGCCCCAGTGAATAACCATTGGTCTGTAACAAAACCTCTCCATTCATGCTGACTTCTTCTTTTATCTTCTCACAACTTTTGTGTCATTGTTTTCACCCTTCCACTAAATATGCCTTTATTAAGAATACTAACAACCTGCCCATTGATTGCTAAATTCAATGTTCCATGTTGGGTCTCCCTCATGTTCATGCAAGCTTTTCACAGAGTAGATCATTCACTTCCCCCTGAAACATTTTCCTCACTTGGATAACAGAGGACCACCCTCACCTGATTCACACCTTCCCTTAAGAGCTGCCACTGTCACGTTTCTCTAATCTCTAAACTTAATGATGTGCCAAGTGATTCAGCTTTTTAGGCCTCTTCTCTTTTTCATCCTCAATTTTTGGTGAGTTCATCCAATGTCATAGATGTAAAAGTCATGTATACATTGATGACTCCCACTGAATGACTCTATCCAAGTCTTCCTCACAGCATGCAGACTTATACAGCCAGTTCCCTAATTGACATACTCACTTCCATATTTAACTGGTATCTGAAATTACATCAAAAATGAATCATCCAGTATGTCCTTCAAACCTGTCTCATGGTCTTTCAGATTACACTTGATGGCAACTCCTTTCTTCTAGTAGCTCAGGTCAAAAGTCTTGAGTATTCTTTACTCCTCTTTTCCTCCTTGCCACCTGAAATCCATCAGAATATTCTGTTGACTCTACTTTAAAAATCTTCTTAATATAACCACTTGCCATTGCCTTTGTTCTATCCCTAATCCAAAACATCATCTTCTGGCATCAGAATTATTTTAGTAATAATAGTAAGCAATAGCTTCCCAATTAATATTCCCTCTTACTACCTCTGCCCCCCTACAGTCTGTTCTAAATACACCAGCCCCAGTAATCCTTTTAAAAACTTAACTCAAATCATGTTACTTCTCTGTTCAAAACTTTTGTATAGAATCCCATCTCCTGGGCGGCGCCTGTGGCTCAGTGGGTAGGGCGCCGGCCCCATATGCCGAGGGTGGGGGGTTCAAACCCAGCCCCGGCCAAACTGCAACAAAAAAATAGCCCGGCTTTGTGGCGGGCGCCTGTAGTCCCAGATACTTGGGAGGCTGAGTCAAGAGAATCACTTAAGCCCAGGAGTTGGGGGTTGCTGTGAGCTGTGTGACGCCACGGCACTCTACCGAGGGCGATAAGGTGAGACTCCATCTCTACAAAAAAAAAAGGAATCCTATCTCCTTCAGAGTAAAAGTCAAATATTTTGCTAAAACCTACACAGACCTAAATGATCTTTCATCCTTAGTTCCTTGTTATGTCTTTTTTTTTTTTTTCAGGTTTCATTTCCCGGTGATGAGAGTCTTATTACTTCTTATATTGAGTTGTAGAGTATTCCAAAAATGTTCATGTCCACCTGGAACTTCAGGATTTGACCTCGTTTCAAAGAAAACTCTTTGCAGATGTAATTAGTCAAAATGAGGTCAAAATGTTATTAGTCTAAATGGATTAGAGTGGGCCCTACTCAATGACTGGTATCATTCTAAGAAGAGAAACAAACAGGGTGAGAATGCCTAGTGCAGTAAGAGGCAGAGATGGGGTAAGCCATCTACAAGACAGGGAACACCAAGAATTGCTGGCACCCCCAGAAACTAGGAGGCAGATGTGAAACAAAGTCTCCTTCAGAACCTCTAGGAAGGAACTAATCCTGTCAGTACCTGTGCTTCAAACTTCTAGACTCCAGAACTGTGAGAGGACAAATTTACATTGCTTTAAACCACCCAGTCTGAGTTACTTCATTACAGCAGCCTTGAGAAAGTAACCCTTCTTTAATCTTATCATGGTCTGCTCTTTCCCTTGCTCACTCTACTCCAGCTGCAACTTGCTAGCTAATCCTTGAATACTCAGGCCGGCTCCAGGTTCAAAGCCTTTGTATCCTGTTTCCTCTGCCTAGAACACCCTTCTTGGAGATGTTTGCAAACCTCCTCCACTTCTTCCTCATCTCTGCTCAAAAGTCGCTTTTGCATATTGTCCAATATATTTAAATTTGCTTACAGCACTCCCTTCTCTCTTTTCAGCTTGTTTTATCAACCTCACAGCTTTCTTTACCTCTCAACAGTCGATGTAATTTACTTATTTTAAAAAATGGCTGTCTCTTTGTACCACAATGTAAACACCATGGCGACAAGGATTTTTGTCTGGTTTATTCACTGACATATTTCCAATGTTTATAACTGTGCTTGCAATACAGTAAAATGTACAGACTCTCTGCAGTGTGTGTTTTCTTAATTTCTCCATTTAAAGTTAACTTGACTCCTTTTCATTCTCTATTATTTGGAAGTAAGTGTCTCAATGCAGTCCACATTATTGGGAGATGATAGTGGGTAGGAAGAGAGGTTGAGTTTCACCTCCTGGAGGCGGTATATCTATATACATTTTCTGGAATTTTTCTTTAAGTAAGCCTCCCCCATTTACTTATTAATAATTTATTTGTATCAGTTTTTACTCATGTAGGTGTGTTTTATACTTTGGGTCATAACTCAATAATACATTATTTTGTTGCTCAAAATGTTCTGGCTGGGACCACTGGGAGCTCTTTAAGGTTGGCCCCCATGATGAACTGAATGTTTGCATTCCCCTAAAATACATATATTGAAGCAACCCTCCCATGTGATGATATAAGGGAGTGAGAACTGTGGGTGGTAATTAGGTCATGAAGGTGGAGCCCTCATGAATGGGGTTCATGCCCTGATGAAGGGACTCCAGAGAGCTCTCTCATCTTCTTTTCCCCCTATGAGGACATGATGGATTACAGCTGTCCATAAACCAAGATGCAGTCCTCACCAGTTACCAATATTTTGACACCTTGATCTTGGACTTCTAGCCTCCAAAACTGTGAGAAATAAATAATTGTTTAAGCTGCCCAATTTGTAATATTCTATTAGGCCTCACTGACTAAACTAGCTCATATATCCTGTCGACATACTCTCATTCTTCTGTTTTTTCAGCACCTCCTGGCTGTCTAGCACTTTAACATATGCCAGCTTCATGTTGCATTTTCCTTGCCCATCCTTAGAATCAGCCACACATCCAAGCATAGAGGGAAAATTTAATATGTCTCTCTCAATAGTTGGAGAAAAGAAAGATAAAAAATGGTAAGAATATAGAAGATGTGAAGAACAAAATAAAGGAGCTTGATCTAATGGACATATGGAGACCATCACAACCAAGAAGTACAGCCTTCACATCCTTCCCAGCATGGAAGAAATATTTATAAAGATTGACAACTACTAAGTCACAAACATAGCTCCAATAAAATTTAGATAATTGCACCAAGCAGATCACATTTACTAAACACAGTGCAACAAAATAGAAACTTATTTATAGTTATGAAAATATGACTAAGCAATACTACACAGTCATGGAAATGTAAGAGCATTACTTAAATTACTCATAAGTCAAAGAAAATAACACAAGAAAAATCTTAAATCTTTTATAGTTTAAGAGTAATTATTAATATAATAAATTATGATCTATTATTACTTGTTGAATGCAACTGTAGTAGTACTTAGAGAGGAATATAGAGCCTTAATCACTTTAATTGGCTGGGCTCGGTGGCTCACGCCTGTAATCCCAGCACAGTGGAAGACTGAGGAGGGAGAATTGCTTGAGCTCAGGAGTTCCAGACTTGTCTGAGCAAGAGTGAGGCCCTGACTCCTAAAAAAATTAAAATCCCAGCTGGGCGCCACAGCAAGTGCCTGTAATTCCAGTGGCTTCTGGAGGCTGAGGCAGCAGGATGCCCACAGCCTGAGTCTGAGGTTGCAATGAGCTATGATTCCATTGCACTCTGCCCAGGGCATAGGGTAGGACTCTGTCTCAACAACAAAAATAAAATAATAAAATCACTTTAACTAAGAAAAAACTTTTCAAAATTAATGCTCTAAATATACAAAGTAAAACGTTAGATAAAGAGCAGCAGAATGAAGCCAAGGAAAGTGGGCAGAAAGAAATAAAAGCTCCGTCTTCATATCAAAATTGAGTACATAGGATTCATACTTCTCCATTCTTGTGATGCTTTACTAAGAATAATGTCTTCCACTTCCATCCAGGTTAATACGAAGGATGTAAAGTCTCCATTTTTTAAAATAGCTGAATAGTATTCCATGGTATACATATACCACAGCTTGTTAATCCATTCCTGGGTTGGTGGGCATTTAAGCTGTTTCCACATTTTGGCGATTGTAAATTGAGCTGCAATAAACAGTCTAGTACAAGTGGGGGGGGCCTTGGTGTGTGTCACACTTTATGGGGGCAAGACATGATTGCAAGAGAGACTTTACCTAACAATTGCAATCAGTGTAACCTGGCTTATTGTACCCTCAATGAATCCCCAACAATAAAAAAATAATAATAATGAAAGAAATTAAAAAAAAAATCAGTGGGAAGTGGCTTGGGCTGGAGAAATAGTAAGCAAAAACAAGGATACATTTAGAAAATACTATTTATTTCTTAAAATACGTCATAATAGAGTAATACTGGACTGTGATTGTATTGTTTGTACAGTAGTATTTCCTCACCTGGAGCAAGGCATGCTAATATTTGCTAACTAACTAACAAACTTTATTTTCATATTTTATTATTACAATATAGTATTTTCTAGAACAAAAATAAATAAATAAATAAAAGCTAGAATAAAAATCATGAAATAGCAACCAAACATGGAATAAAGAGATAATTGAAGTAAAACTTTTGTTTTTAGAAAAGATGAATAAAACAAAGAAACAAGATTCATCAGAGAAAGATTAATCAGAGAAAACACAATGAAAATATCAGGAATGAAAAGGGAGACATCCCACAGATGTAGCAGAGACTAAAGAGATAATAAGAAGACATTATCCATAATTATTTTTTAAAAACACAGATGAAATGGTCAAATTCCTGAAAATTTCCATTTACCAAAATAGATTCAAGAAGAAATAAAGCATCCTAGGAATCCTATAATCGTAACAGAAATTGAATCAGCTACAATCTTCATAGAAAAAAACTCAGGAAGTTCAGCTAGAAATTCAGATGACCTCCACCAAACATTCAAAGACAGGTATTTCAACCTTACACAAACTATTTTGGAAAATAGGGAGAGAGAACTCACTTTATGAGGCTAATATAACCCTGAAGTCAAAACCTAACAAAAGAGAACCAGAAGACAAAATAACAGTCCATTTAATCACGAACACGCACACACACCCCAAAAAATAATTTTAAGCTTTAGCAAACCAAGCCCAATGATGCTTTAAAAGGATAACTAATCATTACCAAAATGGTTTATTTCAGGGGGACAAGCTAGTTTCATATGAGTAATCTAACAATGTAATATACCATGAATGAATTAAAGCAGAAAAATTATATGATTATCTTAATAGATGAGAAAATTATTTCTGAAAAATGTATTATTTATCCATGATATTAACAAAAGAAAACTAGAAAACAAAGCTATAAGTAATCTTCCTTAACCTGATCAAGGATAGTTACCAAAAACCTACCACAAACCACAAATATCCTATATAAGGGTGAAGTGGGAAAAGCATTCTCCATACTATAGGATCAGAAACAAGATCTACTATCACTAATTTTTTTCTTTTCTTTTCTTTTTTTTTTTTTTTTTTTACATACAGTGTCTTGCTCTGTCACTCAGGCTAACAATCCTAGCTCACTGCGACCTCACACTCCTGGGCTCAAGTGATCCTCCAATCTCATCTTCCTGAGTCTCTGGTATCACAGGCATCAGCCACTGCACTGGGTTTACTACTTCTAATTCCATAACATTTTGTATTAGAAGACTTGCAGGATGGATTTTAAGGAAAAGTAAATGACAGATATAAGGTTAAGAAATGAATGTATGCAAATGCTGTAACTGGCTCTGTAGAAAACCCAGAAAGAGGAAAAATTGGGGGAAATATTGGAAGATTTTAATAACGTCACTGAATACAAAATCAATACACAAAAATCAATTTCATTTCTAAAGACAAACAACAGTTTGAAAATGTCACTTTAAAATATAACCATTTATTATAGCAACAAAAATATAACATCCCTAGGAATGAATCTAACAAAATATGTGCAGGACCTTTATAAATAGAACTGTAAAACTTTATTGAAAGCTATTAAAGACAACCCAAACAAATGGAGTCATAAGCTATGTTCTTGGATAAAAAGACTCAAAATCATAAAGATGTCCATTTCCTTGAGTTGATCTATAGATTCAATGCAATTCCAATCAGAATCTCAAGAGGATTTTTTTTTTCTCATGGAACTTGGCAAGCTGATTCTGAAATCCATAGGAGAGAGCAAGAAGCCAAGTTTATTACAAAACATTTCTACAGAAGACAAAACTATGGACTATCAGTACTTTATCATAAAGCTTTATTATGTATTAAGTCTTTGTGGTGCTTCAGCAGTGCTGGGGAAATAGACCAATGGAACAGAATAAGAAGATGCACACAAAATGGAAACTGATTTATCACAGAGATAGTATTGTGAGCCAATCAGGAAAGGATAGACTATTTAATAAATGGTGCTAAGACAATTGCAAATTCATAAAGACAAAATGAAATGGGATCTACATTTTACATCATATATAAAAATCAATTCCTAGAGGATAAAAGTAAGTGTGAAAAGCAAACTCATGAAATATTTAGAAAACAATATAGGAGAATACCTTTATGAACCTATACTAAGAAAATATTTCAAGAAAGAACCAAAAAATACAAGCTGTAAAAAAAGGATTGATAAATTTGACAACATTAATATTAAAATTAAGACCTTCTGATAATTGGAGAGAGAGAAATATGTATGTGTATACACATAGGTATTAAAGGATTCATAGGCAAAGAATACAAAGATCTCCAAATTATTATGGACTAGGCAACTAAATTGGCAGGGGGAAGTGAGGAAAAAACGCGAACAGATATTTCATTAAAAAGAAAACACAAAGGGCTCATAATCATATTAAAAGATATCCTACTTCATTAGTCATATGAAAATGCAAATTAAAATCATAAATCTGAGCTTTCTATTTTATATATTCTTCGATATGTATGATAAAGTTCACAGAAGCTTATTTAAAAAAAAACCACTCAGTGGGAAGCCAATAGATTCAAAAAATCACTACCATAAGCAAGAAACAATAAATGACTAAACTCTTAAGGCAATACTATAAAAGAAAAAAGAGAAGACGCACCAGTGAACGATATTAAGGAAGATCTTCCTGTTTTATTTATTCTTAGTACCTAGAGTAGTAAGTAGAACATAGTAGACATGTAACGAATATTTGCTAAGGTAGTAAGTAAATATAATGTGTGATAAAATATGAGAAATGAAATAATCAAAAGCATATATAATGATTGTTTTCATTTTGTTACTTTTATACGTATAAAATTATGCCTCCATACATTTTGGTTTTAATTTTTGTATCTAAAGAGGTTGAACACTATTCCATGTTTCATAACTAATGAAGTAGAAATCTTCCATATGTTTGTTTATAATTGTACACCTTTTTATCACCTTCTTATGTCTTTGCCAATTTAGTTCCCAAACTTTTACTATTTTGTAGCATAATGTTGATGGGAATCCTTTGCCTTTCATTTTTACATAAATATTTGTAAATGTATGCATTTCTAGTTTGCATTGGTGATGTCAATTTTACTTTTACAAATGTTTAAAAGTTTATATAGTTAAATATGATTAGATTTCTCCAACTAATATATAGAAAAGGATCAGCTCTCCAAAATTTAATGATTCTACTCAACTCTAATCCAAACGAGGTGGATAATAGTCTAGACGTCCTTTGTCTCTTATACTTATTTCCTCTATTTACACATACTTGGTTTTGTGCAATGTGAGGCAGGAATTTGAATTATTTTTTCCCAGACTCCTCAAATTTTCCTGATTTTACTGTATTGTCACATAAAAAATATATTATATAAAAATAAGGTCATTTACTGAGTTTTCCATGTCATTGCATTAATCTGCATGTCTATTTTTTGAACTTACTTGGAGCTTTCTAATAAATTGTGGTATCTACTGTCCTTTCTCCTTTGCTGACACCTTCTCATTCTGCACTTTAACCAT